>NC_140003.1:23814867-24414867 GCF_964263955.1 Coregonus lavaretus
CCTGCATGTTGTACGGGACAGGGGATGCTGAGTGTGCTTTTTGTTTCTGTTGCGATGCAGGTATTCACTGCATTTTTACCTTAACTGCATCCCAAATTCAATAGGGCTCTGGTCAAAAGTAGTTCACTATATGGGGAATAGGGTACCATATGGAACACACTCTTTGTCCTTTTTCTGTGTTATTTTTCAACTGAGGGGAGGTGCACAGACTGCATTAGCTCCATATACCCTGCTGAGACTGTAGCCTGCCAACGATAGGCAGAGCACATCTGTTACTGTGTGTTTGTGTGTGTTTGCGTGTGTGTGTGTTTGTGTGTGTGTGCACTTGTGTGTATTTGTGTGTGTTTGTAGAAAGTATTTTGGGATGCAGGTGTCTCTATGCCACACATACAGTGTATATACAGTACCAGTCAAAAGTTTGGACACACCTACTCATTCAAGGGTTTTTCTTTATATTTACTATTTTCTACATTGTAGAATAATAGTGAAGACATCAAAACTATGAAATAACACATATGGAATCATGTAGTAACCAAAATATATTTTAGATTTTAGATTCTTCAAAGTAGTCACCCTTTGCCTTGATGACAGCTTTGCACATTCTTGGAATTCTCTCAACCAGCTTCATGAGGAATACTTTTCCGACAATCTTGAAGGAGTTCCCACATATGCTGAGCACTTGTTGGCTGCTTTTCCTTCACTCTGCGGTCCAACTCATCCCAGACCATCTCAATTGGGTTGAGGTCGGGTGATTGTGGAGGCCAAGTCATTTGATGCACCACTCCATCACTCTCCTTCTTGGTCAAATAGCCCTTACACAGCCTGGAGGTGTGTTTTGGGTCATTATCCTGTTGAAAAACAGACGATAGTCCCACTAAGCGCAAACCAGATGGGATGGCGTATCGCTGTAGAATGCTGGCCTGGACATGTACTGGCTTAAGCAGGGGGACACGTCTGGCACTGCAGGATTTGAGTCCCTGGCGGTGTAGTGTGTTACTGATGGTAGGCTTTGTTACTTTGGTCCCAACTCTCTGCAGGTCATTCACTAGGTCCCCCCGTGTGGTTCTGGGATTTTTGCTCACCGTTCTTGTGATCATTTTGACCCCACGGGGTGAGATCTTGCGTGGAGCCCCAGATCGAGGGAGATTATCAGTGGTCTTGTATGTCTTCCATTTCCTAATAATTGCTCCCACAGTTGATTTCTTCAAACCAAGCTGCTTACCTATTGCAGATTCAGTCTTCCCAGCCTGGTGCAGGTCTACAATTTTGTTTCTGGTGTCCTTTGACAGCTCTTTGGTATTGGCCATAGTGGAGTTTGGATTGTGACTGTTTGAGGTTGTGGACAGGTGTCTTTTATACTGATAACAAGTTCAAACAGGTGCCATTAATACAGGTAACGAGTGGAGGACAGAGGAGCCTCTTAAAGAAGAAGTTACAGGTCTGTGAGAGCCAGAAATCTTGCTTGTTTGTAATTGACCAAATACTTATTTTCCACCATAATTTGCAAATAAATTCATTAAAAATCCTACAATGTGATTTTCTGGGAAAAAAAATCTCAATTTGTCTGTCATAGTTGACGTGTACCTATGATGAAAATTACAGGCCTCTCTCATCTTTTTAAGTGGGAGAACTTGCACAATTGGTGGCTGACTAAATACATTTTTTCCCCACTGTATTTTAGTGCCTTTGAATGGGGAATTTAAGTTTTTAAGTATCACGAATGGTCCACCACCCAAAGCATTGGAGTCAACATCGGCCAGCATCTCAATATTGGTGTAACTCAATATTTGGAAGGTGTTCCTAATGTTTGGTATACTCAGTGTTTGGTACAGTGGCTTGCGAAAGTATTCACCCCCCTTGGCATTTTTCCTATTTTGTTTCCTTACAACTTGGAATTAAAATGGATTTTTGGGGGGTTTGTATCATTTGATTTACACAACATGCCTACCACTTTGAAGATCCTAAATATTTTTTATTGTGAAACAAACAAGAAATAAGAAAAGAAAACAGAAAACTTGAGCTTGCTTGGTGGTGCCTCTTGCTTAGGGGTGTTGCAGACTCTGGGGCCTTTCAGAACAGGTGTATATCTACTGAGATCATGTGACAGATCATGTGACAATTAGATTGCACACAGGTGGACTTTATTTAACTGACTTTATTTAACTAATTATGTGACTTCTGAAGGTAATTGGTTGCACCATATCTTATTTTGTGTATGTCCATTACATGAAATCCAAATAAAAATCCATTTAAATTACAGGTTGTAATGCAACAAAATAGGAAAAACGGCAAGGAGGATGAATACTTTTGCAAGTGCCTTCGGAAAGTATTCAGCCCCCTTGACTTTTTCCACATTCTGTTAGGTTTCAGCCTTATTCTAAAATTGATTAAATAGTTTTTTCCCCCTCATCAATCTACACACAATACCCCATAATGACAAAGCAAAAACATGTTTGTAGAAATTTTTGCAAATGTATTACAAATATAACACTGAAATAGCAAATTTACATAAGTATTCAGACCCTTTACTCAGTACTTTGTTGAAGCACCTTTGGCAGCAGTTACAGCCTCAAGTCTTCTTGGGTATGACGCTACAAGCTTGGCACACCTGTATTTGGGGATTTTCTCCCATTTTCACCAAAGGGATGGTGCCAGGTTTCCTCCAGACGTGACGCATAGCATTCAGGCCCAAGAGTTCAATCTTGATTTCATCAGAACAGAGAATCTTGTTTCTCATGGTCTGAGATCTTTAGGTGCCTTTTGGCAAACACTGTGCCTTTTACTGAGGAGTGGCTTCCATCTGTCCACTCTACCATAAAGGCCTAATTGGTGGAGTGCTGCAGAGATGGCTGTCCTTCTGGAAGGTTCTCCCATCTCCACAGAGGAACTCTAGAGCTCTGTCAGCGTGACCATCGTGTTCTTGGTCACCTTCCTGACCAAGGCCCTTCTCCCCGATTGCTCAAGTTGGCCGGGCGGCCAGCTCTCAGGAAGAGTCTTGGTGGTTCCAAACTTCTTCCATTAAGAGTTATGGAGGCCACTGTGTTCTTGGGGACCTTCAATGCTGCATAATCATGTCTTGGAGCTCTACTACGGACAATTCCTTCGACCTCATGGCTTGGTTTTTGCACTGTCAACTGTGGGACCTTATATAGACAGGTGTGTGCCTTTCCAAATCATGTCCAATCAATGAATTACACAGGTGGACTCCAATCAAGTTGTAGAAACATCTAAAGGATGATCAATGGAAACAGATGCACCTGAACTCAATTCCGAGTCTCATAGTAAAAGGGTCTGAATACTTATGCAATAAGGTATTTATGTTTTTTATTTTTAATAAATGTGCTAACATTTCTAAAAACCTGTTTTCACTTTGTGAATATGGGGTATTGTATGTAGATTGATGAGGAAATTGTTTTATTAATACATTTTAGAATAAGGCTGTAACGTAACAAAATGTGGAAAAAGTCAAGGGGTCTGAATACTTTCCGAAGGCACTATGGGCCATCTGGTGTGATGATGAGTACCATCCATGCTAGTCTGCTCTCTATGAATTCATCATCATAGAAGCCTTCACCACTGAGCTCCACTGAGCATTTGCGGAAGCAGGCCATGGCTGTGTCCTAAATGGTACCCTATTACTATTAGTGTAACACGTTTGACAAGACCGTATGGGCCTTGATCAAAAATAGTGCACTGTACAGGGAATAGGATGCCATTTGGGACGAAACAGTGTCACTGAGCTGTACTGAGCATAGTACAGAAAAGCACGTACTCCAGTGGGTTGTTGTTGAAGTCACCAGCTCTGGTTGGGCTCTTTGCCTTTTTCTCCCATAACACTTTGCAGCCATAAGGGAACTGTACAGTGACACAACAGAAACTGCAGTGTCATCCTGTACGACTGGTTGGCTGGTGTGGTCATGGACATCAGCCTTTTACTCCCATAACACTGGCCATAGGGGAACACCAGCCAGCCATAGAGGGAACAGTACAATGACACCACAGAAGGCCCATGTCATCTGTACCGACTGGCCGTCTGGCTTATGTAAGAACATGAAGGGCACAGTGGATTATTATCTCCTCTGTATTCCTAGGCTTCATCCCAAATGGCTCCCTATCCCCTTTTTAGTTCACTACTTTTGACCAAGGCCCAAGTCAAAGCTCTACTCTGCTCTCTACTCGGCTGCTGATAGCCCTTTAGAGTGAGAGGAGCAGAAGAGGGGCTCATCCTCCCTAAGCACTGCTTTCTGCCACTCTTTTTTTTCAGTGTTCTCATCCCTCTCTTTCTCCCCTATGTTTATTAGAATTTGGTTTATTATCTATTTCATTTGCTTTGGCAATGTAAACATATGTTTCCCATGCCAATGAAGCCCTTTGAATTGAATTGAGAGAGATTTCACTCAGTAGCCTGTCAGTCTTATGGATATGGAGACCCATTAATATAGATGAAGAAATTAGCCCCTCTCACAGAGAGAGATAGTCTGGAGGAATTGGAGGAATTGTGAATGGACTGTGTGGGAAAGAAAGGAAGGGGAGGTTTTAAAATAGCCTAAATCTTTATGAACGGTTTAGACGTTAACAGTAACAATGGCTTCATTTGTAACTGTAACCACAGCCGTGGTCACAACATAACACTGCAGACTGCAGGCCCTGGGACACCCCAGTGTCAGGGAGGTAGGGAGAGGGTGTGTTTAGCTCTGTGGCTGCAGCCTGGTTAGTGGTTGTTGCAGCTAATTGTCTGTGGTTTCCTAAGTTTGAGTTAGGTTGCTGGCTGCTCACCGCAGGAAGCACACTCACTCACTGACGCAGTCTCACACTCTCTGCAGAAACATTGAGCAGAGAGAGGGCAAACAAGCTACACACACACACACACACACACACACACACTCACACTCACACACACACTCACTCTGCAGAAACAGGGCTATTCAATAGCTGCTGTTCAATGTGCTGCAGGCTGTTTCCCATCTCCTTTGTTTGTATTGAGCTCATTTTGAAGCATCGCCCACCCTCAGGGTTCCTCTGACAGTGTTAATGTATTTCTACAGAGCTCAATCGGATCTCCACGATGGTTGCTAGATACAAACCTCTAAAGTGTATGGACAATACACGTATATAAGGCATGTATGACATATAGTGTTCATACTGTACACTGCAAGAACATAACATAGCAAGACCATAACAGATATAGAAACGTATAAAAGAAGAACATAACAAATGTCAAACCATACAGTGATTCCATAGGGCCCATTGTGCCGTGCTCCTCACCATCCCCGTGCTACAGTATACCAGCCCATTTATGAGTGTGCTGGTGTTCCAAACAAAAGAAAGCATGGAGTTTATTGTACAGTAATGTCTGTTCAGTGCAGAGCAGTGTGTGTGTGTGTGCGTGTGCTTGGGGGGGAGTGTATCTGTGTGTTTTTGTGTGTGTATCCTAATTCACTTTAGCAGTCTCATGACGATTGTGAAGCACAGACACAGCTTCCAGCAGAAACCGACATGGACTGTGTCTTTAATGCACCTGTAAAAGATGGGACTGTTAGACAGTGTGGTGCACATAATGGATAAATTTGAGCTCTCAGTTAGAGAGAGTATGGGCATCACTTTGTTCACTATTTTTTTGTTTTATATTTCACCCCCTTTTTCTCCGAAACATGACCCGCCAAACCGCGCTTCTTAACACCTGCCCACTTAACCCGGAAGCACCGTTCAACTGACGATCGAAGTCAGCCTGCAGGTGCCCGGCCCACCACAAGGAGTCGCTAGAGCGCCATGAGCCAAGTAAAGCCCACCCCGGCCAAACCCTCCCCTAACCCGGACGATGCTGGGCCAATTGTACGCCGCCCTATGGGACTCCCGGTCACGGCCGGTTCTGACACAGCCTGGGATTGAACCCGGGTCTGTAGTGACGCCTCAAGCACTGCGATGCAGTACCTTAGACCGCTGCGCCATTCGGGAGGCCCATTCACTAGGTTTTTAACACTGTCTCTCTCTCTGTCCCTCTTCTTTCCTCTCCCCCCCTCTCTTATTCTCTCTTTCCCATCTCTCTCTCTCTTTCTCTCCCCCCCTCTCCTCTCCCTCTCTTTCTCTGTCCTACAGGAATAGTATAGCAGCGTCTGCAGTGTGTGCGTTTAACCTCAGCGCCATCACTCAGGCCTTCAACGGGCCCTTCCGTTCCCAGGAGAACCCCCGCTCTAACTGGCTGCCCACCCCCAACCCCATCCCCAACTTCCAGGTACTGCCCACCCCCATCCCCACCCCCAACTTCCAGGTACTGCTCACCCTAACCCCACCCCCAACTTTCAGATACTGCCCATCCCCAACTTCCAAGTACTGCCCACCCCCAATCCCACCCCCAACTTTCAGGTACTGCCCACCCCCAACCCCATCCCCAACTTCCAGGTAATGTCCACCCCCAACTTTCAGGTACTGCCCAACCCCTTCCCCAACTTCTAGGTACTGCCCACCCCCAACCCCTTCCCCAACTTCCAGGTACTGCCCACCCCAACCCCTTCCCCAACTTCCAGGTACTGCCCACCCCCAACCCCACCCTCATCTTTCAGGTACTGCCGAACCCCTTTCCCAACTTCCAGGTACTGCCCACCCTCAACTCCATCACCAACTTCCAGGTTAGTGCTAGTCTGGAGCAAAATCCTGCTCACCCTGTGTGTCCCCAGAACCAGGACTAAAGGACTCTGCATCTAGGAGGCATTGCATATAAGAACCAGGGATTATGCAACCCAAAGCCCACATCATTTAATTTTTAGCAATGCAACCGTAGCTTTATGAATCAATTAATGTCATCCGGCATTTCAAGAGCATTTGTTACTGTAGTTCGGCAAACAACAATCATTGTAGTATTGTAGGTGTGAATAAGCGTGATTACTGAAGGATAAAATGACAATGAAATGTGTGGTTATTTTATTTTTCTCTCTCTCTCTCTCTCTCCCTCTCTGTCTCTCTCACTCTCTCTCTCTCTCTCTCTCTTACTTTTTATTTCTCTCTCTCTCTCTCTCTCTCTCTCTCTCTCTCTCTCTCTCTCTCTCTCTCTCTCTCTCTCTCTCTCTCTCTCTCTCTCCCTTCCCTTCCCTTCCCAACCCCCTCCCCTCCTCAGTGTGGTACCATAGATGATGACGGCGGTCCTAACGATGGTCTGACGGAGCGCAGCCTCCAGGATGCCCAGCGGCTGTACCTGATGAATGACGTGGTGCAGCCCGTCTCTGTGGACCCCTTGGTCATGCAGGATGACGTGCGCTTCTCAAGGCTGGTGGTGGACATCGTACAGGGTCATGACACACTCTACCATGTCATGTACATCGGCACAGGTCAGTGGAGTTCAAAGGTCAAAGGTCAGGGCTCAAGGTCAATAGGTTAGACCCAAACAATACATCGATCAACCAATTAATTAATCAATCAAATGTACTTATAAAGAAAAGGGCACATTAGCTAGGTAAATCTCCCTGGAAGGAAGAAACCTAGAGAGGAACCCGACACCCTTCACTAGCTGTCCAGCCAAAGGACGTTCTATTGACATATTATAGAGCCCTGAGTTTTTCCTAGACACATGACCTGACTAGGAAAACCTCTTGGCTCTAGGCTGTATACAGTACAAACCAATAACTTCTCATCATCATCTTCTTCCTCATCCTCTCTCCTCCAATCAGAGTACGGCACCATCCTGAAGGCCCTGGCGACCACCAATAAGAGCCTTCAAGGGTGTTACCTGGAGGAGATCCAGCTCCTCCCCGCTGGGGTGTGGGAGCCAATCCTGAGCCTGCAGATCCTTCAAAGTGATAGGTCACTGTTCGTAGGACTCAACAACAGAGTTCTGAAGATCCCTCTGGAGAGATGCTCCAACTACAAGACTGAGATGTGAGTTTCTTAAATTTTTCTGTTTTGTACAAGTACAAAAAAAGCCAACCTGGCCAACAAACCTAACCTTATGGAAGAGTACAGGTTAGCAAAAGCTGCAACTACAAGACTGAGACGTGAGTTTCTCAGACGGGGAGATTTATTCCACATTCTGCATGTCACCCCAGGGTTGTGGTCAGTGGTGTAGTGGATGGTAAACGCAAGTCAACGCAGTTTACCCACCTTTTGCGGAAAAGGGCATTGAAAGTATAGGAAGCGTTACTTTTTTCACCGCTACCGGCAATCAGAGTTTGCCCACCTATTTTTTGACCACTACATCACCATAGAAATGTACCGAGTGTTGTTTATTGCTTACTAATAGTCACTTGCCATGAGTATAAAGTGCTGGAATTATACCAGCCTGAGTAACTGACTGTGTAGTCCTACATAATATATTCATTATTCAATGATACACTCTATCAAAACAGTAACACATTTAATTTTTTGCGGTGTTGCTTTTAATTAACGAAGCAGTGCTTCAAAAAAGAGTGAGAACAGAGAAAGGAAGGAAGCCTTACTTTAGCTTTTACTGTCTCTCTGATTCAGGCTCATTTAGGGGGAGATGTGTGGCTCAGACTCTGCCCTACCTGACTCCTGCCAGTTCAATATGAGTCTCTGAGTGTGAGCTCTGCTCGATGCACTGGCTGTCATCTCCAGAATAAGCTGCCTGACGGCTGCCTCTGTTATTCATCTAAACCTCCCTCTCTCCCTCTCTCCCTGCTCTCTGTTTGTCAGGCCTTATGCATTTCATCAATGCTTTCAATCAACTCTCTAGAGCTGCATCCATGCTTTGTCAGCTCGCTGTGCAATATACGCGTGTGGGTGTGCATGAAGGGCAACCTACTGTATAGGAGATTGTTGTGTGTGGGGGAGTGTGTGTGTGTGTGTGTGTGTGTGTGTGTGTGTGTGTGTGTGTGTGTGTGTGTGTGAGGGGGGTGTTGGTGGGTGGGTGGGGGGGTTCATGCATATGATGAATCAGCTCGCTCCTTTCTCCATCACGTCACCAGCGGTAACACACAGACGCACACACACACACACACACACCTCTCCGTCGGGTACAGTGGTGAATACTGAACAAGGTGTGGGTGAGGAGATGTGAGAGCAGAGCAGAGCAGAGCGGAAGCCTCGGTAGCCAGGCCTATTTAAAACACAGTGGGGTGGAATAATCACACTCGGCTTCAAGGGCACACCAGGGGAACACTGTCCTTAATCCTGCCTGCTGCCTTATAGCTGCCAGCCTCAGTAGCAGACACAGTTCATAGTCAGTACACAGCCTCAGTGGCACAGACAGTCAGTTGTCAGGGGACACAGAGAGAGAAAACCATGCAGGACTGCAAATATACATGACAGGTGACGGGCTGTCAATCACTGTGATTTATTGTGATATCTAAGGTCGGCTCAGAACATGGAGGAAAGTGTGAAGGGCCTATTATTCTTTAGTTTAGGTTTTCAGGAAATCTTATTCAAATAAATGTTCATGCAGAATGCATACATTTCACAGTCGTAGATACAGACACAAACAGGATTTACACAGAGATTGACATGGTTCTATTTTCTGCATATTGTTTGTCATTGCACTCCCAGGCTATTCTGTCTCAGCCCTCTGCCTCTGTGTTATTAAATCAGTCTGCAGGATACAGTCCCAGGACAACAACACTCTACCGGAAGCCTATACAGAGGTTATGTCTTTCTGACTTGGATTATCCAAAGAAGACCTCTCCCTTTCTCTGTCCCCCTCTTTTTCTGTAGACGTGGCGGATGTCAGTGGGTCTTATGAAGGACACCCACCTGGTGGGGTCACAAAACACTAGTCCCATTAATCCTGCTGTCGGTCAATGGCCTAGCCTGATCTGTGGGTGGCCCTCCCAGTCCCATTCACACATACAGCCTTTCATAATGAAGCCTCATAATAACTAGTAGAACTACAGCAATACATCAATTCATATTGGCCTGTTCAGCCCCCTCTGAGTGACACAATGGAGGTTTCTATGGAGCAGTCTTGTGTAGAGGGTAGAAAAGCTACAGAGGCCATGGCATGGTTTATTTTTAAGTCTAAAGTTATCCGTTTTGTTCCAGAGACAACCCCTCGCTCTGGAAAAGGATAATCTGTTACCACATGAATGGCAGTACTGTACTAGTGTTCAGCCAGAGAGGTAAATGACTGGTTCTGTCTTGTCTTTGCCCCCTATATTAGCATGAATGGACAGGCTGTTGATGGAAATACAGCACTGGGAAAACTCATTATGTTTAAGTGCAGTTATTATTAGTTTTTTTTATCTCTATTGTCTTTCCTTCCTTACAGCAGGAATCAAACGTTTGCCACCAAAACCTGCCAGGTCAGTTTGCCATCGAAACAGCTGTGCAACATACACTGTGTGTACAAAACATTAGGAACAATTGCTCTTTCCATGACATAGACTGACCAGGTGAATCCAGGTGAAAGCTATGATCCATTATTGATTGCACCTATTACATCCACTTCAATCAGTGTAGATGAAGGGGAGGAGACAGGTGAAAGAAGGATGTTTAAGCCTTGAGACAATTGAGACATGGATTGTGTATGTGTGCCATTCAGAGGGTGAATGGGCAAGACAAAAGTTGTAAGTGCCTTTGAACGGGTTATGTTAGTAGGTGCCAGGCGCACCGGTATGAGTGTGTCAAGAACTGCAATGCTGCTGGGTTTTTCACGCTTAACAGTTTCACGTGTGTATCAAGAATGGTCCACCACCCAAAGGACATCCAGCCAACTTGACACAACTGTGGAAAGCATTGGAGTTAACATGGGCCAGCATCTCTGTGGAACGCTTTGGACACCTTGTAGAGTCCATGCCCTGACGAATTGAGGCTGTTCTGAAGGCAAAAGGGGGTGCAACTCAAGATTAGGAAGGTCTTCCTAATGTTTTGTACACTCAGTGTAGTTTTAGCTAATGTGTACAGCTTTGTACAGTACAGACTGCCTGGTGTCTGTTTAGGGATCAAATCAGCTATATTGCTTTGCACTGTGCTGTCTGTTTAGTGGTGACTTACTGCTAAGTGCTGCACCGCCAACAGTGGTATAGTCTGCCCTCTCTTAGTGAAAATTACATCTGACCTCCCCAATGGCCACTACTTACTGCTAACTGCAGCCTCCACTCTCTCTCTCTCTCTCTCTCTCTCTCTCTCTCTCTCTCTCTCTCTCGCTCGCTCTCTCACTCTCTCACCTCCACTTTCTGTAAAGGAAGTAGTCATATTTATTCTGCTCCGGCTGCAGTGTTGTTTGGATGGTAGTGATACGTTATAGCCAAGCTGCACCACCAAAGTAGCTCTGTCAACACTTTCACTGAGGCAAGGTGATCCAGGTCCATACATACACATCAATGGTAGGATTGGGAGGTGGTGTTGATAATGTTTTGAATGTGTTTAATCTGGATAGAAGCCCTGAGAGACTAACCCCTCACTCCTACTTCCCTGATGATGTTTATGTGGTGAAGGTGAAGACAGAGTAGGAGTGGGAGTTTTGCTTGCTTTGTGATTTACAGTGCTGCTGTAGCTGCAGGCAGCCAGTCAGGGGAGGTAGCAGACTAGCAGGTCTGTGCTGCAGGAGTTTATAACAACATAATGAAAACACAAAGTGGCTGTCTCGGTGTGTTCACCATGAACATGACCAGCTCATGTTTCCAGAGTAGAAGTTCAATGTTTTTCTGATGCTCTCTATACTAGGGAACTTCAGGTGTTTTTATTGTTTATAAAATTATTTTCACAATCAGACCATTTGTGGATAGTAACCATGTCTACAGCTGTATTCCACGGACCCTCAGGCAAAATAATAGTTATTTTATTTTACAGGTGTGGAACTATTCAATTCTCTAGTTTATCGTAATGCCCCTGGGCCTTTTTTAATCTGAAAAACCCTTGTCATCGGCATTGAGTCCTGAGGTTGGGCCCTGTGGACAATAATAACCTCTTTATATACAGTATTCTGGCCTTAACATCTCCATAGGGTCCCAGGAGCCCTGAATAAAGCCAGTGTTTTATTGTCTGTGTGAGAATAGCTTTAATTCCACCCACTGGTCCTCTTCAGCCAATTTATGGTCTGTTGATGCTGCCGCCAGCCTGTCAACAGGGTTCTAAAACACAGTGCCGTTAAGCCTGTATGAACACTCCACTCCCAGGAACACACCAGGGAGCCATGGACAGAGAGGGAGAAAAGAGAGAGAGAATGGGGGGGAGGGGGGATTGAGAGAGATGGACAGGGAGGGAGGGAGGAAGGAGGGATTAAGAGGGAGAGGGGGGGTTGAGAGAGAGTTAGGGGGAGAGGGGGGAAAGTAATCACAAAGTGTAAGTATTTATCACTGGTGCAGAATGTTTTTGCTTTTAACGGGCTCTCCTCTCTGGCAAACCCCCAATATTAAAACCATTTATATTTCTCTCTCTCTCCCTCTCTCTCGTTCTCTCTCTACCTCTCTATCCCTCTCTCTCTTTCACACACATTCTTTCCCTCTCTCCCTCTTTCTCCCTCTCTCACTCTTTCTCCTCCTTCCTCCTTCAGCCTTGATTTGGGCAGGCAGTTTGTCTTAACCTGCCTTCCCACTCCCAGCTCCCCAGATGCTGACAAACCTTCCTCCTTTTTCAGTGAGGGTGTACAAACTGCTCTCCCTTCCCCTTCCCCTCTCTTCTCCTCTCCCTCAGTCTCTCTCTCTCTCCCTCACTTTCACTCTCCCTTTTCTCTCTCTTTATACACTGCTCAAAAAAATAAAGGGAACACTTAAACAACACATCCTAGATCTGAATGAATGAAATAATATTATTAAATACTTATTTCTTTACATAGTTGAATGTGCTGACAACAAAATCACAAAAATATTATCAATGGAAATCAAATTTATCAACCCATGGAGGTCTGGATTTGGAGTCACCCTCAAAATTAAAGTGGAAAACTACACTACAGGCTGATCCAACTTTGATGTAATGTCCTTGAAACAAGTCAAAATGAGGCTCAGTAGTATGTGTGGCCTCCACGTGCCTGTATGACCTCCCTACAACGCCTGGGCATGCTCCTGATGAGGTGGCGGATGGTCTCCTGAGGGATCTCCTCCCAGACCTGGACTAAAGCATCCGCCAACTCCTGGACAGTCTGTGGTGCAACGTGGCGTTGGTGGATGGAGCGAGACATGATGTCCCAGATGTGCTCAATTGGATTCAGGTCTGGGGAACGGGCGGTCCATAGCATCAATGCCTTCCTCTTGCAGGAACTGCTGACACACTCCAGCCACATGAGGTCTAGCATTGTCTTGCATTAGGAGGAACCCAGGGCCAACCGCACCAGCATATGGTCTCATCTCGGTACCTAATGGCAGTCAGGCTACCTCTGGCGAGCACATGGAGGGCTGTGCGGCCCCCCAAAGAAATGCCATCCCACACCGTGACTGACCCACCACCAAACCGGTCATGCTGGAGGATGTTGCAGGCAACAGAACGTTCTCCACGGCGTCTCCAGACTCTGTCACGTCTGTCACATGTGCTCAGTGTGAACCTGCTTTCATCTGTGAAGAGCACAGGGCACCAGTGGCGAATTTGCCAATCTTGGTGTTCTCTGGCAAATGCCAAACGTCCTGCACGGTGTTGGGCTGTAAGCACAACCCCCACCTGTGAACATCGGGCCCTCATACCACCCTCATGGAGTCTGTTTCTGACCATTTGAGCAGACACATGCACATTTGTGGCCTGCTGGAGGTCATTTTGCAGGGCTCTGGCAGTGCTCCTCCTGCTCCTCCTTGCACCAAGGCGGAGGTAGTGGTCCTGCTGCTGGGTTGTTGCCCTCCTACGGCCTCCTCCATGTCTCCTGATGTACTGGCCTGTCTCCTGGTAGCGCCTCCATGTTCTGGACACTCCGCTGACAGACACAGCAAACTTTCTTGCCACAGCTCGCATTGATGTGCCATCCTGGATGAACTGCACTACCTGAGCCACTTGTGTGGGTTGTAGACTCCGTCTCATGCTACCACTAGAGTGAAAGCACCGCCAGCATTCTAAAGTGACCAAAACATCAGCCAGGAAGCATAGGAACTGAGAAGTGGTCTGTGGTCACCACCTGCAGAACTACTTCTTTATTGGGGGTGTCTTGCTAATTGCCTATAATTTCCACCTGTTGTCTATTCCATTTGCACAACAGCATGTGAAATTTATTGTCAATCAGTGTTGCTTCCTAAGTGGACAGTTTGATTTCACAGAAGTGTGATTGACTTGGAGTTACATTGTGTTGTTTAAGTGTTCCCTTTATTTTTTTTGAGCAGTGTATCTCTCTCACTCTCTTTCTCCCTCCCCCCCACTCTCTCACCTCTCTCTGTCTCCTGCTACTATGTGGGCACTGTAGTTTAGTGTCAGTGAGGTGACCATCCATCCCCCCTTCCCCACAGTACAGTAGAAGAGGGATAGAGGGAGGATAGAGGAAGGGACAGTACA
Source organism: Coregonus lavaretus (assembly GCF_964263955.1). Classification (NCBI taxonomy): domain Eukaryota; kingdom Metazoa; phylum Chordata; class Actinopteri; order Salmoniformes; family Salmonidae; genus Coregonus; species Coregonus lavaretus. Next base: position 23,829,217 of record NC_140003.1, read on the forward strand.
GTAGAAGAGGGATAGAGGGAGGATAGAGGAGGGACAGTACAGTAGAAGAGGGATAGAGGGAGGATAGAGGAAGGACAGTACAGTAGAAGAGGGATAGAGGGAGGATAGAGGAAGGACAGTTCAGTAGAAGAGGGATAGAGGGAGGATAGAGGAGGGACAGTACAGTAGAAGAGGGATAGAGGGAGGATAGAGGAAGGGACAGTACAGTAGAAGAGGGATAGAGGGAGGATAGAGGAAGGACAGTTCAGTAGAATAGGGATAGAGGGAGGATAGAGGAAGGACAGTTCAGTAGAAGAGGGATAGAGGGAGGATAGAGGAAGGGACAGTACAGTAGAAGAGGGATAGAGGGAGGATAGAGGAAGGACAGTTCAGTAGAAGAGGGATAGAGGGAGGATAGAGGAAGGACAGTTCAGTAGAAGAGGGATAGGGGGAGGATAGAGGAAGGACAGTTCAGTAGAAGAGGGATAGAGGGAGGATAGAGGAGGGACAGTTCAGTAGAAGAGGGATAGAGGGAGGATAGAGGAAGGACAGTTCAGTAGAAGAGGGATAGAGGGAGGATAGAGGAGGGACAGTACAGTAGAAGAGGGATAGAGGGAGGATAGAGGAAGGACAGTTCAGTAGAAGAGGGATAGAGGGAGGATAGAGGAGGGACAGTTCAGTAGAAGAGGGATAGAGGGAGGATAGAGGAGGGACAGTACAGTAGAAGAGGGATAGAGGGAGGATAGAGGAAGGACAGTTCAGTAGAAGAGGGATAGAGGGAGGATAGAGGAGGGACAGTTCAGTAGAAGAGGGATAGAGGGAGGATAGAGGAAGGACAGTCCAGTAGAAGAGGGTTAGAGGGAGGATAGAGGAAGGACAGTTCAGTAGAAGAGGGATAGAGGGAGGATAGAGGAGGGACAGTTCAGTAGAAGAGGGATAGAGGGAGGATAGAGGAAGGACAGTTCAGTAGAAGAGGGATAGAGGGAGGACAGAGGAGGGACAGTACAGTAGAAGAGGGATAGAGGGAGGATAGAGGAAGGACAGTTCAGTAGAAGAGGGATAGAGGGAGGATAGAGGAAGGGACAGTACAGTAGAAGAGGGATAGAGGGAGGATAGAGGAAGGACAGTTCAGTAGAAGAGGGATAGAGGGAGGATAGAGGAAGGACAGTTCAGTAGAAGAGGGATAGAGGGAGGATAGAGGAGGGACAGTACAGTAGAAGAGGGATAGAGGGAGGATAGAGGAAGGACAGTTCAGTAGAAGAGGGATAGAGGGAGGATAGAGGAGGGACAGTTCAGTAGAAGAGGGATAGAGGGAGGATAGAGGAAGGGACAGTACAGTAGAAGAGGGATAGAGGGAGGATAGAGGAAGGACAGTTCAGTAGAAGAGGGATAGAGGGAGGATAGAGGAAGGACAGTTCAGTAGAAGAGGGATAGAGGGAGGACAGAGGAAGGGACAGTACAGTAGAAGAGGGATAGAGGGAGGATAGAGGAAGGACAGTTCAGTAGAATAGGGATAGAGGGAGGATAGAGGAAGGACAGTTCAGTAGAAGAGGGATAGAGGGAGGATAGAGGAAGGACAGTTCAGTAGAAGAGGGATAGAGGGAGGATAGAGGAAGGGACAGTACAGTAGAAGAGGGATAGAGGGAGGATAGAGGAAGGACAGTTCAGTAGTAATATTGGAGGATAACTCAGTAGGCAGCCATCGCCCTCCTCAGCCCAGCCCTCTAGCACGGTGCTATGAGGCTAATTGGATCCTAAGCTGCGATTAGCATGTAACGCTACGCTAGCCTGGGGGATTTATCTGGCCAAAGATTTTGATGAACCACGTCATAGCAGCAGCCCAGCGCAGGCTGAAGGGAAGCCCCAGGGACAGAGCCTCTCTTCTGGGATGAGGAAGCCTCGAGGTTGGCCTTGGCTGTCAGCCTCTGGAGAAAAGCGGGGGGGGGGGGGGGGGGGGGGGGTAGTAATCTGGACCACTATACTGTACTGTACAGCCATTCAGGCAGCCGCTGCCCATTTGCATTCCAGACGTCCCCAACATGCCTATTGGCTATCACAGCTTACATTTCTAATCAAAATATTTACACAACCTGTCTGTCTCTGTCTTGTTTACAATTATGAGGTCATGATTTGCAGTAAAATGGAAAGTGATAACTGCTTTCTTTATGACGTTCTATTAAAAGGCCTAGTAAAGGACAGCAGGTTTACAGCTCTCACAATCCCTTTTAAAATGTCCATTAAGCCCGTGGCGAACACTTGAGATTTATCACACACTGTCTGTCGACAGCCAAGCCACATTGTTTTATAGTTTGGTTTATTTTTGCCGGTCAGTCTGTTTAAAATTTAACAGCCCATGTTTTGTGGCTTCGCTGTTTTTATATAGTGTGCTATGTCGCCGCTAAAAGAGGCTGGTGAATTAAATATCAGTGTGGTGTCAAAACAATGCAGAAGCTCTCGCTCCTCTATTTCCTTTTATCTTTATATAAATTTCTCTATCGCCCTTTCTTAGTCTTCTCTCTCTCTCACAAACATAGACATAGAAAATGTAGTTTACCAAGCTACCAATTACGTAAGTGAATCTACACTACAGCTACCCTTAAGAAAATTGTACTTTACTTAACTAAAGTTACTTTGAAAAGGTATAATTTGTGATAAATTATCATATCTAAATCTGAAATGTCATAGACTACAAACTGCAAGAACAGATTCCTTTTGGAGCAGATGTTAACATAATGTGTAATTTGGCCCATTAAACACAAAAACTATGTTTCAAGTGAGAATTGTGCAGGTGTATTGCCGAAAAAGAAAGGAAATTCTTTCCTACTTCACCCATATTTTCTTTTTTTTTGCAAAAAAGTAGTGTGTAGTTCCAGTAGTTAGCTACACCGCTACATGGCAAAATAATTAACTAATGATTTCTAATATTAAGGAAGTCTCAATGTTTTGCTTGCCTGAGTTAGAGTACCTTATGATAAGCTGTAGACCACACTATTTACCAATAGTTTTTTAATCTATATTCTTCATAGCTGCCTAGTTACTACCAAAAAAACCGATGCTGGCACTAAGACCGCACCCAAAGAGCTGTATAAGGCCATAAGCAAACAAGAAAATGCTCATCCAGAGGTGGCGCTCCTAGTGGCCGGGGACTTTAATGCAGGAAAACTGAAATCAGTTTTTACCTCATTTCTACCAGCATGTCACATGTGCAACTAGGGGGAAAAAACCTCTAGATCACCTTTACTCCACACACAGAGATGCGTACAAAGCTCTCCCTCGCCCTCCATTTGGCAAATCTGACCATCACTCTATCCTCCTGATTCCTGCTTACAAGCAAAAACTCAAACAGGAAGTACCAGTGACGCGCTCAATACGGAAGTGGTCCAATGAAGCGGATCCTAAGCTACAGGATTGTTTCGCTAGCACAGACTGGAATATGTTCCAGGATTCATCCGATGGCATTGAGGAGTATACCACATCAGTCACCGGCTTCATTAATAAGTGCATCAACGACGTCGTCCCTACAGTGGATTACAGGCAACATCCGCACTGAGCTAAAGGCTAGAGCTGTCGCTTTCAAGGATTGGGACACTAATAAGAAATCCTGCTACGCCCTACGACGAAACATCAAACAGGCAAAGCGTCAATACAGGACTAAGATCAAATCCTACTACACCGGCTCAGACGCTCGTCGGATGTGGCAGGTCTTGCAAACTATCATGGATTACAAATGGAAAGCCAGCCACGAGCTGCCCAGTGACGCGAGCATACCAGTCGAGCTAAATGCCTTCTATGCTCGCTTTGAGGCAAGCAACACTGAACTGTGCATGAGAGCACCAGCTGTTCCGGATGACTGTGTGATCACGCTCTCCGTAGACGATGTGAGTAAGACCTTTAAACAGGTTAACATTCACAAGGCTGCAGGGCCAGACGGAATACCAGGACACGTACTCAGAGCATGCGCTGACCAGCTGGCAAGTGTCTTCACTGACATTTTCAACCTCTCCCTGACCCAGTCTGTAATACCTACATGTTTCACGCAGACCACCATAGTCCATGTGCCCAAGAACGGCAAGTTAACCTGCCTAAATAACTACGGCCCGTATTACTCACATCTGTAGCCATAATGCTCTGAAAGGCTAGTCATGGCTCACATCAACGCCATCATCCCAGAAACCCTGGACCCACTCCAACTCACATACTGCCCCAACAGATCCACAGATGACACAATCTCTATTGCACTCCACACTGCCATTTCCCACCTGGACAAAAGGAACACCTACGTGAGAATGCTGTTCATTGACTACAGCTCAGCGTTCAACACCATAGTGTCCTCCAAGCTCATCACTAAGCTAAGGACCCTGGAACTGAACAGCTTCCTCTGCAACTGGATCCTGGACTTCCTGACGGGACGCCCCCAGGTGGTGGGGGTAGGCAACAACACATCTGCCACGCTGACCCTCAACATGGGGGCCCCTCAGGGGTGTGTGCTTAGTCCCCTCCTGTACTCCCTGTTCACCCACGACTGCGTGGCCACGCACGACTCCAACACCATCATTAAGTTTGCCGACGACACAATGGTGATAGGCCTAATCCCCGACGACGATGAGACAGCCTATAGGGAGTAGGTCAGAGACCTGACAGTGTGGCACAGGCTCGATGTACACTCGCTGGACTCTAACCACACACCCACACACACTACACCTACACTCCAACACACACACACATGGACACACACACAAAACACATACACATGCATATTCCTTCACACTCTTCACACACACTGCTGCTACTCTCTGTTTATTATCTATGCATAGTCACTTTACCCCTACCTACATGTACATATTACCTCAATAACCTTGACTACCCAGTACCCCAGCACATTGACTCGGTACCGGTACCCATTGTGTATATATCCCCGTTGTTGTTATTTTGTATTGTGTTACTATTTTTCCTTTAGTTAATTTAGCTATTTTTTCTTACTTACTTTTAAAAACTGCATTGTTGGTTAAGAGCCCGTAAGTAAGCATTTCACTGTAAGGTTGTATTTGTTGTGTTTGGCATGTGACAAATACAATTGTATTTGATTTCATTTGACAACATGTAGTTCACTACTCCCCAACACTGTGCAAAACCCACATTCCTCTCTATCAGCAGACTCCATCACCTGTAGACTCTTAGAAAAAAGGGTTCCAAAAGTGTTCTTTGTAAGGCAAAGGGTTCTACCTAGAACCTTTAACATCCTAAGAACCGTTTTTGGAAGAAAGGGTTATTTGATGATTCTTTGGAAGGCAAGCAGGATTCTTTGGAAAGCAAGAAGGGTTCTTTGGAAGGTAAGAAGGGTTCTACATAAAGCCATATATCATATTTCCTAGCATGCTCTATTGCATGGTGATTTTCAGAATTGTTTGTTTTAATATCTGTGTTTATGCATGTACATTGATTGGTTGATCCAATATGTTAATAATTTGACTTATTGCACCTGTTACTGAGATGGTTGTTCCAGTTTAGATGATTGAGGTAGTCTCAGTCATTCTGAATGCAGGTTGCGGGTGATAAAAAATTCCACTTGTTGGCTATCCTAACTCTGTCTGGATTCCAATAGGAATTAAACACTTTGCAAGCCAGCATAATGTGACTTGCAGGCCTGATGTGGCCTGATAAGCAGGAGTAAAACATCACTTTTCAAGCCAGCATAATGTGACTCTGCAAAGGGTTCTACCTAGCACCAAAAAGGGTTCCCTTATGGGGACAAACCGAAGAACTGTACATGGTTCTACTTAGCACCTTTTTTTTCTGAGTGTACCTGCTCCCACATCATCGCCTTACAGAGCCTACATCAGAGCCTTGTCTGTATCTGGCTGGCTGATCTCCTTTACTTTTACAACGCCCTGTTTTGTTTCATAAATGTTGAGAGCTTTGGCTGCCCAGCAGTTGATGCAGCTGGAGAAAGGTCAGATGGGATCGAAGCTAAACTCACTAGTCTGCACTGTAAATCCTACAAAAAAGGTGCTATCTAGAACCTAAAATGGTTATTCGGATGTCCCCATAGGAGAACCCTTTGAAGAACCCTTTTTGGTTCCAGGTAGAAACCTTTTGGGTTCCATGAAGGACCCTTTCCACTGAGGGGTGGGAAAAGGGTTCTCCTATGGGGACAGCCAAATAACCATTTTAGGTCCTAGATAGCACCTTTTTTGTAGGATTTACAGTGCAGACTAGTGGGTTTAGCTTAATGTCCACACTGTGTTTGTGTGTGTGTGTGTGTGTGTGTGTGTGTGTGTGTGTGTGTGTGTGTGTGTGTGTGTGTGTGTGTGTGTGTGTGTGTGTGTGAGAGAGAGATTACCCCCAATCTCTTTATCTAAAGTATTCCTATGCGGCCCATTGTTACAGGAAGCTGTCATGGGTAAGGAGAGCAGACGGGACGGTTGGCATGCCCTGCCCTGCAGTGCTATTTGTACTGCAGGGCGGCTCTCCTCTTCTCTCTGGTAAACCCGTCCTCCACTGCCCCTCTCGCTCGCTGCGCTCGTCAAAAACCGTCAACTCAGCATTATTTTCAAGCTGACGCATTTTCATAGTCTTAAGAGTTTACATGGATGGCTGGATTTCATCGCTGCGTGTGTGAGATTTCTCCACTGTAATTAATGAGACCCGGGTCCAGGGTAAACTCTTTCAGCTAAAGGCATTTTAGCTTTGAGGTCTGCGCCCTGAGGGTGTGTATGTGTGCGTGTGTGTGTGCATGCTTGGGCCTGACTTCTGGCTTACTGTAATGGAGAGTAATTGGACCTCAGATCTGCACCATGTCCTTATATATTATCCTCCTCTAAGAAAGAGATCTGCTTTACTATTAATTACTATGCACAACCACCTGGCTTCTTAATTGTGAGTGTTTAGACTGTCTGTCTGTAAGCAGCATTATGTGTCTGGGTAAACAGAGTACACACTAACAGTGCTTGGTGAGGCAGCTAAACGTTATCAACATGTTATGCTTGCCAGGTCTTCGCCCTCTCATTTAAAGCTATGGTGTAGCAGAAGGGTTCCCCTCTTTCTGATGGAGGTCACCACAACAACACGGATCCCTTCCCATAGCCTCTCTCTCCGTGTAGCTCCGTGTCAGGCCATCTCTGATACAGTTTGATACAATATGTCAGTCAGCTCAGCACTAGCTCCTAAAACACCTTCCTCACTGTAGGACTTGGCTTGGGCTTGGCTGTGTGTTCTGTAACAACACAAAGTGTTGCCTCAACCTCGTAGCTGAAACACAAGAGGCCCCACTCAAATAAACCAAGGGGGCTGGTGCCAAGAATACAATGCTCTTCCTTTCTCCCTGCTAGCTAACCGGGCTGTAGGGAGGCAGTACAGGGAGGCAGTAGGGAACAGACATGGGTTCAAATAGTATCTGAAATCTTTCAAAAATACTTTGAGCGTTTGCTTTAGCCTGCCTTGAACTTGTTGTGACTTTTCACTTTTCTATTGGTTCTAATTCAAAAGGCAAGCTCAATCAAGTGTTTGAAATGATTTCAAATACTATTGAACCCAGATCTGCTAGGGAGGCAGTTGGTACAGGGCAGTAAGGGCTGATTGTCGGCAGTAAGGGTTGATGGGTTTATTATAACAAGTCTCTTTTCTCTTTCTCTCTCTCTCTCTCTCTCTCTCTCTCTCTCTCTCTCTCTCTCTCTCTCTCTCTCTCTCTCTCTCTCTCTCTCTCGTTGCACTCTCACTCTCTCTCTTCCCCCTCTCTCCCTCTCTCTCCATCTCTCTCTCTCTCCCCATCTATCTCTCTCTCACTCCCCGTCTCCCACGGCCTAACTTCATCATTAACAGGTTTTGATTTAATTACCCGTCATTAAGCCCCTGTTTTACTGGGAGCTTGCAACCCATTTAATCGCTGTTTGGTTGCTGCACGGCTGTGTGTGTGTGGGGGGGGGGAGAATTAGGCACTGATTTGTTTACCTCTAGTCAGATTCTCCTTAGTTTAGGAATCACAGGGGTGCAGGCTGTGTGCCTGGAGGGAGTGTGAGTTGCTTTGTACATGGTTTAGTGGGCCGGACTGACAGCGCTGGTGGGGTGTTCTTTGCTTGTGTTTATTGCTTTGACTGACTTCTCTCTCTCCCTCTCCCTCCCCATCTCCTCTATCTCTCTTGCCCCCTGTAGGCTATGCCTGGAGGCCCGTGACCCATACTGTGGCTGGGACAGGAAACAGAGGCGATGCACCACCCTGGAGGACAGCTCTAACATGAGCCAGTGGAGTCAGAACATCACTGTGTGTCCTGTAAGTGCCAACAGGGACCCCCAGTTTCCCCTACCCCACCCGTTTTGTTATTTCCTCAGGTGTCACTATTGTCACTGGTAACCCCCTGGGGCTGCCTGCGACACTGCTGGCTGGCTGACAACCTGGAATACCTTCACTCTGCCTGGTCTCTCCTAGGGACTCTGGCCATGTACAGTAGTAGTCTGACAGTTTAACATTGTGACAGTTTGTTTTGCCTTGGGGACTCAATTTGTCCAGGTCGCCCTAGGAAACGGTTTTTAGCCTCAAGTGTCTTTCCTGATTAAATGAAGGTAAAATAACAGTTTTCCTGTGTCAAGGTTATTGTCACATGATTAATGATATCCAGTAAATTCCCTGACACTCTTGTCTCTCTCTCTGCCCTGTGTGGATTTTCAGCTGAGGAACCAGACCACCAATGGCGGCTTTGGACCCTGGGCGGCATGGCAACAATGCAGCAACGACGACGGCGACAGCACCAGCACCTGTCTCTGTCGCTCCAGGGACTGTGACAACCCCCCAGCTCGCTGTGGTGGGAGGAACTGTGAGGGGCCCACCATCGAAGTCTCCAACTGTTCCAGGTATGTAGAATCAATAGGGATTTCCATAGATCCTGATTGGAGGATTGCGGATTTCCTGCTTATTCCCTCCTGATTCCGGGAAACTTCCCAGCGGGATTTCAGGAAAACCTGGTAATTTTGGGAAAGTTATAGGAATGTTTCCACCCTAACCAACAAACACCATCTCATTTAGGGTGTGAAGTAACAACCCATTCCCTACATACTGTACTACTTATGAGCTCTGGTCAAAAGTAGTGCGCTAAATAGGGGATAGGGTGCCATTTTAGACGTAGCCTCAGATATGTCTGTCTGTCTGTCTGGAAGTGGCTATTGAATAATGAGAAATGCTACAGAGGAGCAAAGCACTTAAGCAGATTGAAGAATGTGTTTCTGGTGTCACGTTCAGCTTCTGAGCAAGTGGTTTTGCGTCCCTCTCAGAATCACACATTTGGTCCATAATCATACGTTTGTTGAGTGCTTAAAGAGATTGAAATGGATCTTAAACACTTACAAATTCGTAACATATTCTACAAATTTGATTTATTAAAAAAATATATTTTCAGTTTCAGGGACCCGTTTTGTCTCGTGAGCACTACTTTCAAAACTACTGGCTGAAATTATACAAAACCTTTATAATGCATCTTTTATGGAAAATATCTTTAATGTTTTGGTACAAAACAATTCTGTAATGGTGTATCAGCATGTTTTACCTTGATCTTTTTTTACCTGGAATATTGGAATAGTTTTTTTACCTCAAACTTTTCATTTTAGAATATACAAATAAACATTTTATGTTGTATTCATCATGCCATCATATCCGGTTGGACACATTGGACTTTCTATTGGATTTATTGGATGTATGTCTCAATCTTGAAACTGGTTTTCCCACGGCGCTACAGGATTCTTTGAACCTCCTTTAACATCACATTTCTGTTGCCGTAGAAACGGAGGCTGGACCCCCTGGTCGTCATGGGGACAGTGCAGCACCACCTGTGGAACGGGGTTTGAGATGCGCCAGCGCTCCTGCAACAACCCGTCGCCTCGTCACGGTGGACGCGTGTGTGTGGGCCCTGTCAGGGACGAAAGGTGAGAGGAGAGGGGGAGAGGGGGAGATGGAAGGTCTATTTGTGAGAGAGCTATGTGAACATATGTTGGTTTAGTCATACTTTTATCAAATGTAATTTTTTTGCTGAATAATTAAAGTGTTCGCTTGACTCAAAAGAGCAAAACTCTCAAACATTTATGGGTGCCATTACAAAGGAAGGACATTTATGATTAATTTATGAGACATGTTTTGCACTTTTCAGTAACAGTATTGGTCCTCAGTATCTTTTTGGGGATGATGGTCTTAGGTAAATGTCAGCCCTCTTACACACGCCAGTGCCTCTCACCGTGTAATGCAGAAGACACATTTACATTTCTTCCCAAATGGACATCAGTTTCTATCCTCCCCTCCCCTCCCGTCTCCTCTCCTCCCCTCTCTAGGTTCTGTAATGAGGGTGTGTCGTGTCCCCAGCCTATCTTCTGGTCCCCGTGGGGTTCCTGGACTAAGTGCAGTGCTGAGTGTGGAGGAGGGGTCCACTCCAGGGTCAGGAGCTGTGAGAACGGGAACAGCTGCCCAGGCTGCGCACTGGTACGATATGAATGGACAGACGGACGGACGGACGCACGCACACACACGCGCGCGCGCGCGCACACACACACACACACACACACACACACACACACACACACACACACACCTCTTGGCTCACAGAGCTGCTGTGGACCTGTATGTGAGCCTGAGAGATGGCCTTAGGTCTCTCTCACAAGAAATCTGGCACGTGCACAGATAGGGCTCTACCTGTGCAGAGCACACGCTCCTTTGCCCTTCCGGTCTCCAAAGTGCACTTTTTGGTGGTGGTATAATAGTTTTTTTTACTAATTGTCTGTTGTTGTTGTTCTGAACCTACTTCCCACATGTCGTCGTTAAATTCTCATCTATGTTTCAGAACCAAAAGGTTGTGTGTCTTGAATTTTTTTATATATTTTTTTAGGGGGTAGATCAGCTTTAATATTGCAGATAGATTGTAACTTCCATCAATGTAATTGTCTGCATCACTTCCAATCCCCCATATGTTTTTTCTCGCAATATATATATATATATATATATATATATATATATATATATACACATACAGTTGAAGTCGGAAGTTTACATACACTTACAGTGAGATTAAAAAAGTATTTGATCCCCTGCTGATTTTGTACGTTTGCCCACTGACAAAGAAATGATCAGTCTATAATTTTAATGGTAGGTTTATTTGAACAGTGAGAGACAGAATAACAAAACAAAAATCCAGAAAAACGCATGTCAAAAATTTTATAAATTGATTTGCATTTTAATGTGGGAAATAAGTATTTGACGCCCTCTCAATCAGAAAGATTTCTGGCTCCCAGGTGTCTTTTATACAGGTAACGAGCTGAGATTAGGAGCACACTCTTAAAGGGAGTGCTCCTAATCTCAGCTTGTTACCTGTATAAAATACACCTGTCCACAGAAGCAATCAATCAATCAGATTCCAAACTCTCCACCATGGCCAAGACCAAAGAGCTCTCCAAGGATGTCAGGGACAAGATTGTAGACCTACACAAGGCTGGAATGGGCTACAAGACCATCGCCAAGCAGCTTGGTGAGAAGGTGACAACAGTTGGTGCGATTATTCGCAAAATGAAGAAACACAAAATAACTGTAAATCTCCCTCAGCCTGTGGTTCCATGCAAGATCTCACCTCGTGGAGTTGCAATGATCATGAGAACGTTGAGGAATCAGCCCAGAACTACACGGGAGGATCTTGTCAATGATCTCAAGGCAGCTGGGACCATAGTCACCAAGAAAACAATTGGTAACACACTACGCCGTGAAGGACTGAAATCTTGCAGCGCCCGCAAGGTCGCCCTGTTCAAGAAAGTACATATACATGCCCGTCTGAAGTTTGCCAATGAACATCTGAATGATTCAGAGGAGAACTGGGTGAAAGTGTTGTGGTCAGATGAGACCAAAATGGAGCTCTTTGGCATCAACTCAACTCGCTGTGTTTGGAGGAGGAGGAATGCTGCCTATGACCCCAAGAACACCATCCCCACCGTCAAACATGGAGGTGGAAACATTATGCTTTGGGGGTGTTTTTCTGCTAAGGGGACAGGACAACTTCACCGCATCAAAGGGACGATGGACGGGGCCATGTACCGTCAAATCTTGAGTGAGAACCTCCTTCCCTCAGCCAGGGCATTGAAAATCGGTCGTGGATGGGTATTCCAGCATGACAATGACCCAAAACACACAGTCAAGGCAACAAAGGAGTGGCTCAAGAAGAAGCACATTAAGGTCCTGAAGTGGCCTAGCCAGTCTCCAGACCTTAATCCCATAGAAAATCTGCCAAACGTCAGCCTCGAAACCTTAATGACTTGGAGAAGATCTGCAAAGAGGAGTGGGACAAAATCCCTCCTGAGATGTGTGCAAACCTGGTGGCCAACTACAAGAGACGTCTGACCTCTGTGATTGCCAACAAGGGTTTTGCCACCAAGTACTAAGTCATGTTTTGCAGAGGGGTCAAATACTTATTTCCCTCATTAAAATGCAAATCAATTGATAACATTTTTGACATGCGTTTTTCTGGATTTTTTTGTTGTTATTCTGTCTCTCACTGTTCAAATAAACCTACCATTAAAAGTATAGACTGATCATTTCTTTGTCAGTGGGCAAACGTACAAAATCAGCAGGGGATCAAATACTTTTTTCCCTCACTGTAACTACATATAAGGAATTTTTTTGAATTAATAATAATATGTGTATGTATATATATATATATATATATATATATATATATATATATATTGGGAACTCAGTCGGGCACTCAACTTACTGTTGAGAGTTAGAATAGTAGAATACATAAGGTGCAATTTCTAAACTTGGTTGTGCATCAGCAGTTTTCCTCCTATTATAGTCACTGCATTAGCCCATGTCAGTAAAAAAATAATGTAGATTGGTAAATGAGTCTAGTTAGTCTAGCCAGCTATCTAAACTTGTAGTAATCAAGGCCAAATTACCGACTGGGCCTCCATTGATTTTGTTAGTCACTCTCACTCAGATATCAAATTAACATGGCATAAGCCATGGCAAAATGTGTAGAAATGCAGTAAAAAACCTTTAAAACTGAAAATCTTTCTCCCCACCCCATGGCAAAAAGTGTGAAAAAACTGCTGACCAAAATTTGTTGACCTTTTATATTAAATTATAGTTTTTAATCCCGGTGCTGAATTAATGTGAGTTAATGTGTAAAGGCTAATTGTATAGCTAATAGGCTATGTGTTTGTAGATCGACTGAGGTGAATGAAGCTACAGAAACCAATGTGATAATGGCTGGGCTCATTTTTGCTTGTTTTTGATGTTCTCAAAATAGTATTTTAGAGTTTTTAAATTGTATAGAAATGCAGTAAATTAGCTTCAACTTTCTTAAAATATATTGGAAGCTATGGCCCTGCTCTGGACTCCTTAGAAGTGACATGATATATCTCTAGTTGATATTGGCTGCTAACATGAATGACTTTCAACACCAAATGCAGGTGTAAAAGGCAATTTATTTCTGAAGCCTATCTTGCGTGTTGAAAATACATCACCGTTTATGGCTGTAATGACAGGCTACATTTGTGCAACGATTGTGTGCGCATGTTCGCGTGTGCACACGTACATGTGCATGAGCGGTGGTCGTAAGTTTTGTACTACTCCTTTTTGGGAGTCGCGGGTCAAAAATAAGAAAAAAAACCTGGGATACATGATACTGGCAACAAATGGAGTTGAGAATGACACAAATATTAATTTTCACAAAGTCTCCTGTCTCAGTTTTTATGATGGCAATTTGCATATAATCCAGAATGTTATGAAGAGTGATCAGATGAATTGCAATTAATTGCAAAGTCCCTATTTGCCATAAAAATGCACTTAATCCCCAAAAAACATTTCCACTGCATTTCAGCCCTGCCACAAAAGGACCAGCTGACATCATGTCAGTGATTCTCTCGTTAACACAAGTGAGAGTGTTGATGAGGACAAGGCTGGAGATTACTCTGTCATGCTGATTGAGTTAGAATAACAGACTGGAAGCTTCAAAAGGAGGGTGGTGCTTGAAATCATTGTTCTTCCTCTGTTAACCATGGTTACCTGCAAGGAAACACATGCCGTCATCATTGCTTTGCACAAAAAGGGCTTCACAGGCAAGGATATTGCTGCTGGTAAGATTGCACCTAAATCAACCATTTATCGGATCATCAAGAACTTCAAGGAGAGAGGTTCAATTGTTGTGAAGAAGGCTTCAGGGCGCCCAAGAAAGTCCAGCAAGCGCCAGGACCGTCTCCTAAAGTTAATTCAGCTGCGGGATCGGGGCACCACCAGTGCAGAGCTTGCTCAGGAATTGCAGCAGGCAGGTGTGAGTGCATCTGCACGCACAGTGAGGCGAAGACTTTTGGAGGATGGCCTGGTGTCAAGAAGGGCAGCGAGGAAGCCACTTCTCTCCAGGAAAAACATCAGCGACAGACTGAAGACTGATATTCTGCAAAAGATACAGGGATTGGACTGGGGTAAAGTCATTTTCTCTGATGAATCCCCTTTCCGATTGTTTGGGGCATCTGGAAAAAAGCTTGTCCAGAGAAGACAAGGTGAGCGCTACCATCAGTCCTGTGTCATGCCAACAGTAAAGCATCCTGAGACCATTCGTGTGTGGGGTTGCTTCTCAGCCAAGGGAGTGGGCTCACTCACAATTTTGCCTAAGAACACAGCCATGAATAAAGAATGGTACCAACACATCCTCCGAGAGCAACTTCTCCCAACCATCCAAGAACAGTTTGGTGACGAACAATGCCTTTCCAGCATGATGGAGCAACTTGCCATAAGGCACAAGTGATAACTAAGTGGCTCGGGGAACAAAACATCGACATTTTGGGTCCATTGCCAGGAAACTCCCCAGACCTTAATCCCATTGAAAACTTGTGGTCAATCCTCAAGAGGCTGGTGGACAAACAAAAACCCACAAATTCTGACAAACTCTAAGCATTGATTATGCAAGAATGGGCTGCCATCAGTCAGGATGTGGCCCAGAAGTTAATTGACAGCATGCCAGGGCGGATTGCAGAGGTCTTGAAAAAGAAGGGTCAACACTGCAAATATTGACTCTTTGCATAAACTTAATGTAATTGTCAATAAAAGCCTTTGACACTTATGGAGTGCTTGTAATTATACTTCAGTATACCATTGTAACATCTGACAGAAATATTTAAAAACACTGAAGCAGCAAACTTTGTGAAGACCAATACTTCTCAAAACTTTTGACCACAACTGTAGTAATGGTAGGCTACAGTATTTCTTACAATCTTCTATTTTGACTGGAATTGTGTTAGTTATTGTTAATAAGTGCAGCATTTATTCCCACCCAAAAATGTTTTGCCTGCGCTGAATATATCGGACTAGTAAAGGCCCAGTGCACTACTTTAATTTAGTATTAACACTGGAGTGATAGATGTGCAGAAGATGATGTGCAAATAGAGATACTGGGGTGCAAATATGGGGATGAGGTAGTTGGGTGGGCTAATTACAGATGGGCTGTGTACAGGTGCAGTGATCGGTAAGCTGCTCTGACAACTGATGCTTAAAGTTAGTGAGAGAGATAAGTGTCTCCAGCTTCAGAGATTTTTGCAGTTCGTTCCAGTCATTTGCAGCAGAGAACTGGAAGGAATGGCGGCCAAAGGAGGTGTTGGCTTTGGGGATGACCAGTGAGATATACCTGCTGGAATGCATACTACGGGTGGGTGTTGCTATGGTGACCAATGATCTAAGATAAGGCGGGGATTTGCCTAGAAGTGATTTATAGATGACCTGGAGCCACTGGGTTTGGCGACGAATATGTAGTGAGGGCCAGCCAACGAGAGCGTACAAGTCACAATGGTGGGTAGTATATGGGGCTTTGGTGACAAAACGGATTGCACTGTGATAGACTACATCCAATTTGCTGAGTATAGTGTTGGAAGATATTTTGTAAATGACATCGCTGAAGTCAAGGATCAGTAGGATAGTCCGTTTTACGAAGGCATGTTTAGCAGCATGAGTGAAGGAGGCTTTGTTGCGAAATAGGAAGCAGATTCTAGATTTAACTTTGGATTGGAGATGCTTAATATGAGTCTGAACGGAGAGTTTACGGTCTAACTAGACACCTAGGTATTTGTAGTTGTCCACATATTCTAAGTCAGACCCGCCGAGAGTAGTGCCGATACGGGTGGGCGGGTGCAAGCAGTGTTCGATTGAAGAGCATGCATTTAGTTTTACTAGCGTTTAAGAGAAGTTGGAGGCCACGGAAGGAGTGTTGTATGGCATTGAAGCTCGTTTGGAGGTTTGTTAACACAGTGTCCAATGAAGGGCCAGATGTATACAAAATGGTGTCGTTTGCGTAGAGGTGGATCTGAGAGTCACCAGCAGCAAGAGCGACATCATTGATATACACAGAGAATAGAGTCGGCCCGAGAATTGAACCCTGTGGCACCCCCATAGAGACTGCCAGAGGTCCAGACAACAGGCCCTCCGATTTGACACATTGAACTCTATCTGAGAAGTAGTTGGTGAACCAGGCGAGGCAGTCATTTGAGAAACCAAGGCTATTTAGTCTGCCAATAAGAATGCGGTGATTGACAGAGTCGAAAGCCTTGGCCAGGTCGATGAAGACGGCTGCACAGTACTGTCTTTTATCGATTGCGGTTATTATATCGTTTAGGACCTTGAGCGTGGCTGAGGTGCACCCATGACCAGCTCGGAAACCAGATTGCATAGCGGAGAAGGTACCGTGGGATTCGAAATGGTTGGTGATCTGTTTGTTAACTTGGCTTTCAAATACTTTCGAAAGGCAGGGCAGGATGTATATAGGTCTGTAACAGTTTGGATCTAGAGTGTCACCCCCTTTGAAGAGGGGGATGACCGCGGAAGCTTTCCAATCTCTGGGGATCTCAGACGATACGAAAGAGAGGTTGAACAGGCTAGTAATAGGGGTTGCGACAATTTCGGCGGCTAATTTTAGAAAGAAAGGGTCCAGCTTGTCTAGCCCAGCTTATTTGTAGGGGTCCAGATTTAGCAGCTCTTTCAGGACATCAGCTATCTGAATTTGGGTGAAGGAGAAGGGGGGTGGGGCATGGGCAAGTTGCAGCGGAGGGTGCAGAGCTGGTGGCCGGGGTAGGGGTAGCCAGGTGGAAAGCATGGCCAGCCATAGAAAAATGCTTATTGAAATTCTCGATTATCGTAGATTTATCGGTGGTGACAGTGTTTCCTAGCCTCAGTGCAGTGGGTAGCTGGGAGGAGGTGCTCTTATTCTCCATGGACATTACAGTGTCCCAAAACGTTTTGGAGTTAGTGCTACAGGGTGCAAATTTCTGTTTGAAGAAGCTAGCCTTTGCTTTCCTAACTGCTTGTGTATATTGGTTCCTGGCTGTTCGATGCTAATGCTGTACGCCACAGGATGTTTTTGTGCTGGTCAAGGGCAGTCAAGTCTGGGGTGAACCAGGGGCTATATCTGTTCTTAGTTCTGAATTTTTTGAATGGGGCATGCTTATTTAAGATGGAGAAGAAAGCACTTTTGAAGAACATCCAGGCATCCTCTACTGACGGAATGAGGTCAATATCCATCCAGGATACCCGGGCCAGGTCAATTAGAAAGACCTGCTCGCTGAAGTGTTTTAGGGAGCGTTTTGACAGTGATGAGGGATGGTCGTTTGACTGCGGACCCATTACAGATGCAGGAAATGAGGCAGTGATCGCTGAGATCCTG
Organism: Coregonus lavaretus; assembly: GCF_964263955.1. Lineage (NCBI taxonomy): Eukaryota > Metazoa > Chordata > Actinopteri > Salmoniformes > Salmonidae > Coregonus > Coregonus lavaretus. Next base: position 23,846,859 of record NC_140003.1, read on the forward strand.
GTTGAAGACGGCGGAGGTGTATTTAGAAGGTAAATTAGTCTGGATGATATCTATGAGGGTGCCCATGTTTATGGATTTAGGGTTGTACCTGGTAGGTTCCTTGATAATTTGTGTGAGATTGAGGGCATCTAGTTTAGATTGTAGGACGGCCGGGGTGTTAAGCATATCCCAGTTTAGGTCACCAAGCAATACGAACTCTGAGGATAGATGGGGGGCAAGCAATTCACATATGGTGTCCAGGGCACAACTGGGGGCTGACGGGGGTCTGTAGCAAGCGGCAACAGTGAGAGACTTATTTCTGGAAAGGTGGATTTTTAGAAGTAGAAGCTCAAACTGTTTGGGCACAGACCTGGATAGTATGATAGAGCTCTGCAGGCTATCTCTACAGTAGATTGCAACTCCGCCCCCTTTGGCAGTTCTATCAAGACGAAAAATGTTGTAGTTCGGAATGGACATTTCGGAATTTTTGCTTCAGGCACTGCTAGAACATCAGGGTTGGCAGAGTGTGCTAACGCAGTGAATAACTCAAACTTGGGGAGGAGACTTCTGATGTTAACATGCAAGAAACCAAGGCTTTTACGGTTACAGAAATCAACAAATGATAGCGCCTGGGGGGTAGGAGTGATACTGGGGACTACAGGGCCTGGGTTAACCTCTACATCACCAGAGGAACAGAGGAGAAATAGAATAAGGATACGGCTAAAGGCTTTAAGAACTGGTCTTCTAGTGCATTGGGTACAGAGAAGATTTCCGGGCGTTGTAGAATTGATTTACGGCATTATGTACAGACAAGGATATGGAATGATATTGGGTAACTATGAAGGAGATAGCATCACTGGAGGTACCGATTGAGCCGGTCTCCGCGTGTATGGGGGGTGGGACAAAGGAGCTCTCTGAGGCTGGTTGAGCTGAACTTGGGGCTCTACAGTAAAATTGTATAATAAGAACTAACCCAAACAGCAAATGGCTAGGCATATTGACATGGGAGAGAGGCATAACGCAATCACAGGTGTTATTCGAGAGGGCTAAGACAACAACTGGTAATGGCGACGAAAGTTTGGGCTGAGACTAAACAGATAAACAGTATACGGGTACCGTGTAAAGGAACAGTCCAGCAGGCATTAGCTGTGTAGCTGAGTGATCATAAGGTCCAGTGAACAGCACTAAGTAAGTCCGGGAGCAGATCGTAGGCTGCTAAATCACAGGCGAGCAGGAGGCACAGCTGTTGATTGCGCGTGCTAGCGGGCCGGGGCTAGCAGATGGATTTTCGTGGTCGTCGTAACGGGAAGCCTGTTGAAACCACATCAGACGATTACGTCGGCAGACCAGTCGTGATGGATCGTCGGGGCTCCGTGTCGACACTAGGAGGTCCCATCCGGTTGACAGAGAGGTAGATAGCCGGGAGATGGGCCTGGCTCAAGGCTAGCTCAAGGCTAACTGGTACATTGGGAAGTGGTGATTAGCCAACAACAGCCATTCGGTTGCAGCTAGCTAGTTGCGATGGTCCGGTGTTAAGGTCCAGTGATTCAGTGATTCCGGCAGAAAATCTGATATGCTCTGGGTCGAGTACTTGATGTCTCAATGTACTCAATTACTGTATTGTGCATTGTTTTTCTTCATGGTGATGGAAAGTCTACAGGGACAAACCTAGATGACCAGCCTATGTACAATACAGTAATGTACATTCACATTTAGTGGTTTGTAAGGATGGTAGATTAATACTGCACAAAAAGTGGTTGTTTTCCATGTTATTTGATAAAGAAGAATATTTAATTTGATGTGGATGTTTTGTGTCTTTTCCAATAACTTTACACCTTTTGATGTAAATGTTTGAGGACAGGCTTTTGTTCTTTCTGGATGCCATTAGAATGACAATTGCAGAGAAAGGGACAGGGCAACAACTCTTACAATTCCAACTATTGAATCCTGCAAACAACTACCTTTTTTGCCAAAGCTGAGATGCTGAAAATAAATGTTTGCCTGCACTACAGATGTCTACATCGTCCGCTAATACTAGTAAAGGCCCAGTGTACTACTTTGTGAAAAAAATAAAAATTCAAAAAATATATATATATTTTTGTATTAATATACTTTTTTTATTCCGATGTTTCAGGATGTGCTGCAGCACCCTCAGCACCCCTACTTCCCGCGGCTATGCTTTTATAATAATGACCTCTCTTTCTCTCTGTCTCTCTCATTCTTCTCCCTTCCCATCCCCCCTCCCCCCTACAGGAGTACAAGGCATGTAACCTGGAGGCGTGTCCAGAGGTGAAGAGGAACACCCCCTGGACCCCGTGGATGCCCATCAACGTGACCCAGGGTGGGGCACGCCAGGAGCAGAGAATGCGCTACATGTGCCGCGCCCAGCTAGCAGACCCCCACGAGCTGCAGATCGGACGACGCAAAGTAGAGACCCGCTTCTGCCCCAACGACGGCACGGTTGCCTGCGAAACCGACAGTGAGTGTCCGATGTGGAATCGGTAGTTAGTTGTGATGTGCTAGTAGCAACCATTGAGCAAGTGACATGTATTGTGTTGGTGTGCAGAGGGTTAGGAGTTCATGCCCAGGTTTAAATATAATTTTAAATATAATTTTCACTCTGTTAAACCCACCCACTCTCAATCTATATTATAGACGGCTCTCAGACCATTGTGGGAATACTGCCCTTGAATAGTTACTGTACTGTATGTATACAGGAGGTTGGTGGCACCTTAATTGCGGAGGATGGGCTAGTGGTAATGACTGGAGCAGAATAGGTGGAGTGGTATCAATTACATGGTTTCCAGGTGTTTGATGCCATTCCATTTGCTCTGTTCCATTATTATAAGCCGTCCTCCCATCAGCAGTATCCTCCCCCTGGGTGGTACAGTGATGTAGAGCATGTTGAAGGAATCCTCCTGTTAGTGTGTTAGTGTCTGTTAGTGTGTTAGTGTCTGTTAGTGTGTGTTAGTGTCTGTTAGTGTGTTACTGTCTGTTAGTGTGTTAGTGTCTGTTAGTGTGTGTTAGTGTCTGTTAGTGTGTTACTGTCTGTTAGTGTGTTAGTGTCTGTTAGTGTGTTAGTGTCTGTTAGTGTGTTAGTGTCTGTTAGTGTATGTTAGTGTGTTAGTGTCTGTTAGTCTGTTAGTGTGTTAGTGTCTGTTAGTGTCTGTTAGTGTGTTAGTGTGTTAGTGTCTGTTAGTCTGTTAGTGTCTGTTAGTGTCTGTTAGTGTGTTAGTGTCTGTTAGTGTGTTAGTGTCTGTTAGTGTGTTAGTGTCTGTTAGTGTGTTAGTGTCTGTTAGTGTGTTAGTGTCTGTTAGTCTGTTAGTGTCTGTTAGTCTGTTAGTGTCTGTTAGTCTGTTAGTGTCTGTTAGTGTGTTCGTGTCTGTTAGTGTGTTAGTGTCTGTTAGTCTGTTAGTGTCTGTTAGTGTGTTAGTGTCTGTTAGTCTGTTAGTGTGTTAGTGTGTTAGTGTCTGTTAGTGTGTTCGTGTCTGTTAGTGTGTTAGTGTCTGTTAGTCTGTTAGTGTCTGTTAGTGTGTTAGTGTCTGTTAGTCTGTTAGTGTCTGTTAGTGTGTTCGTGTCTGTTAGTGTGTTAGTGTCTGTTAGTGTCTGTTAGTGTCTGTTAGTCTGTTAGTGTCTGTTAGTCTGTTAGTGTGTTAGTGTGTTAGTGTCTGTTAGTCTGTTAGTGTCTGTTAGTGTGTTCGTGTCTGTTAGTGTGTTAGTGTCTGTTAGTGTGTTAGTGTCTGTTAGTGTGTTAGTGTCTGTTAGTCTGTTAGTGTGTTAGTGTCTGTTAGTGTGTTAGTGTCTGTTAGTGTCTGTTAGTGTATTAGTGTCTGTTAGGGTGTTAGTGTCTGTTAGTGTGTTAGTGTGTAGGTCTCCCAGCAGGCAGGCAGTGCTGCTGGTCACAGTCCAATGCTCCTCTCCTGGTGGCAGCTTTACACCCTCCGCCCACTGTATCGATTAACTGTAGCTGGCTGACAGTGGCCAGGCTGGCCAGGGTGGGCTGGGTAGGTAGGGTGGGCAGACAGGAGGACAGACACAGAGAGCAGCTGATTAACTGCTTCTGAACGGGAAATACAGTCTAGACTGGACAGGACTGAAGGGAAGGCTGGGCTCTCTCTCTCTGTCTCTCTGTCTCTCTCTGTCTCTGTCTCTCTCACTCTTTCTCTGTCTCTCTGTCTCTCTCTGTCTCTCTCTCTCTCTCTCTCTCTCTCTCTCTCTCTCTCTGTCTGTCTCTGTATCTCTCTCTGTCTCTCTGTCTCTCTGTCTCTCTGTCTCTCTCTCTCTCTCTCTCTCTCTCTCTCTCTCTCTCTCTCTCTCTCTCTCTCTCTCTCTCTCTCTCTCTCTCTCTCTCTCTCCCTCTCTCTGTCTGGCCAGGTGGATCTGCCTGCTGTATATATATTCAGTCAGTGAGGTCACTGTAAAACACTTAAGCACTGCCCAACGTGTCACAGTCTAGCCAGACTTACCCAGAATAAGACCAGAGCTGACTTGAGTAATGGCACAGATATGAATAAAGTAAGAATACTTCCTCAGTACAGAGAGGAGATTATTTTTCAGTTGTATGACTCACCATGGAGGCAGGATTGAAGAACCTGAATAGCTTGGGAATGGACTAGAATGGGTGTGTGAGTGTGTTTCAGTATAAAGAGAGGCTGGTCCTATTGATCCCCTGGTCTCAGTGATCTGTCCCCTGTATGTGTGAGCTATTCCATACACGTATATGATATACACTGGTATCATACTACTCTATCTCTATGACCTGTGTAATGTAGAAAGGATTCAGTGTATTGAGTAGACCAGTAACCTGTGTATTAACCCTTTCCTGTACTGGTAGCTCTAGTGGAGGAACTCCTAAGGACCCCTGTGTTACGAGTAGCAGGCTCCGACTGGTCGTCATGGGAGACGTGGTCCGCCTGCTCCCAGGACTGTGCCAAGGGGTACCGCACCCGCAAGCGCACCTGTACCACCCCAGAGGGCAAGGCTGCCCCGCCAGCCTGCAGGGGCTCACCGGTGGAGTACCAGGACTGCAACTCTCAGGCCTGCCAAGGTAAAGGGGAAGAGAACATGCACACACATACACACACATACACACACATACACAAACTACTTCCATAACTATACATCAATGAACTCCAGTTGTGGTTAGCATAATACACACATTAACACACCACCAGCGAGAGAGCTGTATGCTAATGCTAGTCCTGTAAAGTTATGCTGAGGGGATCATTGGTTCCATTAGCTAATAAAATAGAATCGAGGAGTCCTTGGTTACAGTAGCTGAGTCATTCTAGTGTTTAAATTAAAGCACCTCATCATCCCCTAATCATGCAGTTGGCCTGCTTTAACCAGTGGTAACTCCACCCAGCCCTGCTCATAACAACTGCTCTTAACACTGGGATGTGGAATGACTGTATTCATGTTGTATGGTTGGTGCATCACTGATGATCATCCCTTGAGTCTGTCATCTCTCTCTCTGTCTGTCTGTCTGTCTGTCTGATAGTTGGATATTATGGGAGGGAGGGAGAGAGAGAGAGAGAGAGAGAGAGAGGCAAGGGAGATAGTTGAAGAAAATAGATTTGACAAGATTGAGATGGAGGTGAAGAGTGTGAGACAGAAATGGCTATAAGGAGACTTCTCTGGTCCTGATGTATCTATCTTTATTTTACAAGTTTGCTGGTTTTCTTGAGAGGCTCTCTCTTTATATTCCACTTTCCCCAAAATGTCCTCCCCAGTCCCATCACCATGCAGCATTCACAGGGGCCAGACAGACAGCCAGAGGGGTGTGAGGCAACCAAAGCAGTCACGTCCCAGTTCGCTCTCCCTACTATCTAATCCACTGAAGTAAATTGAGTTTTCTAGAGCACGAGGTGAGGGGGGTGAGGACGGCATTACAGCCCCACCTCCACTACCCACTCAACACTCACCTTCATCTCTCTCTGTCAAATCCATTATTTACTGTCTCGCTCCCCTCACCATTCACTCTCTCAGCTCAAACACTCTCATTCAGAAGGGCATACTGACTGACTGTACCTGTTCAATGTGAGTGGAATGACAACAAACTTAATATAGCAAGCCTTTATAGAGGGGTTAAGCATAGCAGAGTTATTCTTAGGCATGGAAGGTGCTGTGTAGGGACAATGGACAGCAGTGTAGTTTTTTAAGTAGATAATCTATCTGGTCCTCTGGGTAGACTTTGGTTTTGTTTATTGCAGCTACAAGAGGATAGCATTTCATATGTTTATTTTTGCCTAGTTAGTGATGAGAGAGATATCTGGCCTTGCTTGTATGTTTATGTCTTGTGTGTGTTTGTCTTTGTGTGTGTGTGTGTGTGTGTGTTCCTGTCCAGTGAGTGGAGCCTGGTCATGTTGGTCGTCCTGGTCTCAGTGTTCAGTGCCCTGTGGTGGAGGGCACTACCAGCGTACCCGCTCCTGTAACAACCCCAGCCCTGGCAACGGAGGAGATATCTGTATTGGGCTACACACTGAGGAAGCGCTGTGCAACACACACACCTGTGACGGTAAGGCACACACACATCACACATCACACCCAACACCACCCCAACACATCCATCAGAGTCACACGCTTCCTTTACATCAGGACGATCATTAGCTCTAATCAATACATTACAATTAGTCTATCATGATAATTACTCACTGATCAATACTGTGCCAATCAACACCTTGTTATGTCGCTCCAGAGAGGGCTTTGAAATGGAGTTCCAAGCCTGTCTGCTGCTTCTCTTTTGCAGCCTCAGTGCCAGCCTTGTGGGGGTGCAGACCGGTGGTGTACCTTTTGGCCCTCTGCTCTGTGTGTTCCTCTGTGTAGTGGCTCTGCTCCCAATAGGACACTGTCATATGTGTGATTCTGAGCCGGCTAATCCTGGACTGGGTAGAAAGTTACTCTCAGACGTTTCTCTGAATAAGCCCACAGCCCTAATGAGAGACGAGACACCGTTTCTAAAGAATTTCTTTTTTGTTTTATCTGATTCCTATCCTAATCCATTCTTTATTTCCTGGAATTTGCTAGCCAGTGTCAATATTTCTTCTGTTGCTGCTGTGGCGTGTGGCCTTGTGTGTGTGCATGCACTGTGCTCTTTATAAACTGAGACTGACCACAGCGTCAGGAAAGAACAAGGGCTTTTATCAATAGTCTTCTTCCTAAAGACCAAAAGGTCATTCATATTGAATTAGCCCAACTGTCAGTCAGTCGGTCAGTCAGTCAGTAATTACAGACAAGGAAGGGAATTGTTTTCTTTCTTTTACTTGGACTGCATCCCAAATGGCAACCTATTCCCTAAATAGTATTCCCTGGTCAAACGTAGTGCACTATATAGGGAATAGGGTGCCATTTGGGATGCAGTCTTGATGCATATCAGCCCGTTTCCTCAGGTTAATGTTCTCTTTTGACGTAGGGCAAACACTTCCCGTTAGAAGGGTGTGTGTGCCTGCACAGCTGCCTGTGCTTGTGTCCACAGTTTGCCATGCTAATGACGTGGCCATCTCATCTGTCTCCGGCTATGGTACATTTACTGACAGGCAGGACATTGGTCATCTATGCATGGATCCTCGCTCACTTCCCTACAGATACAGTGCACCTCCAATTAGCCAAAAGGCCTTGTGTCTGTCAGTCCCCAGCCTATCTGATGGCCCTTTCTGAGATGGCTAAAGAGATTGTGCTAACTAATGGAGGACAGGTGTGTGTGTGTGTGCTTGTGTGTTTGTTTGTGTGTGTGTGCGTGCATGCGTGTGTGACCGTTATTACAGTGAATGCTAATAGAGGTGCCTCAGGATTTTATTTCTAGCTTGATCCAATTCTACAGCTCAGACACGTTGGTTTGGTTGAGGGACGTAAATAAATGAATGAAATATATGAAGCAATTATAGTAAGAGGGCTGGTTTGCTGCGTTATTAAACACAAATGTGATATTATGCGACAGTACAGTGTCCATATTAGGACAGGCTCAGAGTCACAAGGCCACCAACTCCTTGTGACTCTGAGGCTGTCCGAATATGGATACCATCCTAATATGGACACCTTACCATGGGGGTTGTATTCTGTCGTTCTACCAACACGGGTTGTGGGAGATCAAAGAGCAGACGGAGCAGCTTCAGCAGCCAGTGACTGAGTCTCTGACTGATAAGAGAGGTAAACAAAATGGCTGCTGTCATAGAGCCTTATATATGTACAGTTTCTTTGGATTAATGGGTTCTGTCATTATTTGTTGGGAAACTGGGAGAGGATCTTTTCTGTCTACTGTATACAAGCGCCTGCCGGCCAGGAAACATGACTTAAGCTTGGCTCTGGACACAAACATCTCGGCTATGCACTAAACAAACTATGGGTTTGCTTTCTCATTACCTCACAAACATTTGGGTCTGTTTGTATATGGCTAGGGTTGTTTGTGGCTGTGCTGTGGTGGGGCTAGTTTGTTTGTTTGTCTCATGCTCTTGGGTGGGCATGTTGGGTTCCAGGCATTTTAAGACTGCAGCAGTTACTTCAACTCAGGGTGAGTCCATGGTCATTTGTCTGTGTACTGACAGTCACTGTGTGTGTGTGTGTGTGCAGGCGGCTGGATGGCCTGGTCTCTGTGGTCAGCGTGTGACAATGCAGGGCTGCAGGTACGCAGCAGGGTATGTGGGGCTCAAGGCTCCGCCCCCTGTGTGGGAAACAGCACCGAGCACAGGGACTGCAATGAGATCCCAGGTGAGTCCGACACTCCTTTATCATCAGCATCATCACCATTATGTAACATAGACGCACATTGAAATTAGCCGTATCATCACACACATAGGGCCAGTTTTCAGAATAAGCCATTTCCTGGTCTAAAAATCATGTTAAATTGAAAGTGCTTTTAAACCCATCAGTGTTCTGGAAACTGCCCCATATAATATAAAACCCCTCCAATCCCCACCAGACAGAGGCCTTGCCTATCTTCTATCTTAATTAGCGCTAATCTCAGTAAATCAGGCTTCTCAGACTGCTCCTCTGATGTCTCTGTCTGTTAAGGTTTTTTCCTTTATTTTAGCCGTAGTCGTAGTGATCTTTCAGGGCCTGGCTGCCAGAGACAAAACAAGACATACTCACTAGCCCAGAATACCAAGTGAATTAAATTAAGGCTTCTCGCAATTAATATTAATGTGTCACAACACCAAGGCTGCATCACGAATGGCCCCCTATTCCCTATATAGTGCACTACTTTTGACCAGAGCCCTGTGTCCTGATCAGAAGTAGTACACTATATAGGGAATGGGGTGCCATTTGGGATGCAGGCCAAATCACATCTAATTTATTGCAATTCTGGACGAGGCGATGGAAATCGTAAGGTCACTGGGATGACGTGTGACACTGCCTGGGGGGAATTTGCCCCAAATATAATCATAGGATTGTTGCGTCTCAATTAAAAACATACCCTTCCCTCCATTGCTCTCCCTCAAACTACCATCCTGATGAATTAGTGGAAGGCAGACGTCGTTTAACTATAAATGATTGGCTTTACTTTGAATGTCTGTTAAACTTCATAGAAGCTCAGGCTACACAACATTCAACATTCACGACATTTACAACATTCCACTGGATAAATGATTCATTGATTTGTGTTTCATGATGTTTGCTTGTTTGTTTGTGCTGTATGTACTGTATACAGTATATCATCTACCAGTTAAAATCAAAGTCTACTTTGGTGTCTTGGGGTGATTCCAGCTATGTCTGTGGGTGGTAAGAATCTGCATGTGCTGGTAGCTGACTGTGTGTCTATCTCTGCATGTCTGTCTGTCTGTGTGTTGTGTTGCAGTGATTCTCCCTGCGTCTGGCTTTGATAAGGACCAGCAATGCGGAGGTAAATGGATTAACAATCTACGTGTGTGCATGTGTGATCGTGCGTGTGTGTTTGTGTGCGTGGACACACACACAATCTACCTGGGGGGGATGATGTAGGGATAGAGCGAGAGTTAGTTGTACTCCTTGACTTACCCCACATTTTGTTGTGCTACAGCCTGAATTCAAAATGGATTACATTGATTTTTTTCTCTACACACAATACCCCATAATGACAAAGTGAAAACATGTTTTTAGAAATGTTAGCAAATTGATAACTCATTTACATAAGTATTCACACCCCTGAGTCAATATTTTGTAGAAGCTGCTTTGGCAGCGATTACAGCTGTGAGTCTTTCTGGGTAAGTCTTAGGGTTTAATATATTGCCGGTATTTTACAAATGTTCCAACCCGAGAATAAATCACTTTTCACCCGGGTAACCTGGTATTTCCTGCCAAAACCAGAAGTGTCATTCAAAAGCATTATAAAGCATATAAATATGTCTGGTATAACCTGATGCCTAATGAGCCATATACAGTATTAAATAAATGTTATGAGCCAATACATATGATATAGGCTACTGCACGTTATGCACGACAGAAAAACATAAAAGCCCATAGATGTAGCTACCTATATACTCTCTTCGTTAAATAAATGAAACGAGCTCCAGTAGGCTAATCTTTTTGAGTGTGAATTGTATTACTGTACTGTATTATACTGTATTATATGGACTGGAATTACGCACATCGTTCAAACCATGATAAAGCAGAAGAGAACATACGATTCTGGTGTAGCACATGCGGCCTACAAAGTTACAAGTATAGGCACACCCTATTCCCCTGTGTGAAGAAGTAATTGCCCCCTTACACTCAATAACTGGTTGTGCCACCTTTAGCTGCAATGACTCCAACCAAATGCTTCCTGTAGTTGTTGATCAGTCTCTCACGTCGCTGTGGAGGAATTTTGGCCCACTCTTCCATGCAGAACTGCTTTAACTCAGTGACATGTGGGTTTTCAAGCATGAACTGCTCGTTTCAAGTCCTGCCACAACATCTCAATTGGGATTAGGTCTGGACTTTGACTAGGCCATTCCAAAACTTCCAATTTGTTGCTTTTTAGCAATTTTCATGTAGACTTGATTGTGTGTTTTGGATCATTGTCTTGCTGCATGACCCAGCTGCGCTTCAGCTTCAGCTCACAGACGGATGGTCTGACAGCTTCAGCTCACAGACGGATGGTCTGACAGCTTCAGCTCACAGACGGATGGTCTGACATTCTCCTGTAGAATTCTCTGATACAGAGCAGAATTCATGGTTCCTTCTATTAAGGCAAGTCGTCCAGGTCCTGAGGCAGCAAAGCATCCCCAAACCATCACACCACCACCACCATGCTTGACCTTTGGTATGATGTTCTTACTGTGGAATGCAGAGTTTGGTTTTCGCCAGGCATTACTGGAACCATGTCGTCCAAAGAGTTTTAAAACTCTGCAGCTGCAATTTAAAAAATAATCTTTACAATTAAAGAACAGGGTGACCCCCGAAAGCCAGATGGAGATGGGTAAATTAGACGCTCATTCGGGCTTTATATTACTGTAGCATAGGCTATGCTGCAGCAAATGTAGGCCTACCTGTCACAAGAAAAAAAGTTACCATGATGAGATGATAGGTCTACATGCATTGTGAACTGCGCTCCATACTGAGATGGGCTGTCTGTCCCCACCCTGAGCATTGATTCATCATGCAGAGGCCGTAGAGAAGCCAAATTTAGACATCGCATATCAGTTAACAGTTCCATTTCACACCATGCTGTTCATATAAATAAGGGAGTGGTTTTTGGTGGTCAATCTCGGTAACCTGGTTCCCGCTATTCAACCTTAGTAAAGTCTGTAAGAGCTTTCCACACCTGGATTGTGCAACATTTGCCCATTATTCTTTTCAAAATTCTTTAAGTTCTGTCAAATTGGTTGTTGGTCACTGCTAGACAACCAATTTCAGGTCATGCCATAGATTTTCAAGTAGATTTAAGTCAAAACTGTAACTTGGCCACTCAGGAACATTCACTGTCTTCTTGGTAAGCAACTCCAGTGTAGATTTGGCCTTGTGTTTTAGGTTATTGTCCTGCTGAAGGTGAATACATCTCCCAGTGTCTGGTGGAAAGCAGACTGAACTAGCTTTTTCTATAGGATTTTGACTGTGCTTATAGCTCCATTCCGTTTGGGGGTGGGGGAGTTTAACGATTACAAGCATATCCATAACATGATGCAGCCACCACTATGCTTGAAAATATGGAGAGTGGTACTCAGTAATGTCTTGTATTGGATTTGCCCTAAACATAACACTTTGTATTCAGGACCAAAGTTTAACTTTCTTTGCCACATTTTTTCAGTATTACTTCAGTGCCTTGTTGAAAACAGGCATAGCCGCGGGAAGATGTTTGGGGGTGGGGGAGCTGCGAAATAAGAGACGGCTATTGGTCCGCTAATACAGGACTCATAAAGGCCCAGTGCACTACATTTGTGAAGAAAAAAATACTTGCCCATGCTACAGAGGGCTATATCGGTCTGTTAATACAGGACTAGTAAAGGCCCAGTGCACTACTTTTGTGAAAAAGCATCCTCAGCACTCCTATTTCCCGCCACTATGCAAACAGGATGCATGTTTTGTAATATTTTTATTCTGTACAGGCTTCCTTCTTTTCACTCTGTCAATTACGTTAGTATTGAGGAGTACCTACAATGTTGTTGATCCATCTTCAGTTTTCTCCTATCACAGCCATCAAACTCAGTAACTGTTTTAAAGTCACCATTTGCCTCATGGTGAAATCCCTGAGCGGTTTCCTTAATCTCTAGCAACTGAGTTAGGAAGGACGCCTGTATCTTTGTAGTGACTGGGTGTATTGATACACCATCCAAAGTGTAATTAATAACTTCACCATGCTCAAAGGGATATTACATTTTTCACCCATATACCAATAGGTGCCCTTCTTTGTGAGGCATTGGAAAACCTCCCTGGTCTTTGTGGTTGAATCTGTGTTTGAAATTCACTGCTTGACTGAGGGACCTTACAGATGATTGTATGTGTTGGGTAGTCATTCAAAAATCATGTAAAACACTATTATTGCACACCGAGTGAGTCAATGCAACTTATTATGTGACTTGTTTAAGCAAATGTTTTTATTTAGGCTTGCCATAACAAAGGGGTTGAATACTTATTGACTCAAGATATTTCAGCCTTTCATTTTTAATTAATTTGTTTAATAAAAAAAAACATTATGGGGTACCGTGTTTAGGCCAGTGACAACACATCGGAATTTAATCAATTTTAAATTCAGGCTGTAGCACAATAAAATGTGTAAAAAGTCAAGGGGTGTGAATACTTTCTGAAGGCACTGTGCTGGAGAAAATCAGGATGGCACAAGCCTTTGAACCAATCATCAGATGGGGAATATATATATTAGGGGGGACGGCCTATAGAATGAGGTGTAGGTAGCCTGCTGGGAACGGTAATGGTTTGAAAAGGCTGTGCCACCACACCATTGGACAGTTTCCAGGAAGACGCCAAGGGAACTGAGAAGAAGGAGCTTGGTGCTCTTGAATAAACAAACATTTTGCTAGCCTGGTCCCCGATCTGTTTGTGCTGTCTTGCCAACTCCTGTGGCTATTGAATGACCATAGGAGTTGGCAAGACACCAAAAACAGATTATCAACCAGACTACTGAGGTAGAGCTTGTTGCCCCTGAATGAACCACCATTTTACTGCAAAACAATACCTGATGGAGGACAGAAAGAGAGAAAACGGCAGATTACAGACACAGATAAGTGAACCAAACATCCTGACTGACCTCCTCCCATCTGTCTGCTTTGTTGTGTCTTCCCAGCGTTCACCTCGCTGCACCTGATAGCCACAGGCGTGTCCTGTTTCCTGGGGGCGGGCCTTCTGTCCTTTCTGGTCTACATGTACAGTCAGCGCTTCCACAAGCCCTCGCAGGAGTCCGCCGTCATACACCCCACCACGCCCAACCACCTCAACTACAAGGGCAACACCACACCAAAGAACGAGAAGTACACGCCCATGGAGTTCAAGGTATTGTCACAGGTATTCAAGGATTGTCACACACGTAGACACAAATGCACGCATGCAGACACGCGCTTGCATACACACACCAAGAAACACAATTTTCTACGTAGAGATTCCATATGCATAGGTTTATTTCATTACATGAACTACTGTACAGGGGATGAGTTATGGTGAGAGCTCAGAACATGTATGTCTTATTTGTCTTCATCTGGTTTCCTTACTCTACTTTCTCTTCACAGTCTCAGTCCTTATTAATGGCCCTCGTTAGCCTGTTGTAGCCATGGACTCCCACTGCTGTTTATAATGCTGGAACCAGCATCTTTTGAGGAAGGTAGCAGCCGAAACATCGTTGCTGGCTGAACAATATTGATACATGTAAAATCAAGCGCCACCCTCCTGCCCCACCTTCCCTACGTCTTGGCCCTAACATCTGTGTGTTCCTGTGAGCCATGGTCCGATCTCATCGATCTGTCCCACCATGGCATTGCCCTCCCTGCATGTGGCAGGGTTAGCCCTAGGACCAACGTTGTATCATGATCCACCTTCTATACATACTGCAGTTGCATATTCTATTGCCCCATAATTAGTCAAGTATTATGCTAGGATGCTCTTTATCTCAGGTGACGGTTGCTGCTTCTCAGAAGGAAACCTGATTATTTTCTAAAGATGTCAGCCACCAGCTGGCTGAGTGATGTGTTTGTGGCTGATTGAGGCTGGATCCTAACGTGTTGCTGAGGCTGGGTCCTTATGCTGGGCCCTAATTATGAGAGTCATATGGTGAGAGCAGGGTCTCATTAGGTTAATGATCAGACCAGGCATATTTCATACGACAGGTAGCTAGCTAGCTATTAGCCTGGCATCCTAACTGATTTCTCTACGTTTCACCATTGAGCGCAGCATTCAGTCTGGTTAAACCAGGCTATCTAGCTAGAGCCACTGGCTCAACCTGAGAACTACTGCTGTTATTGTTGCTCTAGCCATCACATTATGCGGTTGTTTCTTCACAGGCCCTCACCACCCTCATCCATGATGGCCGACGTTGTTGTGCATTTCACTGATTCTGTAACTCATTTACAGAGCAGTGTTTGGCCTAGAGCTAAATGACATTACTCAGCAGCCTCCGTAAAGTGTTCCTTCCGTCGGCGTGTTGTGGCTTCTAGCCGCCACGACCTGCCTCTAAAGTGCAAGTGCATTAAATTAAGGGTGTGTCCCAAATGGGACCTAATTTCCTATATATTGCAGTACATTCCCTATGGGCTCTGATCAAAAGTAGTGCACTATAAAGGGAATAAGGTGCCATTTGGGATGCAGACTAAAGGTTTTTTAGGTGCCTACTGTAATTTATTCATGTCTCTCATATTTGTTCATTGATTATGCTTGATGTTTGACTGCTAAATCAAATTTGTTGAAGTGTTGTACCTTGCTTAGAAATCTACCCTACAGTACCCAGCACTGTTGCCCACTTTTCAACCTGTAAGAGTCTAATATATTGATATTGCTCCTGTCTGAGTCATTGGTAAACTAACCCATCTGTTACAACACTGGTATAAAACTCTTATGTCACTGTTATAACACTGTTATGACTGTTTTCTCTACTCTTCCCACCTCACCCAGAAAAACACTTTACTGAACAGTACGTACCTTTTCAACCCATCAGTGTTTTTTGTCTAATTTTGTAGCCACTGTCACCTGTTATGACACTCTTCTCTCCTCCTCCAGACCCTGAACAAGAATAACCTGCTCCCAGATGAGAGGTCTAACTTCTACCCAACGCCCCTGCAGCAGACTAACATGTACACCACCACCTACTACCCCACAGCGCTGGGCAAATATGACTACAACAGGCCTGACTCCTCCCCTTCCCCCTGCAGGACCTATAACAACAGCTGAGACACCCCCCCTCCCCCATGGCCCAGGCCCCACCCACCCAGACTGAACTGAACTCCACCCCTATCACCATGGTGACAGATGGCATGGTGACTGAAAACAACCTCTGACCTGGAACTCATTTTTGCTCCCCTCTCCTTTATCCCATGGGGGGGGGGGGGGGGGTGTAAGGGTAGACTCACTAAGTACAGCCAGGAATTTGATCATAGTTTGGGGTGGGGTGGGGGGGGGGGGGAGTACTGGACATCACAGTGTCAACGTAGTGCTTCGGTGGCGAGATAAATGATGAACTCTATAAGACACTATAAGCTACAGTATGGAGTTGGAGAACTAATTATCCCTGTGGAACATGACAACCTGAGCGCCTTACTGTAGGTGTAGGTGTTGCTGTCCCGAGAGGCTAGAGTTGGCCTTAGGAGAAAACTCTAAATGGCCGCCACCTCTCCTCCCTGGTCTGTCTGGTCACCTCTATGAATGAGTCTCAATGACACCAACATCCCCTCGGTCTGCAGCATCCATCCCCATGATAAACACCGAATTCTCCCAACAACAAAAGCAGTTACCCAGAACAACCCTACCAGCGCATATCATTGTGTCTGTCCTTTAGTATGGTGGATGTGAATCAGGAGGGAACAAAAAAAAGAACTCAATTAAATCAAGAGATGAAGAGATCAATATCAGTTCTATTTTGTTTGGAGGTGGATGGATGCACTCAGCTCACCTCGCCTCATCACATGACACGAGGAGGACAAGAACCTGGGACTTCAGCTCCGCTGTGGCGGAGTGGTCCTAGGGGACCAGGGGAACAGAGGAACAGAGGCACATCCAGGAATAGCAGCGGGTGATCTGTTATGGGAAAACTGCCTACACTAGACCACATAGATACAGACATACTCACTGCTGGAGAGAATCTCTCTATCTGCTAATGTCCAAACAAGGCCCACACCTCAGGCTGGCTGTGTTATGTACTGTATCGGTTTTTCACAAAGGCATTGTTTCCCAGGGAATGATCTGAACATGGGCTAGAGCGATGAGGTGTCTGACTGAGTTGGAATCAGTTGATGGGATACAGCTTTGGGATGCTTTGGGTATACAATAGAAGGGATCATGTGGGGTCAGATTTGACTTTCTATTACTTCTTTTTATGATGATATAAAGACTTCTGGAAGGAATTCCCTTGGTTCTAGAATGGAATGGATGCATTCTACTGAGTACTATACCTACCTACCTACCGCTCAGTGGTCATATTAAATATGGCCAGTGTGCAGAACTGGACTGCAACTGATTTTATATGATATCTTACAAGGTGGGATAATAAGCTATTATTATGAGGGAGGTTATTTGTTTGATGCTCGAGAGAGCAGTAGGATAGGAGGAAATGTTTTATTTCACAAATAAGGGATAGCTGATTCACTTTTGAGTTTCTCATCAGTTTCACACCACAACATAAAAAGAAATCACAGCAGCTTAGTAGCCAATACGTGTCTGACATATTAAAGGATCATTTTGCTTTATTACAACCACATCTCTATTTTTGATGGTATGTTATATAAGGGTCCAGACATTTTTTGTTGTTGCAATTTCACTTGTTTTTGAGAAACATACCCCAACCAGCGAGTCACTACCTCATCCTCGTTGTGCAGTACGGGAGCTCTGAAAAAACATGAACAAATGCTCCAGAAACATTCAAATACGTCCTTTTAGAAACTGAAAACCTTCAGTATAGTGATGCAGGTCTTTAGATGTTGTACACATGAAACATTATATTCCATTTTGTGTGACTCCAGCTGTTTCCCCTATCTAGCTGTTCCATTCTCCTAGTAGCCTGCTGCTAAAATGGACAAAGCTGTATCGTTCGAGTCGCAACAAAATGGAATATAACGTTGCGGATAAAGTTCAGAATCACACAATTTCATGTGTACAACATCTAAAGACCTGCATCACTATACTGAGAGGTTTTAATAAATAAAAAAGTGAAAGGGTCTGGACCCTTGTATAACACACCATTTCAGTACATAAAAAATAGAGATTTGGTTGTAAAAAACACTAAGATTTTACAAATAAAATAAAATAATGTAGAAGCAAATATTCACAGTCTGACTGTAGCGAATATCAATGTGTCCCTCTCTTTACAATGCTAAATCATGCTTAGAAATGCTTTGGTATGAGATTAATGTTTTTTTGTGTGCTTGTGCGTGTGTGTGTGGGTGTGCGTGGGTGTGTGCATGTGCGTGTGAGTGTGTATGTTTGCTTGCTTCGTATGTGTATGCCTGTGAGCGTGAAGGAGGAGAGGAACAGACAACTCTGTATGTATTTTGTACAATGTAAATGTAATTATTTCTTACATATGAATGTATATAATGGGATCTGTAAAGGGGTATGTGCATTTTTTTCACACATTATGATGATGTCACTCCTAATGTTCCACTGGGTTTCTATATGTTCCATGTATAAGATGTTAATCATTGTAAGTTAACGAGAGCTGCGCAGTCCTCATAAGGAAACACTATTTCTAGTGAAGCTTGGATCATAAAGGGCATTTCAGAAACAGAACTGAGCTATATTTTATTATTATGCCTGCTGTTAAAATGAATGCTAATTTAGCAGCAATGCTTTCAGTTCCGCTCATAGAAATAGAATGATTCTATTCTATCATTCTAATTCTATAGTTCCGCTATATGCACGAGAGCTCTATCTGTACATAAGAGACAGCCTTCGATCTGCAGAGCATTAATGACATCTAAAGGTTAGTATAATGTCAATGTATATTGTTGTATAGCTAACACTGTTTAAAAAATAAAAAAGCCTTAGTTGTAAAAAAAGTGCAGCAGCTATGTACTCACGAACCATGGGGTTTGTAAGGGGATAGAGCTTGCCAATGTGACTGGTTGACTAAGGCCTGGACAACTTCTCCAGCTGTTTTGTAACTTTCTACAGATGTACAGTTTAGCTACATCCTATGTAGTATCTTAATCCCTGTTTATACCTGGTGCTAACATGCATGCTTTGTGCTGATTGTGTCCACATCCTGATTGTGCCCACATTTGCAGACAGGTATAGACGATCAAAAGACACATTATGATCTGATTGTGATCAGATCTTACTGACCACCTCCGGAGGTAGTCAGGGACTCATTGTGTCTGGACAGTGAAACCATTTCAATCATAATTATCCCGCCTTCTAAAATTATTGACAGGTGGCACCATTAACTTATGACATCAATATGTGTCTTAAAATAAATTAATGAATATTATTTTGAAAGAAATCCATCAAATAATTTTCATACAGTGAGGGACCAGGAAATCTGGTCACAGTGCGGACACAGTGGACGAATAAGGCTGCGTTTAGACAGACAGCCCAATTCTGATATTTTCTTTTCACAAAAAATTTCACCAGGTATAAACAAGGCTTTGGAGTAACAAAGACAGCCTGTTCTTTTAGAAGCACTCATGCCAGTTTAATACAAAATCAATGTCACCACAACAGTTTAAAAAAAATTTAAAGGCCTGCCTAAAAATTTCAAATAAGAACAAGACGCAGAAAATGTTGAGTAGTGTATAGTAAGTATTACGATAGTCCATTGGCTAGATCAAATTAGATCAAAGTAATTAAGCTGTTGAGAGGATTTACAGCAACCCCTCCAGTGGTTTTCCTTTTCCCCACGTGCCTGACCCACATTTCTTGGTTTGTGATTGGCTCCCCCTAAATGGTGACTCCCTCTGATTGGCTTACCCTGGCCCTGTAGTAATTTTTGATTGGGCAAGCTGGATGTCACATTGTGAAGCTCTGTCCCCTGATTGGCTCGGTGCCCTTCTATGCAACTGACCTGGTGGTACTATTAGATATGTGATGTAGACTTTAATCACTGCCTTTTAGACACTGTGAATTTTTGGTACTCTATATTTTTGTATATTGTACATTATAAAGGATAATAAACCTTGATGCCAACACGACGTGTGTGTGTGTGTGTGTGTGTGTGTGTGTGTGTGTGTGTGTGTGTGTGTGTGTGTGTGTGTAAGAACTCCATCATTCCATCACATCAGTCCAATGCCTCCGCAGATGACGCTATACTGTATGTACAGGTATCACCTGAAATTGACAACACATCTTCCCTATCATTTTATACCTACAGTAAATATACACTTCCCTCACCCTGAAAGTATCCATATACTGTATGTAGCCTACAGTACTGTGTATGGCAGGGCTGAAATTAATCGGACAACTCAGAAACCCCCACCCCACTCAGGTACAGTGCTTCCTCCTCATTTGGCTAGAGCGCTGCCCTGGCTGTGCCTCTCCATTACCCAGAGAAGCTTAGGGCAGCTGAGAGTGTCTTTATTGATGAACACAGCAATTGCATTAATCACCTCATCTGCTGAGCTGACCCACTGGCATGGACATGATGGATTGTGATCATGGTGTGATGGGAAAGCTGGCTCACAGTCAGGGGTCACTATCCATCTATAGTAGTCTCATCCTATAGGCTAATAATGCTGAGTATTGTCCTATAGGGATGGCTGGTGTGTGAGGTAACTATCCATCAGATGATGTAATGAGAGTCAGAGTGGAAATGAGGAGGACTAGACAGGACAAGACACCACTGCTGCAAAGGAGGTGACCCTCTCTCTCCACCATGGGAGTCCATCTTCCTCCTGTACCTCTCAGTGTCCTCTGGGCTGCAGAGCTGCAAGTTAGTACCAAGTGTCCCAGTTCTCCTTTTTACCTCAGATGCACCGCTGCTAACACAGGCTCCAGTGCTTTAAAATTAGTGTCAGCATAAGTGCGCCACGGCCCTCTGATGTACATTACACCATGACCAGTGGCTTTTGAGAAACATGGATCTTAAGGACTGTCCTGGTTATTGGCTCCAGTGCTTTACCATTAGCTTAGCATCAGTGCGTCCGTCTGATGTACATTACAATATCACCAGTGGGCCTAGTGGATCTCAGATGTTCTAGTTCTCTCTGTTGATGTTTACCAAGTGGAGGGCCGTTGTTGATGGTTTTGAAGTATTTCTTCCCCGGAGGAAGGATCAAGAGTGGGATGCAGAGACAGAAGTGTTTGTGTGTTTACATGACAGAGAAGATCACACAGAACCACAGATCTCTGTGCCAGACGATGGCTCTCATCTCAACGTCTGGGGGTTCTGGATTGTGTCGTCATGTTCAGTGGTCAGTCACACACACACACGCACAAACACACTCACAAAAACTCAGATCTCCGTCCTCTGAGAAATAATGGGAAATTGTTTGATTTGACGCATCAGCTTACAATTAATTATTCTCTGAAGTGTACGATGGAACTTCGCCTGAGATGAACTCAAAGGGACTGAAAGGGACTCCGTGGCATTTGAAATCTAATTAAGTTTAGATTCTACTGAGTCTTCAGTGTCTTGAACAACAATTATAAGGTCCCACTACAGATTTGTAGACATTTGGGTTTGACACTTTCAAACTGACCATTTCAGTGATCTGTCTTTATAAAAAGTATGCACATTTGAATCAGAGGCAAGTTTCAGTGTTTACTCTGCTAATCTTTTGTTCAACAGCAACCTTTGTCGAATCAGGTAAAGCTGTGGAGCAGTTGACCAGTGGACAACCCTGGAACTATGGTTAGAGCTGTAATTTGTATTTTTCATTTTTTATAGCGGTTCACATTTTTGTGGCCCCCTTTCACCCTACATTGATATCATAAGTCTGTTGGCACTATGGTGTGATAAGAGCATCTGCTAAATGAACTAAATATAAATGTGTATGTAAAAATTGACAATTGCAAAGCATGCTGAGTATTATTCCAATGAGCTCTGCCCCAAAACAAGGTTTTGTCTAGAAGGGATACACCTTTTGTCAAAATTGACTTTTCGTAGCAGGTTCAGGAGAATTTACGGAGCAGGTTAGGAGAATTAACGTAGCAGGTTAGGAGAACAAGGTTAATCCTTAACATTTTACTGCAGTGGGCTAAATCAGGGTCACACAGAGTGATTCTTGGTAATCTTATACAAATCTAATTTGAAACAAAAATATACACCTCACACATGGTTATGGGCTTAAGAAAAATAAGACACCTGTACCATGTCAGATATAGAGTTGATATTTATTCAATTTTGAGTTTGCATCCCAATATTACACTTTATATACATCACAGAAGACTGAAATATAACAAAACTGTTTGACATAGAAACATCGGATTTTCATCAGTTTTTTTTATAAATAATCTTTATTAATGATGAAATTATGAAAAATATGAATAACATTCAACCCATGAGGCCAAAAAGGGCACTTTTGGTCATTGACTGCATGAAAGGGCTACGAGTCTATTGATGCACCCATGCATCAATCTAAGTAACATAATAAAAAAAAAACATCAAAATCCATCAGTTTAAGCTAGAGATATCTGTTTTTTTGCATGGGCTGCGTCTCAATCCACCGCATCAGCCAATGGCGGCCTTCTGTATCTGCAGTGGAAGGTGGCTGAGCTACACCAGTGTTTGTCAGACCATGAGACATCCCGAAAATCAGTCTTCTCACGAAAACGTCTGTAGCGTCTGAACGGTTTGGTCCACAAACTAATTTGATGCTTTCTTATATCTCCTAGATATAGGACAGACACTTCAAAACCTTATTCCTTATGATACAAATGTTTACTGTCTGTTTTTGCCATTTATTAATGTGTTATTCAATGTGTTTCTATGGGCTATAGTATTAAAGGCCAAATTCATTTTTTTATATTATTTTATTACCTACAGGGGTCCTAAAATTCAAAACATGACCCTAAAACAAGGTCAATGATAAATTGTGTGCTTTGCAGTTCATTTTGGTATGTTCATTTTCACATATATATTTACATTTTGGTCATTTACAGTCAGTTCATTCAACTAAGGTAGATAAACAACACATATCACAATCATAGCAAGTAAAACGTTTCTATAACCGTTACTGAGAATGTTGTTGCTGTTCATGTCGGCTACTTACAAATGTATTTCTGTATTTCAAAATACAAGTATTTTGTAGTTTATCTTGATACATTGATCTTTATGGTATTTTGTAATCGTATTTTGTAATTTTTGCCCATCCCTGTCCAGATCCTGCTTCAACTCTAACCCTAGCCTAAACCACAACCCTAACCCCAACTCTAACCCTAGCCTAAACCACAACCCTAACCCTAACCCTAGCCTAAACCACAACCCTAACCCCAACCCTAACCCTAACGACCAATAGAGGATCAGAGGTCAGAGTGGATCTAACAACTCCATGGCCTTGTTTGTTTTCTCCAACCTCCATTAGCCAGACCAACACAGGAGGATGGGTTAATGTTGTTCCAGGTTAACATAGCCTGACGGTGAGTGATGAGTGGGAGGCAGAGAAAGGGCAGTGATGTAGGGTCTTCTCCTGTACACCATCCCTCCCCAGTCCTCTCTAATGAAAGAGAGAGGAAACCAAACGATGTCAAAACACCATGCTCACATCTTTAAAAATTAAATAAATATAGTACCAGTCTCAAATCACACGCTAAAATCAATTCTAGAATGTTTTACTTTTATATTTATTTTATTAGGGACTCATTTTGAGCACCTCCAGTTTATAGTTGTTGTTCGTTGCGAGGCTGTAAGGTATTGATGGAGCCATCCATTTGTTTTTTATTTAATCTACTTAACCACCTGCCAGGGGTTGTAAATGCTAAAGCGCACTCTGAGGAGTGGGGATATTGATGACTTGGCCGTAAAACTTAAAAAGAAATTGCTGATGGCACGGAAATGTTGATGGGGACATGCACACATCTAAAGATGGTATAAAAAGGTACCGTATCTCTTGGCTTCTATTAATAGGGACTCCACCATTCCTAAATAAAGGAAATAGGGTCTTACTGAATCATGGAGGCCCGTACACACTCAGGTTGTCGACTGATATACAACACATTTGACACAATTATTGTGTAACAACTGATATTTTTGTGATATGACAGAGAGTTTGTCTGCACAACATTTTTTACACAACCATTGTTCGGTGTTTCTAAATGTAATTATTTTTGCATAGAAAAACTCTCTGTTGTATCAGAACCGTTGTGCCAAATGCGTAGTACTGTACATTAGTTGTACAACCTGAATGTGTACAGTGTTTTTGGTAAGTACATGGAGTAGCCAGCCAAATAGAAAAAGTAGCCAGCCAGGGAGTTCTGGGCTGGGGGGGTTCCCCCGGGGAAAGAAATTGCAGAACAAGCTCTATTTTGCCTTGATTCCATCTGAAATAAAGGGTGACTGCACTTCCTGATTTGGCCTCGTTTTAGATTTGGTTCATTATGAAAGGCTAGCGGTCATTACTGAATTCAAACGTGAGTTGGTTTTGGGGTGTGGTTTGATGTGGGTGTCGTGTGTGTGTGTTCTTTTCTCAATACTCAAAATTGAATACATTTCAACTCTATATCTGACATGGTACAGGTGTCTTCTTTGTTTTAAGCCCATAACCATGTGTGTGAGGTGTATACTTTTGTTTCAAAGTAGATTTGTTTAAGACTACCAAGAAACACTCTGTGTGACCCTGATTTAGCCCACTGCAGTAAAAGGTTGTTACACTAGTTGTAGTGGCTGCAGCTCAATCTCCTCTTTCTGCTGATATAAAGTTTGCACCTATTCCATAACATGGGACTTGTGAAAGCGGCCTTTTTCTACACATGAGAGAGAGAGAGAGAGAGAGAGAGAGAGAGAGAGAGAGAGAGAGAGAGAGAGAGAGAGAGAGAGAGAGAGAGAGAGAGAGAGAGAGAGAGAGAGAGAGAGAGAGAGAGAGATTGTATAATTTATGCTGCTGCTCTTTCTTTTCACAAGATGGGCGTGTGTAGCTTGTTGTTGTTGTTGTCCAATAATACGTCATCAAAGCAGCAATAGGCTACAGTTATAGCCTCCGTGTGGATATCTAGTCAATGGAAGACGATATCTAATCAATGGAAGACAGAATTTAAATGATGCCATTAGGAGGAGTATAGGCTACAACGATCAAGAGCCAACAGGTAGGCTGCTACTGAAAAGAAAAGCATGCAACTATAGGGGACAAAGGTGGGCATTTCATAATGTATCTTTTTTGAAGTATTGACCTTGGGCGAATCGATGTTCATCAAAAACATCCTTCACCATGGAGTGGAGTTTAGTCCGCTAGGCCCCTGCTAGAGCGTCACCTCTCTCTACCTCCTCTCCCTCGCGCTTTATAAGCTCCGGTTAATAAAGTAGTTTAAAAATGGACTTTCCTGCTGCTTCCCTCACTCGGATCGGACCGGGTCTGGATCCGATAAGGTCTATACGGAATGGGTCTAGTTGTCCTCGGGTCCGTTCGGAACGGGTCTCTATATTTTCTACATTAATTTATGCATATCGGGTCCGTATCTGAAAGCCCCAGGTCCATTTTGGAACACGTCCAACTTTTTGGACCCGTGAAGGCCTCTACACCAGGGGGCCACAGAGTAGCCTCAATCCCAGCTGTTCTAGGTCGGGTAACGGTGCGATATCTAGCAGTGCAAGGCTATACAGAGAGTACTAGTGTAAAACATAACAGTCCAATGCACCACAGGGAGCTACCCCAACATTATATCCTTGTGTCATCGTTTATTGGCCTTTTATAGGAACAAGGCTTTTGTCCTAAAATCAGTAAGGTCTTTTTCCACGTTAGCAAACACAACAACCCACCTAGGACCTGAGGGGCGTGGTATAGATGATTAAAGCCCAAATCCAGATCCATACTTGATAGTTTCCTCCCTCCTGTCACATCTGATAAGAATACTTACATCTTAGCGTTGCTGCTAAACAGTTTTTTTCAGGACCTCTGAGATTCAGATTGTTTGTTCTCTTCTACAGAGACTAGTTGCTATTCTCCACTATAGACACACCTTGCGTTGACAAATAGGCTTCCTGTTCCCCTGCTCCCTGTGGGAAGTTAATGCGTTGAAACTGAACCCAACCTGGGTAGCTAAGAACAAGTAGCTAAACCTGAATCATTTATTTAGAGAGCTGCAAGCCTTTTTCTGTCCCCTTGTATCCATCTGAAGTTGAGAGTTCTGAAAGGGGTGCAAGTACGTGCTTAGGCAACAAAAAAGGCTCTCGGTGGTAGTGCACTAAACTTTCAGAAACAAGAAAGCGGGAGGCAGAAAGTAACTGATATCAGTGTGTCAGGTCGTATTCTTGGCATGCTGCACTAGGCTTTTAAGCAAATTCCCTGTTTATTTGAAGCACTTTGCTGCTGTGTCCATGAAAAGTTCACACACGAACGGTCGCAAACACACACACACACACACACACACACACACACACACACACACACACACACACACACACACACACACACACACACACACACACACACACAACGCACTCTCTATGAACCATCAATTTGTTCCAACAAAGCTGAGGTGTTGTTTGAAGTAGTGTGTACTTATTTCCGTCCTCAAAACACTTTCTACTTCAATGTAATTTTTCTAAACACAGGTAGAGACAAACAGATGTGTACAACAATCTTGCTTCATGTTGAATAAGCCAACATCAACCAAAAATAAAAACCTGAATTCAGTGAAAAACAATGAAAAAGGTCAGGCGCTTATAGTCTAAAGTGCCTAATAAAACTATACAATCAAAAGTGCTTTCTATCTCTTATTGTTCACAATTACCTACACCACCAGTCAAAAGTTTGGACACATCTACTTATTCAAGGATTTTTCTTTATTTTAAAAATGTTTTACATTGTAGAATAATAGTGAAGACATCAAAACTATGAAATAACACATATGGAATCATGTAGTAACCAAAAAAGTGTTAAACAAATCAAAATATATTTTATATTTGAGATTCTTCAAATAGCCACCCTTTGCCTTGATGACAGCTTTGCACACTCTTGGCATTCTCTCAACCAGCTTCACCTGGAATGCTTTTCCAACAATCTTGAAGGAGATCTCACATATGCTGAGCACTTGTTGGCTGCTTTTCCTTCACTCTGCGGTCCGACTCATCCTAAACCATCTCAATTGGGTTGAGGTCGGGGGATTGTGGAGGCCAGGTCATCTGATGCAGCACTCCATCACTCTCCTTCTTGGAGAAAATGTATGCACTCACTAACTGTAAGTCGCTCTGGATAAGAGTGTCTGCTAAATGACTAAAATGTAAATGTAAAAAACCCTTGAATGAGTAGGTGTGTCCAAACTTTTGACTGGTACTGTACATAAACATCTGTTTTTCAGCAACACTGTGTGACCTGTATATCTACATTACAGAGTGACAGAACTCCTTACTGACATTTAAGAGCCGCTAAACCACATATTATGCATAATGCTGCTGCTAGTCATCATACAGACAGTTTTCAAATAAAGCTACAGTGCTGCAAAGGCCATACGTACTGTGTATGTACAGAGGTACAGAACTTCCAACTGCATGTGTTAACATTTCAGAGCTTTTCCACCATATAATCATAATGTTCCTAGTCAACATGCAGTATTTCTTTAAAGCTACAGTAGAGGGCTGAGAAGGTCAGATGTTGTTTGGGGATTCATAGTGGTCCTTATAGGGAGGAGGGTAATGGAATGGATAGATTTCCACTTCTCTCAGAGACACACGCATGCAATTACGCACACGCAGACACACACACACACACACACACACACACACACACACACATAGCTTTCCTCTCAGAGGAGGAAAGGACCTATTTCCTCTCAGCTGGAGAGCATTATGTCTGAGAGGACTGAGAGGGCTGGAGCAGCTACACACAGGGCCTCTTCTAGAATGGTTGTGTCCCAAATGGCACCCTATTCCATATATACAGTAGTGCACCCAATGGGCCCTGGGCTCTGGTCAAAAGTAGCGCACTATATAGGGAATAGGGTGCCATTTGGAACGCAACTGACCTCAGTCTATAGTGTTCACCACTCTAATCTTTTCAAATGGGTCATGTATATGTGCTGAAATGTATTTCTGTCTTTGCGTTTGTTTCTGTTCAATGGTGATGAAACTGTCGCAAAAGTTTTGAAAGTTTAGATATCCTACAGTATATTGGGTTTTACTTGGTTTAAATGTGTGCAAAAGTAGCAGAGATATTTCGGTGACTCTTGTGATCTATAACCTTGCCTGAGACCGGAAGACTTGCATTAGCTCCTCTAGCGAATGCCTAGGCTTGAACTCAACAAGCAGTTTTGGGTTCCATATTAACTCTGGGTCTTTACCTCCACTGGGCCTGTTGAGACTTATTTTTCATTAAATCTTTATTTACCAGGAAGTCTTATTGAGGTCCCATTGAGGTTCAGGGATAGAATTGATGAAAAGAGACACATATCTCTGGTTCTCTGGTTCTTAAAGGGGTCTTTTCTCACCTTAGGGGCCCCATGTGAACAGAGACAGAGCTGCACTGTGTTTAACTTAAAGGTGACAAACAGGTTCATTGTTAGCAGATCTCTCCTGGCAGTTGCCTTTCTTTAGCCTGTATTATCCTCTCCTCCCATGCTGTGAAGAGTGCCATAAGCTGCTGAGAGGATCTATCTAGTCGTGCTAGCTCTCTCTGTCACAGCCTATATACCCTCTATACTGAGCGTAGGAGAGAGCTGCATAATCTCACACACACAGTGGAGGAGGAGAAGGACATGGAGGACTCTGTGGTTTACTGTATTTTCCTTTGGGTGGGTTTAGGCATGGAGATGTGGTGTTGTGACAAAGAATAAGCAAGGTTTCTTTATTTAATCTTTATTTAACCAGGAAGTCCCATTGAGATCAACATACCTCTTTCCCTTAAAGGAGGTTTTGGCAAAGAGCAAGCTAGAGGGATGTACTGTATGAAGCTCACATAGATACTGTCTCCCATGAGATATGAAGGAGGATGGGACTTTTATTTGGGGGAGGTGTTGGGCAGACTATCTGCTCAAAGATCTGAATCGATCTGTTCAAAGATTAGAACAGTTGGCTGATTTGTTGTAGGTTGCAGGGAAATCCAATCACTTTCCAATGTGGTAGTTCTCTACCAATGTACAGTAGGTGGCAAGACAATGACAAAAAGACATTGCCAGGGCTGTCTTTCACTGTAACTGGTTATGTACTTGGTCAGCCCTGTACTCACCTGTGTCTCCCCTCACACCCACTCATTCATTGGCAACGTGAGTCACTCCAACTGCGAGGCAATATGTTTCAATCCCAGTGTCCAAGTGTGAGTGTACTGGCTGCAGTCACCTCACAGAAGGGAACTAAACAGACAGGGTCCAGGCCCTTTCATCGGCAGCACAAGATATATATATATATATATATATATATATATATATATATATATATATATATATATACAGTGGGGGAAAAAAGTATTTAGTCAGCCACCAATTGTGCAAGTTCTCCCACTTAAAAAGATGAGAGAGGCCTGTAATTTTCATCATAGGTACACGTCAACTATGACAGACAAAATGGGTAAAAAAAATCCAGAAAATCACATTGTAGGATTTTTAATGAATTTATTTGCAAATTATGGTGGAAAATAAGTATTTGGTAAATAACAAAAGTTTCTCAATACTTTGTTATATACCCTTTGTTGGCAATGATACAGGTCAAACGTTTTCTGTAAGTCTTCACAAGGTTTTCACACACTTTTGCTGGTATTTTGGCCCATTCCTCCATGCAGATCTCCTCTAGAGCAGTGATGTTTTGGGGCTGTCGCTGGGCAACACGGACTTTCAACTCCCTCCAAAGATTTTCTATGGGGTTGAGATCTGGAGACTGGCTAGGCCACTCCAGGACCTTGAAATGTTTCTTACGAAGCCACTCCTTCGTTGCCCGGGCGGTGTGTTTGGGATCATTGTCATGCTGAAAGACCCAGCCACGTTTCATCTTCAATGCCCTTGCTGATGGAAGGAGGTTTTCACTCAAAATCTCACGATACATGGCCCCATTCATTCTTTCCTTTACACGGATCAGTCCTCCTGGTCCCTTTGCAGAAAAACAGCCCCAAAGCATGATGTTTCCACCCCCATGCTTCACAGTAGGTATGGTGTTCTTTGTCCTCCAAACACGACGAGTTGAGTTTTTACCAAAAAGTTATATTTTGGTTTCATCTGACCATGTGACATTCTCCCAATCCTCTTCTGGATCATCCAAATGCACTCTAGCAAACTTCAGACGGGCCTGGACATGTACTGGCTTAAGCAGGGGGACACGTCTGGCACTGCAGGATTTGAGTCCCTGGCGGCGTAGTGTGTTACTGATAGTAGGCTTTGTTACTTTGGTCCCAGCTCTCTGCAGGTCATTCACTAGGTCCCCCCGTGTGGTTCTGGGATTTTTGTTCACCGTTCTTGTGATCATTTTGACCCCACGGGGTGAGATCTTGCGTGGAGCCCCAGATCGAGGGAGATAATCAGTGGTCTTGTATGTCTTCCATTTCCTAATAATTGCTCCCACAGTTGATTTCTTCAAACCAAGCTGCTTACCTATTGCAGATTCAGTCTTCCCAGCCTGGTGCAGGTCTACAATTTTGTTTCTGGTGTCCTTTGACAGCTCTTTGGTCTTGGCCATAGTGGAGTTTGGAGTGTGACTGTTTGAGGTTGTGGACAGGTGTCTTTTATACTGATAACAAGTTCAAACAGGTGCCATTAATACAGGTAACGAGTGGAGGACAGAGGAGCCTCTTAAAGAAGAAGTTACAGGTCTGTGAGAGCCAGAAATCTTGCTTGTTTGTAGGTGACCAAATACTTATTTTCCACCATAATTTGCAAATAATTTCATAAAAAATCCTACAATGTGATTTTCTGGAGAAAAAAAATCTCAATTTGTCTGTCATAGTTGACGTGTACCTATGATGAAAATTACAGGCCTCTCTCATCTTTTTAAGTGGGAGAACTTGCACAATTGGTGGCTGACTAAATACTTTTTTCCCCCCACTGTGTAAATAAATATATATATATATATATATATATATATATATATATATATATATATAGAGAGAGAGAGAGAGAGAGAGAGAGAGAGAGAGAGAGAGAGAGAGAGAGAGAGAGAGAGAGAGAGAGAGAGAGAGAGAGAGAGAGAGAGAGAGAGAGAGAGAGAGAGAGAGAGAGAGAGAGAGAGAGAGAGAGAGAGAGAGAGAGAGAGAGAGAGGATTACCTGGCGCCATGCTACCTCCATCTTCAAGCACTCTACCTCAATATTCATCACTCTCTCTCTTTCTCTCTCTCTCCTGCTTTCTCTCCCTCCCTTTCTGTCCCCTCCTCTAAAAGAGCAGCAGTAGAGAAACATCCCTCTTGTGTGTGACAGATACTTGGCGCCCGTCTGACTCAGAGTCCTTGACGTCAGCGTCAGGCTGGTGATGGTCTGGACTGGAGCAGCTGTTGTGACAGCAGCCGGTCACAGCAGAGGTCTCAGTGCCACACCGCCATGCCACAGGGACAGGGGACTATAGGTTAATGAAGCTAGTGACCCACCATGGACGCCCAGTTGCCTGCTGATTGCACCTTTGAATGTACCTCTGACTCTCCCCCAGCCATTCACTACCTAAACCCTGACATGTTTTTATCCAGAGGGGCGAAGCTGTAGCCCACTGCACCTCTGCATCCCCCAGCTATTCAGTCACCCAAACCCCTGGTGATCCACCATGGATGCCCAGTTTCACACTGACTACACCTCTGACTGCCACTTCCCCAGTCAGTCACCCAATTCCCTGCGGATCCATCATGGACCCCCAGTCGCCTACTAACTGCACCTTTACATCCCCCCAAGACATTCCCTACCCAAAACTCTGACTGCCACATTATCATCCAGAGGGACAAAGGAAACTAAGTACCTGATCCACCATGGCGGCTCAGTTGCCTACTGACAGAAAACATGCAGCTCCCAACCAATCAGTCACCCAAACCCCTGCTGACCCACCATGAACTCCCAGTTGTCCAGTCGCCTGCTGACTGCACCTCTGCAGCTCTCAGACTTTCCCTACTCAGCCAAACCCCGGCTGCCACGTTTTCATCCAGAGGTAGAAAGGAAGGTTAGTCCCTGGCTGTACCCACTCCTACACTTTGTTCAGGGTGCTGAGTCACATTGTCTGAACACAGCAATCAAAGGAAATCATGTTGTCCGGTAGCCACATGAAACAAAAAAAAACATGTTCATTTTTGATGAGGGGAAGGGAGGGGAGGAGGAGGAGGTCTGTATGTGTGTGTGTGTGTGTGAGTGCATCTGTATGTGCGTGCGTGCAAGAGACTGCTCCCCAGTAATCCACGGAGGTATAGCTGGGCTTCTGGGGCGACTTTCTGCGAGCCTGTTTGCATTAGCTAAGGAAGGCAGGCATCTCTCTGTAGGTGTGTGTGTGATTTAAATAGGAAGCCTGCTGGATCAAAGAGTCCAGTGTTCTCTTGGCCGTAGCGTTTCCGCCTGCCTGGTTATCATAATTGCCTTAACTCTGAGTACATGCTGATTCCGTTAGGCCTTGTCTCCCCACATTACAGTTAGGAGACTGAACCCTAGTCTGGCTGTCTGCTTGCTTTTTCTTCTCAACCCTTTACAATGAAAGTGTTGAAAATATTGATGTGGCTCTTTTTTGGGTGGACAGGAAAAACAGAATGTTGTTTGTCATTGACAACTTAATCCACAAAAGATCTTTCACCTTAGCACATTACTTCTGAATTGACCTTTTGAGTGGAGTCATGAGTGCATTCAGCAGCATGGTCCATGGCAAATTGTCTTCACAATACAACAAACATAGGCTAATTCTGTTCAGGGAAACACAGGGTATAATGCCATGTCATCCATACATCAAACATAGTGATCATAAACGTTGACACTGTACACTGAGTGTACAAAACAATAAGATCTTTCCATGACAGACTGACCAGGTGAATCCAGGTGAAAGCTATGATCTCTTATTGATTTCACCTGTTAAATCCACTTCAATCAAATCAAATTGTATTTGGCACATGCGCCAAGTGTAGACCTTACAGTGAAATGCTTACTTACAAGCCCTTAACCAACAATGCAGTTTTAAGAAATATAAGTGTTAAGTAAAAAACAGATAAGTAAAACAAATAATTAAAGAGCAGCAGTAAAATAACAGTAGCGAGGCTATGTACAGGGGGTACTGGTACAGAGTCAATGTGCGGGGGAACAGGTTAGTCGAGGTAATCAGTGTAGATGAAGGGGAGGAGTCAGGTTAAAGAAGGATATTTAAGCCTTGAGACAATTGAGACATGGATTGTGTATGTTTGCCATTCAGAGGGTGAATAGGCAAGACAAAATATTTAAGTGTCTTTGAACTGGTAGGGTAGTAGGTGCCAGGCGCACCGGTTTGTGTCAAGAACCGCAATGCTGCTGGGTTTTTTGCTGAACAGTTTCCCATGTGTATCAAGAATGGCCCACCAACCAACGGACATCCAGCCAACTTGACACAACTGTGGAAAGCATTGGAGTCGGCCGGCTCGGTCCTCCCCTCCAGCTCTGTGGCTTGATGACTCATTGCGAGCTCACAGAACAGAGCTCCGGGCAGCTGAGCGGAAATGGAAGAAAACTAAACTCCCTGCCGACCTGGCATCTTTTCACTCCCTCCTCTCTACATTTTCTTCATCTGTTTCTGCTGCTAAGGCCACTTTCTACCACTCTAAATTCCAAGCATCTGCCTCTAACCCTAGGAAGCTCTTTGCCACATTCTCCCCCCCTCCTCCCTCTCTGTGGATGACTTTGTCAACCACTTTGAAAAGAAGGTTGACG
Source organism: Coregonus lavaretus (assembly GCF_964263955.1). Classification (NCBI taxonomy): domain Eukaryota; kingdom Metazoa; phylum Chordata; class Actinopteri; order Salmoniformes; family Salmonidae; genus Coregonus; species Coregonus lavaretus. The sequence continues at coordinate 23,880,298 of NC_140003.1, forward strand.
ACATCCGATCCTCGTTTGTTAAGTCTAATGACACTGCTGGTCCTGCTCACACTGCCCTACCCTATGCTTTGACTTCTTTCTCCCCTCTCTCTCCAGATAAAATCTTGCGACTAGTGACTGCAGGCCGCCCAACAACCTGCCCGCTTGACCCCATCCCCTCCTCTCTTCTCCAGACCATCTCCGGTGACCTTCTCCCCTACCTCACCTCGCTGATCAACTCATCCTTGACCGCTGGCCATGTCCCTTCCGTCTTCAAGAGAGCGAGAGTTGCACCCCTTCTCAAAAAACCAACACTCGATCCCACTGATGTCAACAACTACAGACCAGTATCCCTTCTTTCTTTTCTTTCCAAAACTATTGAGCGTGCCGTCTTTAGCCAACTCTCTTGCTATCTCTCTCAGAATGACCTTCTTGATCCAAACCAGTCAGGTTTCAGGACTGGTCATTCAACTGAGACTGCTCTTCTCTGTGTCACGGAGGCTCTCCGCACTGCTAAAGCTAACTCTCTCTCCTCTGCTCTTGTCCTTCTAGACCTGTCTGCTGCCTTTGATACAGTGAACCATCAGATCCTCCTCTCCACCCTCTCCGAGCTGGGCATCTCCGGCGCGGCTCACTCCTGGATTGCGTCCTACCTGACCGGTCGCTCCTACCAAGTGGCGTGGCGAGAAGCTGTCTCCGCACCACGTGCTCTCACCACTGGTGTCCCCCAGGGCTCAGTTCTAGGCCCTCTCCTTTTCTCCCTATACACCAAGTCACTTGGCTCTGTCATATCCTCACATGGCCTCTCCTATCATTGCTACGCAGACGACACACAACTAATCTTCTCCTTTCCCCCTTCTGATAACCAGGTGGCGAATCGCATCTCTGCATGTCTGGCCGACATATCAGTATGGATGACGGATCACCACCTCAAGCTGAACCCTGGCAAGACGGAGCTGCTCTTCCTCCCGGGGAAGGACTGCCCGTTCCATGATCTCGCCATCACGGTTGACAACTCCGTTGTGTCCTCCTCCCAGAGTGCGAAGAGCCTTGGCGTGACCCTGGACAACACCCTGTCGTTCTCCGCCAACATCAAGGCGGTGACCCGATCCTGCAGGTTCATGCTCTACAACATTCGGAGAGTACGACCCTGCCTTACACAGGAAGCGGCACAGGTCCTAATCCAGGCACTTGTCATCTCCCGTCTGGATTACTGCAACTCGCTGTTGGCTGGGCTCCCTGCCTGTGCCATTAAACCCCTACAACTCATCCAGAATGCCGCAGCCCGTCTGGTGTTCAACCTTCCCAAGTTCTCTCACGTCACCCCCCTCCTCCGCACACTCCACTGGCTTCCAGTTGAAGCTCGCATCCGTTACAAGACCATGGTGCTTGCCTATGGAGCAGTGAGGGGAACGGCACCTCCGTACCTTCAGGCTCTGATCAGTCCCTACACCCAGGCGAGGGCATTGCGTTCATCCACCTCTGGCCTGCTGGCTCCCCTTCCTCTGCGGAAGCATAGTTCCCGCTCAGCCCAGTCAAAGCTGTTCGCTGCTCTGGCACCCCAATGGTGGAACAAGCTCCCTCACGACGCCAGGACAGCGGAGTCACTCACCACCTTCCGGAGACATTTGAAACTCCACCTCTTTAAGGAACACCTGGGATAGGATAAAGTAATCCTTCTACCCCCCCCCCCCAAAAAAAAAAAAAAAAGTATAATTGTAAAGTGGTTATCCCACTGGCTATAGGGTGAATGCACCAATTTGTAGTCGCTCTGGATAAGAGCGTCTGCTAAATGACGTAAATGTGCCCTTGAGCAAGGCACTTAACCCTAATTGCTCCTGTAAGTCGCTCTGGATAAGAGCGTCTGCTAAATGACTAAAATGTAAAATGTAAAAATGAGTCAACATGGGCCAACATCCCTGTGGAACACTTTTGACATCTTGTAGAGTCCATGCCCCGACGAAATTAGGCTGTGATATGTGGTTGTCTAGCTATCTTAAGATGAATTCAGTAATTGTAAGTCCCTCTGGATAAAATGTAAATCTAAAATGTCTATCATCTGGGCTCATATTCATAACGCGTATCAGAGTAGGAGTGCTGATCTGGGATCAGTTTTGCCTTTTAGATCATAATGAATAAGACTAGGTGATTTTATCCTAGATGAGGTACTCTGAGACACTTTATGAATATGGGGCCTGGAATTTCTTTATATATTGCCAGCTGCTAATCTACTTCCAAGTATTCCCCTCACACACATCCCTACAAGGCCGTCTGTTTCCTCCTCCTATGTCTCCCTTATCCCTCCATCCAACAGTCTTCTGGTTAAAATTGTATACATGTTGGGATTTATTTAAAGATACGTCCCCAAAGGATAGAGGGTACCAGACACACGCCAGGGAACACCTCAAGGTCACTTATGATGGTGTGTGTGTGTGTGTATGTGTATACACCTCAGTCACTGATGATGGATACTCCAATTAGGATCCAGCTGTCATGCAGCTTGTAGCTCCGGCCCATAAACCCATCCATCCTCATCAACACTACAGCCCAGTAATATGTAGAAGATAAGTAACAGCCAATATGATAGCATTTATGCTAAATGAGCCACTTGAAAGTGCAGCCCATTTTTCATAATCCAGGGTTTTCAGTTAAGACACATACTGTAGCTAAGGGAGTGCCAAGGAGACAGAGACACAGGAGACTTGCATGCTTGCCAAGGATGGAGGGAAGCAAAGCATTCTTTTCATAGAAAATAAGGGGGGGAAAACTACCGATATCATAAAAGAAACACAACACAGAGATGTGAAGAGTGGCAGTTGGAATGGAACACAAATTATGGGGTATAAAAATGTCACCTGGACAGACAGGGAGGCCTATTTTCTACCAGCCAGCCGTTTGGTCTCAAAGTCTATGACAGACAGGAACAACAACGGGGGAATAGAAAGACAGAGAACAAAGCCAAAAAGAAAATCACCAAATTGCTTGTCAGAGAATGAAAACTATTGTTTCCAACAGGCTTCTCTGCTCCCAACAGACCTGCTGTCAACAACAAAGACGTGTTTGTGTTGTGTGTGTGTGTTAAACAGGCAAATTGTTGTGTTTTGTTTTCCTGAACAATTGAAACTGTATGCATCATTGCCCTATCTCTCTCTCTGACAAGAAAACATGGTTGCTGTCTTTTTTTCAACTTTCCACTTAGCAGTAAGACGTTACGCTTTCTGCTTCTAAGCTTACTACACTACAGTATAAATACTATTCTTGCTCTCTGCACTGATGCAATGAACTGCAATCCAACTACCCTAAAAGCTAAATACTTGTGTGTTTGACTGAGGACCTCTCTATTCCCATAGAGCAGGAGTTCCCAAACTTCCTTGCTTCATGACCCACCAATTGAAGTGTCTGAGTCGTGACCCACCATAAGGGTTGAGCGGTGGAAAAAACATACACAGACCAAAGAATAAGTAAAAAATATTTGCAGGTTCAAAGCTAAACTGTTGCAGTTTTAAAGCCAATTTCCTGCAATTCTACACATTTTGCCATAGAACTTGAGAGAAAATATTGCAGTTTTTAAGCTAATTTCCTACAATCCTACGCATGTTGACATGGCTAATGCTATGTTCTTATGCTCAAATATAACAAAATCAATGGGGGCCTTTTATTTTGTTTATTTTAAATTCTCAAAGACTATAGGCTATTATTGAAAAATATATAGGTCCATTATATTTTCTACATACTTTCTATCTGGTTTTAGTCATTTAAGTTTACACTGAAAGCGTTTTTCTATCCCTAAAATGTATTCCTAAAAACATTTGGGCAATGTCATCCCGCAACCCACCTGGACACCTGCCACGAGCCACAGTTTGGGAACCACTGCCACAGAGGACAGTGTGAGAACTAACATTAGAGTACTATTACATTCCAGTTCACCCCCTGGGTCATGAGCACTGTGTATTGCGTGTTCTGATCCAGGCTGAGGCACACCCAAACAAATGCTTATCCAAACCACGAGTCATGATGCAATGCTGTGCTGCACCATAGCCTGGTCCCAGATCTGTTTGTGCTGTCTTGCTAACTCGTATGGTCTTTGTCACAAGAAGTTGGCAAGACAGCACAAACAGATCTGGGACCAGGCTATCCAGATCTGGGACATATAGCTTCTTAGTAGCTGTTCTCTCTTGTCTTTGAGAACATCTTGCACTCTGTGCTTTACTCAACTCCAACACCTGACAGAAGAGGGGTTAGGAGAGAGATCAATCAGACAAACACATGCCTATGGGTCAGAGAACAAATCTCTCCATCGAGGAGAGAGAAACAAGAGCGAGAGAGAAAGAGAGAATCTCTGCAACTAAAATCAATCATAGCATCTAGTGTATCCAGAGAGCCAGTGAGTCAGAATGAGCCGGAGCAGGCCACCTCACATTGCATGCATGGGGACCCCAGAGTCCAATACTCAGCCCTGATGATAGCCTACAAATGACTTCATGCACAGCTGGGAGAGGGTCTTGTGTGTGAGTGTGTGTGTGTGTGCACATATATGTGTGTATATGCAACGCAGTGTGTGTGTGTGTGTCTTCTAGAGGGAATAGGCGTCTTCATGGACTTTACACTAGTGTGGTCATGTATGTTGATCTTGATTTGTTTAATTAACTGGAAATGGGGAAATGAGAGCTTACATTTCCTGGAAGAAAAGAAGGTGAAATGTCCTGCAGTTTTTTGTACTTTTACGCTTGGTCTACAGTTGTATTCATTGTGAAATGGAAAATGAAGGGGAGGATAAGAGTGGATGATGGAGGAGAAGAGAAGTGTGGATGATAGAGGAGAAGAGAAGAGTGGATGATAGAGGAGAAGAGAAGAGTGGATGATGGAGGAGAAGAGAAGAGTGGATGATAGAGGAGAAGAGAAGAGTGGATGATAGAGGAGAAGAGAAGAGTGGATGATGGAGGAGAAGAGAAGAGTGGATGATAGAGGAGAAGAGAAGAGTGGATGATGGAGGAGAAGAGAAGAGTGGATGATGGAGGAGAAGAGAAGAGTGGATGATAGAGGAGAAGAGAAGAGTGGATGATGGAGGAGAAGAGAAGAGTGGATGATAGAGGAGAAGAGAAGAGTGGATGATAGAGGAGAAGAGAAGAGTGGATGATAGAGGAGAAGAGAAGAGTGGATGATGGAGGAGAAGAGAAGAGTGGATGATGGAGGAGAAGATAAGTGTGGATGATAGAGGAGAAGAGAAGAGTGGATAAACGGTATTTCAAAATGTATTTTTAATAAGGTGCTTAAAATCTCACATACATTTGTTTTTGTTTTCACAGGACAAGAACATCTATACCCCCAACCCGGGAACACATGATAAGCAGTGTAATAGAACGAGTTTCACTACTGTCCACATACATATACAGACTGGGTGGAGAGGACAGAATGCACAGATCACAGGTAATTAAGGCAACATGTCACAAGGTATTGAAGGTAAAGAGCATAAAGATAAAGTGTTCCATCACTGGGTCGTTCCACGAAAAGAGTGCCTTTGGCGTCCCGTTGATATTTTAAGTAGAAATTGTGCACCAATATCGAATTATATTAAATGAAGTGCCCTTTAACATAGACAACATGGAGCATTGAATCAATCTGAAGGAATAAATAAATAAATAAAGACTGGATTAAGTGCCAAAATTCAGCATTTTGACAAGTCCCTCCGTGCACCCTCTGTGACTTCTAGGAAGATTTTAACCCACTTAACCCCAAAAGGTTCTCACCATCATTGTAAAGCCCTAGTTATTTTATCTAATAGCCAAATCATAGTGTAAAAGCAGGTGAGATGGTTCGACTCTGAGCAGGTCAAGCATAACATGTCAACCCTGTTACCCATAGATAGACAGGCTAGAAATGTGTTAACAATGTTTTAAAAAAAAGTATGCATTCAATTGCCACTCCCTGTTTTGCACACAACAAGCTTCCATTCCCCCTGGCTGATTTAAGATGAACTCGTCAACCCTGCTACGGTCAACCCAGTTACGGTCAACCCTGTTACTTTATTTGGCACTTACTATAGTATTTTTTTTATTTACCCTCTTGAGATGGGAAAATTTGTTTTTATGAAGCTGAACATGTGCTCTGACAGAATGTTCAAATCAGGTGAAATTCATGTTATTGTTTTACACCAAGTTACAGTTCTCAAAAGGCACCGAATTGGTGGAACGACCCCACTAGGTAAAGAGAAAAACCCTTTCTGTACAGGGAGAGTAAAACATGTTTTACAAGGACAAAGGAAAAGCCAAGCGCCATTCAGTACATACATACTGTATATAGTATCCCCCAGGGAAAACATATTTTTTCTGTGGTTGGCTGTGGCACAGCCGAGTTATGGGAGTTGGTGAGTGGTTTTGGGGATTAGCCCCACTTGTACAGGGGCAGGGGGTATGCCACTCATGTTGAAAAGTCAGTTCCCAGTTACAGTCCCTTGTAGAGAAGTGCCTTACAGGACCGGTCACTCCCCAATCTGAGCAGAGGTGGTTCCTTCCCGTTCCCCTCTTTTTCCTGTTGGACGTCAGTTGGACATCAGTTCAATATCTGTGTTTTTTCTCTGTGGGAAGGTAAGCATCCCCTCCAAGTCCATCCCTGACCGTCCAGGCAAGGGAAGGCGCTGCTTACCGAACCACTACCTGCCTCTTGTTGTCTGTGTCCTCAGCACAGTGACTCCTGCTGGTGAACGTTGTGCATTAAATGTAGAGCAGCATCCTGGTCAAGTGACTTAATAGTTTGTGGTTTCCATACAGAATCAACCACAGTCTCAGCTGTGCAACAGCGGTATTCACATATTTCATTACAGAGTCTTTGTATTTGTCTCTGTATCAACTGTGTTAGTGTTCTTATCCCTCAATAAATAAATATCTGTTATAATAATGTAGAAATATTTAATGTTAAAACTTACTTCCTACTTCCTTATTCTGAACTGCTCATTAAAACGGATTGTGTGGTAACACCATGAGACTCACGCAGTAGAGCCTCGACACACACAGAGACGAGAGTTAAAAGCGCTGACTTTGCATGCCGAGAGAGACACACTCTGGCGTGCACCAGGGTGGTGTCCAATCATAGCTCACGACACTGGCAGGCACCAGCGCGGCTTCCAATCAATTAAATCCCTTAGGGAGAAAAAATGTCTTGCATAATAAGTCTTGAGAGAGGGAGATAAAGTTAAAAAAGGTGACCACATGTCACTATTAAAAGACACGTAATATCACAGGTCATTTACAGAACAGCTTAGTTTGACAGTTTTACCCCCCTGCAATTCATAACCAGCAGACTAAAATGCTATGCGGTCCCTTGTTAGCACAGACTGGCACGGTGGGGCCTGCTGATCGGCTGCTAGAGCTACTCAGCCAATCAGGCTTCTCTTTCCTCATGAAGATCAGAGGATAGCCAGGCCACAGGGAAACCACCTGCCACAGAGTGCATCTTTAGACAACAACAGTCCCTCATCATGCCATGACCAGGTTCAACTGTAGTTTACATTATAAAAAAAGACAAGCCGATGCTGCATCAGAGGACCAACAGGCCAAACCGACACTTATAAAGAGTTAACATTAATGACTCTGCCTGAGGCCCTTGTCTGGCGCTTCTCATTGGCTACAAGGAAATCACAATGAATCACCGACCACCGTCATATTACATGTTTACAACTACAGTTATACTGAATAAAACGTAAAAGAGCGCAATGTTGGGCTTCCTATATCTCTTTTTTCTTCCTCTTCTTCTTTGTGCAGTGTGTTTTTTTCAAATGTTCCAGTCTTTGTTCTCCTCCTTGTTCCAGTCTTTTTGTGTGTTGTCTGTCAGACTGAGACAAAGACGTCTAGGTAGAGGCGGTCGTAGGATTCCCTGAAGAAGAGGATGAGCACAAGGCTGAAGGCACAGGAGCCCGTCAGACACCAGTTCAGCCACGACAACTCTGAGGAGAGATGGAAAAGGCTCATTAGATGTAGGTAACTCATCATTGAAGGTTACTCATTACATCTGTACCTCTATGCTCACTGCAGGCAAGTCATCATCGGTACACTACTGTACATCAACATCACAATGACCTTTATAACTGATGTCAAGAATAACCAATCACATAGATAAAGTATTGACTTCATGACTGTGTATAAACCGAACTGATGACATGCAGTAGTAGTAGTATAATGTGTTCTAATAGTATAATGTGTGGAAGTTATTCATGTCCGTTAACTCAAAACAAGCCCTAATCACGCAATGTATAGCCTAGAGGGTGAAATCGTTCAGAAATTGGCTGAACTTGGTGTCATGCATCTAAATAATGTAAGTAATGGCCTGTTTTCCCCTTCAGCGTTGAACTAAACTTGAACCTCTACGTTTTTATTTTCCCTCCTGTTTTGCTGTTCAAGCTCCAGTGGCCCTAGCTAAAAAGCTCAGCAGTCATGTAATGAAGAGGTAATGGAAGGCCATGTGGAGAGTGGGACTAATTGGTGTGAGCCATGGTTCTATTTCCACCTATACACATCAACTCCCACACACACAAACACGCACACGTAGAGCAACATACACCTTGACGCACACATTACTTCCTGTTACTGCCCCAGGAAGAAATCGATAGGTCTCCTTTCAGCTGCACATCACTAGGCATGCCCTCTCAACATGATGCAGAGGTGTGCGTGGGGGGAGAGAGAGAACGAGAGAGAAAGAGACAGAATACAGAGAAAGAGAAAGACAGTCACTAGAGAGAGAGTGTGAGAGAGAAACAGAGAGACAGAAAGAGAGAGAGAGAGAGAGAGAGAGACTAAAAGAGAGAGAGAAACTGAGCGGGGTGCCCAGCACCCCTACCACTAAAACAGGAACCATACGGCCTGATAAGGTAGAAGATGACAGCCCTTTAGCAGCTGGCAGGGCCCTGATAAAGAACCAGCAGGAACCAGCAGGACTAAATATAGAGAAATGAGGTCAAAACACACCGAACTGAGTGGAGCATGCATCTTAATTCCCCCTGCAGAGCATTTCAATTTCAGTTGCCCGGTCCTATAATGCAGTTGATCAATTGCCCCTGAAGTGAGCGGCTCAATCGATGGGTGAGAAGTGAGACTCCGGCTAGGTCAGCCATTTGGCCTGTTTGGGTAAATTATATGATTTGGCCCTCTGGCACATCTCAGAGTGAGTCAGCCAGGATAGATCCACCTCTCCACCAGGGTAAGGTGAAGCAGACAAGGGTGCATTGCCTTTTTGGCTTATTCTTTCACTTATTGTTGCTGCCTATACCTACAACGGGGTACACAGAGAACATTCATAGTATCCAGAGGGGAAGGGGACATAAGGGTGAGATAGAGAGTAGACTTTTTCTTGCTTATCCTTTCATTGGTGTCTCCACTAGCGTACTAAAGAACATCAGAACCTATTCCTGAAGCCAGAGAGAGAGAACATCTATTGGTCCAGAGCACAGAGAGTGAGAACATCTGTGGGTATTTTTATTTGCCAAGGCAGCAGCTACTCTTCCTGGGGTCCAGCAAAATTAAGGCAGTTATACATTTAAAAAAACATTACAATACATCCGTAACAGATTGCACAACACATTAAAGTGTGTGCCCTCAGGCCCCTACTCCACTACCACATATCTACAACACAAAATCCATGTGCACGTGTGTGTATAGAGCGTATGTTATCATGTGTGTGTATGCATGTGTCTGTGCCTATGTTTGTGTTGCTTCACAGTCCCTGCTGTTCCATAAAGTGTATTTTTATCTGTTTTTTTAAATCTGATTCTACTGCTTACATCAGTTACCTGATGTGGAATAGAGTTCCATGTAGTCATGACTCTATGTAGTACTGTGCGCCTCCCATAGTCTGTTCTGGACTTGGGGACTGTTGAAGAGACCTCTGGTGGCATGTCTTGTGGGGTATGCATGGGTGTCTGAGCTGTGTGCCAGTCGTTCAAACAGACATGTGCTTTCAACATGTCAACACCTCTCACAAACACAAGCAGTGATGAAGTCAATCTCTCCTCCACTTTGAGCCAGGAGAGATTGACATTCATATTATTAATGTTTGCTCTCTGTGTACATCCAAGGGCCAGTCGTGCTGTCCTGTGTTGAGCAAATTGCAATTTTCCTAAGTCCCTCTTTGTGGCACCTGACCACACGACTGAACAGTAGTCCAGGTGCGATAAAACTAGAGCCTGTAGGACCTGCCTTGCTGATAGTGCTGTTAAGAAGGTAGAGCAGCGCTTTATTATGGACAGACTTCTCCCCATCTTAGCTACTGTTGTATCAATATGTTTTGACCATGACAGTTTACAATCCAGGGTTACTCCAAGCAGTTTAGTCACCTCAACTTGCTCAATCTCCAAATTATTTATTACAAGATTTAATCGAGGTTTGGAGTTTAGTGAATGATTTGTTCCAAATACAATACTTATTGTATACTTACTTATTGGACTAACTTATTCCTTGCCACCCACTCTGAAACTAACTGCAACTCTTTGTTAAGTGTTGCAGTCATTTCAGTCGCTGTAGTAGCTGACATGTATAGTGTTGAGTCATCCGCATACATAGACATTCTGGCTTTATTCAAAGCCAGTGGCATGTCATTAGTAAAGATTGAAATAAGTAATGGGCCTAGACAGCTGCCCTGGGGAATTCCTGATTCTACCTGGATTATGTTGGAGAGGCTTCCATTAAAGAACACCCTCTGTGTTCTGTTAGACAGGTAACTCTGTATCCACAATATAGCAGGTGGAGTGAAGCCATAACACATACGTTTTTCCAGCAGCAGACTATGATCGATAATGTCAAAAGCCGCACTGAAGTCTAACAAAACAGGCCCCACAATCTTTTTATCATCAATTTCTCTCAGCCAATCATCAGTCATTTGTGTAAGTGCTGTGCTTGTTGAATGTCCTTCTCTATAAGCATGGACAGAGAGCGAGAACATATGTGGGTCCAGAGCACAGTGGACAGAGAGCGAGAACATCTGTGGGTCCAGTGCACAGTGGACAGAGAGCGAGAACATCTGTGGGTCCAGTGCACAGTGGACAGAGAGCGAGAACATCTGTGGGTCCAGAGCACAGTGGACAGAAAGAGAGAACATCTGTGGATCCAGAGCACAGTGGACAGAGAGAACATATGTGGGTCCAGAGCACAGTGGAAGATGAAAGAAGAAGTGAAAAGGATGTTTCATCCTGCAGTAGCACCGTCATTAATCAGGTTAGCTCAGTAACCTGTTGCCTGGTGGTGTGGCAGTGGTGTGGAAGCAGGTTAATGGAGTTGTGTTTCTCTGACCGCTCTGTCTCCACAGCCCGCCTGCCCCAGAATCACCCATTTAGATAGGAGACTAAGAGAACAGAAGGGAGGAGAGATATGTGAATGGGTGTGGAGTCTGAATGAATGCTAATGTGTCTATGTATGCCTAACAACATGTATTTTGGCTAAGCAACTCGAGCGGTCATGGTCCCACTGACATCATCAGTGAGGAGTGGCGGGGCTGCAGTGTGTAGAAAGTTGCTTGAACAGCAATACACAGGGGAATAGGAGTGGACATAAATCCCTTTCCCTTTCTGTACATTAATAATGAAAGAGCCTCTGGGGAGAGATACGCTGATGCAATTCCTCACAGGCTATCATAGCTTCAGTAGCTCAGTGATAATCCCCAACTGACAGTTAGAAAGGACAATTTAAATTATGTTTTCACTTCTTCCTCTGGCTATCACCCTGGGGCACCACACACACACACAGACACGCAGACACACAGGGGCTTGGTGGATGAACGCTGGATCAGGAGCCAAAGCCACTTATCATACCGCAATCATTCCTAATTGTGGCCGATGATGCTGCGTTTAAAATGGACGTAGCGTTTGAGAGCTGGTTAAATGTCTTCTCATTCTAACTTTACAGAGCTGTTTTTTAGGGGAATGGAGCTGGCTGATTGGCTGACATTAGCCAGAAATAAATTACATGAAATCATAAAATGTTCAATGAAACAAAATTTGAATAATGATTTTCTATTACTGTCAGAATATTCAGACCGGGTGGGTAGACATTAAGACTGTTCCGTCATTTTAATATGACTGTGTGTATTTCTAATAGGACGTGTTTGATTATAGTGTCAACTGTTCCCACAATGATTATTCAAAAACATCCCAGAAATAAAAGTGCAACTGCATAACAAAAGGCTTGTTATGGATCAACATGGAGCTACAGTCTCCGATGCCTCCATAACATTCACAAAAGGTTACAAATTCCAGATATGCCAAAGAACATGTGATTAATCTCATAGTTTTGTATTTCAGACAAATACAGCAAAGTTTATGACAAAAACTAAGTTTAAGACAAAAAAGAAAAGTGCCAATTATTTCAGCTCTGTTTCCTTGTAGAAGTCTTGACAACAAACCCAACGATATTGCCGCCAATCCCACACAACCCCTAACTCCTCCACAGACGAGGAATCTTTGACGCTACGCTTCACAATACGGCTCCCTACTTTGTATTCCACCCACCACTCCATAGCTAAATCACACAGAGACGATGAAATCTAAAGTACCAACAGCTGCATGTATTCATACAGCCAGAATCGTCTCCATTCATGTTTTCAGACAGACTCAGTCCTATATAGGGAAAAGGGTGCCATTTGGGAGGCACCCTTAAATACCCTGCTGGAATAGAAGGAAGTTGGGATCCGCTGAGCAGAGACCCTTGCAACCCTTCAATATTAAAATAGACGTATAAGTTCAAAAAAAAAAAAAGATTGATACTTCAGAATTTGTTCTTTTGGCAGTGAGCAGCGAATGGAAATTTAAAATCAACTGTAACCAAAAAATAAATGAACATCTTTCAGGCTGAGATTGCCAATTTAAAATGTAGGAGGGAGTGGGGTTGATTTTGAAAAGGCAAAGATTTATATGGAATTCTTCCGTTTTTAATTCCACACCACCACATATGCCACATCAATTACTGTATAAGGCTGAAATGAATGAAGGATGAATTAGAGGTAGAAAATAAAATATTGGAGCCCAATCATAAAGTGGAGGCTGCTGAGGGGAGGATGGCTCATAATAATGTCTGGAACGGAGCAAATGGAATGGCATCAAACCATGTGGTTGATGTATTCGATACCATTCCACCTATTCCGCTCCAGCCATTACCATGAGCCCGTCCTCCCCAATTAAGGTGCGACCAACCTCCTGTGCTATCATACTGTCATATTCCTTACAAATCTCTGTTTTGTGGTGGTGGAATGTTATCCTCAGTTCATCCCCATTGATTGATAAACAGGACACAGACAACAGGAACTGGATTTAGTCATAGTCTCCATCCGTTAGTACGTTCGTCACACGCGGTATCTCAGACAGCACTGGCCCGATTTTGACGAAACTTGGGTGAATGACGCGTCTTGCCATAGAGAGCCACCATTTACAAAATGGCATCATTCGTGGGGGGACGACATGTTTACTGTTGCCTTTTAATTAGCTGTCTCAACAACATGTAAACCAATGGTCTCTGCATTCCTATAGGGACTTTGGGGGACCAGCCAGACTATCCACCACCTGTACTCTGGGGGACCAGCCAGACTATCCACCACCTGTACTCTGGGGGACCAGCCAGACTTATCCACCTCCTGTACTCTGGGGGACCAGCCAGACTATCCACCACCTGTACTCTGGGGGACCAGCCAGACTATCCACCACCTGTACTCTGGGGGACCAGCCAGACTATCCACCACCTGTACTCTGGGGGACCAGCCAGACTATCCACCACCTGTACTCTGGGGGACCAGCCAGACTATCCACCACCTGTACTCTGGGGGACCAGCCAGACTATCCACCACCTGTACTCTGGGGGACCCAGTGAATCTCATGAATAGTAATGCAGTTCGCAGAAATATGAATATTTTCTATCTATTTACTCAAAAGTGTTTGAGGGGGGAATCCTGTCAAGTTCTCGAAGCATTATTCATCATTCCACCTTAGTGACTTTGTGATTGTCTAACCTTCCAGTTAAGGCTAATCAGACAAAGAAGAGCTCTGCAAACAGAATGGAGCTCAGCAAACAGAGGAGAGAAACAGGGGTTTCTTCCCAAATGGCACCCTAGTCCCTTCATAGCGCACTACTTTTGACCCGGGCCCGGTCAAAAGTAGTGCACTATATAGGAAATAGGGTGCCATTTGGGATGCACACACACAGAGAGGAGGCCTAATGCTTTGGGTCCACTGACTTTAATTTCTACAGGCTCCAGACCTGCTCCTGTTCAAACCAGGAAAATGATGGAGAAAGCGAGGTAGAGATAGTCTGTCCTCTGTTTAATACGCTGTGCTTACAAATGATACAGTGGGGGGAAAAAGTATTTAGTCAGCCACCAATTGTGCAAGTTCTCCCACTTAAAAAGATGAAAGAGGCCTGTAATTTTCATCATAGGTACACGTCAACTATGACAGACAAATTGAGGAAAAAAAATCCAGAAAATCACATTGTAGGATTTTTAATGAATTTATTTGCAAATTATGGTGGAAAATAAGTATTTGGTCACCTACAAACAAGCAAGATTTCTGGCTCTCACAGACCTGTAACTTCTTCTTTAAGAGGCTCCTCTGTCCTCCACTCATTACCTGTATTAATGGCACCTGTTTGAACTTGTTGTAAAAGACACCTGTCCACAACCTCAAACAGTCACACTCCAAACTCCACTATGGCCAAGACCAAAGAGCTGTCAAAGGACACCAGAAACAAAATTGTAGACCTGCACCAGGCTGGGAAGACTGAATCTGCAATAGGAAAGCAACTTGGTTTGAAGAAATCAACTGTGGGAGCAATTATTAGGAAATGGAAGACATACAAGAACACTGATAATCTCCCTCGATCTGGGGCTCCACGCAAGATCTCACCCCGTGGGGTCAAAATGATCACAAGAACGGTGAGCAAAAATCCCAGAACCACACGGGGGGACCTAGTGAATGACCTGCAGAGAGCTGGGACCAAAGTAACAAAGCCTACCATCAGTAACACACTACGCCGCCAGGGACTCAAATCCTGCAGTGCTAGACGTGTCCCCCTGCTTAAGCCAGTACATGTCCAGGCCCGTCTGAAGTTTGCTAGAGTGCATTTGGATGATCCAGAAGAGGATTGGGAGAATGTCATATGGTCAGATGAAACCAAAATATAACTTTTTGGTAAAAACTCAACTCGTCGTGTTTGGAGGACAAAGAATGCTGAGTTGCATCCAAAGAACACCATACCTACTGTGAAGCATGGGGGTGGAAACATCATGCTTTTGGGCTGTTTTTCTGCAAAGGGACCAGGACGACTGATCCGTGTAAAGGAAAGAATGAATGGGGCCATGTATCGTGAGATTTTGAGTGAAAACCTCCTTCCATCAGCAAGGGCATTGAAGATGAAACGTGACTGGGTCTTTCAGCATGACAATGATCCCATACACACCACCCGGGCAACGAAGGAGTGGCTTCGTAAGAAGCATTTCAAGGTCCTGGAGTGGCCTAGCCAGTCTCCAGATCTCAACCCCATAGAAAATCTTTGGAGGGAGTTGAAAGTCCGTGTTGCCCAGCGACAGCCCCAAAACATCACTGCTCTAGAGGAGATCTGCATGGAGGAATGGGCCAAAATACCAGCAACAGTGTGTGAAAACCTTGTGAAGACTTACAGAAAACGTTTGACCTGTGTCATTGCCAACAAAGGGTATATAACAAAGTATTGAGAAACTTTTGTTATTTACCAAATACTTATTTTCCACCATATTTTGCAAATAAATTCATTAAAAATCCTACAATGTGATTTTCTGGATTTTTTTTTCTCATTTTGTCTGTCATAGTTGACGTGTACCTATGATGAAAATTACAGGCCTCTCTCATCTTTTTAAAGTGGGAGAACTTGCACAATTGGTGGCTGACTAAATACTTTTTTTCCCCACTGTATATGAACCTCCGCTAGACCCAGATAATGAATACCAGGCTGTGAGAAATAAAACCGTTTTTCTTAATAAGTCTGGGAAGCTAATTCTTGAATCTATTTCTTAAGATTGAAAATGATCCTCAGTGGATATGGATGGCACATCTGACCTCTTCAACTGGGTTTGAATCTGACCCACGGCTCTAGAGCTCTCTCCTATCTACTTCTATCTCTTTCTATTTTGTGTTGTAGCTGTGCTCTACCTGTCAGTCTTACCTGTGCTGTAGAAGGTGAGGAAGAAGAGGAGGCAGCCGGTGACCAGGTTACCGAGGAAGGTGACCACGCCACAGGTGATGCCCTCGGGCACGGGGTACACGGTCTCGATGAAGAGCTCAAAGAAGATGGGCACACTACTGTTGATGAAGATGCCCACCAGGATACAGGAGGTGTACAGGGTGGCTGAGGGGAAGACAGAGAGGGGCGGGGGGGTAATCAATCAATCAATCAATCAATCATCACATTTTAAAAAGCAGAGGACAGGGAGTCAGGGCTTAATCAATCACATTTGACTTATAAAGCCCATTTTACAACAATAGGTGTCAAAGTATTTTACATATGGCACTTTAACTAGTGTGAAATGACACTAGTCTAGTGTGACCATAAGAACAGTGTCACCCTGAGAAGGCCTCCAGGTTCTCATTGTTACATATCAAAGCTTACTCATAATGTCATTCCAGCTAAGACAATGGTGGTTTAACAGTGGGTGGTGGATTGGGGAAAAAAAACACAGGCAATACCCCCTGCTGTGCAGCTAGTGTTTTCATGAGATTGACTACATCTAGTTATTCTCAGGGTACAGAGGGATGTTTCTGTTCAAATGCAAGAGGCAAATTGTGTTGGTAAGTGCCATATGCGGCTGGCCGATTCCCCCAGTGTGTGTGTGTGTTTCTATGTGCGTGCGGGCTCCCGTGTGTGCCTGTGTGCGTGCATGTGTCCCCAATATGCTTGCACGCGTGCGTGTGTTTGTGTGTGCGCCCAGTGTCTGTGCGTGTGTCCGTGCTTGTGTGTGTGTGTGTGTGCCTTGGCCACCACTGATCGAGGTCTCAGATGCTCTGAGGCTGAGCCCAGGTGTGGGTGAGGAGATTAAGCCATCACTGTGGAGCAGAGCATTGCAGCATCCCAAATGGCACCCTATTCCCTATTTAGGGCACTACTTTTGACCAGAGCCCTATGGTAGTGCACTATATAAGGAATAGGGTGTCATTTGGGACAGAGCATGGCTCGGTCTCCTCCGTCTCCTTTATCACTGCAGATTGGGCCAAATCAACTCCTCATTAGCCAGCACCGCTCTAAATCACACTGCTGCCTCAGAGGACCCTGCCTGCCTGCCGCTGTCACAGAGGAACTGAGGCGATGCAACTGCACCGACGACACAGTCATCAAATCCTGAATGAATATCCCCTCTTCCTCTCTTCTCTTCCATCATCCCTTTGTTCAACCACCCCCATCCTGCTCTAATGACAAACTGGTATCAAACACAGACAACCTCTAGTGTCCCACGGTCCCACGGCTGCTCTGTTCCTCCCACTACATATGTCTCAGTCTCTCCCAGGTTGCAGCTAGTTGATCACCAGGGGCTGGTGCTGCTTCATCACAATATTTTAGACTTTTCATTAGATGAAGTATGGCAGTAGAGCCGTGGAGAATGTGTCCAAGGGAAGACCCAAGGCTGTCAGCGAATCACTTTTACATTAATGATAATAGACGTTGTTGAAGAACAAAACCAGTGAAGAAGTTGTGTAAAAAATACAGATTATTATTGATTGAATAAGTGCACATGCTGAGGATTTCAAAAAAGGATAACAAAGAGGTAGAGGCTGCTACCAGAGCTATGTCTAATGCCTCCCACGTACACTACACCAGGTGGATGGGCAATCCTGGAGTCTGTTAGCTTGGCACTGTCAGCCAGAAGCAAAAGGATTTTAAAAAATACTGATGCCAAGCACAAATATTATGATGGATGAGAATGCTAGAGCTGGTGAATGTGAAGTTAAATATGTTTGTTTGTTTCAAGGGAAACTGCTAATGTGCTTCTGCAACTCAGTCCATATCCGCCCTGAGATTGGATGGTTGGGAGTTCGATCCCCGGCCGAGTCATACTCTGCTTGGCCCTGCGATAGACTAGCGTCCTGTCCAGGTGGTGTACTTCTACATCAACCTGCCTCACGCTACAGAAACAGGAGATGTACTTACTTTACTTGGTCCATGCGTCTCTTCCTCAATCTAAAGGACAAGTCTGCTATTGAAGTATCCATTGTGGCCTCTAGGATGCTCTGGGTGTATGCCAGTTGCACTGCATTCATGTAAATGCCCACCTCCCCACATTGAAACTGTGCTCTACTAGGCCTACCTGCAATGGAGGGTAGGTGTGTGAGCCTAGTCAGGCAGGTGAGTGTGAACCAAGTGGAGGCCAGGGAAGCCCCAGCCATCATCAGGATCAGGATGAGCTTCAGCATGCCCCGGATAGAGTCTGCAAACCTGGGGAGAGACAGAGATGGAGGTAGTAAACCTGGAGCACACAGATAGAAACAATCAAAGGATTGATTGAAACAACAACAAAACAACAACTGAAATGCTTACAACATAGCCTAATTTGGTATGCTTCAAAAATGGCTTAAAGGAAAACTACTCAAAAACTATATTTTGGTATTTTCTTCCATTAGTCCACTGTTGATACAGTCCCAAAATGTTTTGCATGTCAGGAGTGAAGTTTTCAAGATTTTGGACTTTCAAGAAGCAATGTGTCACCCGCCACATCATCATGATGATGCAAATCATGGCATGCTTCAAACCACAGCAAAGAGTGTAAACAAGTCTCAGCGTGACTTATGTGCCTCCATGTCACCATCGATTACAGGGAAGCAGTCATGGTGTCAGGAGAATGTAGCCATCCCTGGGTTACAACTGGTGACAGCTTACAGCGATACACCATGATATGAGTTGATATCATTTAGATCACCAGTGACTGTGAAGCAAGCAGGCAGATATTTGATGTGTGCTGCACCCTATGCGTCCAGACAAAGCCTGTTTTAGCGTTCCTCTCTCACCATGTGTTGAATTATCCCTCCTGACAAGTAGGTTTGGGCAATATACCGTTTATACCATATACAGGGGTATTTCAAAATACCAACGGTATGATTTTCAATACCGTAAAAATGTTTTGTTCTTGTAAATAGTTTTGGGGTTGAGGGCAACCCCACCTCGCGAGAGCTGCGGGGGTGCGTGCTACGTCACTGCTTAACTATAAGTTAAGTATAACTATAAGAAATCTAAGATGTGTCAAATAAATGATATCCAGCTCAGGGCTCCAGCTATGCATTTGATTTGCTAACTTTCTAGCTAAGTGGCTACATTTACATTTACATTTTAGTCATTTAGCAGACGCTCTTATCCAGAGCGACTTACAGTTAGTGAGTGCATACATTATTATTTATTTATTTTTTCATACTGGCCCCCTGTGGGAATCGAACCCACAACCCTGGCGTTGCAAACACCATGCTCTACCAACTGAGCTACATCCCTGCCGGCCATTCCCTCCCCTACCCTGGACGACGCTGGGCCAATTGTGCGCCGCCCCATGGGTCTCCCGGTCACGGCCGGCTACGACAGAGCCTGGATTCGAACGCAGTGCCTTAGACCACTGCGCCACTCGGGAGAACAAGATGTCAAGATCAAGCTTCTTGGTTACAACAAAGACATTTAATCCCCTCTTGGATCAAGATCCCTGTTGCCAAGTTTTTTTTTATTGTATTTTATTTTTATAGTGTCAATACGTTTTAGAAATAGTGTTAGCCCCTTGTATGCTCTTACTGTATTCCCCGGTATGGTACAGAAACCGTATGACGGTATGAAAATATGGACCCCGCCCAACCCTACTGACAAGGTTTACTCCTGGACTCTGGGTATATTTGCCAGCACAGCGACGCTAACTGTCCGACATCACACATATTGAAGCTCGTAGTGGAAAGACAAGAATTGCCTTTGTTTTGTTGTGCTCAGACAAGATGCTTCAGAAAAATAGTTCAACCCGACAAATAACTATTTGTGAAAAAACACCCGCCGAAAATGTTTAATTTGTCAAACAGTCTCTCAGAGTTCAATAAAACTGTAGCAGGGGAACATAAGGGAAATCTGTTTTGGACAGCCTCACAGCCAACAAAACTATTAAGCTTCAAACCATTTATTTTCAGTGTGTTCATTTTAGATTAGACATTCATAGATGCACTGTCTGTGTGTGGCTACGAATCATATGTCACTCAGACTGTCTGATAGTATGACCCCCATAGTGTTCTGTCTGAGTGAAGAATACATCTAGGATCGACTTTCTATTCATGAACGGACAGAGCAGAGTCTGCCTAACATAGTATTATGTACCTTTTGGAAGTATACACTACAGGGCTGCTGGGCCATGGAAGTAGGTGCTTTGGCATGGACAGGCAAGCACTTCCCAGCCCAGTCTGCTCTCTCTTTCCCCAGTCAAAGCCGTCTGCTCCTACCCATCTGCCACTAGCTCCCCTCAGCTCCAACTCTCCTCTGGCTGTGCCAGAGACTACAGCCCTGCACCTACCCAGCCAACCACTCTCCTCTCTGGGTAGAGGACCACAGCTACAGTGGGGGAAAAAAGTATTTAGTCAGCCACCAATTGTGCAAGTTCTCCCACTTAAAAAGATGAGAGAGGCCTGTAATTTTCATCATAGGTACAAGTCAACTATGACAGACAAATTGAGGAGAAAAAAATCCAGAAAATCACATTGTAGGATTTTTTATGAATTTATTTGCAAATTATGGTGGAAAATAAGTATTTGGTCACCTACAAACAAGCAAGATTTCTGGCTCTCACAGACCTGGAACTTCTTCTTTAAGAGGCTCCTCTGTCCTCCACTCGTTACCTGTATTAATGGCACCTGTTTGAACTTGTTATCAGTATAAAAGACACCTGTCCACAACCTCAAACAGTCACACTCCAAACTCCACTATGGCCAAGACCAAAGAGCTGTCAAAGGACACCAGAAACAAAATTGTAGACCTGCACCAGGCTGGGAAGACTGAATCTGCAATAGGTAAGCAGCTTGGTTTGAAGAAATCAACTGTGGGAGCAATTATTAGGAAATGGAAGACATACAAGACCACTGATAATCTCCCTCGATCTGGGGCTCCACGCAAGATCTCACCCCGTGGGGTCAAAATGATCACAAGAACGGTGAGCAAAAATCCCAGAACCACACGGGGGGACCTAGTGAATGACCTGCAGAGAGCTGGGACCAAAGTAACAAAGCCTACCATCAGTAACACACTACGCCGCCAGGGACTCAAATCCTGCAGTGCCAGACGTGTCCCCCTGCTTAAGCCAGTACATGTCCAGGCCCGTCTGAAGTTTGCTAGAGTGCATTTGGATGATCCAGAAGAGGATTGGGAGAATGTCATATGGTCAGATGAAACCAAAATATAACTTTTTGGTAAAAACTCAACTCGTCGTGTTTGGAGGACAAAGAATGCTGAGTTGCATCCAAATAACACCATACCTACTGTGAAGCATGGGGGTGGAAACATCATGCTTTGGGGCTGTTTTTCTGCAAAGGGACCAGGACGACTGATCCGTGTAAAGGAAAGAATGAATGGGGCCATGTATCGTGAGATTTTGAGTGAAAACCTCCTTCCATCAGCAAGGGCATTGAAGATGAAACGTGGCTGGGTCTTTCAGCATGACAATGATCCCAAACACACCGCCCGGGCAACGAAGGAGTGGCTTCGTAAGAAGCATTTCAAGGTCCTGGAGTGGCCTAGCCAGTCTCCAGATCTCAACCCCATAGAAAATCTTTGGAGGGAGTTGAAAGTCCGTGTTGCCCAGCGACAGCCCCAAAACATCACTGCTCTAGAGGAGATCTGCATGGAAGAATGGGCCAAAATACCAGCAACAGTGTGTGAAAACCTTGTGAAGACTTACAGAAAACGTTTGACCTGTGTCATTGCCAACAAAGGGTATATAACAAAGTATTGAGAAACTTTTGTTATTTACCAAATACTTATTTTCCACCATAATTTGCAAATAAATTCATTAAAAATCCTACAATGTGATTTTCTGGATTTTTTTTTCTCATTTTGTCTGTCATAGTTGACATGTACCTATGATGAAAATTACAGGCCTCTCTCATCTTTTTAAGTGGGAGAACTTGCACAATTGGTGGCTGACGAAATACTTTTTTCCCCCACTGTAAGTCCTCTACTCAACCAGCACCAGTATCATATCCTATACTCCACCTCCACCCAGCCAAACCCTTGTCTCACTGGTTAGAGGAGCACAGGTAATGGTCCCCTACACCAGTGGTTCCGAAACCTCTCCTCGGGGACCCGCAGCCATTCCATTTATTTGATCTATTCCAGAGCTAGCACACCTGATTCAACTTGTCAACCATCATCAAGCCCTTGAATAGGTAAGCCAGGTGAGTTAGTTCAGGGCTACAACAAAATTGTGAAATGTCTGGGGTCCCCGAGGAGAAGTTTGAGAACGACTACCCTACACCACCACCACCACCAGTATCATAATTATTATCACCCCTCTCACATCTAATTTGTTTACTGAAACCTGCAATAAATGCAGCATGCCTCTAAGTAGCATATTTCAAGACTCCTTTATGCCCTACAATGTCAGCTGACAAGACTGGAGCATACTGTAGGCCTAGCTTGTTGTGAGGTAATGTCTAAATTAAAAGCACATCAATAACAGTTGTGTCAGATTTATTGTCTAGAAGATAGTGACGCTTAACTCTTCTCTGGCATCAGATTTCATTTTGCGCATTCTCCTCTGGCTAACTGCAGGATTAATTCAATTCTGATTCCATTTGATATTATCACTACTGGGTCTATTTGTCTCCATTCTGTACCAAGACAAGGGCATGTACTGAATGAACAAACTGGTCTGATAGATGGCTGTAATGATATTACTGAGAAACAACGGCCATCCCTGTCAAAACAAATTCAGTTATTTCCATTTCTCATTTTAAATTAATTGTTTATCTCTCATTTATCTAAAGATAAATACCTGATCATCTCTCAGGTCTCTAGTGGCAGTTAGTGTGGTTAAAAACTCTTCCATCTTTCTCTCTAACTCCCTCCCCCTCTCTCTCTCTCCCTCCCTCCCCCCTCGCTCACCCTCCCTCTCCGTCCTTCCCTTCCCCCCAACCTCTCCTCAGGTTGATAATGGGACTTGGCTTATAATGGTGGGGATAATGGTTGATGAAGGATAATGGGAGGTGGTTATTATTATAATTAATTTCCACCAGCTCTGTTCTGTTCCAGGTCTGGTCTTAAAGCAGCAGTTTCACCCTGACCACAAGCTGCTGGCCGACAAATAAATATTTGTCAAACGTGTCTCTGACACACACACACACACACACCTCTGAGCACCCATCGCCAAATGCCCCAACAGTGACAAATACTGCCATCCATCTAGTAGTGGGCGCATCTCGGGGAGAAAAAATATTAGGGAGCATGTTTGTGTGTGTTGCAGAGTGAGTGTTTGTTTGGCTATCACAAAGCCTTCCCGGGAAGCAAACCACTTAGTATTTGCAACCATAACACCTGCAGCAAAACATTTTAATGGGGCTATTTTTCTGCTGCCATGGCAAGCTGCTCTCTGATGTTTGTGTGGCGTAAGGTGAGACAGGGGTGTGTAATAACTCAGGTTCAGGCACGGGAGGGTGTGTGTGTGCGCTCTGTACTGTAACTCAGCAGCTCCATCAACACTAAACCGCCAGGCAAATTATCATTAATGGTGCCACAAAGGACCCAGTACTATAGAGAGGTAAACATCTGCTACTGCGCTTCCCAAACACAACACACACATCACCAATCACAGCAAAACCCAAACAAACACACACACGGAACGCAACCCCACCCGAAGCACCGCTCTGCTCAGATCAGCTCCCCAAGCTAACCGCCAACAGACACCCAATTAAGTCAGACGTGAGAAGGAAGCCAATCAACTGGGGGACTGACACTCTTTAATGAGTTAGTTTCTGTTTCTCTGCCATGACATCAACATCTACTGAGGTTACAAACATAAGCAAACCTTACCCACCCATATTAACTCTGGATCTATACTTAACTTAACAAACAAACACACACAATAGTTTGTTTGTCAGCCTAGATGCCTCCAGTCCACTCCAGCATATACCAAGAACAGAACAGTTCCATGAATCAAGGCTAGAGTTATGGACTAGTTTTCCTAATTACAGCATTGTGAGACTTTGGCCCTGCCTGGAAGTGCTGATTGGGCCGGGCGATTAACATATATATGTCAGCTGGACGACGGATCCCTTCCTTTTGCAGAGTACACAGTTTGGGGCCTACGGTGCGTCAGTCTATACATCAGCTAGAGACACATGGCCCATTGCATTAGCATTCACTTACTCACCTCAGTCTATCACAACAACCATGGATTTAATACACTAAGAGAGATGGAGTGGATGAGGTGAGCTAAGGGGTTTGAGATGGCGGGTACATCCCAAATTGCACCCTTTTCACTAAGTAGTGGACAACTTTTGACCAGAGCGCATAGACATTTAGGACACAGCCTGAGACTCCTACCCCCTCCAATATCACTAAACACAGTAATGTTTCAAGAAAGTGAGAGAACCAGACTGGAATGCAGCACAAGCAGACAGAGAGTAATAGACCCATTTATTCCTGTGAACATGCTTAGCAATGGGTTTCTAGTTGCTAATCTTGTTGACAGGCCTTGGAGGCAGAGCCAAAGCTATTACGACCAAACATGGGCCGTATATTTTCATGCATACTTAATCTGAAGATACTAAGTGAGTGTATGGCGTTCACGATAAATGCTTACCCTCTAATTTGACCGCTCACCTGGTCCAAGAAGATGGTTTAGGGCTGAAATTATGAGACAGGCCTCACACATCGCTGGACACAGCTAGCTGTTGGTATTCAGGCTCAGTCCAAGCCCAACTTCAGACTGTACTGGGCCTACTCCAGACAACCTCTAACTAGGGGCTGGATTCACAGTTGAGATAAGCACACTCAACCCAGACGTTCACATAATTAATTCAGTGATGTCAATAGGAGAAAATCTGAGTTAAGCCCACATATCTTAAGTCAGAAAACTGTCCTGGGCCTTTTAGGACATAAAATATCTGGCACCCCATCAGGGGTTATTACATTTACATTTTAGTCATTTAGCAAATGCTCTTATCCAGAGCGACTTACAGTTAGTGAGTGCATACATTTTTCATACTGGCCCCCCGTGGGAATCGAACCCACAACCCTGGCGTTGCAAGCGCCATGCTCTACCAACTGAGCTACACGGGACCTGTGGGCACATTCAGGTCAAGTCACGCTACAATGCTAAACCACATGGAAATGACTTGCTGTTGCTGTTGCTTACCTGGCCATGGCCACTCCAAACACACAGCCGCCCATGATGGACCAGAACCCGATCCAGCCAGCATCCACCTTGAGAGGGAGAGACAGACAGAGAGAGAGAGATAAATAAAAGGCGATCGAGAGAGAATGAGGGTATTGACAGAGAACGAGAGAGCAAGGAAGAGAGCGTGGTAGTGAGAGCGAGAGACAGAAAGAGAGGAGCATTATTCCATGTTCAGCATGCCATACACGGCTCAGGGGGCCGAGGCTAGACAGAGAGTAGGCAGTGTCTGAAGACTGGGGAAACCTGTCAATCAAGCCCAGGGTAAATTGCAACCCTGTATTCTGACAGTGGTGGGAGTCAATGGAAACGGCTGGTGGTGTCAATGTGATGATTAATCACAGACAAATGCCTGCTCTGACAGATGGAGACGGAGAAGAGAAGACAGACATTATGACCATGGTCGTGTTCAGCAGGGAGAAAACAGAGTAAGACAGGGAGACTACCACAACTTGCCCAATAGGAAGAGAGATGTTAGATTTGTGTTGCAAAAGGTTTTGCTACAGTGTTCCCTAGTGAACTAGAACCAGTGTGGCGCAGTCCCGAGTGGCGCAGTGGTCTAAGGCACTGCATCGCAGTGCTAGCTGTGCCACTAGAGGTCCTGGTTCGAATCCAGGCTCTGTCGTAGCTGGCCGCGACTGGGAGACCCATGGGGCGGCGCACAATTGGCCCAGCGTCGTCCAGGGTAGGGGAGGGAATGGCCGGCAGGGATGTAGCTCAGTTGGTAGAGCATGGCGCTTGCAACGCCAGGGTTGTGGGTTTGTATGCACTCACTAACTGTAAGTCGCTCTGGATAAGAGCGTCTGCTAAATCACAAAAATAAATAAATAAATAAATAAATAAAACCAGGGTCTACTGCTGCAGCATCAACATGAGAGCCTGACTGCATCACAGACGGAGTGTCATCCACACACACACACACACACACACACACACCTCTCTGGGGAAGCAGGCAGCAGGTAAATAAAGTAGGCTCTAAATCAGCATCTGACACCCAGGTGAAGACGACTGAGTGCGGTTCACATCAATCTACCTTACGCTATAACTCCGGTAGAAAAAAAGAAGAGCCACGTTGAGAGAGGCCAGATGTGAGTATAAACAAGACAAGACCAGAATGTAAATAAAGCATCATGCACAGAAGAGATCTGTGGTCTAGAGGCCATTTCTGAAACTTTCTTGAAAAGGTACACAGGTTCTTAATTTCATGTTGATGTTCATATCAACTTGTGAAGCTGAATGCAAATCGTTCTGCATGCTATTTGAGTGTCAGGGAAAAGATCATAGCATTTATTGTGTGTGTGTGTGTGGTTAATTAACTGCAATATGCTCAGTGCTAGCTGCAGCCGTACAGGCCTGATTTGTCCATGCTCAGCTTAATAATCATGCACGTTGTTACTACTGTGTCAATAACCAGGAAATGGTTTCCGTGCTGACGTTACGTATGGTGTGGAAGCCAGGGCTTCAGGCTGCTGGCACATTCATTTATTTGCTTTTCTTTAATTTCTCTTGTTTCTGAGCCTTTTAAGCCAGTAGTCATAGCACTTACCCGTGGGTGTAGCATGACATGATGGCATTGCCATGCTAATTCATTCAGCGGTAACCACAGATAGCATCAAAAGACACCATGGAAGTTAGTTGGTACACTGTCTGCCTGCCTGTCTGTCTGTCTGGAGGCATAACCAACCACCACCACAAAGCATTTAAGAGTAGGAGTGCTAATCTAGGATCAGGTTTCCTCTCTTATACATTATTATTTAAAAGTGAAAATCAATCCTAGCTTAGCACTCCTACTCTGTGATGCACAAAGGTTACAGTACACCGTCTGTCTGGAGGCAGCAGAATTAACCACCACAGCTAGATATAACTCTAGATCAGGAAAAGTACCAGGAGTTCACAACAGTGACTTTCTCAGTGAAAAAAGCCTCTCTGTAATCAGAAAGCTGAAGCCGCTGCTGTGCTTTCAGGTGAAGTAACATCTTTCCTTGGGTTTTTTCTGCATAGCGACTTAATGGCCACTCTCCATTAACGGAGCAATTACATATGAGTGATTAACGCAGTGTGGGACCTTGTTCTTAAAACGATGCTAATTACGTACAGCGACACAGAGCTATGTGCCTCAGGACCAGGGGCGGCCTGTTCAATAGGGCGATATGGGCGACGCACTGCCAAACGGGAAAAGGAAGGGATTTTTTTCTAATCAATTATATCACGGCAACAGTAGTTATCAGTGTTGTAATCTATACGTCTGATCTGCCACAGTGCCACACTGCCACTAAATGTCGAATCAGGCTAAAGTCGTGCTTCAAATGGCTCCCCCCCCTTTTGGGGCGATTTCAGTCAGGTTGAAAATCGGCCAGAAGTCTCTCATAGCCTCTAATGTAAAATCTATTTTTTTCAAATTTCAGAGCCTTCAATACAATCTCTATGGGTGTCTGAGGGCTTGCACTTACGCGCTTTCGTCATACGTAACGTAACGTAACCATGAACGTAACTGAGAAAAGAGCGGATTGTGTCTTTGAAAGAAGTTCCCTTTTGTCGGCGAACAAATGAAGATAAATTGGCAACGAAACAATTAGGACCTCCCAGACCAAATTTAATAATTCAACAGGTTTCTACTAAAGGCGGAAAGTCCTACACCCGAGGATTTTCCAAAAATTGGTACGAACGGAAAAATAACATTGCCACTCAACTTGATGAGGGATACAGGCTAGCTGTCCGCCGCCACAACGATGAGGTTAGTGTTGATAATCACAAGTTTACTGGAGAACTGAGACCAAGTAGAGACTTTGGACAGGGTGGATATGGTATAATAAAGGCAGTTTATTCAGAGGTAAAGATATCTGGAATCGCGTGCACGGACCCGTTCGTCAAACTCTTAGGGAGCTATAAATTAAGCCCCATTACTTACCATATCAGATAAGAGAAATTGCTGCAGCTACATATATTTTACATCCTGGCCCTACATAGTTCACTATTTGCATCACTTACCAAAATATTACATGTGGTCATATATGCTTGGAAAGTGGAGATGCCATAGAACGTCAAAAAAGTAAACATTGCTGGAGACACATTGCCGTTTTGGAGAAGACATCGCGTTTGCTAGCGAAGAGATTTGTTGTGGCAAATGAACTTGGGCTGGGAATTGCCAGGAACCTCACGATAAGATATATGCATCAGCATTGCGAGTCTCATGATTCTATACGTATTGCGATTCGATACTGTGATTTTATTGCGCACCATATGTCTGTTGCAGAGGGATCAGAAAGCCATGAGAACGAGTTTTGATCAGTCATGGAAATAAAAGTGCTGAAAACAAATTGGCTCCCAATGTGAAAAGATTGAGAACAAGCTATGAAGGAACAATAATGGTGTTTTGGTGCAGGTACAGCCAACTAGCGCTAAAATATTGCGATATTGTCAATACAGTATATCGTAAAGTATCACTATGTAACTCGATTTCTTTCACCCCAATCCCTCAAATTAACGGTAAATAACTGAATTGTTTGCCCCACATTTAGCTAAGATGATTAGCTAGCCAGCTAAAATGTTTTATTTAGTTAGCAGTCGCATCTACAATAGTTTACTGTCAATAACATGTCTCCAAAAATGACGTGGTGTCTCCAATTGTGTTGACATTTTACAATTGCGATGCGCATCCATGAGTATCCACTTTCTGTAGCTCAGCTGGTAGAGCATGGCGCTTGTAACGCCAAGGTAGTGGGTTCGATCCCCGGGACCACCCATACACAAAAATGTATGCACGCATGACTGTAAGTCGCTTTGGATAAAAGCGTCTGCTAAATGGCATATTATTATTATTATTATTATTATCTGAAGAGAGCCCCGAAACATTGTGTGCAGACATTTTATGCAATAAATGAAGTAGGTTGAATCTAGTAGTTCTGATCTTCTGATTGGTCCTGATGAGTTGGGCGAGGTCCCCTCCAGGCTACTGTCACTGTTGCAATGGCTCTGAGTCGGGTTCTCTGTCTTCAAATGTTCAGCCTAAGAGAGGGGATTTTTGTGTGTGTGTGTGTGTGTGTGTGTGTTTAACAGTGATGATGTGTGTGTGTGTGTGTGTGTGTGTGTGTGTGTGTGTGTGTGTGTGTGTGTGTTTAACAGTGATGATGTGTGTGTGTGTTTGTGTGTGTGTGTGTGTGTGTCCTCAGAGCAAGAACTCGTGAGTTGGAAGAACTGAGAGGCCTATGGCGTGGGTGTTGTCCTTGGCCACCTGCTGACAAGGCTGACAAGATAGGACCCTTTTGTCCATTGTTATTGGATAGGAACAGAACTTATAACCAGCTCCTGACCTAAATAGATCTTAGCACAACATTTTACTCAACATATCATATTCCATATTCACTATAACAAATATATTTACTACGACATTAGCAAGAACCGCCACATCCTCAGCCGGCTAATCCAGTGTGTGAAGTTTTGCGGAGTGTTTGAGTTAGCTTTGCGAGGCAAAGATGAAACTGAGGGCTCCACCAACCCTGGTAAGCCAACACTTTTGAGATCAGTCAATAAATGCTTCTGGTATTGACTTATATGCTGCCCCTGTCTTCATGTTGTTGCTGGACATATCTTTTTTTAAATGTGTGTAGGTCACCTAAATCATCAGAAAAATTGCCCCCCCCTGAGAATTTTTTCAGGAGCCGCCACTGCTCAGGACACAGTCTTGTCTAGCACTGGGCTGGGTGTCTGGAGGGAGGGAGGGCTCCTGCAGAGTTCAGACAATAGTCCACCCATCTCCAAGCTTATCTCAGCCTCAGCCTCATCTCCTCCACCCATCCACATTCACGACCCAAGCTCCAGCCCCTTCAACCATCCCATCCCCATTCAAAGCCCCATTCCCATCCCCTCCACCTGTTCCCAGCCCTAGCATACTACTCTCTCATGACAGATCACCAGCTGCTGCCCCATACTTGTCTCTGCAAAATTGTATTATTTAAAGGATCAATTCCCTGACCTCCGTGTGGAGAGGAGACACCGGTTGTGTCCCAAATAGCACCCTATTCCGTACATAGTGCACTACTTTTTTTTTACCAGAGGCCTATGGTCCCTGGTTATAAGTAGTGCACTATGTAGGGAATAGGGTGCCATTTGGGATGCACACACCGTGTGGAGAGGGACGCTATGGGACGTCACAGTATGCATTCTGTCAGCAGGAAGAAAGGGTCACCTTAGAGACACTGCAAATGGCCACTCCTCATCAGCTAGGGAGCGTGGAGGTTGACACTGTTATTGCCACTGGTGGGTGAACCACCTTAGGTAGAACAGCTACAAAACAAAATGAACAGAAACAATCTCAGAAGGCTGGCAGGAAGGTGGGGACGGTGGAGGTGGGGGTTTGTGTGTTCTGGGAAAGACAGGATGACGCAGAGGTGAAAAACAATGTGGTCACCTTCACAGAAATGTATTTAGAAAAACTAAAAATGCTGACTGCTTTGTCTGCACACACACACACACACACACACACACACACACACACACACACACACACACACACACACACACCACCCCTCCCCTGTGGGTGGATGTGCTACATGGTGGCAGACTGAAACCAGTGTTTGACATCTACAGAACAGAGCCTGTTAATGGGAACGTAGAGAACAGCACAGCCCCTGCAATGGCTGGAGTGACACGGCAACAGTAAGATTGGCAAGTGGCATTTGAGTGGAGAAGTGGAGCGCAGCTGGGAGGTGATTGGAAGGCAGCAAAGGGGGACGAGGGCCCGGGCTAAAGCAGCGCCTCTGTATTGATCGCCTCGCTGCAGAGAGAGAGAGAGAGAGCTCTGTCTGTGATGACAGTGGGACCACACAGCGTTTAGAGGAGACTGGCGATTACAGCATTCATAGGAGGGAGATAGAGTGTGTGTGTGTGTGTGTATCACATCACCCACTTTGTCAGCACTGTTTTCCTCTGGATCCCTGCCCTAAATAGGTTTAGTATGTGTGTCAGACAGTCACCTATAGAGCTATCATTTCATACCTCATATCTACCCTCATTGTATTCCTCAATGGATGTTGCTGCTGATAGCGTCTTATCAGAATATGGTCATGGTTTGTTGGTGCCAAGGCACCTTTCAGGCTGTATGGGATCGAAAGTTAGGTAGGCTAATGTGTTTTACAGTAGTAGTGTGTGGTTTTGCAATGTGAAACTCTGAAATCAAGAGCAAACATAACACATACTGAAAGTCAAACTTACACTCCTTACATTGTGAGGAGTGAATGCTGCCATAGTGATGTATTGTAACAACTCTGTTTCTAAGTTTTGAGCCTGGGGAAAACTCTGTACAGAGTTTAGCTAAGGCAACATATTTGTGACACCATCTTTAGACAGCCAGATAAAGGCAACTTGGAGGAGAAAAGTTCCTTAACATTTCCTTTTGACGACAAAATAAACCGTAAGACATAAAGACTATAAAGAATTGATGATACTCCCTGTGGGTTCTGACAGAAAGGAAAGATAGTGAATGCGTGTGTGTGAACCCACAGCTCAGTGATTTCTTCTCAAATACCTGTCTGATGATAACCTTGAAAAGAAGCCTCTTTTGTCTCCTTTGAGCCACTACTATCGTGCTAAAAGTAGAGGGTGCTCTGCTCTGTGTCCCAACATCTCTCCTCTCGTTCTCTCTCATCCTGGATCTCTGATGCTAATCCAGGACCGTTGAAGGGTCTGAGACGATGCCGGTCTAATTAAGCTAAGAATCTCAAGTTTTAAGTGCCTCGCTTTCTTGACATGCTCCACATTTTCCCGTATGCAAATAATGTGCTGTGGATTCCACACGTTTGATTAGACCCTTAAAAAGTTAGCTACACTTAGAGAAGTAGATGGACCGATAGGAGAGAGAAGAGGATGGACCAACCAACCAAACAAGACTGTGTGGAATGGAGGAGTTTCAAAATCGTGTAATTAGGTCTTTTTTGAGGGTGGGTTTTGAAGTTCAAAGTGGTATTCACAAGGGCCTGCTGCTTTTTAATGAGTCCAGGATGGGAAAGTAAAAAATAATTTGTGAAGAAGATATGAGTTGCCATGCTGGGCTTGAAGTTATGTCAATACTGTATGGCATTGGCCACTTGGGTTAATTATGAGTCAACATCCATTTCTGTCTGGGAAATTACATTGTCTAATTCCCAAATGGCACCCTACTCCCTAGATAGTGCACTACTTTTGACCAGGGCCCATAGTGCACTATGTAGGGAATATGGTGGCATGTACACTTTCATTTCAGCAAGGGAAATTACACTCTGTGTGCTAGCCTCCGACAAAATGAGCCACATCACAGGCCCTCTTAGAATGATGGTTTTCAGGAAGGCTAGCCGGCCCGTTTCAGTGCTTCAGTAGGTGAGCACCAACACAGAGTTTTTCATTGTGTGTTGTACCAGCGCAGATCATTTGGGGGAAATTGGCAGCAGATGTTGTAAATACACTGTTGTAATAAGTGCCCTTTGAAACGATCAGTTTGAACATGTCTAAATTGTCTTCCAGAACTGCTATTACTGTACTACCATTCAGAGTGAATAAAGTGAGTAATGCTAGGATAAATGGGAAAAGACTCCTCAACTTTGCAGACAATCTGTATCTTTGGTTTGTTCTAAACTCAGCAGACATGTTGTGGGTTTTGGGTCAGGTGTGTGTTCCTTACCTGGCTGACTCTAGCAGGGGTGAGGATCATGTCCAGAACTCCTGACCAGCCTGCCACCACCCCTGTAGGCACCGCATAGGCCAATGCTATCATCAGGAACCGGAAGTTACTGGAGGGAAAGAGAGAGAAACAAAGGCTTTTTAGCAGCAAGTCCTACAGTATCCCTACCTAGCAAAGTCCTACAGTATCCCCACCTAGCAAAGTCCTACAGTATCCCGACCTAGCAAAGTCCTACAGTATCCCGACCTAGCAAAGTCCTACAGTATCCCCACCTAGCAAAGTCCTACAGTATCCCCACCTAGCAAAGTCCTACAGTATCCCAACCTAGCAAAGTCCTACAGTATCCCCACCTAGCAAAGTCCTACAGTATCCCCACCTAGCAAAGTCCTACAGTATCCCAACCTAGCAAAGTCCTACAGTACCCCACCTAGCAAAGTCCTACAGTATCCCAACCTAGCAAAGTCCTACAGTATCCCAACCTAGCAAAGTCCTACAGTATCCCTACCTAGCAAAGTCCTACAGTATCCCAACCTAGCAAAGTCCTACAGTATCCCCACCTAGCAAAGTCCTACAGTATCCCTACCTAGCAAAGTCCTACAGTATCCCCACCTAGCAAAGTCCTACAGTATCCCAACCTAGCAAAGTCCTACAGTATCCCTACCTAGCAAACGTCCTTCTCTCTGGTTGACAGTGTCTGGAGACCTGCCACCAGACAGCTTCTTGCTTTCCTATCCTGTCAGCTCACACCACATCTCTTACTGTCAGGGAGGATCGATCCCACCTCACAGTGTGGTGACAGAGAGATAAACACCTGGTCAGGAACCAGGAAGAGAAGAGCTGCCTGGCAGGCTGGCAGTGCTAGGCCGGAGGTGACACCATGATGAGGATTGAATACAGGGGAGAACAACAGCTATGAAATGGGATTGAGATGAAGAACCAGGATCCTTTGATGAGGGGACACCAACCACACACAGACACACTAAACTGATGAATGAGCCGAGACTCAGAACAATAGGATTAACTGATCTACTTAATCATTTATTTATTTATTTATATTAATGGGTTTGGCAATAGTAGCATGTCAACAAACAAAGTAATGTATTTCCCACATCTGAGATGATGATCCAAGACAATGATTTCCTCTGATTGTTCTGTGAATCAAAGATCCCTGGAAGGAAGGTCATTCCAAAGTCAGAAACTATTTAGCTCCATCTAATGCCACATCTAACGTCCCCCACAGCCATACTTTCCCAGACCAGATAGTGGCATTATCGCTTTCAAGTAGATTAAGCCAATCCCATTTAAATCAATTCCCCAGCCCTGATTCCTCTCTGTGAGTCTACAAACAACACATTTACCACCTGCTATAAACAGTGTGTTGATGGTTGTGAGAACGTTCTAGGTTTATGCTCTGCCATTGAGACATTATGAGAGTGTATCAGTTAGAACCAAGGCATTGTTCAAACAAGGGAACTAAGTGAGATACCCACAATATGGAAACAGAACCTAATATTGTGTGGTCTCTGCCCAACTAACAGTCTAAAATGAGAGACAGAGATTAGGGGTAAATCTAATATAAATTGTTGTGAAGAGTTGTCATATCAATGTGACTTTGGCCAGGTCTGTCAGTCTTTGTAAACACTGACAAATCACTAAGAGGTGGGTTATTCTCAAGCATTAATTTTACAAGATGCTAATCACAATCATGACCACGATGCTGGTTGTTTGTCCATCAAAACAGGCCATGGTTAGTAGCCAGGAAAATGTCCCACCTGAGGAGTGTGCAAGTGTGCACTTCAGGTGCAGCTTTGGGAGAATACTAAGTATCATATGACAGGCCCTGGGTGGGTGCTCCATGAATCTGTATCTCTGTGGAGGTTCTCTTCAAGGAGAATAAAACTGCAACATTGCTGTCTAAAGTGCCAGAGGAATACATTGACGTTGTATAGTGCTATGCAGCAATTTGGGACAAGTTTCCTCCTCAACTTAGTTTGAAACAAAACAATAGACTTTCAAGTCTGAGTCTGTCTATGTAGCTGTGAACTAGATTTTCCTCAGAGTTGCTTTTGATCCCCCCTCCCTCCCTGAGGATGATGAACGTGTTAAGCATTCGCCAGATGTCCCTCCGAGATACATTCAGGACGCCGCCGGCATATCAATGGATGTCATGAACAAACAAATGCATGAGTAAACGCCAGCCGTCCATCCTGAAGGGAAGCTAGGAAAACAAAAACAGTCCTGAGAGAGAGAGAGAGAGAGAGAGAGAGAGAGAGAGAGAGAGAGAGAGAGAGAGGATAGAGAGAGAGTGAGAGGATAGAGAGAGAGAGTGAGAGGATAGAGAGAGAGAGAGAGAGAGAGAGAGAGAGAGAGAGAGAGAGAGAGAGAGAGAGAGAGAGAGAGAGAGAGAGAGAGGATAGAGAGAGAGAAAGAGAGAGAAAGAGAGAGAGAGAGAGAGAGAGAGAGAGAGAGAGAGAGAGAGAGAGAGAGAGAAGAGAAGAGAAGAGAAGAGCTTTCCCCTTCTATGACGGCTGCTGTCACTGTCAGACCAGACGCCTGGAGATTTAATGCTGCTGTTAGAGAGGGGTGAAGTGATGGTCCTCAAATTAAATAAGCGACATGGCAGGGACAGGGTTTGGGGCGGAGGCGGCAGTGATGAGAACAAGGTGTTATGGATGATTGTAATTGGGCAGAGGGTGATTGGATGGGTGCCAGACAGACAGTGTCAGCGACTAGTTGAGACGGAGGGCTGGGGGGGGGGGGGGGGCGGAGGGGCTCCTCTGTTAGGGGGAGACTTCTCTCGGTGATACACACACAGACACACACACACTCCTGGCTGCACTGGCCTGATGATTGGCGAGACACTCGTATAAATTCTAATAAAGCATGATGGGCTGGCACCACTCTTCCTTCTCTCAGCTGATTACCTCTTAGTCTGTGCTGAGATTAAACTGGGATAAACAACCTCTAAGGAGACAGACAGACAGACAGACAGACAGGAAAGCAGACTAGGGGATGTATGTATTAACTGTAGGAGTTCTGAGGATCAGGTCGCCCCTGTCCATTCATTATAATCAATGAGGCAAAACTGATAATAGATCGGCACTCCTACTCCTATCCACTGTAAGAGTGTGTACCCCAGTACCTGTGGTACTTGGCCTTGGAGGAGTCTAGACTCCAGGGAGCGAGAGCAAGAGAGAGAGCGAGAGAGCGAGAGAGCGAGAGAGCGAGAGAGTTATAGACTCATAAAAGTGACTCACCCTCTTTCTCTCTCTCTCCAGCTACCAGCTACTACTGTTTCATTAACCTTGCTGTGATGGCGGCCGGCGGGAAATCAATATGCTTACACCTTTTTCCGGCCCACAGCTTATTTAGATCACCGTATAGTAAGGATTTGTCCAAAATGGCACCCTATTCCCTATGTAGTACACTATAGCCCATAGGGCCTGGTCAAAAGTAGTGCACTATATAGGGAATATGGTGCTATTTGGGACTTACACTAAGTAAGCACAGCACAGGGCCACCCGGCGGAGGATTAAATATTTTGGGGAGCCACGAAGCCAGCGGCATCATCAGCTAAGTGCCATTTGTCCTTGGCAGGTCTTGGCTGGAGTTCAATGCATCAGAATGAGCAGGACAGAACCTTCCTAGGCAAAATTACTCTTATAAGTCATTCAGACAGTCGTGCCAGTTCCTTTCCATCACCTTCAAAATCAACCAACTTCAAGTCTGTCTGTTTGTATTTCAATTAAAAACGAATCTACTCCCTGTTTCTTTTCAAATCGCTATTCACATTTAATACTCAGGTCCACCACTACTCCACAAGAACTATCACCGATCTCCACACCCCTTTTTCCCGTACAAGACTAGGCCAATTTTCCATCTCCTACAGAGGTCAGTTTTTTGGAACAGTTTCCCAGAACACCTCAAGCACTGCAACACCTTCAACTCCTTCAAATTCAAAACAAAAAATGATCTACTGGACATTCCACTGACGCCTCATCCCAATAACTTCTCTGCCTATTAGCCTTTTATTTTGATTGTGCACTGTACTTTAATTAGATATTTTCTTCTTTATCCGCCATCTGTTTTGCTACTTATTTTTGTATGGTTTTGTTTTATAAACATTGAAAGGGGGAGGCGCCTACAAGCCCCTCTGGGTTTCTTACCTCTCCTGCACATATTCTTTAAGTTTACCTTTTAAACCTTCATCATATTGTTTTGTATTTTCTTGTGTAAATAACTCATTTAAAAAATAATGATAGTGGGACCTTCATCGATACTAATGCTGCTAGCTAACATCATTACTATTCCCAGAGCAGTGGTCAGGTTGTACTGATAACCTTTCTACATGTGTGGAGAGCTGCGCTGCATACCAAATGACGAAGGTTGGCATTTATTGTCATGACTCATGTATTAGAGGCAGCTCTGCAGTGGTCACTAGCTGCCACAAAGTCATAACATCTGATTTTAAACCTAACCCTAACCCTAACCTTAACCTTAACCACACTGCTAACCCTAATGCCTAACCCTAACCCTAACCACACTGCTAACCCTAATGCCTAACCTTAACCCCACTGCTAACCCTAATGCCTAACCACACTGCTAACCATAATGCCTAACCCTAACCCCACTGCTAACCCTAACCCTAACCTTAACCACACTGCTAACCCTAATGCCTAACCCTAACCACACTGCTAACCCTAATGCCTAACCCTAACCCTAACCACACTGCTAACCCTAATGCCTAACCCTAACCCCACAGCTAACCCTAACCTTAACCACACTGCTAACCCTAATGCCTAACCCTAACCCCACTGCTAACCCTAACCACACTGCTAACCCTAATGCCTAACCCTAACCCTAACCCCACTGCTAACCCTAATGCCTAACCCTAACCCCACTGCTAACCCTAATGCCTAACCCTAACCATACTGCTAACCCTAATGCCTAACCCTAACCACACTGCTAACCCTAATGCCTAACCACACTGCTAACCCTAATGCCTAACCCTAACCCTAACCACACTGCTAACCCTAATGCCTAACCCTAACCACACTGCTAACCCTAATGCCTAACCCTAACCCTAACCACACTGCTAACCCTAATGCCTAACCCTAATGCCTAACCCTAACCCCACTGCTAACCCTAATGCCTAACCCTAACCACACTGCTAACCCTAATGCCTAACCCTAACCACACTGCTAACCCTAATGCCTAACCCTAACCACACTGCTAACCCTAATGCCTAACCCTAACCACACTGCTAACCCTAATGCCTAACCCTAACCCCAATGCTAACCCTAATGCCTAACCCTAACCACACTGCTAACCCTAATGCCTAACCCTAACCACACTGCTAACCCTAATGCCTAACCCTAACCACACTGCTAACCCTAATGCC
Source organism: Coregonus lavaretus (assembly GCF_964263955.1). Classification (NCBI taxonomy): domain Eukaryota; kingdom Metazoa; phylum Chordata; class Actinopteri; order Salmoniformes; family Salmonidae; genus Coregonus; species Coregonus lavaretus. The sequence continues at coordinate 23,918,715 of NC_140003.1, forward strand.
TAACCCTAACCCTAACCACACTGCTAACCCTAATGCCTAACCCTAACCACACTGCTAACCCTAATGCCTAACCCTAACCACACTGCTAACCCTAATGCCTAACCCTAACCACACTGCTAACCCTAATGCCTAACCCTAACCACACTGCTAACCCTAATGCCTAACCCTAACCCTAATGCCTAACCCTAACCACACTGCTAACCCTAATGCCTAACCCTAACCACACTGCTAACCCTAATGCCTAACCCTAACCTTAACCACACTGCTATCCCTAATGCCTAACCCTAAACCTAACCACACTGCTATCCCTAATGCCTAACTCTCCCCTTAAATGAAGACCAAAAAGCTCATTTTTGTTTTCATGAATTTTTACAATATAACCAATTTAGATTTTGCAGCTGGCTTATCTAGCAGAAATCGCTCAGTTCTGCCTCCAGGGCAAGATTCATGACAAATCAAAAGAGAACCATTGCGCTCTCCCAGAAGCTTGGCAGGTGCGTAAATCCCAAGACTCATGACAATAAACGTCAACCTGTCCAAACGGCACTGTGTTCCCTATGTAGTGTATTACTTTTGACCAGAGGTCTAGAATGGGGCGGCGCACAATTGGCCCAGTGTCGTCCAGGGTGTGGGGAGGGAATGGCCGGCAGGGATGTAGCTCAGTTGGTAGAGCATGGCATTTGTAACGCCAGGGTTGTGGGTTCAATTCCCACGGGGGGCCAGTGTGAAAAAAATAAAAAAATAAATGTATGCACTCACTAACTGTAAGTCGCTCTGGATAAGAGCGTCTGCTAAATGACTAAAATGTAAATGTAAAATGTAGCATCAGTTGTCAGAGCACCTTACCGATCACTGCACCTGTACACAGCCCATCTGAAATTAGCCCACCCAACTACCTCATCCCTATATTGTTATTTATTTTGCTCTTTTGCACCCCAGTATCTCTATTTGCACATAATCTCTTGCACATCTAGCATTCCAGTGTTAATACTAATTGTAATTATTTTGCACTATAGCCTATTTATTGCCTTACCTCCATAACTTGCTACATTTGCACACACTGTATATATATTTTCTGTTGTATTTTTTGACTTTATGTTTTTTTTACCCCATATGTAACTCTGTTGTTGTTTTTATCGCACTGCTTTGCTTTATCTTGGCCAGGTCGCGGGTTGTAAATGAGAACTTGTTCTCAACTGGCTTACCTGGTTAAATAAAGGTGAAATAAAAAATAAATAAAATAAATTTAGACCCTGGTCAAAAGTAGTGCACTATAAAGGGAATAAGGTGCCATTTGGAACACAACACTACTCTGTGTTGTGATGAGGCTCTGCATCAGACCTGAACAGATAGGGTAACTTATCAAGCTCCAGATCATTTACTATGGTTCAAACTCTCTCAACAATAGCAGTGGAAGAAAGGGCAAAAGTGGTGGCTTAGGATATGGCTCAAGACCTATCTAACTCTGGGAAACACTGGCACAACAACAGACCTAACTTTAGAAAACAGAATTTTGCTGCTAACCCAAGTCTATCTTTCTTTGAAGAGTGGAACTTACACACATAAGGCCCACCTACAATCCTTCTGCACAATCCTCAGCCAGACAGCTACTGATGCTGCTTGAGTGTGATATAGTTCAGACTGGCCACTGGAAGGCTGCCTATCAGTGGGACTCCAGATGTGTGCGTGTATGCATGCGTGCGTCAGACAGTATGGACATTGGGTTTATGTCAGCTTGACTGGTATTATCCCTCTCTTGAAGCTGTGTGCTTTGCAGGGAGTTTGTTATTGTTTATCAGAGAGAGTCAGTGAGAACTAGGGAGAGAGAAAGAGAGAGAGGGAGCAAGTGAGAGAGAGAGAGAGAAAGAATGAGAGAAAGAATGAGAGAGAGAGAGAGAAAGAGAGAGAGAAAGAAAGAGAGAGAGAGAGCTCGGTCTGGCTCGAGGGGCTGACTGTAGGGAGTTCAACCCGCCTGTTCACTGGCTGTCTGTCCACAGCCCAGCGCTTGATCCCCGGCCCACAGCCCTCAGCCCTTGGCCCATTCCACCACAACCAGACAGGATATGCACCGCGGGCACGGAATCCGTGGATGAACCGCAATGAACACTCTAGCTCCCATCCACAAACAGCACCATTGCCCCCAACGGTCAGTTTTTGTGTGCCTGCGTCCGTGCGTGTCGATGCAATGCATTGCTTGGAGGACAGTGCATTCTGAATGCAGGCTGTATGAGCATGTTACATGACCATGGACTCCAGAGAACCCAGGCTGTATGAGCATGTTACATGACCATGGACTCCAGAGAACCCTGGCTATGTGTGGATGAGGAGAAGAGGATGATTATCTATTTATTAAGCAGGGCCAGGGAAATGCCAGTGCCATCTTATGGCTGTGTAATTAATCTAGGGGGAGAGAGGATATGTCTTTGATGCACATTAACTAGCAGCCCCAACAGACGGTGAGTGGCAGAGCAACAAGACCCTTTCATTAAGTTTCTCTATCCCCACTACTCAAACAGACCCATTCATTCCCTCCTCATCTCAAAGTAAAAAAAAAAGGCATGTTGAGAGGCAACAGAGAGGACACCCCAGGCCCTTTCGTGACTGTTGTGATAAAGGCCTAATCATTTTAAGGTCTAATCAAAAATGACCACTTAAAGTGTGTGATGATGGCAAAGGACCAGACAGTACATACCTGAGTAGTTTGCAGATGCTGTTCCTGTAGCTGAGTCTCTGGCTGGCAGCAGCCACACTGGGAGGCATGGGGGGTCGGGAGGGGAAGTAGAGCACCACCGCAGCAAACAGCACCGCCACCACACCAAACTCTATATGTCAGGAGGGACACAGAGACACAGGAAAAGACAGAAAAGACAGATCAGTAGCTTATTAACACAGTCAAATAGAAGGATTATTATTAGTTTACAACCTACCTGAACTCAGTCAATGTATCACTAACAAAACCATTCCACCCAGAGTCACATGTTTCTGATTCCACCCTACTTTGAGAGGGTGTTACAGAGTTTAATGGCTGTGATAGGAGAAAACTGAGGATGGATCAACAACATTGTAGTTACTCCACAATACTAACCTAAATGACAGAGTGAAAATAAGGAAGCCTGTACAGAATAAAAACATACCAAAATATGCATCCTGTTGGCAATAAGGCACTAAAGTAAAACTGTGTGTTATGCTTGGGGCAAATCCAACACAACACATTACGGAGTACCACTCTCCATATTTTCAAGCATAGTGGTGGCTGCATCATGTTATGTGTATGCTTGTAATCATTAAGGACTGGGGAGTTTTCAGTATCAAAAAGAAACGGAATGGAGCTAAGCACAGGCAAATTCCTAGAGGAAAACCTTGTTCAGTCTGCTTTCCACCACTGGGAAACAAACTGACCTTTCAGCAGGATAATAACACAAGGCCAAATCTACACTTGAGTTGCTTACCAAGAAGATAGTGAATGTTCCTGAGTGGCCGAGTTACAGTTTTGACTTAAATGTACTTGAAAATCTATGGCAATACTTGAAAATGGTTGTCTAGCAATGATCAACAACCAATTTGACAGAGCTTGAAGAATTTTGAAAATAATAATGGGCAAATGTTGCACAATCCAGGTGTGGAAAGCTCTTACAGACTTACCCAGAAAGACACACAGCTGTAATCGCTGCTAAAAGGTGCTTCTACAAAGTATTGACTCAGGGGTGTGAATACTTATGTAAAAGTAATATTTCAGTATCTTATTTTCAATAAATTTGCAAACATTTCTAAAAACATGTTTTCACTTTGTCATTATGGGGTATTGTGTGTAGATATTCGGGGGAAAAATATATTGAATCCATTTTGAATTCAGGCTGTAACAACAAAATGTGGAATAAGACAAGGAGTATGAATTCTTCCTGAAGGCACTGTAGAGTTCCACGCCTGCTCTGTTGCAGATGCCCAGATTAGTCAATTAAGAGCCCAGCGGCTTATCAGAGAGCTGGGCCTAGGACTACATCAATCAGCTGGCACAGAGATCTCTGATACTCTCTCTGTCAGCGTGCCCTAACAGCCCTTCCTTCCAAACAAGCTACTAAATCCCCCAACCCCTTTCACTGGGCTTGGCCTGGCCTGGCATGGCCTGGCATGGCTTGGCATAGGCAACAGAACAGGACCCATTTCTCTTTGAAAAGCCACAGCATTTTTGGTCTGTCCATTTCCCAAAAAGTACCACCAGAATCATAAATCATGCTTTTTCCTATCATAATGTGAAGTTTGATTGGACAGTAGCTTCATTTTTACTCTCTGGCTGGCGCAGCACAGGGTGCATGCCAGCTCACATTGATTTTTCAAACCAAAACAACTGTTGATTGCTGCTGTTCTGTAGTGAAGGTGTGACTGTGGAAGTGTATAATTTATTTTCCTCAGAAGAACAGGAGGAAAACATCAATGAATTTAATTCCATCTAAATGCTTAATGACCTCTAAAGCTCTCAGTTCAGAAAATGTGTCTGTTTTGTCCTTTGAAATGTAATACTAATAGTTAACACAAATCTACTATTGTTGTGGATAATGTTTTTTTATTTTCTGATTTTCTGAATCCGTTAAGCAGAACATTGTTGAGACGTTTGAGTCTGATATTTTAGTGATGAGACAGAGACAGTCAGATCACCTTCAGCTGATTGTATTTCTCTCCCTAGACTAAGGGCAGACATGATCCAGAGATGATCTGCTATTGATTCCTGTGGTGCTGTCAGTACCTACCTGCATACATAACATGAGAAGATATTCAGCAACTCTTGGTAGGACAATTGTGCTATAGAGTTGCTGAATATCTTCTCATCTTCAGTATACTCCAGTATTTCAAAGTGAGGTAGCGACAGCATTTATTTTTCTCAGTACCTGCTTGCATACATAACCACTTGGATCCTGTCTCTTATGTATCTGGATAACACTTTACAGTATGCCCCCTTATAAAAGCTTTATGAATGGATACTTGACAGCTACATAAGACATTATAACATCAGTACCTGCATACAAAACCAGTTGGATTCTGTCTCGTATGTGGTTTATCTGGATTTCTGTTGAGTCGACCGCTCGGTTCACCATAGCATGGGTGGTGTCGTTGGGGGCGGGCACAAGCAGCGGGCCGACAATGAAGGAGCACGCCGCCCCCAGGTAGCTCATCAATGAGGCGACAGCGGTGGCTGTGGCTCGTTGGTCCGGAGCGAACCATGTGGTGGAGAGGAGGGGGCCGGCACTCATTATGGTTGGACCAGCCAAACCATTCAGCAGCTGACCCCCGTGTATTAACCTGCAGAGAGGATAGGGAGGGAAACATTAAACATTAATATCACATTATGCATATAGACAACAGATGCAATGTAGCCAGACAGTGTAACCAGAGAGATGCCATTAACAAGAAATAATGCATTTCCCTCAGCATGTAACCTACAGTTGAAGCCGGAAGTTTACATACACCTTAGCCAAATACATTTAAACTCAGTTCTTCACAATTCCTGACATTTAATCCTAGTACAAATTCCCTGTCTTAGATCAGTTAGGATCACCACTTTATTTTAAGAATGTGAAATGTCAGAATAATAGTAGAGAGAATTATATATTTTAGCTTTTATTTCTTTCATCACATTCCCAGTGGGTCAGAAGTTTACATACACTAAATTATTATTTGGTAGCATTGCCTTTAAATTGTTTAACTTGGGTCAAACGTTTAGCGTAGCCTTCCACAAGCTTCCCACAATAAGTTGGGTGAATTTTGTCCCATTCCTCCTGACAGAGCTGGTGTAACTGAGTCAGGTTTGTAGGCCTCCTTGCTCACACAAGCTTTTTCAGTTCTGCCCACAGATTTTCTATATGATTGAGGTCAGGGCTTTGTGATGGCCACTCCAATACCTTGACTTTGTTGTCCTTAAGCCATTTTGCCACAACTTTAGAAGTATGCTTGGGGTCTTTGTCCATTTGGAAGACCCATTTGCGACCAAGCTTTAACTTCCTGACTGATGTCTTGAGATGTTGCTTCAATATGTCCACATAATTTTCCTTCCTCATGATACCATCTATTTTGTGAAGTGCACCAGTCCCTCCTGCAGCAAAGCACCCCCACAGCATGATGCTGCCACCCCAGTGCTTCACGGTTGGGATGGTGTTCTTCGGCTTGCAAGTTACCCCCTTTTCTTCCAAACATAACAATGGTCATTATGGCCAAACAGTTCTATTTTTGTTTCATCAGACCAGAGGACATTTCTCCAAAAAGTACAATCTTTGTCCCCATGTGCAGTTGCAAACCGTAGTCTGGCTTTTTTATGGTGGTTTTGGAGCAGTGGCTTCTTCCTTGCTGAGCGGCCTTTCAGGTTATGTCGATATAGGACTCGTTTTACTGTGGATATAGATACTGTTGTACCGGTTTCCTCCAGCATCTTCACAAGGTCCTTTGCTGTTGTTCTGGGATTGATTTGTACTTTTCGCAACAAAGTACGTTCATCTCTAGGAGACAGAACGAGTCTCCTTCCTGAGCGGTATGACGGCTGCGTGGTCCCATGGTGTTTATACTTGCGTACTATTGTTTGTACAGATGAACGTGGTACCTTCAGGCGTTTGGAAATTGCTCCCAAGGATGAACCAGACTTGTGGAGGTCTACAATTTGTTTTCTGAGGTCTTGTCTGATTTCTTTAGATTTTCCCATGATGTCAAGCAAAGAGGCACTGAGTTTGAGGGTAGGCCTTGAAATACATCCACAGGTACACCTCCAATTGACTCCAATGGAGCTTCTAAAGCCATGACATCATTTTCTGGAATTTTCCAAGCTGTTTAAAGGCACAGTCAACTTAGTGTATGTAAACTTCTGACCCACTGGAATTGTGATACAGTGAATTATAAGTGAAATAATCTGTCTGTAAACAATTGTTGGAAAAATTACTTCTGTCATGCACAAAGTAGATGTCCTAACCGACTTGCCAAAACTATATTTTGTTAACAAGAAATTTGTGGAGTGGTTGAAAAACGAGTTTTAATGACTCCAACCTAAGTGTATGTAAACTTCCGACTTCAACTGTATGTGAGAAACTCACTGTCATTTTAATTCCAGTGTTAACCTATAGGGAAAAGGAGAGCTTAAAAATGAATAAATGTCATTATAACAATATATTAAATATATCTCTATGGGTATGGTTACTTATGACCATATTTCTTCTTCTTTCTATAATATACTCCTGTCTGAGTCAGGATTCTCTCATAAAGTCTGAGTCCTGTTGGTGCAGTGTGAGATCTGAGTCGTCCCCTGTGCCCAGCCAGCCCTTCCCAACCCAGTGTGTCTGAGTGGCAATAGAGAACATCGTCTAAAAAGGGGATGGCAAACTACGGATCTGGCCCGTGAACCCATTCAATCGGAACCGAGGTAGGTTTGACTTTAAAAATATATATATTTAAAATATATATTATTTTGGTTAAGAAAAAACACTCCAGGCCACTCTTGAACATGTAAAACTAGATAGAAAGTATGTAGAAATTATAGTGGACCTATATATTTTCAAATAACTGCCCTTTTTCTGGCCAGCAAATTGCTTTTGAGAACAACAAAAAGCGGTCCCCCCAAAAAGATTACGTGACCCTCCGCAGAATTTTGAAGCCCGATGTGGCCCTCGAGCCAAAATTATTGCCCACCTCTGGTGTAAATCCTTTAACGATTCTTATTATTAGCATTAATGTGGGTATGATTTATGATAAAATGGTTATCTTTCCAGATAGAAGCTTATTTTATTCAAATCAGCTTGGTAAATGTACTATAACTCTTACAACTCTAAAAGATTACAAGGTAGGCAACAAAGGTGAGACTAAAAATAACTATTAAGAACCTGTGCATCCTCTTTCCTGTGTCTTATCTCGAGGAAAAGAACACAGCACTAATATTGACAGACATTCTGCTACAGTCCTGGCACTCGTAAACCAGTCGAACGCTGCTGTCTGCCTTGAGTTCAAACCAGATAAGCTCATAGCATAAGACAAAGAGCTGTCAACACTGGCAAGACAGATCGATGGAAGTGTCACTATCCCATATCTCCTCCTGAGATCTTCTCAAACGATGGTTAACTCCCCCCTCCCTCCATCTCCTACAAAACTATACCTCACTTCTCTCCTCTCTCTCCCTCTCACGCTGTGATCACTCATTCTATTCAAGTCAAACAGAATGAAATTTATGATTTATGGCGCCCGCTTGTCCACAAATCTATCTTCCACCTGCTACACTTGATGACATCACATCCTAAAAGTGACCTGTGGATAATTCAAAATCCTCATTCAATTTTTATTAGATATGATTTCAGATTTAATACACTTGCGGCTTTTTTCAATGCTGAATTGAATGTCATTGAGAAAACAGAAAGGTGTCATAAAGTATTTTTTTCACAAACATATTTTCTGAATTTAAAAGTAATCCAAAAAGTAATTTAGTTTTTCAAAAGTATCTGTAATCTGCTGGTAACGTAACTGATTGAAGTTAGTTTTTTTGTAATCAGATTACATGTAACTGATTACATGTAAGGGAGTGGGTTGTTCTGATTACATGTAAGGGAGTGGGTTGATCTGATTACATGTAAGGGAGTGGGTTGTTCTGATTACATGTAAGGGAGTGGGTTGTTCTGATTACATGTAATCAGTTACTCTCCAACCCTGGGTGTGGAAGAGTGGAGGAAGGAGAGGAAGGAGTGGAAGAGGGGAGGACATGAGGGAGGGCAGTCGTACTGCGTGAGATTATTCACTTAATGTATATTGATGAACCCTGTCAGAGAAAATCTCATTGCTCTGAGACCAAGTCAGCCCAGCATGCGAAAGAGTCAGTCAGTTAGATATATGGTATGCTCGTGTCTCGAACCTGGCATATTGCGACAGAAATGATAACACTGCCACTTCCAGATACCCGCTCCAATCTAATGTATCAGAGGGTGGTCGAATCAGAGAGGCAATGGCAGTATCATTGGCACAGTGGCAAAGTTGGCAGTTGGTACAGGGACACGACATGGCTGTGTGTGTGTGTGTGTGTGTGTGTGTGTGTGTGTGTGTGTGTGTGTGTGTGTGTGTGTGTGTGTGTGTGTGTGTGTGTGTGTGTGTGTGTGTGTGTGTGTGTGTGTGTGTGTGTGTGTGTGTGTGTGTGTGTGTGTGTGTGTGTGTGTGTGTGTGTGTGTGTGTGTGTGTGTGTGCGCGCGTAGCCAATCAATGAGACATGAAGATATTACTAAGAGAGAGGGACCTTTGCATCAGTGTTCTCTGTATTTGCATACATTTGAGCATTGCCTACTTTAATTCAAGAGTTATCATAGTATTGCTCTGCTCTGACCTTCGTTAAATTAGTGACCATTATAATGGTGTCTTGTCTTTTATCCTCCTCCCCTGCCATGGCCTCTTTTCAGATATTCTGACTCACACACAGATCGCCTTCAGGTACGTTTCCTTACTTGAACTACACTAGAGCACAGCTCTGACAACAGGAAGGTGTTTCAATCTCACAACCCACTCCCTTTGATTCTAATAAATGAGCTCCGAACTGAACAAAGTTTACCCTCCAGAGCATATGGTGAAGAAAATATGCCCATCGAACATGAAACGATTGTTTTCCCTCTTTAAAAAAATGATCTAGTGTGTGCTGTCAGGGGAGCCCTGCTGTTTCTAAATCAAGCTTTAGGAGGTGGTGAAAATCAAAGGCTCTATTTGATCGCTGCCTGCGATGCCCTTGAACTCACTCAGCTCCTTTCAGATTCTCTCCTTTTCTATCCTCACCTGTTCTCCTCCTCTCTTCTCCTATCAGCTTCCATCCTCTCCCCTTCGCTCTGCTCCTCTTCTCCTCTTCTCCTCCTTTCCTTTCCTCTCTCATCTCCTATCCTAACCGCTCCTCTTTCCCTTCTTGTCCTCTCCCCTCTTCTCTTCTATCCTGTCTTCTCCACTCCCCTTTCATCTCCTCTTATTCCCACTGTCCTCTCCTCAACAGATCAGCAGTGCCTCTTACCATTGGTCGTATCACCATCGTAGCCCCAGAAGCATCCACACTCTTAATATTTCAAGAGAGATGTAAATGGCATATTTATGTGTGTGTGTGAGACAAGTATATGGCAGCAGCATGGATAAAAAATAACACAAACCCCATGTCTCAGAACTCAAACTGTGCTGCTCACTGTGTAGCCATAGACCTATGTGCAACAGCAGCACATACAATGCAATGATTGACACCTGCTGGTGATTTAGGGAACTGTTAATGGATGGATCATAGGCTGTTAGATACACAGCTCAATAAGGCTTTACTGTTCAGTGGAAATATTAAGGAATCATATACGGCTGAGGGAAAGGGTCAGAGGTTACCTCAGGTTATCTATTCTGATTTCCAAAGGTCAGACCAATTTTAAGCCCTCTGAAAAATGTCATAAATCCACTTTATGGTTTAAACGCACAGAAGCTGCTTGCTCAGGAACTGTACAACTCACAGAACAGTACGGTTGCCATGGTATGAGGGAGGTATTCCACTCGCATGGCATAAGGATCTATCTTCCCTCTAAGAGTACATTTTGACATCACTAATGCATTTTCATAAAAGGCACAAAGTTGATCATAAAATCATCACTTACTGGCATTACAACTGTTAGTTACTCTTAAATACTACAACTATAAACGTAGGTTGACAGGAATTAGTACAGGAGTTAGGATTGGTAAGCATGTCTTCAATTGTTTGTCCCGAATAGGCTAGATGTTTAATAATGTAATCCCAGGAACTGTGAGAGCAGAGCAGCCTTCTCAGGGATAGTGCTTTACATAGTATGGGTGTAAATCCTTTACGTATTGGCACTATCACCTCGATAGCAACACTGTCTGGGTCTCAGTTGGATGCTGAGATCTTATAATATAAGATCTCACAACAGCACTCCGCAGAGTATTTCCTCTGTTGATGTAATCTGTTGATGTAATATTATTACATCAACAGAGGAAATACTCTGCGGAGTGCTGTTGTGTTGGCATCCTTACTGCCTGCAATGTAACGCTCCTCCACTAGAACCGCCTCCTCTTGTTTGATGGCGTATGCCTCATCATGTGACCCTGTATTTCTCACATGACAGAGTACAAGAGCATATGCTCTCTCCAGCCATACAGGCCTAGTCACTGTAAAAACGTCCACACCAATGCCATATATATTATGTCATGCTTATGGATGACCCTAGGTCAAGGACATGTATACTGTCAAGTCAGCTTTATGCAGGTCTCTAGTCTAGTACGCACACACACATACATACACACACTCACTCACACACACACATGTATTCTGTTGTTCCATACTCAGCTGCCCTCTGAAGCATAGAGGTGACAGGGAGAATGAAGACTAACGGGGCATGAAGAGGTTGTTGTCAGTTAAGTGCAGTAAAGGCACATAGCCTTAGCCTGGTCCCAGATCTGTTTGGCACCACAAACAGATTTGGGACCAGACTAACAAAGCCTGGGGCAAGCGTAATATAAAAGTTTATACTTTCTTCAAACACCTTTAATTTTCTACAACGAAGGAATCAATCATGAGTCTCATTTCCTAAGTATCCCTCCTAAAACAAGAGCCAATCTTTCCAATTTATGTTTAGTCTGTATTTTAATATTGCAATAAACTGAACTAATGGTCTCATTTTACAGAACCAATCAGACTCCGAGAAAATGTGCAGTTAGAATACAATTCGTTTTTTACCTTCCCTTTGGGACTGAAATTAACAAACCTAACATAATAAATTAAGTTGGTGAAAGTGCTATACACCTCATTAAGGGAATACAATTTCCTTCCTCAATTGAAATACCCTTAATGTATCATCTGAATGGAACTCAACGTGGAGCCTAATTAGAAATATGTGGCAGATTAAGGTAGGATAATAAAAGTACCTTTATACCTAAAGTAATCCAGATAACTTTGCCTGGGACTCCTTTAAACGCACAGGTGCTTTTTTTAGAAAGTGGAGGAAATATTGACTACATATATTCTGCTGGTGGAAATAAGGATGACAGAAATGAATGAATGTGAATGAAAGCCGTAGTCAATAAGAACAGAAAATAAGCCTCCACACAATTCAACTATTAAAATAGAATACTAATCTCTTGGAGGAAATGGTGCGTCTCAATCCCATTCCAGGTCTCTGCTATTATGAGGCCTTCAAAACGAGCAGGAACTATTTCAATGCGACAGTTCAATACTGCAACACATCAATACGACTGGAAAACTAGCGATTCATGAATTCCTTCATTCATCAAATCTATGTTCAACTGGATGGGTAATTTCTTTCCTCCCTAAATCCGCAATTTAAAAGCAGAAACCAGGCACCCTGAAACCAGCAAATTACCATAGCTATTCAAATTATTGGTAAATGTAATAAATATACAATTCTGTGTAGCCTACTTTTGATCTGAGTTTTCTAGAGAAATGATCTTGTATGGAAACTCATGCCAGAGTACAATGCAGTCGGAAAGTATTCAGACCCCTTGACTTTTCCCACATTTTGTTACGTTACAGCCTTATTCTAAAAGGGAATATTTTTTTAAAATCCTTAATCTACACACAATACCCCATAATGACAAAGCGAAAACAGGTTTTAGAATTTTTTGCAAATGTATTTCAAATAGAAAACAGAAATACCTTATTTACATAGGTATTCAGACCCTTTGCTATGAGACTCAAAATTGAGCTAAGGTGTATCTTGTTTCCATTGATCATCCTTGAGATGTTTCTACAACTTGATTGGAGTCCACCTGTGGTAAATTCAATTGATTGGACATGATTTGGAAAGGCACACACCTGTCTATATAAGGTCCCACAGTTGACAGTGCATGTCAGAGCAAAAAGCAAGCCATGAGGTCGAAGGAATTGTCCTTTGAGCTCCGAGACAGGATTGTGTCGAGACACAGATCTGGGGAAGGGTACTAAAAAATTTCTGCAGCATTGAAGATCCCCAAGAACACAGTGGCCTCCATTGTTCTTAAATGGAAGAAGTTTGGAACCACCAAGACTCAGCCAAACTGAGCAATCGGGGGAGAAGGGCCTTGGTCAGGGATGACCAGATGGTCACTCTGACAGAGCTCCAGAGTTCCTCTGTGGAGATGGGAGAACCTTCCAGAAGAACAACAATCTCTGCAGCACCACCAATCAGGCCTTTATGGTAGAGTGGCCAGACGGAAGCCACTCCTCAGTAAAAGACACATGACAGCCTGCTAGGAGTTTGCCAAAAGGCACCTAAAGGACTCTCAGACCATGAGAAACTAGATTCTCTGGTCTGATGAAACCAAGATTGAACTCTTTGGCCTGAATGCCAAGGAGGAAACCTCGCATCAAACCTACAGTGAAGCATGGTGGTGGCAGCATCATGCTGTGGGGATGTTTTTCAGCGGCAGGGACTGGGAGACTAGCCAGGATTGAGGGAAAGATGAACGGCGCAAAGTACAAAAGAGATCCTTGATGAAAACCTGCTCCAGTGCACTCAGGACCTCAGAGTGGGGTTAAGGTTCACCTACCAACAGGACAACGGCCCTAAGCACACAGCCAAGACAACGCAGGAGTGTCTTTGGGACAAGTCTCTGAATATCCTTGAGTGACCCAGCCAGAGCCCGGACTTGAACCCGATCGAACATCTCTGGAGAGACCTGAAAATAGCTGTGCAACAACACTCCCCATTCAACCTGACAGAGTTTGAAAGGATCTGCAGAGAAGAATGGGAGAAACTCCCCAAATACAGGTGTGCCAAGCTTGTAGCGTCATACCCAAGAAGACTCGAGGCTGTAATCGCTGCCTAAGGTGCTTCAACAAAGTACTGAGTACTTATGTAAATGTGATATTTCAGTGTTTTATTTTGAATACATTTGCACAAAAGAAAATTAAAAACTGTTTTTGCTTCATCATTAGGGGGTATTGTGTGTAGATTGATGAGGGGGAAAACATTTTTTAATCAATTTTAGAATAAGGCTGTAACGTAACAAAATGTGGAAAAAGTAAAGAGGTCTGAAAACTTTCCGAATGCACTGTAGACCAGGTCTGAGCAGAATCATACAGCGTGGAGCATACAGTCAGGTTCAACATTATTGGCACCTTTGATAAAGATGAGCAAAAAAGACTGTATAAATAATTCTAATAGTGAGCTATATTGTATGCTCAAAGAAATTGGATAATTATATTATTTTATTCTAATATAATTGCTCAGAGAAAGAGATTTTGTTTAACAAGCAATATAATTATATAAATTGTCGAAATTATTGGTACCCGAAACATTCTAACTAAATTAAATCTGCATTAACATTCTATATATATACAGTTGAAGTCGGAAGTTTACATACACTTAGGTTGGAGTCATTAAAACTTGTTTTTCAACCACTCCACAAATTTCTTGTTAACAAACTATAGTTTTGGCAAGTCGGTTAGGACATCTACTTTGTGCATGACACAAGTAATTTTTCAAACAATTGTTTACAGACAGATTATTTCACTTATAATTCACTGTATTACAATTCCAGTGGGTCAGAAGTTTACATACACTAAGTTGACTGTGCCTTTAAACAGCTTGGAAAATTCCAGAAAATGATGTCATGGCTTTAGAAGCTTCTGATAGGCTAATTGACATCATTTGTGTCAATTGGAGGTGTACCTGTGGATGCATTTCAAGGCCTACAGTGCCTCTTTGCTTGACATCATGGAAAAATCAAAAGAAATCAGCCAAGACCTCAGAAAAACAATTGTAGACCTCCACAAGTCTGGTTCATCCTTGGGAGCAATTTCCAAACACCTGAAGGTACCACGTTCATCTGTACAAACAATAGTACGTAAGTATAAACACCATGGGACCACGAGCCGTCATACCGCTCAGGAAGGAGACGCGTTCTCTCTTAGAGATTAACGTACTTTAGTGCGAAAAGTGCAACTCAATCCCAGAACAACAGCAAAGGACCTTGTGAAGATGCTGGAGGAAACAGGTACAAAAGTATCTATATCCACAGTAAAACAAGTCCTATATCGACATAATCTGAAAGGCATCTCAGCAAGGAAGAAGCCACTGCTCCAAAACCGCCATTAAAAAGCCAGACTACGGATTGCAACTGCACATGGGGACAAATATCGTACTTTTTGGAGAAATGTCCTCTGGTCTGATGAAACAAAAATAGAACTGTTTGGCCATAATGACCATCGTTATATTTGGAGGAAAAGGGGGAGGATTGCAAGCCGAAGAACACCATCCCAACCGTGAAGCACGGGGGTGGCAGCATCATGCTGTAGGGGTGCTTTGCTGCAGGACGGACTGGTGCACTTCACAACATAGATGGCATCATGAGGAAGGAAAATTATGTGGATATATTGAAGCAACATCTCAAGACATCAGTCAGGAAGTTAAAGCTTGGTCGCAAATGGGTCTTCCAAATGGACAATGACCCCAAGCATACTTCCAAAGTTGTGGCAAAATGGCTTAAGGACAACAAAGTCAAGGTATTGGAGTGGCCATCACAAAGCCCTGACCTCAATCCTATAGAAAATGTGTGGGCAAAACTGAAAAGGTGTGTGCGAGCAAGGAGGCCTACAAACCTGACTCAGTTACACCAGCTCTGTCAGGAGGAATGGACTCAGTTACACCAGCTCTGTCAGGAGGAATGGGCCAAAATTCACCCAACTTATTGTGGGAAGCTTGTGGAAGGCTACCTGAAACGTTTGACCCAAGTTAAACAATTTAAAGCCAAAGCTACCAAATACTAATTGAGTGTATGTAAACTTCTGACCCACTGGGAATGTGATGAAAGAAATAAAAGCTGAAATAAATAATTCTCTCTACTATTATTCTGACATTTCACATTCTTAAAATAAAGTGGTGATCCTTACTGACCTAAGACAGGGAACTTTTACTAGGTTTAAATGTCAGGAATTGTGAAAAACTGAGTTTAAATGTATTTGGTTAAGGTGTATGTAAACTTCCGACTTCAACTGTATATCACTTACCACTGTTAGGGCAACAATTAAAGAAGTTTAAACCACTGGAACAGTATTGGACACAGGTGTACTAAGCTCAGTGAGGAGGATGGTTCGAGAGGCAAAGAAAAATACAAGGTCCAAAGTTGGAGAATTATAGAACTTGGTCGCGTCTTTGGGTCACCAAGTCTCCAAATCTACAATTAGACACCACCTCCATGCCAACAGGCTCTTTCGAAGGGTTGCCAGAAAAGAAGCCTTCATTGAGAGCAACCAACAAATGTAAACGCCTGGAATTTGCTAAAACGGCATTAGCTCTTGGATTGGAACCGGTGCTATGGTCAGATGACACGAAAATAGAGCTCTTTGGCCACGCAGACCAGTGGTGGGTTTGGCATCGAAAGAAGGATGCATATGCAGAAAGGAACCTCATACCTACTGAATGGTTGTGTCTATTTCATGTTATGGGGCTGTTTTGCTTCCACTGGTCCTGGTGCCCTTGTTAAGGTCAACAGGATTATACATTTTATCAAGTACTAGGACATTTTAGCCAAAAACCTGGTTGCCTCTGCCAGGAAACTGAAACTTGGCCGCAAGTGGATCTTCCAACAAGACAAAAATCCCAAGCACACAACAACATCCACAAAGAAATGGTTCATTGACAACAAAAATCAACATTTTGCAATGGCCAACTTTGTCTGCGGACTTGAACCTCATTGTAAATCTGTGGTTTGAATTGAAGAGGGCAGTCCTTAAGTGCAGACCGAAGGATATCAAGGATCTGTAAAGATTATGTATGGAGGAATGGTCTAAGATCCCTCCCAATGTGTTCTCCAATCTCATAAAACATTTTTGAAAACAGGGGTGCCAATAATTTTGACACCTACAGTACCAGTCAAAAGTTTAGACATGTACTCATTCAAGGGTTTTTCTTTATTTCTTACTATTTTCTACATTGTAGAATAATAGTGAAGACATCAAAACTATGAAATAACACATAAGGAATCATGTAGTAAGCAAAAGTGTTAAACAAATCAGAATTTTAGATTTTAAATTCTTCAAATTAGCCACCCTTCGCCTTGATGACAGCTTTGCACACTCTTGGCATTCTCTCAACCAGCTTCATGAGGCATGCTTTTCCAACAGTCTTGAAGGAGTTCCCACATATGCTGAGCACTTGTTGGCTGCTTTTCCTTCACTCTGCGGTCCAACTCATCCCAAACCATTTCAATTGGGTTGAGGTCGGGTGATTGTGGAGGCCAGGTCATCTGATGCAGCACTCCATCAATCTCCTTCTTGATAAAATAGCCCTTACACAGCCTGGAGGTTTGTTTTGGGTCATTGTCCTGTTGAAAAACAAATTATAGTCCCAATAAGCGCAAACCAGATTGGATGGCGTATGGCTGCAGAATGCTGTGGTAGCCATGCTGGTTAAGTGTGCCTTGAATTCTAAATAGATTTGGACTCATCAGACCAAAGGACAGATTTCCACCGGTCTATGTCCATTGCTCGTGTTTCTTGGTGTCCTTTAGTAGTGGTTTCTTTGCAGCAATTCGACCATGAAGGCCTGATTCACGCAGTCTCCTCTGAACAGTTGATGTTGAGATGTGTCTGTTACTTGAACTCTGTGAAGCATTTATTTGGGCTGCAATCTGAGGTGCAGTTAACTCTACTGAACTTATCCTCCGCAGTAGATGTAACTCTGGTTCTTCCGTTCCTGTGGCAGTCCTCATGAGAGCCAGCGCTTGATGGTTTTTGCGACAGCACTTTCAAAGTTCTTGAAATGTTCCGGATTGACTGACCTTCATGTCTTAAAGTAATGATGGAGTCATTTCTCTTTGCTTATTTGAGCTGTTCTTGCCATAATATGCATTTGGTCTTTTACCAAATAGGGCTATCTTCTATATACCACCCCTACCTTGTCACAACACAACTGATTGGCTCAAACTCATTAAGGAAAGAAATTCCACAAAAGGCACACCTGTTAATTGAAATGCATTCCAGGTGACTACCTCATGAAGCTGGTTGAGAGAATGCCATTAGTGTGCAAAGCTGTCATCAAGGCAAAGGGTGGCTATTTGAAGAATCTCAAATATAAAATATATTTTGATTTGTTTAACACTTTTTTGGTTACTACATAATTCCATATGTGTTATTTCATAGTTTTGATGTCTTCACTATTATTCTACAATGTAAAAAATATTTCAAAAAAATAAATAAAACTTGAATGTGTAGGTGTGTTCAGAGTTTTGACTGGTAGTGTATAGGTCCATTATAATTTCTACATACAACAAACCTCCCGTGGGCCAGATTGAATGGGCTCGGGCCGTAATTTGCCCACCCCTGATTATACAGTATGGACCAGGTGTCTCCAACAGGTAGATAACAAGCTACCAGTAGCTCGCAGGCCACCTATGAGTAGCTTGCCAAACAATTCTGAACATACATGCAATTTTCATGTCTTCCACCTCACAAGTATCAAACACCACAACCTCCCAGCGACTATCTAATCAACACAACATTGACATTATCTCACCCCTGGTCCGCCAGTATTGGCTTAAAAAGCCAAACCTAAGACAATATCTGCCAATTAATTTCCAGCAATATTGCCGCTGTCTGTCTGTGTGGTGCACGTGTTTGTCTATCACTCCGTGTGAAGCCAGTTGATGTGATAACCGTGGTGGGTTGACAGAAATACTTTCAACAAAACCTTCTCAATTAAATGTTAATTACAAAGTAGGCTTACCTGGTAGATGTATATTATGAGGAAGTGTACAGTATCATTTGTATCTAATATTTGTTATTTGCTAACTTTGCCATGAAATGAGCAGCAGCAGTACAGAACCATCACTAAACAGGCACATTAGACGGCACATTCCTCACTCGCTAGATGCGTACAAAAAAACAACAAAATCTATGTTTGTTCTCTTCCAGACCTCCCACAAAAATGGTATTCTGATGCGATTTAAGCATTGACATGGACTCTGAACATCCAATTTCGTTGTTTCTCTATAAACAATTGTAATTTTGAGAGTGAAAAACTAAAATAATCTAAAACAAGGAAAAATCTAACTGAGGATACATCATTTGGGAAAATATCTAACAGAATTTGGAGACAAAAATCACTGATTTTTTAGGACCCTCCTTAAGAGTTGCTTATTAACCATTATTTTACCAGGTATATTGACAGAAAACATAGTGCACTACATTCTCTTGTACACTAAGGACCAGGGGAATAGTTGCAGGCAAGAGGAGAAGAGAAGAATGTTCCTATTTGAAAGTTTTCAAAAGATGAGTAGCTCTCATGCTAGAAAAGGTTGGAGACCGCTGGTATGGACTATATATAAAGTATATAGCATGGCTCTGGGTGTGAGGGAGTGTGTGTTGTTACCATCGCCTTAGTTGTTGTTCTGGTACAGGGACACTTCGCAGCGCTGCCCCAATCACCATGAAGAAGGCTGACAGTAGAAGAGATGCGCGCAGACCTGCAGCACAGGAGGGGAGAGATGGAGAGAGGTGGAAAAAGAGGGGAGAGATGGAGAGAGAGGGGAGAGGTGGAGAAAGAGGGGTGAGATGGAGAGAGAGGAAATAGAAGAGGGGAGAGAGAGATAGGGAGAGGTGGAGTTGAGGTAGGTTAGGTTGGGGAGTAGAGAGAGAAACATTTGAGGTTATTTTGTATTCTGTATTATTCTTCCAAAGGTTACAGTACGACTATACTATATATACAAAAGTATGTGGACACCCCTTCAAATTAGTGGATTCAGCTATTTCAGCCACACCCATTACTGACAGGTGTATAAAATCGAGCAAACAGCCATACAATTTGGCCTTACTGAAGAGCTCAGTGACTTTCAACTTGGCACCGTCATAGGATGCCACCTTCCCAACAAGTCAGTTTGTCAGATTTCAGCCCTGCCAAAGCTGCCCCGGTCAACTGTAAGTGCTGTTATTTTGAAGTGGAAACTCCTAGTAGCAACAACGGCTCAGCCGCGAAGTGGTAGGCCACACAAGCTCACAGAACAGGAGCGCCGAGTGCTGAAGAGCGTAGCACGTAAAAATCGTCTGTCCTCGGTTGCAACACTCAATACCGAGTTCCAAACTGCCTCTGGAAGCAACGTCAGCACAAGAACTGTCATCGGGAGCTTCATTAAATGAATTTCCATGGCCGAGCAGCCGCACACAAGCCTATGATCACCATGCGCAATGCCAAGCGTCAGCTGGAGTGGTGTAAAGCTCGCCGCCATTGGACTCTGGAGCAGTGAAAACGTGTTCTTTGGAGTGATGAATTATGCTTCAACATCTGTCAGTCCGACGGACGAATCTGGGTTTGGCGGATGCCAGGAGAACGCTACCTGCCCGAATGCATAGTGCCAACTGTAAAGTTTGGCGGAGGAGGAATAATCGTCTGGGGCTGTTTTTCATGGTTCGGGTTAGGCCCGTTAGTTCCAATGAAGGGAATTGTTAATGCTACAGCATTCAACGACATTCAAGATGATTCTGTGCTTACAACTTTGCGGCAACAGTTTGGGGAAGGCCCTTTTCTGTTTCAGCATGACAATGCCCCCGTGCACAAAGCGAGGTCCATACAGAAATGGTTTGTCGAGATCGGTGTGGAAGAACTTGACTGGCCTGCACAGAGTGCTGACCTCAATCCCATCAAACACTTTGGGATGAATGAGAAAGCCGACTGCGAGCCAGGCCTAATCGCCCAACATCAGTGCCCGACCTCACTAATGCTCTTGTGGCTGAATGGAAGCAAGTCCCCGCAGCAATGTTCCAACAAGCCTTCCCAAAAGAGTGGAGGCTGTTATAGCTGCAAAGGGGGACCAACTCCATGGTAATGGCCATGATTTTGGAATGAGAGATGTTCAACAAGCAGGTGTCCACATACTTTTGGTCATGTAGTGTATTTTGTAGAATTTTTGAGACCTCATTCTAAACATTATCCCAAATATGAATCACTAGTGTCCAGTCAACTTCCCCCAAACCACAACATCCCAGTTCTCTTCCTCATTTACAAACCCAGAGAAATGCAGCTTCCTGTCTGACTTAAGTCTACATTTTCAGTTCCACCACATGACCATAATTTAAGAGAACTTCTGTTCCCCTACAGTCATCATCTGTTTCCCAATTTCCTCTTGGTAGTGATGAGTGAGTCACTAGCTGAGAAAGTACACAATTGGTGACAAATTGACAGTAGAAATAGGCCTAATCCGATCATCAGATAAACTAAAATCTTATTTTGATCAGATATGACATTTTGAGAAATGTTGGGGAAACCTACATTCTGTATCTTCAAATGTTTCTGTGGGTTCCCTTTAGGAACTCTCTGTTCCTGTCTGTTAGATCTCCATGTACTAAAGATGGCACAACTAAATAATGGCAGATGCTGGTATGTGGTTCCTTTGTGGTTCCTACTTCTCAGATAGAGTTCAATGTGTCAAATCGGAGGGCCTGTTGTCTGGACCTCTGGCAGTCTCTATGGGGGTGCCACAGGGTTCAATTCTCGGGCCGACTCTATTCCCTGTGTATATCAATGATGTCGCTCTTGCTGCTGGTGACTCTCAGATCCACCTCTACGCAGACGACACCATTTTGTATACATCTGGCCCTTCATTGGACACTGTGTTAACAAACCTCCAAACGAGCTTCAATGCCATACAACACTCCTTCCGTAGACTCCAACTGCTCTTAAACGCTAGTAAAACTAAATGCATGCTCTTCAATCGAACGCTGCTTGCACCCGCCTGCCCGACTAGAATCACTACTCTCGGCGGGTCTGACTTAGAATATGTGGACAAATACCTAGGTGTCTGGTTAGATCGTAAACTCTCCTTCAAGACTCACATTAAGCATCTCCAATCCAAAGTTAAATCTAGAATCGGCTTCCTATTTCACAACAAAGCCTCCTTCATTCATGCTGCCAAACATGCCCTCGTAACACTGACTATCCTACCAATCCTTGACTTCGGCGATGTCATTTACAAAATAGCCTCCAACACTCTACTCAGCAAATTGGATGTAGTCTATCACAGTGCCATCCGTTTTGTCACCAAAGCCCCATATACTACCCACCATTGTGACCTGTACGCTCTCATTGGCTGGCCCTCACTACATATTCGTCGCCAAACCCACTGGCACCAGGTCATCTATAAATCACTGCTAGGCAAATTCCCACCTTATCTTAGCTCATTGGTCACCATAGCAACACCTGGTATGTGGATCCTTTGTGTACAAAATACATCAAAAATCTAATCTATACCAGGCAGTCGTTGGAGCTGCATTTCATCGGGTTTGGCCTAAATACTACAGTAGCAAAAAATCGTAAACTTCTAACTTTGATATAAGAGTGTACTAGGTAGAAATAGGAGAAGTGTGACTTGTCATGTCAGATTATAACTCGATTAGGAAATAATCTCCTTCATTTGAGAGTCAGGCACACCATCTTTGGAATAACAGCAACATGTAACAACCCCTGCCTGCATGCACATCCCTGAGGGGTCTCTAAAAATTTTAGTGCTTTAAAATGTTGAAATCAGATGGACCGCTGCACACAACTCTAACAAAAACTCATACGGAGTGATCTCCGTTTATGTACTTCTCGAATTCTAGAAACCCCTGACTCAGAGGGGAAACTTTACAAACACTTTCCTCTTTAGGGCCATATTTAACAGTCAGCTCTGGGAAACTACAGCCATGATTTCACTGACATTCTAAATGTTGTATTACACTGTTATGAAGTGTTTTGATTATGTAACACCCGTAGCCACGTCACGTTTGTTTTAGAGAGACAGTCATGGGATGTTCCTAGATGACTAACTAACCACTTGACAAACTTATGACAGATGCCCTTTGCTTTAATATGCTTTATATGTTGTTTGCTTTTATGTTTCCAACTCTTTTTGTCACCTGATAGTGTGTTCTGGGTGTTAGCTAACTATTTTAAATCAGATGGCGTACTGCATTAGCACCGAACAGCCCCTGCGATATGCAACTTTTCAGGGAGGTCAGGAACCAATATACACAATCATTTAGGAAAGCAAAGGCTAGCTTTTTCGAACAGAAATGTGCATCCTGTAGCATTAACTCCAAAAAGTTTTGGGACACTGTAAAGTCCATGGAGAATAAGAGCACCTCCTCCCAGCTGCCCACTGCACTGAGGCTAGGAAATACTGTCACCACCGATAAAT
Source organism: Coregonus lavaretus (assembly GCF_964263955.1). Lineage (NCBI taxonomy): Eukaryota > Metazoa > Chordata > Actinopteri > Salmoniformes > Salmonidae > Coregonus > Coregonus lavaretus. The sequence goes on from NC_140003.1 coordinate 23,941,851, forward strand.
CAACAATAATCGAGAATTTCAATAAGCATTTTGCTACGGCTGGCCATGCTTTCCACCTGGCTACCCCTACCCTGGCCACCAGCTCTGCCCCCCCGCTACAACTTGCCTATGCCCCCCCCGCTTCTCCTTCACCCAAATTCAGATAGCTGATGTTCTGAAAGAGCTGCAAAATCTGGACCTCTACAAATCAGCTGGGCTAGACAATCTGGACCCTTTCTTTCTAAAATTAGCCACAGAAATTGTACCAACCCCTATTACTAGCCTGTTCAACCTCTCTTTCGTATCATCTGAGAACCCCAGAGATTGGAAAGCTGCCGCGGTCATCCCCTCTTCAAAGGGGGTGTAACTCTAGATCCAAACTGTTACAGACCTATATCCATCCTGCCCTGCCTTTCGAAAGTATTTGAAAGCCAAGTTAACAAACAGATCACCATCCATTTCGAATCCCACCGTACCTTATAATAATAATAATAATATGCCATTTAGCAGACGCTTTTATCCAAAGCGACTTACAGTCATGTGTGCATACATTTTTGTGTATGGGTGGTCCCGGGGATCGAACCCACTACCCTGGCGTTACAAGCGCCGTGCTCTACCAGCTGAGCTACAGAGGACCACAGAGGACCACCTTCTCCGCTATGCAATCTGGTTTCCTAAACGATATTATAACAGCGATCGATAAAAGACAGTACTGTGCAGCCGTCTTCATCGACCTGGCCAAGGCTTTCAACTCTGTCAATCACTGCATTCTTATTGGCAGACTAAATAGCCTTGGTTTCTCAAATGACTGCCTCGCCTGGTTCACCAACTACTTCTCAGATAGAGTTCAATGTGTCAAATCGGAGGGCCTGTTGTCTGGACCTATGGCAGTCTCTATGGGGGTGCCACAGGGTTCAATTCTCGGGCCGACTCTATTCTCTGTGTATATCAATGATGTCGCTCTTGCTGCTGGTGACTCTCAGATCCACCTCTACGCAGACGACACCATTTTGTATACATCTGGCCCTTCATTGGACACTGTGTTAACAAACCTCCAAATGAGCTTCAATGCCATACAACACTCCTTCCGTAGACTCCAACTGCTCTTAAACGCTAGTAAAACTAAATGCATGCTCTTCAATCGAACGTTGCTTGCACCCGCCTGCCCGACTAGAATCACTACTCTCGGCGGGTCTGACTTAGAATATGTGGACAACTACAAATACCTAGGTGTCTGGTTAGACCGTAAACTCTCCTTCAAGACTCACATTAAGCATCTCCAATCCAAAGTTAAATCTAGAATCGGCTTCCTATTTCGCAACAAAGCCTCCTTCATTCATGCTGCCAAACATGCCCTCCTAAAACTGACTATCCTGCCAATCCTTGACTTCGGCGATGTCATTTACAAAATAGCCTCCAACACTCTACTCAGCAAATTGGATGTAGTCTATCACAGTGCCATCCGTTTTGTCACCAAAAGCCCCATATACTACCCACCATTGTGACCTGTACGCTCTCATTGGCTGGCCCTCACTACATATTCGTCGCCAAACCCACTGGCACCAGGTCATCTATAAATCACTGCTAGGCAAATCCCCACCTTATCTTAGCTCATTGGTCACCATAGCAACACCCACCCGTAGTATGCACTCCAGCAGGTATATCTCACTGGTCATCCCCAAAGCCAACACCTCCTTTGGCCGCCATTCCTTCCAGTTCTCTGCTGCTAATGACTGGAACGAACTGCAAGAATCTCTGAAGCTGGAGACTCTTATCTCCCTCACTAACTTTAAGCATCAGTTGTCAGAGCAGCTTACAGATCACTGCACCTGTACACAGCCCATCTGTAATTAGCCCACCCAACTACCTCATCCCCATATTGCTATTTACAGTGGGGGAAAAAAGTATTTAGTCAGCCACCAATTGTGAAAGTTCTCCCACTTAAAAAGATGAGAGAGGCCTGTAATTTTCATCATAGGTACACGTCAACTATGATAGACAAATTGAGAAATAAAAATCCAGAAAATCACATTGTAGGATTTTTTATGAATTTATTTGCAAATTATGGTGGAAAATAAGTATTTGGTCAATAACAAAAGTTTCTCAATACTTTGTTATATACCCTTTGTTGGCAATGACACAGGTCAAACATTTTCTGTAAGTCTTCACAAGGTTTTCACACACTGTTGCTGGTACTTTGGCCCATTCCTCCATGCAGATCTCCTCTAGAGCAGTGATGTTTTTGGGCTATCGCTGGGCAACACAGACTTTCAACTCCCTCCAAAGATTTTCTATGAGGTTGAGATCTGGAGACTGGCTAGGCCACTCCAGGACCTTGAAATGCTTCTTACGAAGCCACTCCTTCGTTGCCCGGGCGGTGTGTTTGGGATCATTGTCATGCTGAAAGACCCAGCCACGTTTCATCTTCAATGCCCTTGCTGATGGAAGGAGGTTTTCACTCAAAATCTCACGATACATGGCCCCATTCATTCTTTCCTTTACACAGATCAGTCGTCCTGGTCCCTTTGCAGAAAAACAGCCCCAAAGCATGATGTTTCCACCCCCATGCTTCACAGTAGGTATGGTGTTCTTTGGATGCAACTCAGCATTCTTTGTCCTCCAAACACGACGAGTTGAGTTTTTACCAAAAAGTTCTATTTTGGTTTCATCTGACCATATGACATTCTCCCAATCCTCTTCTGGATCATCCAAATGCACTCTAGCAAACTTCAGACGGTCCTGGACATGTACTGGCTTAAGCAGGGGGACACGTCTGGCACTGCAGGATTTGAGTCCCTGGCGGCGTAGTGTGTTACTGATGGTAGGCTTTGTTACTTTGGTCCCAGCTCTCTGCAGGTCATTCACTAGGTCCCCCCGTGTGGTTCTGGGATTTTTGCTCACTGTTCTTGTGATCATTTTGACCCCACGGGGTGAGATCTTGCGTGGAGCCCCAGATCGAGGGAGATTATCAGTGGTCTTGTATGTCTTCCATTTCCTAATAATTGCTCCCACAGTTGATTTCTTCAAACCAAGCTGCTTACCTATTGCAGATTCAGTCTTCCCAGCCTGGTGCAGGTCTACAATTTTGTTTCTGGTGTCCTTTGACAGCTCTTTGGTCTTGTCCATAGTGGTGTTTGGAGTGTGACTGTTTGAGGTTGTGGACAGGTGTCTTTTAAACTGATAACAAGTTCAAACAGGTGCCATTAATACAGGTAACGAGTGGAGGACAGAGGAGCCTCTTAAAGAAGAAGTTACAGGTCTGTGAGAGCCAGAAATCTTGCTTGTTTGTAGGTGACCAAATACTTATTTTCCACCATAATTTGCAAATAAATTCATTAAAAATCCTACAATGTGATTTTCTGGATTTTTTTTCCTCATTTTGTCTGTCATAGTTGACGTGTACCTATGATGAAAATTACAGGCCTCTCTCATCTTTTTAAGTGGGAGAACTTGCACAATTGGTGGCTGACTAAATACTTTTTTCCCCCACTGTATATTGCTCATTTGCACCCCAGTATCTCTATTTGCACATCGTCTTCTGCACATCTATCACTCCAGTGTTAATACTAAATTGTAATTATTTTGCACTATGGCCTATTTATTGCCTTACTTACTACATTTGCACACACTGTATATACATTCATTTTCTATTGTGTTTTTGACTGTACGTTTTGTTTATCCCATGTGTAACTCTGTGTTGTTTTTGTTTTTATCGCAGTGCTTTGCTTTATCTTGGCCAGGTCGCAGTTGTAAATGAGAACTTGTTCTCAACTGGCTTACCTGGTTAAATAAAGGTGAAATAAATAAATAAAAGGTGACTGGCAGTTAAACTTGGTATGGCAGCACTCGTCAAGACACTTATGCGTGGCTCCTTCTAAGTGTTACTTTAACTGCCAGTAAATGACACTTTTGACTGGACTGTGTTGTTTGAGAGCTTGGTGAAACAGATTTCACAGACTAAGACATAAGTGGCCCCTAGCCAAAATTCCACAGAGGCAGTAAGTCAGTTACCATTTATTACAGGTACATGTTATTCTATGGTGGCTGGATTGTAATGATTACTCAAAAGACTTGGTGAAGAGAACATACTGAAAAGACAGAAACATTATGTTCTTTCTGTGTGTCAGAGAAACTGTGAGGCCAACCTATATGATGACAGATGTAAACATAGGGAATAATTGTGATGGTTTACTTGTTGTTCAGACCCTTTGTGGGCCAAGCATCATTGTCTTACGTGTAGGTGTGACACGTGTCTCTATGATGACTTTCTCATGGTTTAATCATTTACAGTAGTCTGGGGTCCTGATATTCTACTGAGTAGGAAATGGTGATAAAGCGAGGGTATTTTAACTATTCTTATCTAGTTATTGGCCCAACAACAACATTGAAACTAGGTCAGTCTGAGGGAAACTTGGTATGTCTGAGGGAAAACATTTAAATGTTTGTTTGTTTCCCTTTCTTGTGGTTGATTTGGTTGGGGGGGGAGGGGGGCTTAGCTGATCAACTTTGATCTTTGATTTCTCATCAATATCTTCTCTTGAAAATGTTATTGGGATTTATGTGTCAACAATCCACAACTTCCTGCACTTTGCAATAAAACAATTCTGGGGAAATATAATTTTGGAATGGAGACATGCAATTGTAAAAATATACATGAAGGAAAGTACATTGTGTTCCAGTACATTATTGTCAACTGCCATTTGGAACAAAACAACTCACCCTTTTTGTCCATTAGCCACATAAATAGCAGCCAAGGTGCGAACCCCACTGGCCCCCATAGAACCAGAACGGCGATATCAGATTTGGCAAAATCGTACGCGTGCATGGCAGAGTTCTGAATTGGGCCCCAAGTGTTCCATACTATCCCTTGCATGAACGCCAACAAGGAAAACAGAGTCAGAACCAGCCATCTTCTCCCGTAGACTTGGCTGTAAACTGGCTGAATGCTCGTCTCGCGGTTAGGATGAACAAGTAGAGGTTCCCTTTCGCCCTCGGTGCTCGATGCAGCACCCATCGCATTTGATACAATGTAGCGTTCGTTCAGAAGTGATTTAGTCCGCGCGAGATGTCCAATCTTCGATTACATAATGGCAACAAATGTACCGGTATCTAACTTCAATATCAGTTGCCCAGAGACACAATAACAATCGATGTCATTGCTTCAATTCAAACTTCACTGCGCATGCCTGGACAGTCACGGATATGGTCACAATTTTGAAACCGAAACCTGGGGTGTATGCATTACTATTATTTGGATTACGTTAAAAAACGTTTCGTCTGTTACTTCACCAACGTAAAACTTTTTGCAACGACAAAAAAATGTAGGTCCCTCCCCGTTTGGTTTCTTTTGCTATTTTTGCTTCTGTTCGGTTCCTAAAGTAAACGGTAAACGATTTCCGTTGCAAAACGTTTTGCAACAGATGAAACGTTTTCCAGCAGAATCCGACTAATGAATACATTTACGTCATTTAGCAGACGCTCTTATCCAGAGCGATTTACAATTAGTGAGTGCATACATTTTCATACTGGCCCCCCGAACCCAAAACCCTGGCGTTGTCAGCGCCATGCTCTACCAACTGAGCTACAGGGGACTACAACCCCGTTCTCATCCATGTTGGTCCCTTCCTCAATAGATGTTAACTCAATAGATGTTAACTGGATTTTCATCCCTTGTTGAGTCGGAATGGCCCCTTAGTTCAACATTACCTTATCCATGAAAAAAAAGAAAAGCATAGAGATAGATAAAGGACTCATGTTTTTATGAGTGCCATTATGGCGCACGTGACAGCATGGCCAGCGCCATTGAAGCAATCTCCATCTTGAAGTAGTCCATTTTCTTCTTCATGATTGGCTGATCGGCCTGTTGGACAGGGCCACAAGGAGGGATCAGCCAATGAAGTTGGAAGTCCCACTCAGTTGACGACATTAAAATGGTGGAAGCACTCAATGGCGCTGCCCTCGCTAAAATAGCCTTTTTGCCACTAGAGACCTCTATCATTCTCAATGGGAAAAAATAACCTCTGAGAAGCCAGCAAGAATAAGGAAGACCTAGCGAGAATAAGGCTGTGACCTACGCGATTTCCCTTCAAAATAAAAGTCCCGCAATAAAGATGTTTAAAAATAATAATAACAATGGTTGAAATTCCTTCTTTTTTTTGGAGGACATGTTAGCAGACGTACTGTTTTTTAAAAGTATGAAAAAATGAAAACAGTTGATTATGGAAGCCCATTTCCGCCACGAAAAAATATAAGAATGTTGATACTACCTTGAAATTTCGAGATAGTATTTAGACACTTTGACTTGCCTATCTAAAAATGTTGAGATACTAATTGTTTAGACAGGGATTGGAACCAAAAAAAAAATCCAATCGTTTCGTTCTGAACAGAACCATTTTTTTGGGGGGGGGTCCTGTTCCACTGTTCTGACCAGCAAAATAAAGTTCTGAACTGGTTCGAACCAAAAAAATAACGATTTACAGTGAGCTCCATAATTCATTGGACAGTGACAATATTTTTGTTATTTTGGTTCTGTACTCTAGCACTTTGAGTTTGAAAGGATACAATGACAATGAGGGTGAAGTGCAGACTGTCAGCTTTAATTTGAGGGTATTTTCATATATATCGGATGAACTGTTTAGAAATGATAGCACCTTTTATACATGGTCCCCCCATTTTAAGGTACTACAAGTATTTGTTAAATTGGCTTCACAGATGTGTGTTGTTAGGCAGGTGTATTCATTTGTGTCGTTAGTGAATGCAGGAGAGCTGTTGATGAATAGCATTGATTCTAGACTTTGCTATTGCCTTTGGAGGTTGTTGTTGTGGTGTGACAACATGAGGAAGACAGCAGTGTCGATGCAAATGAAGCTGGCCGTCATAAGGCTCAGAAATGAAAATCAATCAATCAGGAACATTGCAAAAACCCTGGCCATGCCCAAGTCAACAGTTTGGTTCATCATTAACAAGAAAAAAACAACCGGTGAACTCAATTATGTCAAAAGACCCGGTAGACCGAGGAAGACCACTGTAGTGGATGACCGGAGAATACTCTCTATGGTGAAGAAAACCCCCCTGACAACAGCCCAACAGATCAAAAACACTCTCCTGGATGCAGGTGTAGATGTGTCAAAGTCTACCATACGTAGAAGACTACACCAGCAGGACTACAGAGGGTACACTACAAGATGCAAACCACTGATAAGCCTGAAGAACAGAAAGGCGAGATTACAGTTTGCTAAAAAGCACCTAAAAGAGCCCCAAGAGTTCTGGAAAAAAGTATTGTGGACAGATGAGACGAAGATTAACATGTACCAGAGTGATGGAAAGAGGAAAGTGTGGAGAAAAAAAAGAAATGCCCATGATCCAAAGCATACCACCTCATCCGTGAAACATGGTGGAGGGGGTGTTATGGCTTGGGCCTGTATGGCTGCCAGTGGAACAGGCTCACTTGTCTTCATCGATGATGTGACTGCAGACAGAAGTAGAACAATGAATTCTGAAGTCTATAGAAATATTTTATCTGCTCAGATAAAACCAAATGCCTCCAAACTCATTGGACGGCACTTCATCATGCAACAAGACAATGACCCTAAACATACTGCTAGAGCAACAAAGGGGTTTTTGATGGCCAAAAAGTGGAAAATCCTTGACTGGCCGAGTCAATCACCGGATCTGAATCCAATTGAACATGCATTTTACATGCTGAAGAGGAGACTGAAGGCAATAAGTCCCCAAAATAAGCAGGAACTGAAGATGGCTGCAGTACAGGCCTGGCAGAGCATCACCAGGGAAGATACCCAGCGTCTGGTGATGTCAATGCATCGCAGACTTCAAGCAGTCATTGCATGCAAAGGATATGCGACCAAATATTAACAATGATTACTTTATTCTACATTATGTTAAACTGTCCAATGATTTTTGATGCCCGAAAATGGGGGGGACCATGTACAAAAGCTTCTATAATTCGTAAACGGTTCATCCGATATGTATGAAAATACCCTCAAATTAAAGCTGACAGTCTGCACTTCACCCTCATTGTCATTGTATCCTTTCAAACTCAGTGCTAGAGTACAGAACCAAAATAACAAAAAAATTGTCACTGTCCAATGAATTATGGAGCTCACTGTATATAGTTCCTTTCTGTTCCTTTTTTAACCATCTGGAATCTATATATTTTTTTAAACATTTAGCTCGAAATTCACTTACTTCACCAATGGATACAGAAGCTTTCTATGGAGCAGGAAAGCTATGCATTGGACAAACAAGTGTAGTGTAGGGTGCGACATGTGCCTGAAATTTTGCGGGTGAGGAGAGCACTGGGAATGAAGCGCTGGGCATCTTGTTGTTATGACATGCATTATCTGAATTAGCTAGGCTCACAGAATTATACCTACGGAGGAGCGGCTTCTATGAAGGAACTTTGAATGTCTTTGAACTTCAGAGACTTGGCTTAAATAATGTTGGACCTGAGCTAGCCCTTGATCATGACTCTTAGTTCCATTACATTACACATAATGCCACCTAGTTAATAAATCCAATCTGAAACGTGATCACTATAGTATCCTTAACTAGCATTGCAAAAGTGAATCCATTGTTCTCTAATTAAAATTCTCTCTCCCTTTCAGCTGGCAAGCAGGCAGACAGTGGAAGAAGTTTCTGAGTGACAGTCAGGGCTTTGCATAGGCGCTTTGTGTAAAAGAATGTAACCGGTTCCCATGCTTTTAAAATAACTTTTCTGTTCCAGAACAGTATAGATCACTTTTGTTCTCAGTTCTGGTTCTGTTCCTCGAAAAATGTCATTATTTTCTGGTTTTTGGTTCTGTTCCCTGAACCAGTTCCAACCCCTCATACATATAGGATATGTTTCTTCATTTGTAGCATTGTGTGGCAATTTCCATCTATCCATGTTGCAGAAATCAGCACAGCAGCACCACCGGCAAACGTGTGGCAAGCTGGCATATGCCCCATCACTTTTAATTTGTCTTGATAAAAAAGGTTGACACAAAAGCGTTGAAAATAGGGACAAAGTACTGTTGTTTGCAGCGTCGCTGCTCATTTTGCAGGCCTTAAAGAATACCCCACCACATTGCGAGCAAAACATTTTAGTGGACCCCCTATTTTTATTTTATTTAACTAGGCAAGTCAGTTAAGAACAAATTCTTATTTACAATGACGGCCTACACCGGCCAAACCCAGACGACGCTGGGCCAATTGGGCACCGCCCTATGTGACTCCCAATCACGGCCGGATTATGATACAGCCTGGAATCGAACCAGGGTCTGTAGTGACACCTCTAGCACTGAGATGCAGTGCCTTAGACCGCTGCGCAACTCAGGAGCCGCTGTGCCACTATTGACAGCGGAGAGCATTTCTTTTACATTTTAGAGTAAATTTTGTGCATTTCTACACATTTTGCCATGGGGTGTAGAGAAAATGTTGCAGTTTTAAAGCAAGTTTACTGCAATTCTACACATTTTGCCATTGGGCGGAGAGAAGATTTTGCAATATTATAACTAATTTCCTGCAATTCTACACATTTTGCCATAGGGTGGAGAGAAATGTTTGCCGTTTTTAATATGATATCTGAGTGAGATGACTAACAAAATCAATGGGAGCACCCCGGCTGGTAATTCGACCAGGATAACAAGTTTAATATAGCTGGCCGCTAAACTAACTTAGCAATCTAAAACATTTTAGCTGACTTGGGCTAATTGACTGACTATCAGTGGCTGACATACTGTAACAAAAGAAAAAACTGCTGATGCACAACATTTCGAAATTGCACCTTGTGTATGTAAAGCCTTGTTCACACTGCAGGGCTTAATGCTCAAATCAGTTTTGTTTTTGAAATCGGTTTTGGAATATTGACTGTCCAAACCGCAAGTTATAAGTGACCAAATCGGATTTGTGTGTGATCAGACAGCATTCATTTGCTGACATTACTACTCCAGTGATCATAGAAACGACAGATGTGTGTGCATTGGTATAGGCTGATTGGTGTTGGGGCTCATGCTTCCTATCACTCAGAAGTTATGTAGCCAGCTAAAGTGACAACAATGCCTACCATGGATGCTTCCCAGTTGCTTTGAATGTTCAAAATCATAGTAAAGGAACACTTTCAAAGCCTCAAAGGATAAAATGATCCAACTTTGAAAACAAGTCCTTTTTGGCTAGCCACAGAAGTCAACTAGCTAGCTAGGTAACTGTTTAGCTTTATAGCACATTCACTCATTTGCTTGTAAACCATTAACAAGCTAGTTGGCTACCACATGTTCTTGTTAAACTGTCAACAGAGTAGCTACTGTAGCAAGCAACAAGATATGCCAAATAACAGTCTAAAAACCACTTGAGGGCAAATCAATCAAATTTGATCGTTCAGACACACGTTGCATGGCCAGGAATAAGATTTGTATGTTGCTTGAAATATCCGATTCCATGTGCTTTTTGGCTGTTCAGACTACAGGAAAAATAACAGATTCGAGTTGGATATGCTGCAAATGTGAACAAGGCTTAATTAAGTTCTTCATCAAATACCAAACCATATTTCTGTTAGTTTGCATCTCAATAAGGTTGGTCGTTACGCATAATCTTGTTGATGGTTGGAATTAGGCACCATAATGCAAGTCAGAAACACGTTAAAGTGTTGTGTGGAAGCACCGTTTTATTTATAATTGGAAACAACCCAAAGTAGCCGAGCTAAAAAGTATGTAGAATAAAACAATCAACATTTACCAAATAGATTCAACTCTGAACTAGGCTATATTGACATTTACATTTGAGTCATTTAGCAGACGCTCTTATCCAGAGCGACTTACAGTTAGTGAGTGCATACATTTTTTTTCTTCATATTGGCCCCCCTGTGGGAAACGAACCCACAACCCTGGCGTTGCAAGCGCCATGCTCTACCAACTGAGCTACACGGGACCTATATAGCACATATGCCTACACCAATCACCCACAACCACCCGACTCTCTTATCCCTTCCCAGTCCTTGCAGGTATCTAACAGAGTAGATTTACCACCCTTTTACTGTGACACAACGTAAAATATATTGATAATTGTGCACATTTTCACCCTAATTATTAATTTACAAAGTATACAGGACAGGACACTTATTCTGAAGGATTCCAAAGATTCATGACACACAGAAGGTATTAATTATTCTTGCCTGCTTCACAGCGGGGGGGAAATGGCGCCGCACTTGAGCTTTGTTTATTTCCTCTGATTTGTTCATGCACGTGTAAAGAAAGGTGAGACCCAAATTATTGCTGTTCTTGCCAAACTACCTACTCTTCGTGAAGTAAGAGTTTAGAGTTGTGTCCTTATTATTTTACTGTCAATAGTCTTCTATGCAGTTGTCAGCACGATTGAGGTGTACTGTGTGTGTTTGTTTGACTGTCTGTTTCTGTGATTGCCTATTAGATCATTTGATCTTATGATGCAGATGACAAACAATCAATACTTACCTCATGTTGCCTTTCATTCATACACTACAGACGCACACACTACATATGCAGGTGGGGGCGGTACATCCTGTATAAACACAAACTCACTTCCTTGACAACCTCCTTCACAATAGCTCTGCTCTGCTAAGCGCAAGTATTTAAGCCCTGACATCTGCGGAGGCTGGCGTCAGATTGACCATGCTGAGCCTTTTCCACCCACGCCTACAGACACAACACAAACACACATATTACACACACGCACACACACTTTTACACTCATAATTTGCTGCTACTCTGTTCTTTATTTTACTCTTATTATTATACCCTACCTTCATGTTCATATCTACATTAAATACCTCGTACCTCTGCACATTGATCTGGTACTAGTACTCCCAGTATATACAGTGGGGAAAAAAAGTATTTAGTCAGCCACCAATTGTGCAAGTTCTCCCACTTAAAAAGATGAGAGAGGCCTGTAATTTTCATCATAGGTACACGTCAACTATGACAGACAAAATTAGAAAACAAAATCCAGAAAATCACATTGTAGGATTTTTAATGAATTTATTGGCATATGATGGTGGAAAATAAGTATTTGGTCAATAACAAAAGTTTCTCAATACTTTGTTATATACCCTTTGTTGGCAATGACACAGGTCAAACGTTTTCTGTAAGTCTTCACAAGGTTTTCACACACTGTTGCTGGTATTTTGGCCCATTCCTCCATGCAGATCTCCTCTAGAGCAGTGATGTTTTGGGGCTGTCGCTGGGCAACACAGACTTTCAACTCCCTCCAAAGATTTTCTATGGGGTTGAGATCTGGAGACTGGCTAGGCCACTCCAGGACCTTGAAATGCTTCTTACGAAGCCACTCCTTCGTTGCCCGGGCGGTGTGTTTGGGATCATTGTAATGCTGAAAGACCCAGCCACGTTTCATCTTCAATGCCCTTGCTGATGGAAGGAGGGTTTCACTCAAAATCTCACGATACATGGCCCCATTCATTCTTTCCTTTACACGGATCAGTCGTCCTGGTCCCTTTGCAGAAAAACAGCCCCAAAGCATGATGTTTCCAACCCCATGCTTCACAGTAGGTATGGTGTTCTTTGGATGCAACTCAGCATTCTTTGTCCTCCAAACTTGACGAGTTGAGTTTTTACCAAAAAGTTATATTTTGGTTTCATCTGACCATATGACATTCTCCCAATCCTCTTCTGGATCATCCAAATGTACTTCAGACGGGCCTGGACATGTACTGGCTTAAGCAGGGGGACACGTCTCGCACTGCAGGATTTGAGTCCCTGGCGGCGTAGTGTGTTACTGATGGTTGGCTTTGTTACTTTGGTCCCAGCTCTCTGCAGGTCATTCACTAGGTCCCCCCGTGTGGTTCTGGGATTTTTGCTCACTGTTCTTGTGATCATTTTGACCCCACGGGGTGAGATCTTGCGTGGAGCCCCAGATCGAGGGAGATTATCAGTGGTCTTGTATGTCTTCCATTTCCTAATAATTGCTCCCACAGTTGATTTCTTCAAACCAAGCTGCTTACCTATTGCAGATTCAGTCTTCCCAGCCTGGTGCAGGTCTACAATTTTGTTTTTGGTGTCCTTTGACAGCTCTTTGGTCTTGGCCATTGTGAAGTTTGGAGCGTGACTGTTTGAGGTTGTGGACAGGTGTCTTTTATACTGATAACAAGTTCAAACAGGTGCCATTAATACAGGTAACGAGTGGAGGACAGAGGAGCCTCTTAAAGAAGAAGTTACAGGTCTGTGAGAGCCAGAAATCTTGCTTGTTTGTAGGTGACCAAATACTTATTTTCCACCATAATTTGCAAATAAATTCATAAAAAATCCTACAATGGGATTTTCTGGATTTTTTTTTCTCAATTTGTCTGTCATAGTTGACGTGTACCTATGATGAAAATTACAGGCCTCTCTCATCTTTTTAAGTGGGAGAACTTGCACAATTGGTGGCTGACTAAATACTTTTTTTCCCCACTGTACATGTAGCTTGGTGCTGAAAGATGAACCTAAATTTGGTTCAATTATTTGAATTAAATTTTTTTTCTGTAAACTGGATGTGCAGTTTCTGTAGAGACAAATCAGATTAAGCCTGAACTATGTGATGTAGTAGGGAGTTGTAGTTTCCAACAGGCCAATATTCTACATAGTTTAGCACAGAAAACGTTGTAATTAACTACAATAACCATAATCCATGCACGCCCCAACCTGGTCCCAGAGCATTTCGTATTATTCTGAATGTAAATCCGAGACACTCCATTTAGTGTGATATGTTACGTTTCGTATGGTATGTATTAATTTGTAGATGTCATCACCCATTTTGTATATGATATGTTACGAATTACAATTCGTATTAAATGTTACAAATTTGCACAATAGCTCTGCTCTGCTAAGTGCAAGAAGTATGAATTCTAACTAGGTGGCTAATGTTAGCTAGTTCCCTAATGTTAGCTAGTTCCCTAACGTTAGCTAGTTCCCTAACGTTAGCTAGGCTAGGGGTTAGGGTTAGAGGTTAAGGTTAGGGTTAAGTTCAGGAGTTAGGTTAAAGGGTTAAGATTAGGGGAAGGGTTAGCTAAAAGGGTTAGGGTTAGGTGAAGGGTTAGCTAAAGGGGTTAAGGTTAGGGAAGGGTTACCTAACATGCTTAGCAGTTGCAATGTAGCTAAAAAGTAGTAAGCAAACTCAGCAAAAAAATAATCGTCCTCTCACTGTTAACTGCGTTTATTTTCAGCAAACTTAACATGTGTAAATATTTATATGAACATAACAAGATTCAACAACTGAGACATAAACTGAACAAGTTCCACAGACGTGACTAACAGAAATTGAATAATGTGTCCCTGAACAAAGGGGGGTGGGGGGTCAAAATCAAAAGTAACAGTCAGTATCTGGTGTGGCCACCAGCTGCATTAAGTACTGCGGTGCATCTCCTCCTCAAGGACTGCACCAGATTTGCCAGTTCTTGCTGTGAGATGTTACCCCACTCTTCCACCAAAGCACCTGCAAGTTCCTGGACATTTCTGGGGGGAATGGCCCTAGCCCTCACCCTCCGATCCAACAGGTCCCAGACGTGCTCAATGGGATTGAGATCCGGGCTCTTCGCTGGCCATGGCAGAACACTGACATTCCTGTCTTGCAGGAAATCACGCACAGAACGAACAGTATGGCTGGTGGCATTGTCATGCTGGAGGGTCATGTCAGGATGAGCCTGCAGGAAGGGTACCACATGAGGGAGGAGGATGTCTTCCCTGTAACGCACAGCGTTGAGATTGCTTGCAATGACAACAAGCTCAGTCCGATGATGCTGTGACACACCGCCCCAGACCATAACGGACCCTCCACCTCCAAATCGATCCCGCTCCAGAGTACAGGCCTCGGTGTAACGCTCATTCCTTCGAAGATAAATTAGAATCTGACCATCACCCCTGGTGAGACAAAACCGCGACTTGTCAGTGAAGATCACTTTTTGCCAGTCCTGTCTGGTCCAGCGACGGTGGGTTTGTGCCCATAGGCGACGTTGTTGCCGGTGATGTCTGGTGAGGACCTGCCTCACAAAAGGCATACAAGCCCTCAGTCCAGCCTCTCTCAGCCTATTGCGGACAGTCTGAGCACTGATGAAGGGATTGTGCGTTCCTGGTGTAACTCAGGCAGTTGTTGTTGCCATCCTGTACCTGTCCTGCAGGTGTGATGTTCGGATGTACCGATCCTGTGCAGGTGTTGTTACATGTGGTGTGCCACTGCAAGGACGATCAGCTGTCCGTCCTGTCTCCCTGTAGCGCTGTCTTAGGCATCTCACAGTACGGACATTGCAATTTATTGCCCTGGCCACATCTGCAGTCCTCATGCCTCCTTACAGCATGCCTAAGGTATGTTCACGCAGATGAGCAGAGATCCTGGGCATCTTTCTTTTGGTGTTTTCAAAGTCAGTATAAAGGCCTCTTTAGTGTCCTACGTTTTCATAACTGTGACCTTAATTGCTTACCGTCTGTAAGCTGTTAGTGTCTTAACGACCATTCCACAGGTGCATGTTCATTAATTGTTTATGGTTCATTGAACAAGCATGTGAAATGGTGTTTAAACCCTTTACAATGAAGATCTGTGAAGTTAATTATATTTTTACAAATTATCTTTGAAAGACAGGGTCCTGAAAAAGGGACGTTTCTTTTTTTGCTGAGTTTAGTTGAAAAGTTGCTAAAATGCTAAAGTTGTCCATGATGAGATTCGAACTTGCAACCTTTGGGTTACTAGACATTCGTGTTATACGCCTACCCATCCTAAAAGTCTCTGCATGGTCCATCTGGTGTCTGCAGTGGCCGTACAGCATTTACTGCAATACAGCCTCTGCAGAAGTCAGGGCATTTATACTTCTTGCGCTTCGCTGAGCAGAGCTGTTGTGAAGGAAGTTGTCAAGGAAGTGAGTTTGTGTTTATACTGAACCTCCTGCCCCCACCTACAGTGAACCAATCATGTCAATGCGGAGCTATAGGAAGCCCTCCGCATTGTTACATAATTTGGGCGGCGCACAGCGACGGTTTACGTAGCTGTCTTCTGCAGAGGCTGCATCACAGTAAATGTTGTATGGCCACTGCAGATGTCGGATTGACCATGCAGATCCTTTTAAAGGGGAATTTCACTTGGCTCTGCCTCGGCATATAGTCAATACTATATTAACAACATTACGGTTTTGTCATAAACATCATCATTATCCAAATCACAAGCTAGAACGAGCGCATTTTCATTTCACTGGTAGAATTGGGAAGTTTTGACTTCCTGTGTATTTGTCTGCTCATAGCGAACCACAAAGTCCAGCATTTATAGCGAATGCAGATACCACCCCGCTAAGTAGATGGGACGTGCCCACAAACTTGGTTCATGGCGTTGTTTACTTCGAACGACCGACACACAGTAATCTCAGAACTTCTCTAGGCAATATTTGTTTTTTACGTTTGTTTTTCAGGTGAGTGTCCACCCCAAAGTGCCGCATGTCATGATGACAGACACCTGTCTCGATCAATGAGAGAATACTTTAAATAGACAAGATGGTGGCGTACACATTGTTGGATTACGTCATTGAGCAAAAAAAGTATTTTTATGAGACTCCTGTTTCCACGAATCGATGACGAAGACAACATCGCCAAGCAAAGGTTCGTCGAAAATTCTGTACTACACCAAACAGTACCTATCCTGTAACTCCCAGTAATGGATTCCAACAATCTTTCATCAAATCACATCTGGTGTAACAATCTGTAGCTAAGAGGACTGGTGATCAGCAGATGATGGTCATGATGAAATTGCCATTCCAAAGAAACAGACAGTAAATTCCGGGAACACTTGTACAGCTGTGGGTGGAGCGTTGTCATAATCAAACTGCCATTCAGCTCCTCGAGTCATCTTCTGCTTGAAATCCAGCATAATATCCAATGCATCGAGAGGGATACAGTTTACGGGATACAGTTCTGAACAATTACACATGCAGGTAAGGAATTCTGTTTCTCTCCAATAATCCACTCCAGAAAGAAACCTAGGCACCACACAGTATTGTCTGTAAGACAAAAATCTATAATAAATTATACTCCATTGCACAGTTTGAACGACAGTTGAACTGTGCCAGCATAACACCGTTAGGGTAGACTAGTTGAACATGCATACATGTGCATAGGCACATAGATTACATTTAGAACAATGTCTAGCGTAATAGAAGGAAATATTACATAACCCTCAACCTTTCCACAGTGACCAGACCATACAAATGTACCTAGGGAGGTAGGCAGACAGTATTTAGCTACAGCCAAGTCAAACAGGCATGCTTAGGCAAATATTTGTTATAGTAAAACCAGCTTATCAGTTTTAGAGATTTACAACAGTTAAATGTATGTATTATTGCTTCTTCTCATTGTTATCTAGTAAACTTAGCTAGCTGGCTTGGTTGATAGCCAATAATTGATATTTCATCTGTTTGGAATCCTATCTTGCATCATACAGTTGAAGTCGGATGTTTACATACACTTAGGTTGGAGTCATTAAAACTTGTTTTTCAACCACTCCACAAATTCCTTGTTAGCAAACTATCGTTTTGGCAAGTCGGTTAGGACATCTACTTTGTGCATGACACAAGTAATTTTTCCAACAATTGTTTACAGACAGATTATTTCACTTATAATTCACTGTATCACAATTCCAGTGGGTCAGAAGTTTACATACAGTAAGTTGACTGTGCCTTTAAACAGCTACAAACAATAGTATGCAAGTATAAACACCAAGGGACCACGCAGCCATCATACCGCTCAGGAAGGAGACGCGTTCTGTCTCCTAGAGATTAACGTACTTTGGTGCAAAAAGTGCAAATCAATCCCAGAACAACAGCAAAGGACCTTGTGAAGATGCTGGAGGAAACAGGTACAAAAGTATCTATATCCACAGTAAAACGAGTCCTATATCGACATAACCTGAAAGGCCGCTCAGCAAGGATGAAGCCACTGCTCCAAAACCGCCATAAAAAAGCCAGACTACGGTTTGCAACTGCACATGGGGACAAAGATCGTACTTTTGGGAGAAATGTCCTCTGGTCTGTTGAAACAAAAATAGAACTGTTTGGCCATAATGACCATCGTTATGTTTGGAGGAAAAAGGGGTTGGCTTGCACGCCGGAAAACACCATCCCAACCGTGAAGCACGGGGGTGGCAGCATCATGCTGTGGGGGTGCTTTGCTGCAGGAGGGACTGGTGCACTTCACAAAATAGATGAAATCATGAGGAAGGAAAATGATGTGGATATATTGAAGCAACATCTCAAGACATCAGTCAGGAAGTTAAAGCTTGGTCGCAAATGGGTCTTCCAAATGGACAATGACTCCAAGCATACTTCCAAAGTTGTGGCAAAATGGCTTAAGGACAACAAAGTCAAGGTATTGGAGTGGCCATCACAACGCCCTGACCTCAATCCTATAGAAAATGTGTGGGAAGAACTGTAGCTCAATTGGTAGAGCATGGCGCTTGTAACGCCAGGATAGTGGGTTCGATCCCCGGGACCACCCATACCTAAAAATGTATGCACGCATGACTGTAAGTCGCTTTGGATAAAAGCGTCTGCTAAATGGCATATTATTATTATTATAAAAAGCGTGTGCGAGCAAGGAGGCCTACACACCTGACTGAGTTACACCAGCTCTGTCAGGAGGAATGGGCCAAAATTCACCCAACTTATTGTAGGAAGCTTGTGGAAGGCTACCCGAAACGTTTAACCCAAGTTAAACAATTTAAAGGCAATGCTACCAAATACTAATTGAGTGTATGTAAACTTCTGACCCACTGGGAATGTGATGAAAGAAATAAAAGCTGAAATAAATCACTCTCTACTATTATTCTGACATTTCACATTCTTAAAATAAAGTGGTGATCCTAACTGATGTCTTAAGATGTTGCTTCAATATATCTACATAATTTTCCTTCCTCATGATGCCATCTATTTTGTGAAGTGTACCAGTCCCTCCTGCAGCAAAGCACCCGCACAGCATGATGCTGCCACCCCGTGCTTCACAGTTAGGATGGTGTTCTTCGGCTTGCAAGCCTACCCCTTTTTCCTCCAAACATAACGATGGTCATTATGGCCAAACAGTTCTATTTTTGTTTCATCAGACCAGAGGACATTTCTCCCAAAAGTACGATCTTTGTCCCCATGTGCAGTTGCAAACCGTAGTCTGGCTTTTTTAATGGCGGTTTTCGAGCAGTGGCTTCTTCTTTCAGGTTATGTCGATATAGGACTCGTTTTACTGTGGATATAGATACGAGTTTTAATGACTCTAACCTAAGTGTATGTAAACCTCCGACTTCAACTGTAGCTAGTTAAACTACACTGAACAAAAACATAAATGCAATATGCAACAATTTCAAAGATTTTACTGAGTTACAGTTCACATAAGGAAATCAGTCAATTGAAATAAATTCACTAGGCCCTAATCTATGTATTTCACATGACTGGAAATACAGATATGCATCTGTTGGTCTCAGATACCGTAAAAAATGTTTAGGGGCCGATCAGAAAACCAGCCAGTATTTGGTGTGACCACCATTTTCCTCATGCAGCGCAACACATCAACTTTGCATAGAGTTGATCAGGCTGTTGATTGTGGCCTGTGGAATGTTGTCCCAGTCCTCTTCAATGGCTGTGCGAAGTTTCTGGATATTAGCAGGAACTGGAACACGCTGTCGTACACGTCAATCCAGAGCATCCCAAACATGCTCAATGGGTGGCATTTCTGGTGAGTATGCAGGTCATGGAAAAACGGGGACATTTTCAGTTCCAGGAATTGTGCACACATCCTTGCGACATGGGGCCATGCATTATCATGCTGAAACATGAGGTGATGGCGGTGGATAAATGGCACGACAATGGGCCTCAGAATCTCGCTACGGTATTGCAGTGCATTCAAATTGCCATCGATAAAATGCAATTGTATTCATTTTCCATAGCTTATGCTTGCCCATACCATAACCCCACTGCTACCATGGGGCACTCTGTTCACAACGTTGAGATCAGCAAACCGCTCGCCCACATGACGCTATACACACTGTCTGCCATCAGCCCGGTACAGTTGAAACTGGGATTCATCCATGAAGAGCACACTTCTCCAGTGTGCCAGTGGCCATACAGTGAGGGAAAAAAGTATTTGATCCCCTGCTGATTTTGTACGTTTGCCCACTGTCAAAGACATGATCAGTCTATAATTTTAATGGTAGGTTTATTTGAACAGTGAGAGACAGAATAACAACAAAACAATCCAGAAAAACGCATGTCAAAAATTTTATAAATTGATTTGCATTTTAATGAGGGAAATAAGTATTTGTCCCCTCTGCAAAACATGACTTAGTACTTGGTGGCAAAACCCTTGTTGGCAATCACAGAGGTCAGACGTTTCTTGTAGTTGGCCACCAGGTTTGCACACATCTCAGGAGGGATTTTGTGCAACACCTCTTTGCAGATCTTCTCCAAGTCATTAAGGTTTCGAGGCTGACGTTTGGCAACTCGAACCTTCAGCTCACTCCACAGATTTTCTATGGGATTATGGTCTGGAGACTGGCTAGGCCACTCCAGGACCTTAATGTGCTTCTTCTTGAGCCACTCCTTTGTTGCCTATGCCGTGTGTTTTGGG
The DNA here is from genome assembly GCF_964263955.1 of Coregonus lavaretus. Taxonomy (NCBI): domain Eukaryota; kingdom Metazoa; phylum Chordata; class Actinopteri; order Salmoniformes; family Salmonidae; genus Coregonus; species Coregonus lavaretus. The sequence goes on from NC_140003.1 coordinate 23,962,436, forward strand.
TCACTGTTATGCTGGAATACCCATCCACGACCCATTTTCAATGCCCTGGCTGAGGGAAGGAGGGATCTCACCCAAGATTTGACGGTACATGGCCCCCGTCCATCGTACCTTTGATGTGGTGAAGTTGTCCTGTCCCCTTAGCAGAAAAACACCCCCAAAGCATAATGTTTCCACCTCCATGATTGACGGTGGGGATGGTGTTCTTGGGGTCATAGGCAGCATTCCTCCTCCTCCAAACACGGCGAGTTGAGTTGATGTCAAAGAGCTCGATTTTGGTCTCATCTGACCACAACACTTTCACCCAGTTCTCCTCTGCATCATTCAGATGTTATTTGGCAAACTTCAGACGGGACTGTATATGTGCTTTCTTGAGCAGGGGGACCTTCCGGGCGCTGCAGGATTTCAGTCCTTCACGGCGTAGTGTGTTACCAATTGTTTTCTTGGTGACTATGGTCCCAGCTGCCTTGAGATCATTGACAAGATCCTCCCATGTAGTTCTGGGCTGATTCCTCACCATTCTCATGATCATTGCAACTCCACGAGGTGAGATCTTGCATGGAGCCCCAGGCCAAGGGAGATTGACAGTTCTTTTTTGTTTCTTCCATTTGCGAATAATCGCACCACCTGTTCTCACCAAGCTGCTTGGCGATGGTCTTGTAGCCCATTCCAGCCTTGTGTAGGTCTACAATCTTGTCCCTGACATCCTTGGAGAGCTCTTTGGTCTTGGCCATGGTGGAGAGTTTGGAATCTGATTGATTGATTGCTTCTGTGGACAGGTGTCTTTTATACAGGTAACAAGCTGAGATTAGGAGCACTCCCTTTAAGAGTGTGCTCCTAATCTCAGCTTGTTACCTATATAAAAGACACCTGGGAGCCAGAAATCTTTCTGATTGAGAGGGGGTCAAATACTTATTTCCCTCATTAAAATGCAAATCAATTTATAACATTTTTGACATGCGTTTTTCTGGATTATTTTGATGTTATTCTGTCTCTCACTGTTCAAATAAACCTACCATTAAAATTATAGACTGATAATTTCTTTGTCAGTGGGCAAACGTATAAAATCAGCAGGGGATCAAATACTTTTTTCCCTCACTGTAGAAGGTGAGCATTTGCCCACTGAAGTCAGTTACGACACCGAACTGCAGTCGGGTCAAGACCCTGGTGAGGAGGACATGCACGCAGATGAGCTTCCCTGAGACAGTTTCTGACAGTTTGTGCAGAAATTCTTCAGTTGTGCAACCCCACAGTTTCATCAGCTGTCCTGGTGGCTGGTCTCAGACGATCCCGCAGGTGAAGAAGCCGAATGTGGAGGTCCTGGGCTGGCGTGGATACGCATGGTCTGCGGTTGTGAGGCCAGTTGGACGTACTGCCAAATTCTCTAAAACGATATATTGGAGGTGGCTTATGGTAGAGAAATGACCATTCAATTCTCTGGCAACAGCTCTGGTGGACATTCCTGAAGTCCACCTGCCAATTGCACGCTCCCTCAACTTGAGACATCTATGGCATTGTGTTGTGTGACAAAACTGCACATTTTAGAGTGGCCTTTTATTGTCCACAGCAAAAGGTGCACCTGTGTAATGATCATGCTGTTTAATCAGCTTCTTGATATGCCACACCTGTCAGGTGGATGGATTATCTTGGTAAATGAGAAATGTTCACTAACAGGGATGTAAACAAATTTGTGCACAACATTTGAGAGAAATAAGATTTTTGTGCATATGGAACATTTCTGAGATCTTTTATTTCAGCTCATGAAACATGGGACCAACACATTACATGTTGCGTTTATATTTTTGTTCAGTGTATATACAGTAGCAGTCAAAAGTTTGGACACACCTTCTCATTCCAGGTTGTTTTCTTTATTTTCACTATTTTCTGCATTGTAGAATAATAGTGAAGACTTCAAAACTATGAAATAACACATACGGAATCATGCAGTAGCCAAAAAAGTGTTAAACAAATCAAAATATATTTTATATTTGAGATTCTTCAAAGTAGGCACCCTTTGCCTTGATGACAGCTTTGCACACTCTTGACATTCTCTCAACCAGCTTCATGAGGTAGTCACCTGGAATGCATTTCAATTCAAAGGTGTGCCTTGTTAACAGTTAATTTGTGGAATCAGCCAGCCTGCTGCACTAACACTTCAGGCATTGTCGTGAAGATATTCTACTCCACCATTCTTCATAATTGAAGTGCAGTCAGCCGTTGAGCTCTGTGCATCTTGCATGGCTAAGTTGCCTCTTTGGCTCCTTGTTTACTGTTATATTTACTGAACAATTTATGTTCATGATATTAAACAAAATATGTGAGAAAGCTGAGAATGTAGGCCTATGTTTAGTTTAGTTTAGTTTTGCTATGATAGTGATATATTGTGCTTTCCCAATGTTCTCAAGCCATTGTTAAGTGCCTATTTGTCTTTATCATCACTTTTCAGCTGCAGAATGACCAACCGCAACCTTCCTCCAGTTGCTATGGTCTCTGGCAGTTTTACAGTTTGATGTGGTCAAAAATAAAGATCCAGTAAAGTTGTTTGTACATTTGGTAGCGTAAATATTGGCTTTGGTCTACCAGCCTTCAGAATGTCTGTCAAAGAGAGATCATTCATTCTACAGGCAACAATAGAGACCATGTCTTCCAATAATATGGGGCTGGGTAATTTGACAGCTAAATCAATTTTTACAGCTATGTATTTTGTGAAAACAGCAGACCGAAGGTATAATTTAACATGGTTAATTATAAATGTCATTACCTGCCCTTGGTCCTATTGACACATTGTTCAAGAAGAATAAATAAAATGGAGACGCCAATAGCAGTGTTTTCCATTAGCGCCGGCTGTCGACTGCCGGTTACAGACTAATTTTCATCCGGCTACATTTTCCACTTCATATTTACTAGGCTACTTTTCATTTTCATTTAAAAGTTTAAATTTGCTAGTCCGTCAAGCCCTCTGCTGCTAGAATGAACGATATGCATCTTCTAGCGATCTATTGATAGGATAGGCGCCTGTCAGTCACAAAGCGAGCAATGACAGGGAAACGTGGCAGAGAGGAAGAGGCGAAGAGAGAGATTTCACCCTCGCCAAAATCTGTCCAAAATAAGCCCAATGTGTTTCTAAGCTTGTCGCCTGCCTTCCCACCTTTTGGGACAACGACTCCCATTGTTAGGGCGGAGACATGAGCATCTCGTCATTATATACAATGCATTCGGAAAGTATTCCGACCACTTCACTTTTGCGACATTTTCTTACGTTACAGCCTTATTCTAAAATAGATTAAATAAATAGAAATCCTCATCAATCTACACACAATACCCCGTAATAACAGGGCGAAAACAGGTACAAATAAATAAATATGTAAATACCTTATTTACATAAGTATTCGAACCCTTTGCTATGAGACTCGAAATTGAGCTCAGGTGCATCCTGTTTCCATTGATCAACCTTGAGATGTTTCTACAACTTGATTGGAGTCCACCTGTGGTCAATTCAATTGATTGGACATGATTTGGAAAGGCACACACCTGTCTATATAAGGTCCCACAGTTGACAGTGCATGTCAGAGCAAAAACCAAGTCATGAGATCGAAGGAATTGTCCATAGAGCTCAGAGACAGGATTGTGTCAAGGCACAGATCTGGGGAAGGGTACTAAAAAATGTCTGCAGCATTGAAGGTCCCCAAGAACACAGTGGCCTCCATCATTCTTAAATAGAAGAAGTTTGGAACCATCAAGACCCTTCCTAGAGCTGGCCGCCCGACCAAACTGAGCAATCAGGGGAGAAGGGCTTTGGTCAGGGAGGGGACTAAGAACCCGATGGTCACTCTGACAGAGCTCCAGAGTTCCTCTGTGGAGATGGGAGAACCTTCCAGAAGGACAACCATCTCTGCAGCACTCCACCAATCAGGCCTTTATGGTAGAGTGGCCAGACGGAAGCCACTCCTCAGTAAAAGGCACATGACAGCCCGCTTTAAGTTTGCTAAAAGGCACCTAGACTCTCAGAACATGAGAAACAAGATTCTCTGGTCTGATGAAACCAAGATTGAACACTTTGGCCTGAATGCCAAGCGTCACATCTGGAGGAAACCAGGCACCGCTCATCACCTGGCCAATACCATCCCTATGGTGAAGCATGCTGGTGGCAGCATCTTACTGTAGGTATGTTTTTCAGCGGCATGGACTGGGAGACTAGTCAGGATTGAGGGAAAGATGAACGGAGCAAAGTGCACAGAGAAACTCCCCAAAGACAGGTGTGGCAAGCTTGTAGCGTCATACCCAAGAAGACTCAAGGCTGTAATTGCGGCCAAAGGTGCTTCAATAAAGTACTGAGTAAAGGGTCTGAATACTTATGTAAATGTGATATATTCCGTTTTTTTAAATTCTAAAAACCTGTTTTTGCTTTGTCATTATGGGTTATTGTGTGTAGATTGATGAGGGGAAAAAACGATTTAATCCATTTTAGAAAGGCTGTAACGTAACAAAATGTGGAAAAAGTGAAGGGGTCTGAATACTTTCCGAATGCACTGTACAGAGCTCTGGTTGCAGTCAAATGTCTTTACAGTGTGGAGAGAGAGAGAGAGAGTGTGATGCTTGTGAATTTGCATGTCCCATGTAGGCTAATGTAAGTGGTAACGATGAGTCGAAATCCGGTATTTAGCCAAATTATTGTTTTCTGACACATTCATTTATTTTCTTTCGCTTTTCAAATAGCCAGCACACATAGTAGGCTATTTAGGCTACTGTGCGTTGATTGACAACTAAACAGCAAGTGTTGACTAGTTTATAAAAGGTGCCAAACTGACTGAATAAAGTTCATTTCCTATTCCCTTTGTCATTCATAAATCATGCAACGTGGTTATATGTCCATCAGGACAAGTAAACCAAAGGATTTCCTAGGATGTCGGGTCTTGCCAGACAGTAGCTATGTTTCCATTAACTTGTCCAGGGATTTGTGGTCGACATTTAGAAAGTTTGCATAGAAAATAGATGTGACAATTGCCTGCTAGGGTGCATTTCCATTTAACTATTTTGTGTCGATTTAAAAACAGTAATGATGTCACATAAACAAAAAACAAATGCATTAATAAATTGTGCATTAATAAATTGGAGACATTTTGGCAATTCATATCTTGCAGTAAAACTATAAATACAGTGGCTTGCGAAAGTATTCACCCCCCTTGGCTTTTTTCCTATTTTGTTGCCTTAAAACCTGGAATTAAAATCGAGAAATAAGACAAAAAAACTGAACTTGAGCGTGCATAACTATTCACCCCCTCAAAGTCAATACTTTGTAGAGCCACCTTTTGCAGCAATTACAGCTACAAGTCACTTGGGGTATGTCTCTATAAGCTTGGCACATCTAGCCACTGGGATCTTTGCCCATTCTTCAAGGCAAAACTGCTCCAGCTCCTTCAAGTTGGATGGGTTCCACTGGTGTACAGCAATCTTTAAGTCATACCACAGATTCTCAATTGGATTGAGGTCTTGGCTTTGACTAGGCCATTCCAATACATTTAAATGTTTCCCCTTAAACCACTTGAGTGTTGCTTTAGCAGTATGCTTAGGGTCATTGTCCTGCTGAATGGTGAACCTCCGTCCCACTTTCAAATCTCTGGAAGACTGAAACAGGTTTCCTCAAGAATTTTTCTGTATTTAGCGCCATCAATCATTCCTTCAATTCTGACCAGTTTCCCAGTCCCTGCCGATGAAAAACATCCCCAGAGCATGATGCTGCCACCACCATGCTTCACTGTGGAGATGGTGTTCTCGGGGTGATGAGAGGTGTTGGGTTTGCGCCACACATAGCGTTTTCCTTGATGGCCAAAAAGCTCAATTTTAGTCTCATCTGACCAGAGTACTTTCTTCCATATGTTTGGGGAGTCTCCCACATGCCTTTTGGCGAACATCAAACGTGTTTGCTCTTTTCTTTCTTTCATTGGCTGACTAAATAATTTTTTTCCCCACTGTATATACTGAGATCGTGTGACAGATCATGTGACACTTAGATTGCACACAGGTGGACTTTATTTAACTAATTGGGTGACTTCTGAAGGTAATTGGTTGCACCAGATCTTATTTAGGGGCTTCATAGCAAAGGGGGTGAATAGATATGCACGCACCATTTTTTTCATTCACTTCAGCAATTTGGACTATTTTGTGTATGTCCATTAGATGAAATCCAAATAAAAATCCATTTAAATTACAGGTTGTAATGCAACAAAATAGGAAAAACGCCAAGGGGGATGAATGCTTTTGCAAGGCACTGCAATACTTTAATCTCAAGAGAAGACAGGTTAAATGTTTAGTGTTCTTTTACTTAGAAAATCATATTTTCTAAGTAAAGACCTAGACAATATTCAAAACAACTAATAATACAGTGAGGGAAAAAAGTATTTGATCCCCTGCTTTTGTACGTTTGCCCACTGACAAAGAAATGGTCAGTCTATAATTTTAATGGTAGGTTTATTTGAACAGTGAGGGACAGAATAACAACAAAAAAATCCAGAAAAACGCATGTCAAAAATGTTATAAATTTATTTGCATTTTAATGAGGGAAATAAGTATTTGACCCCCTCTCAATCAGAAAGATTTCCGGCTCCCAGGTGTCTTCTATACAGGTAACGAGCTGAGATTAGGAGCACACTCTTAAAGGGAGTGCTCCTAATCTCAGCTTGTTACCTGTATAAAAGAAACCTGTCCACAGAAGCAAACAATCAATCAGATTCCAAACTCTCCACCATGGCCAAGACCAAAGAGCTCTCCAAGGATGTCAGGGACAAGATTGTAGACCTACACAAGGCTGGAATGGGCTACAAGACCATCGCCAAGCAGCTTGGTGAGAAGGTGACAACAGTTAGTGCGATTTTTCGCAAATGGAAGAAACACAAAAGAACTGTCAATCTCCCTCGGCCTGGGGCTCCATGCAAGATCTCACCTCGTGGAGTTGCAATGATCATGAGGACGGTGAGGAATCAGCCCAGAACTACATGGGAGGATCTTGTCAATGATCTCAAGGCAGCTGGGACCATAGTCACCAAGAAAACAATTGGTAACACACTACGCCGTGAAGGACTGAAATCCTGCAGCGCCTGCAAGGTCCCCCTGCTCAAGAAAGCAAAACTACAGGCCCGTCTGAAGTTTGCCAATGAACATCTGAATGATTCAGAGGAGAACTGGGTGAAAGTGTTGTGGTCAGATGAGACCAAAATCGAGCTCTTTGGCATCAACTCAACTCAACGTGTTTGGAGGAGGAGGAATGCTGCCTATGACCCCAAGAACACCATCCCCACCGTCATTCATGGAGGTGGAAACATTATGCTTTGGGGGTGTTTTTCTGCTAAGGGGACAGGACAACTTCACCGCATCAAAGGTACGATGGACGGGGCCATGTACCGTCAAATCTTGGGTGAGAACCTCCTTCCCTCAGCCAGGGCATTGAAAATGGGTCGTGGATGGGTATTCCAGCATGACAATGACCCAAAACACACGGCCAAGGCAACAAAGGGGTGGCTCAAGAAGAAGCACATTAAGGTCCTGGAGTGGCCTAGCCAGTCTCCAGACCTTAATCCCATAGAAAATCTGTGGAGGGAGCTGAAGGTTCGAGTTGCCAAACGTCAGCCTCGAAACCTTAATGACTTGGAGAAGATCTGCAAAGAGGAGTGGGACAAAATCCCTCCTGAGATGTGTGCAAACCTGGTGGCCAACTACAAGAAACGTCTGACCTCTGTGATTGCCAACGAGGGTTTTGCCACCAAGTACTAAGTCATGTTTTGCAGAGGGGTCAAATACTTATTTCCCTCATTAAAATGCAAATCTATTTATAACATTTGTCTCTCACTGTTCAAATAAACCTACCAATTATAGACTGATCATGTCTTTGTCAGTGGGCAAACGTACAAAATCAGCAGGGAATCAAATACTTTTTTTCCTCACTTTACATTGAATTAATCCATTGCCAGTAATAACGATAGTAAATTAATGTCTTTCTACACAGTACCACAACACATTTTTCCAATCTGGGAGGTAAACTCGATAATATATTAAATAATCTCACTGTGTATTTCAGATGGAATCAAGGCATTAGAATGTACCGGAGGCCAGCAAAATAGAGCTCCTTCTGCAAAACTTTTTGAACCCAGGGGGGCAATTAAATTCAAAAGGCTTTATCGGCATGGGAAACATATTTTCTCTCCCTTTCTATATTTTCATTGTCAAAGCACTTCTTTTTGAGACTCAGTGCTGATATGTAGAGGCCAGACTTGAGGAGTTTCAGTTCTGGACAGAGGGTCAGACTGGTGCAGAAGATGTTGGGTGTTTCTCTGACTACCACCTCTCACAGTACTGGTCCTATGCAGACTACAAGTACATTGCACCGCTGCTCCAAGACAAGCCCTACATGTTTGAGGTAAACTACTCTCTATTTCAGATATACACACCCTCCTCAATCAATCTCACGATGCTACACAGTCACATCTATCTTATTAAATCAAGGAAACTGAAAAACATTAAGAATTATTTGTATTTTCAGCAGTGACATAATGTCGAGATGGATTACATGTTGTCACCCTGTAATTTGTCTGCCTGTGATTTCTTACTTTTTGAATGCTATTTCTGTCCTCAATCACTAACTTTCTGTTTTCAGGTTGCCAGGTGTGATGAGTAACTTGTAGGGCGGTTTAGGACAGGGCTCACATAAAGTGCTCAGCATTAGACAGATTCAGGCCATGGAGCTAGTTCTATGGACTGTTCAAGTGGTTCTGTCACAATCAATAGCCTGTCCCTTGAATCGCTCTGCTGAATTAAAGCCATTTTGGTTAACACATGGGCTGCTCTGATCTGTTATATTCAAAGCACATACACAACTATATGGGGCGTTTCCTCAGTCAATTCAGGTCAAGAGATGTATTGAAATTCCATTCTTTAATAAAGTTGTACTCAGAGAAAATAATGGACGATTATCAATTCATGCCATGATTTTTTATTTCTGATAGTATCACATCAGCATGTAAATGTCAAACAGATGCAGCTTTAATGAATTCCTTTGCCCCATCAGCGAAACTGGAGAAGCTAACTAGCCTAAGTGTAAATTGATACAGAAATTCACAAATCAAAAGTGACAACTTTTGCAATCAGCAGACATTCTCTCTCTCTCTTTTTGATGATATCCTGTCGTGATAGGACAGACATTTTCAGTGGACATTTTCAATGGCAGCCCTTTTCCTTTTGAGTCCTCGGGCAGTCAAGGACTTGAAAGTCCTCTCTAGTTCGAGCGGGCCGCTCCATTATTTAATTTTCCTTTAATGATAATAGATGCTTATGGGGCGGCCTGCATTTTTGGACAGGTCTGACGAAATTCATGCCTTAAAGACAGGCAGACAGATGCCTTTTTAAATGATGAATAGCGCCATTTAAAAGTTGCTGAAAGCCAAGATTGCACAGTCTATCATTTACAGTTGCCTGAATATGGTAATGGTTTCATTATCCAGGGTGCTGGGCAGAATCCCCTTTTTTTCTCTCTTTTTTTTTAAAGCTGTTTGACAGGAAATGATTGACAGCCCAATTGGTTTGACAAAGAGCCTACAGACAACATACATCTTGTTTCCTCTAGAGTAGTCTTTGTCCCAAATGACACCATATTCCTATATAGTGCACTACTTTTCACCAGGGCCCATAAGGTTCTGGTAAAAAGTAGTACACTATATAGGGCATAGGGTGTCATTTGGGGTGCAGACTTTGTTGCCAATCATTGCACTGCCTATTAAGCAATCGATGAGATGGTGAATGGAGATGCATTTTCACCTGTGTCTTGTGACAATGGAGGTTTCCCTCGGGATGTATTGCTGCCATACCGTAATATTGAAACTGCTCATGGCACATTGTCATATTAGTTCCATGAATATGAATTGTTTTGTATACAATTACATATTTAAATGTTAGATGAGATTATTTAAATAGATGATCGCATGAATTGATATGAGAGATTATAGCAACTCCATGAATATACAGTATGATTGGTAATTACATTGGTAGTAATTGGAACTGTATTGTGTGCATTACAGGACGTGGTGTGGTCTCAGTTTGGGTTCCCGGGTCATAATGGGAGAGACAGCGCACTGTGGATTGGTACAGAAGGTGCCAATACTCCGTACCACCTGGACTCCTATGTGTATAACATGGTACTACAGGTGCAAGGAAGGTAATTATACAGAGCTGGGTCAAGAAAAAAACAACTGTGAAACAGAGAGGGACTACCTGGACATATCCAATAAGAAGCACTTGTTTTTGTTTTCTGTTGCAAATTCGATGAGCCCTAATGAACACAACTCAGTTTGTCATTCCTCACTGGCAAGTGGTAGTGGTGCAGGCAGACGATGGATGTTTCCCTTCACGGAGGGAATTGCACTATAGATTCGAATGAAACAATTTAACAGCATTATAGCTGAGAAGAAAGGAGAGGTGCTGGAGTCAGACAATAGATACAGAAAATCAGCAGAATGAGAACTGGGTCTGTAGGGCAAAGATCTACCCACCATTCTTCCCTCTAACTCTGAGGAATGAAGGTTTAGAAACCTATTTTGGAGGATGGAGAGGAGGCCCTTTTTATTTCCTGGGAGGGGAGTGTGATGAGAGTCAGGAGAGGGGAGGGAGGTGAGGGGCTGAGAGGAGGGGAGGGAGGCTGAGAGGAGGGGAGGGAGGCTGAGAGGAGGGGAGGGAGGCTGAGAGGAGGGGAAGGGGAGGAGAGTCACTTGGGGACAGAATCGGATGGGTTCTCTGGCCCCTGAAAGATAAAGTAATTTATCTTGGTCTCAGAGAGCGAGAGAGATGGGGGAATGAGGTGAGGCTCTTTAGAACAGAGAGACATGAGTTCTCATGTGGAGCACTGAGTCTATGACAAAATATACAAATATCCTTTTGTATATTATCTCCTCACTGCTTCCACAAATGAAGATCACTCTATTCTCGTTTCTTTAAATTGGCTGTTGAAACCTTTCACATTGAGGTGATGACCTAACCAACAAAGAACTCACATTACATAATATTTTCAATAAAGAGAGAGATTATATTGAACTATAGCTTCTTAAATTGAATGGCGATAGATCCCAGGTTTCCTCAACTACGTAGAGTATAACCATTGTGGTTTCAAGTTTTATTTGTCACATGCAGAAGTACAGTGAAATGCTTAACTTGCAATGATGCATGCAATGGCTTTGGTGATGATGGCTTTCCCTTTCAAATAAATCTTCATTCATTATGAATCTAAACTGATCCTACATCAGCACTCCTACTCTGAGATGCTTTGTTAATACGGGCCCTGTTGTGTTTCAGGCACCTGTTCCCCCCTGCAAACACAAGCTGTCTGTACCCCAGCAGGATCCCCTATGAGGAGTCTAGTGTGTTTAGCCAGGTGGACGTGCTCCAGCCAGACCTCCAGAGGTTCCCTGCCTTCAGACACGCCAAGGCCCACACAGCCACCCTGCAGCCTGGACAGGTACAACACATTGTGCCAGTTTCCTGGACACAGAGATTCTCCCTTGAGCATGCTTTTTATTCCAGGACTAGGCTTAATCTGTGTACAGGAAACCAGCCCATCATGGGCAACATATTGAGTTCTCTCTACAAGCATATTAGGGAGAATCCACTCCGAAAACACAGCAATTATACAAACTGACACCACATAAAAGTGCTAAACTCTTCCTTTATGAGAAAATATTTCCTCAGAGACAAATGTGTTTTAAAATAGAGGACATGTGTATCTCTATGGTTTGGTCAAAACTATGAGCTGACACTTACCCAAAAATGTTCTGTGGAGGTGCTGACTAACGGAGTGTAAACTTTATACAAAGAAAGAATGAAAGCCGGACACTATATATGCTCCCAACAATTGAATGGCCTTCTTTAACCCTGAAAATGTTTGTTAGGTTTACACATTAAATGACTCGGAGCATATACACTGAGTGTACAAAACATAAAGAACACCTGCTCTTTCCATGACCTAGACTGACCAGGTGAATCCAAGTGAAAGCTATGATCCCGTAAGTCGCTCTGGATCAGAGCGTCTGCTAAATGACTAAAAATGTAAAAATGTTATTGATGTCACCAGTTAAATCCACTTCAATCAGTGTACATGAAGGGGAGGAGACAGGTTAAAGAAGGATTTTTAAGGCTTGAGACAATTGAGACATGGATTGTGTATGTGTGCCATTCAGAGTGTGAATGGGCAAAACAAAAGATTTAAGTTCCTTTGAACAGGGTATGGTAGTAGGTGCCAGGCGCACCGGTTTGATTGTGTCAAGAACTGCAACACTGCTGGGTTTTTCACGCTCAACTGTTTCCAGTTTGTATCAAGAATGGTCCACCCCCCAAAGAGCATCCAGCCAACTTGATACAACTGTGGGAAGCATTGGAGTCAACATGGGTCATCCCTGTGGAACGCTTCGACACCTTGTAGTCCACTCCCCGACAAATTGAGGCTGTTTTGAGGGCAAAAGGGGGTGCAACTCAATATTAGGAAGGTGTTCCTAATGTTTTGTACACTCAGTGTATAGAGTGTGTGACTATCTTAATTTTTTTATCTCCATAGTTTGAACACAGAAACAACGATATAAGAACAGAATGGTTGTAATGTATACGCAGGGAGTCAGGAAGCAGGTGCAGAAGGTGAGTTTAATAATAAAGAAACTGAACGTAAACAAAACCAATACTGCCTGAAGACTGAGGCTACTGAGGGCTAAATAAAGGATACAGTGGCTTGCGAAAGTATTCACCCCCCTTGGAATTTTTCCTATTTTGTTGCCTTACAATCTGGAATTAAAATCGATTTTGGGGGGGTTTGTATAATTTGATTTACACAACATGCCTACCACTTTGAAGATGCAAAATATTTTTTATTGTGAAACAAACAAGAAATAAGACAAAAAAACAGAACTTGAGCATGCATAACTATTCACCGCCCCAAAGTCAATACTTTGTAGAGCCACCTTTTGCAGCAATTACAGCTGCAAGTCTCTATAAGCTTGGCACATCTAGCCACTAGGATTTTTGCCCATTCTTCAAGGCAAAACTGCTCCAGCTCCTTCAAGTTGGGTGGGTTCCGTTGGTGTACAGCAATCTTTAAGTCATACCACAGATTCTCAATTGGATTGAGGTCTGGGCTTTGACTAGGGCATTCCAAGACATTTAAATGCTTCCCCTTAAACCACTCAAGTGTTGCTTTAGCAGTATGCTTAGGGTCATTGTCCTGCTGGAAGGTCTCTGGAAGACTGAAACAAGAATTTCCCTGTATTTAGCGCCATCCATCATTCCTTCAATTCTGACCAGTTTCCCAGTCCCTGCCGATGAAAAACATCCCCAGAGCATGATGCTGCCACCACCATGCTTCACTGTGGGGATGGTGTTCTCGGGGTGATGAGAGGTGTTGGGTTTGCGCCACACATAGCGTTTTCCTTGATGGCCAAAAAGCTCAATTTCTGTCTCATCTGACCAGAGTACCTTCTTCCATATGTTTGCTTATTTTTTTCTTTAAGCAATGGCTTTTTTTCTGGCCACTCTTCCGTAAAGCCCAGCTCTGTGGAGTGTACGGCTTAAAGTGGTCCTATGGACAGATACTCCAATCTCCGCTGTGGAGCTTTGCAGCTCCTTCAGGGTTATCTTTGATCTCTTTGTTGCCTCTCTGATTAATGTCCTCCTTGCCTGGTCCGTGGGCTTTGGTGGGCGGCCCTCTCTTGGCAGGTTTGTTTTGGTGCCATATTCTTTCCATTTTTTAATAATGGATTTAATGGTGCTCCGTGGGATGTTCAACGTTTTTTATATTTTTTTATAACCCAACCCTGATATGTACTTCTCCACAACTTTGTCCCTGACCTGTTTGGAGAGCTCCTTGGTCTTCATGGTGCCGCTTGCTTGGTGGTGCCCCTTGCTTAGTGGTGTTGCAGACTCTGGGGCCTTTCAGAAAAGGTGTATATATACTGAGATCATGTGACAGATCATGTGACACTTAGATTGCACACATGTGGACTTTATTTAACTAATTATGTGACTTCTGAAGGTAATTGTTTGCACCAGATCTTATTTAGGAGCTTCATAGCAAAGGGGGTGAATAGATATGCAAGATATTTTTTTGAATATTTTTCAACAAGTCATTCTTTTCATTACACTTCACCAATTTGGACTATTTTGTGTATGTCCATTACATGAAATCCAAATAAAAATCCATTTAAATTACAGGTTGTAATGCAACAAAATAGGAAAAACGCCAAGGGGGATGAATACTTTTTCAAGGCACTGTACCTAGTCAGTTGTACAACTGAATGCATTCAACTGAAATGTGTCTTCCACAGTTAACCCAACCCCTCTGAATCAGAGAGGTGCGGGGGGGCTGCCTTAATTGACAGCGGCGAACAGTGGGTTAACTGACTTGCTCAGGGGCAGAACAACAGATGTTTACCTTTTCAGCTCGGGGATTCGATCCAGCAACCTTTCGGTTACTGGCCCAACGCTCCTACCCACTAGGCTACCTGCCGCCCCCTTGCCAGGTGTGCGTAATGTGGGTTGTCACGACCGATGGTTAGTAGACCGGCGACATCGAACGCCGTAACGGGTGAGCGGGAGTAGGCGTGACAATGGTAGCCTCTCATCTGTTAGGGTTCAGGATTGGTGACAAGGACTTTGGTTCAGTCCAATTAAGACCTAGCAATAATCTATAACACTGGCTGCTGAGGATAGTGCTGCCAGAACAGAGCAGAGATTCATTATTTTTACGTTTACATTTTTAGTCATTTAGCAGACGCTCTTATCCAGAGCGACTTACAGTTAGTGAGCGAATACATTTTTCATACTGGCCCCCCGTGGAAATCGAACCCACAACCCTGGCGTTGCAAGCGCCATGCTCTACCAACTGAGGTACAGGAGGCCTGGATGAAGAGGAGGACAGGTATGCTGCATGAAAGTAAGATTGTGACATCAGCCACCCAGACTTCTAGGAGGAGTTCCAAATAGCACCCTATTCCCTATGTAATCCACTCATATTGACTAGATTCACCATATTGACTAGATTCACCGTTTCAGATGCAGCAGCCCTGGTCAATGGAATATTAATTGATACTTTGGTTTGTGACCACTGGCCTTTTCCTGTCTTGATAGGGACTCCGGAAGCTAATTAGGAGAGGGGTTGTTGTGTTGTCTTTTGTCTCTGTGATACCCATCACTCTTTCAGCCTTCTTCAGATTCCAGCAGCATCAGCGGGCGCATCCACACGCTCTCTCTTCTCTTTCAGAGTCAAGACCGTGGCAAAAAAATGAGCGTCTGTTCCACTTACTATCTC
This sequence comes from Coregonus lavaretus, assembly GCF_964263955.1. Taxonomy (NCBI): domain Eukaryota; kingdom Metazoa; phylum Chordata; class Actinopteri; order Salmoniformes; family Salmonidae; genus Coregonus; species Coregonus lavaretus. Next base: position 23,977,758 of record NC_140003.1, read on the forward strand.
TGAGTACGTAGTGCTCCTGCAGAATATTAATGAAGTTAGTTACAAGTGCTACCACTAAGAAACCAAACATAGTGTGGGCTGTTCAATTGGTTTATAAGCTCAACCTAGAACCTATTGTGGTTATTGTGCAGGTTCATGACACCTAGGTCTTTAGAGGTGATACTGTTATATAACAGACATCTGTTGTACAAAGCTGTGAATGGGAAACCAAGCATTATCATACAGGTTATCCTGCACTATTGTCTCATAGGTGATTAACTTTCAGATTTTTTTCTACTTTTGTTTTAGTTGTTTTCCACGGGTTCATGTCTGTAGTGTTGAACTGGGACCTATCGCCTGTTGGTGTCAAGACTAAGCCCAGTTACTCCCTAGAATCACAAAGACACATATTTCACCTGTCAATGGAACACAGTGATTTCCAAATCACATAGTGATAAGTCTGTCTGCGCAAATCAAACAATACATGCAGGAGACAGAGCTCTCTAGGCTGAATGAATTAAGACTGCAGTGAAACCAGAGGATCAATATGGCCTGTTCACTTGAATAAAGATCAGAGCCACGTTATGAATTGGACAGAGGCATCTTGGAGGGAGGGAGGGAGGGAGGTCACAAGCTCCCATCTAGTGTCACATTTCTGTTTCAGAGCACTCAACATTCTAATCCTTCCAGTCCTTGAATCCTTCAGCTCTACTACTTATTGACTGGCTATGCTCTACTCTCTGACCCCTGGACTGTGATCTGTGCTGCTAGCAGACAATTCCAGACGTTTTTGGCTCCTTCAGTGTTCCTATTAAGAAATATGTTCCTTATCCATATTCCTACCTATCACATTGCGTTTCTTCTGACATCTGACCCTGTTGCCCTCCTATTCCGTCAACTCCTGGATTGAGTTGGTATGTACAGTAAAGTCACCTCATATGTTTCAGAGGAAATTAAACGTTTGAGAGGAGGGCCATATTTACAGCTTGATGTAGTTTTCCCACCAAAAGCTACCACTACCACCCATAGGGCCCTGGTCAAAAGTAATGCACTATATAGGGAATAGCGTGTCGTTTGTGACGCAGCCTCAGGGATGGATTTGACGGGTGTTGAGAATCCCTGATAATGGCTGTGGGTTTCTGAGTAATGAACAGAGTAAAGCTACCCCTGTCATAATGATTTGTGAGTGTGTATGTAAAGGAGTGGTGCGCTGCATAACACATTGATATATCTAGATGAGAGGAATGTGTATTCAGGTAGTGTGTCACTTCTGATGCTTCCTGATAACTGGCTCTGAGACAAGGTCACAGACACAATCAATTACACCTGCTGCACATAATGTCTTTATCAGCGACTTCTTTCCCTTGATAGGATCCCTTGATAGGAGTATGGTTCAGTTCTCTTTAAACATCCACTACAAACTTCAGCTAACTTTAGCCACCACAAGCTAACAATCAATGGAAGTGATGGGGGCATGTGAGCATGTTTTTTTTAAATGGCCGAATCATCTTTAAGTAACCTAAAACCAAATATGGAGTTGATTTTAATTGATTTCAGGTGATTTTAACTTTTTACAAGCTCACATGCCCCCATCACTTCCATTGATTGTTAGCTTGTGGTGGCTAAGGTTAGCTGGCGTTTGTAGTGGCTGTTTAGAGAAAACTGAACCCTGGATTACAGTTTCTCTTGGCCCATCGACTACTTTCAAGGTGAGGAACCATCTAACATCAAGTTGTAAAATAGTGAACTACTCCTTTAATTAAGTTCCCTCAATTGTAAAAAAGGGGGAAAATAGGTCAGTAAGTAATCTGTAAGTATATCGTTTTGGACTCAGTTGAGCAGTAACACTTGAAAGGCACCACAACACTCACCGAAGAAGTAGATTGTAAATAAGTTCCCTTAAGTGTTAACCTGCGCTAATGTGATTAGCATGACTGTTGTATGTAACAGCAAACCTTCCAGGACATAGACATGTCTTATATTAAATTTTTGTTAATCTAACTGCACTGTCGAATTTACAGTAGCTATTACAGTGAAAAAAATAACATGCTATTGTTTGAAGAGAGTGCACAACAACAAAAAACGTATCACAGCAACTGGTTTGATACATTCACCTCTGAAGGTAAATAATGTACTTACATTCAGTAATCTTGCTCTGATTTGTCATCCTAAGGGTCCCAGAGATCAAATGTACCATAGTTTTGTTTGATAAATTCCATTTTTATATTCAAATGTAGGAACTGGGTTCTACAGTTTGAACCACTGCTGTCTCTGGCTCCACACCCACCCCGCCCGGCCATCTAGATGTGTGAAAGTTAGTGTATAAGCTAATGATCCATCATGTATGACATTCCTGGGAGTGTGTAAACTTACATTTTGTATTACCATATCATTTTTGTATGTTCTCTATAGTTATGTACTTGGACATGTATCAATTGACCAATTCAGCACATTTGGGCAGACTTGATACAAAATAGTCCAGTATTGCAATGCTTCACTGGATCAATCTGAAACTTTGCACACACACTGCTGCCATCTAGTGGCCCAAATCTAAATTGCGCCTAAACTGCAATATTATATTGTGACCTTTCTCTTGCATTTCAAAGATGATGGAACAATTTTTTTTATAGAAAACGCATGTTTTTTTGTTTGTATTATCTTTTACCAGATATAATGTGTTATATTCTCCTACATTAATTTAACATTTCCACAAACTTCAAAGTGTTTCCTTTCAAATGGTATCAAGAATATGCATATCCTTGCTTCAGGTCCTGAGCTACAGGCAGTTCAATTTGGGTATGTCATTTTAGGCGAAAATTGAAAAAAAGGGTCCGATCCTTAAGAGGTTAAAAAGGGGAAAGGAGGTCAGTAAGACAGTTGAGTTGACTTGAGTACCTGAGGTAGTGAAGGTAGATCATAGTAGTAATACCTCTGACAGTGGCGCTTATGTCCTTTAATACTGTGGCTGAGATTCTCTCTGTGGAGTTAGCAGTGTTTTAGAGATTTAGAAACCACGGAATGAATTCTGTGCTCTGCAGTGCCCACATGGGAAATCCTGCCTGGCTGATAGTTATTCCACAGTGTCAGAGAAGGAAAAAGGGAAGGAATGGGGCTTAAAAATATGTTTCTACCCCATAGATATTGTTTATTGTAATCTGTTATATTGATTTGTAGACTAATATAATCTTGGGGACTCAGTTCCATGAGGACAAATCCAAGACATTATTATTTCTTACATTCTTACCATGTTTTGTTGTCTTGTGCTATTAGTTAGATATTTAAATCTATACACGCTGGGCAAATAGTGCTCCAAAATAGCACTTAAAATTACTTTGTATGATCCTAATCTTTGTAATAATAGTGACATCTCTCAGACGTCGGCTACATTTTCTGCATTACATTCCCCAGCTGTTTGCATCCCAAATGGCACCCTATTCTCTATTTAGTGCACTACTTTTTACCAGAGTCCTATAGGTGCTATAGGATGCCATTTGGGACTCAGAGAGAATGGTAGAATGGCAGCTTGTTATGTAACAGGGATTTAATGAAAGTTGTCTAAGGAGTGATGGATGTAATATGTCCCAGTTACTAGGAAGTGGTGTGATTGCTCTCTGTCGGTAGTCATGGATCTGTGATAAGGGAAGGAAATCCCAAGTGCCAAAGCCATGAATGAGTAAAGATGATAAATGTGCATAACGATTCCACTAACAGTGCGCTAGTCCTGCAAAGCCATAAGAGTAGTAAGCTTTCTAGTGACACCATTAGAAATACAAATATATCATATTCAACTAGAGAAATGTACTTTTTATTTACAGTTTAATTTTTAATTTACAGTAAAATTACAGTGAAATGGTTCGCAGGATTAGAAAATGTTATGCCGATGATTAGGAGCAGCATTTCTTCTCTAGTGTGTCTTGAGACTTTTCCCTGACTCCATAGTTGTCCCCCACGATAAAATCGGGGAGGGGACTATGGATTCGTCTCCATCCTTCCTTTTGTTCGTACGTTAGTCACACGCGATATCTCAGACAGCACTGGGACGATTTTGATGAAACTTGGGTGAATGATGCGTCTTGCCATAGAGATCCGGCATTTACACAATTACACTGACTGACCAAGGCGAGGAGCTATAGTAATTAACTGAAAATTGTTAGTCACACGCAATATCTCAATTAGCCCAAGGGGGGCACTACATCATTCGTGGGGGACTACGTGTTTACTGTTGCCTTTGTCATCTGTACTTTAGTTTAGTCAAGTATTACTGGACTTCAGTCTACTCCAGTTTTATCTCAAGTAGCCAGTGTAAAGAGGGACCATTTTTACAATGTTCTGTTATTGTGTTGTTTTTGGATAGGTTCCCTTTCATTTATCATTAACTATAAGAGACAGTTGTGTTCCTTGTCTACTTTGAACAGCATTATGAACAGGAAACTAAAGTTAATTTCATTATGTACAGTACTGCAAAATTCTGTAAAATGTTATAAATTCACAAAAATGCAATATATTTTGCCATAAAGTATGTCAACATGTTGTTTTGTTCATACTGGTCCTCATTTCTCCTGTGGATTTTGAGAAATGTCTGGGTTGGAGTGCTAACTCTGGTTAGTACATAAGATCACACAGACAGGGTGTGACAACAACAAATTACATACAGTAAGGCTCAGTGAAAATACACTCAATCACTATTCACCAAATCTTAATACTTTGCTTCGATTTACCAATGCATAAAAACATTCCACAATAGGGGCTTACAAGTCTATCGAGGGGCAAATAGTAACACAGTACGTCAGTCACCAAAGCTACATCTTAGTGCTCTTCTCTATTGGGTTCAAGTACATACTGTCGTCTGTCTGGTATTTCTGGTTCTTTTTCAAGTTTTCTTCATTGTCGTCATTGACTGTCTTGTCTGGGAACAGCTTGTCTAGCTCGTCAGGGTCTACGTAGGTGTAGAAGTAAGCCATGATGGAGAAGATGATGCAGACTGCCACCAGGAGGCCAGCGAACAACAGGAACTCCATCCACTGGGAATTAGAAGTTCGACTCAACGTTAAACACATTGAACACAGGTCTATGTCGTTATTTGAAAGCCATATTTATTATCCAGGTGTACTCTAATTGAGAAAGGGACCAAGACAGTAATGTTGTTGTGATTGGTTGCCCTCTAGTGGACTCCCACAGACATTTGGTTTTGTTTTATTGTTTTTAACTGGTTTATGCAGTCTATGGGTTTACTGGTGCAATGACAAGGTTTTCTAAAAGGCACATTGAAAACAAAAGCACTCTTCTACTACTGGGACTGGGACTTACCTGATCCAGACCTGCCCCCTCTGCTACGATCAGCACAATGACATTGCCAAAGGCTACAGTCAGTAGCCAGCCAGCCTGCAGCACTGACTTCATGCTAGCTGGGGCCTGTATTGAACATAGACCTATATATTGTTTATCATTGGTGGGGAAAAGCAGGGACAGATCACACAGCTCTGGGGGATAATAATGATGATACACACGTTCTTTACTCAAACATTATATTCTCTCCTTGTACAGTCGTGGTCAAAAGTTTTGAGAATGACACAAGTATTGGTCTTCACAAAGTTTGCTGCTTCAGTGTTTAGATATTTTTGTCAGATGTTACTATGGTATACTGAAGTATAATTACAAGCATTCCATAAGTGTCAAAGGCTTTTATTGACAATTACATTAAGTTTATGCAAAGAGTCAATATTTGCAGTGTTGACCCTTCTTTTTCAAGACCTCTGCAATCCGCCCTGGCATGCTGTTAATTAACTTCTGGGCCACATCCTGACTGATGGCAGCCCATTCTTGCATAATCAATGCTTGGAGTTTGTCAGAATTTGTGGGTTTTTGTTTGTCCACCCGCCTCTTGAGGATTGACCACAAGTTCTCAATGGGATTAAGTTCTGGGGAGTTTCCTGGGCGCCCTGAAGCCTTCTTCACAACAATTGAACCTCTCTCCTTGAAGTTCTTGATGATCCGATAAATGGTTGATTTAGGTGCAATCTTACTAGCAGCAATATCCTTGCCTGTGAAGCCCTTTTTGTGCAAAGCAATGATGACGGCACGTGTTTCCTTGCAGGTAACCATGGTTAACAGAGGAAGAACAATGATTTCAAGCACCACCTTCCTTTTAAAGCTTCCAGTCTGTTATTCTAACTCAATCAGCATGACAGAGTGATCTCCAGCCTTGTCCTTGTCAACACTCTCACCTGTGCTAACGAGAGAATCACTGACATGATGTCAGCTGGTCATTTTGTGGCAGGGCTGAAATGCAGTGGAAAAGTTCATTTTCATGGCAAAGAGGGACTTTGCAATTCATCTGATCACTCTTCATAACATTCTGGAGTATATGCAAATTGCCATCATAAAAACTGAGGCAGCAGACTTTGTGAACATTTATATTTGTGTCATTCTCAAAACTTTTCACGACTGTAGAGGCGGAATTCCAAATAATCAACCCATAATCTTGTAATCCCCCTAGGCACTTCATGTAGATCTGAAAGGGTTCAGGTTGGTATAAGCAATATGATTTTAGCTCCATCTTGCCCTCTGAAAGGTGGAATTTTCATCATATTGGACACACCAATTCTTTCAGATATTCAGAGGTACCTTCAGTATGTAGGCATTTTAGGTTTATTATCAATACTCAACCAATAATCAATTACTAATCACTGCTGACCTGTGAATAAGACAACTACCAACCTGTGAGTAGGAGAACTCGAGGCCTGTGATGGAGAACATGACTTCTCCTGCTGTGATCAGGACGTACTGGGGAATCTGCCAGGCTATGTGGACATCATTGGCCTTCACATCCTCCATTTTCTGGAGAATGATCTCTCCAGGGCCCTGGAAAAAAGTAAAAGAGGCTAGTACTGTATGCCAGGGCAGGCACTGACAATGCTAACAATAATAATATAATAATAATATGCCATTTAGCAGACGCTTTTATCCAAAGCGACTTACAGTCATGTGTGCATACATTTTTACGTATAGGTGGTCCCGGGGATCGAACCCACTACCCTGGCGTTACAAGCGCCATGCTCTACCAATTGAGCTACAGAGGACCACAATGCCAAGGTTGTGGGTTCAATTCTCGCAGGGATCACATACACTTACGTTAAACTACTAGGTAGCTAGTACTGGAGGTAGCTAGTACTGTGCTAGTCCAGGTATTTATACTTATACTGGCTTCAGGCTGTAGCAGGAAGCACATATAGTATCTACAGTATGGTATTTTGTGGTAAAGCCAGTGGCCTGACTCACCCCTTTGAGAATGACAGTGTACGAGGCTCCAAAGTCAAGCAGGCCCAGGTGGATGGTGGAATTCTGTGATCCTGATGTACACTTATCATTTGTGTACCTGTGAGAGATGGGATAGGTGAAGGATTTAGAGAAGGCAGAGGTAAAAGTGATCTGTGGATACTGAGATATGATCTAGTACTGTATCTATTACTGATTTGTTAATATATCAGTCAGATGTTCAGTGTTAGAAAATTAGGAATATCAGTTATAGGATATTCTGTCAGTGGACTGGGATGAGATACTTTAACATTTGTTATGCGAGTCATACTCACACTTTTCTTTCCACACTGTTATGGGGAGATATGCCATAGTCAGCAGGTACGTAAAAGTCCACACCACCCACTGTTATGTTCACAGCCTCACTCCATGTGTTGATGAATCTGTTCGAGACAGTGTACATGTTAAATGCTTCAGCTCCAATACATTTCTAATGCAGGTATGCAGAGATGGGATAACGTGTATTCATTTATCTATAGCTGAGAGTCATGAGGAACATGTCTTTGTCCATTGTACAAGATGATTCACAAGACGATGGACTCTTATTCTTTCCTCCAGTTCAATTCAAACATAAAAACATCCTTACCTCAGGTTCGCTTCCATTTTTTCACTTTTATGTATGTTGTCTGTCGCCTATATTGTGAAAAAATAAAAGAAATAAACAGAAAAGATCATGAAAATTGCAAATACATAAATCATTTCTGTAGTAGGCTATTAAGAAGAGCTGCTGGTCATTCAATAACTGTTGTAATCATTATGGCGCTTCAGTTCAGACTTCAGACTCACTAATTGACACACAATCCCAGAGCCATTGCTGTGCAGGACGAGAGTGTAGGCTTTCTGCTCTGTGAAGGTTTGGACACACTGGTAAGGGTTTTCATTTTGGGTGACCCCCATACTGATGGTCTTGTTGTGTCCCCCTAGTTGAATATGCTGATATGCTGGTGGATCCTAATGGACAGACACAGTGGCAGAGTGAATTAACCCTCCCGTTGTCCTAGGGTCAAAATGACCCGCCACTGTGTTGAACCAACTTTATTTAATTTTTATATTTTTTGGATCATTTGTGAGAAGGAGGCAGTGATACTTTCTTTAAAGTCTCACTGCCTCCTTCTCACAAATGATCCCAAAAATATAAAAATTTAATAAAGTTGGTTCAACACAGTGGCGGGTCATTTTGACCCTAGGACAACGGGAGGGTTATTAACAAGGTTTATGTTCAGCTATATAGCCAAAACAAAGTACACGTTGACCCCAGAAGAACACACTCCTATCTGGTAGGACTGCTTTCTGTAAGAGCTGCTGTCAAAGTTTATAAATACATGATGTGTTATAAGCATAGCATTATCAACTTAAGTTAGGTTAATTGAAATAGACTTACAGGAATGAACAAAGCCGCTCAGACCAGAGCAATTTGACCGCATCCTCATGGGTACATTCATTCTATGGTTAGGTTACAGTAAAACAGCCTGTTTGGTATTATCCTGTAATGTGCTTTACTGTTGTACTGTTTTACAAATCTGCCAAACTGGTTTACCTCATAGGATTTGATGGGTTGTGAGAAGAGGTTACTCCCGGGGATGTTCAGGTTGATGTCACTGCCAGCCAGATTGTAGACCTGTAGCAGACATTGTCCCTGTGGCGCAGGCTCCACCACTGTTTTCTACCAGAGGCAAAGAGAAGAGAGAGGGGTCATTAGAATCAAGGTAGTCTCTTCCCACAGCTACAGCTGCTATAGGTAGGGTAGAATGCCATGAGTCTGTCACTTTGGTTATAAAGCGGTCGTTCCAGAAGTTATTAAGAATGATGATAATCTTACAAAAACACGATTAGTGCTTGTTCTGACATTTCTGGCCTTTGGCAAGTTATACAAACAAAATCTGAAGTGAAATTGAGCCAGAGATGCTTAGTCTTACCGTGACATTGACCTCCACCAAGGTGGCAGAACCGAAAGCCAGCGCTGCAAAGATCATACCCACGGCCATCTTCTTCAGCGGCCTGAGAAGAGATAGAAGAATCTGACAATCAAACAATATGACCCCACACTACCCTTAGATACCTTACATTACACTCTTATAGACTCTTAAAGATGCACTCCAGGAACTTAAGAACAACAAATTCGTAACATATAGTACGAATTGGATTCGTAACATATCATACGGAATACAAAAAAATCGTCTTATTTTTTTTGCATGATGTAACATATCATACGAAATGGATGACGTATTATACAATTTGATGATGTAGTACACAAAAACGGGGACCACTTTTGGCTTGTGAGCACCACTTTCAAAACTACTGGCTGAATTTATACAAATGTTTGAGAGTGCATCTTTAACAGACTGCTTGACGGTCAACCCACATTGGTCAACATTGTCCCTATCACAGTTGTTACTACACACTACTACACAGTACTAACCAGTAGTACACAGTTGCTACTACACAGTAACAACAATTTCTGTTCTCAGAAATTATTCATTTGGTCAGTTGTTTTATAGCTCTGTAGGGGGAGACGTTTGCACATTGTTTCCACGTATCTTTCACCCATCTCTATTTTTATTTATTTATTTTATTTAACCTTTATTTAACCAGGTAAGCCAGTTGAGAACAAGTTCTCATTTACAACTGTGACCTGGCCAAGATAAAGCAAAGCAGTGTGATTAAAACAACAACACAGAGTTACATATGGGGTAACCTAAACATAAAGTCAAAAATACAACAGTAAATATATATACAGTGTGTGCAAATGTAGTAAATTATGGAGGTAAGGCAATAAATAGGCCATAGTGCAAAATAGTTACAATTTCGTATTAACACTGGAATGATAGAAGTGCAAAAGATGATGTGCAAATAGAGATACTGGGGTGCAAATTAGCAAAATAAATAACAATATGGGGATGAGGTAGTTGGGTGGGCTAATTTCAGAATGGCTGTGTACATGTGAAGTGATCGGTAAGCTGCTCTGACAACTGATGCTTAAAGTTAGTGAGGGAGATAAGAGTCTCCAGCTTCAGAGATGTTTGCAGTTCGTTCCAGTCATTGGCAGCAGAGAACTGGAAGGAATGGCGGCCAAAGGAGGTGTTGGCTTTGGGGATGACCAGTGAGATATATCTGCTGGAGCGCAGACTACGGGTGGGTGTTGCTATGGTGACCAGTGAGCTAAGATAAGGCGGGGATTTGCCTAGCAGTGATTTATAGATTACCTGGAGCCAGTGGGTTTGGCGACGAATATGTAGTGAGGGACAGCCAACAAGAGCGTACAGGTCACAATGGTGGGTAGTACAGTGGGGAGAACAAGTATTTGATACACTGCCGATTTTGCAGGTTTTCCTACTTACAAAGCATGTAGAGGTCTGTAATTTTTATCATATGTACACTTCAACTGTGAGAGACGGAATCTAAAACAAAAATCCAGAAAATCACATTGTATGATTTTTAAGTAATTAATTTGCATTTTATTGCATGACATAAGTATTTGATACATCAGAAAAGCAGAACTTAATATTTGGTACAGAAACCTTTGTTTGCAATTACAGAGATTATACATTTCCTGTAGGTCTTGACCAGGTTTGCACACACTGCAGCAGGGATTTTGGCCCACTCCTCCGTACAGACCTTCTCCAGATCCTTCAGGTTTCGGGGCTGTCGCTGGGCAATACGGACTGCCCTGGCTGTGTGTTTCGGGTCGTTGTCATGCTGGAAGACCCAGCCACGACCCATCTTCAATGCTCTTACTGAGGGAAGGAGGTTGTTGGCCAAGATCTCGCGATACATGGCCCCATCCATCCTCCCCTCAATACGGTGCAGTCGTCCTGTCCCCTTTGCAGAAAAGCATCCCCAAAGAATGATGTTTCCACCTCCATGCTTCACGGTTGGGATGGTGTTCTTGGGGTTGTACTCATCCTTCTTCTTCCTCCAAACAAGGCGAGTGGAGTTTAGACCAAAAAGCTATATTTTTGTCTCATCAGACCACATGACCTTCTCCCATTCCTCCTCTGGATCATCCAGATGGTCATTGGCAAACTTCAGACGGGCCTGGACATGCGCTGACTTGAGCAGGGGGACCTTGCATGCGCTGCAGGATTTTAATCCATGACGGCGTAGTGTGTTACTAATGGTTTTCTTTGAGACTGTGGTCCCAGCTCTCTTCGGGTCATTGACCAGGTCCTGCCGTGTAGTTCTGGGCTGATCCCGCACCTTCCTCATGATCATTGATGCCCCACGAGGTGAGATCTTGCATGGAGCCCCAGACCGAGGGTGATTGACCGTCATCTTGAACTTCTTCAATTTTCTAATAATTGCGCCAACAGTTGTTGCCTTCTCACCAAGCTGCTTGCCTATTGTCCTGTAGCCCATCCCAGCCTTGTGCAGGTCTACAATTTTATCCCTGATGTCCTTACACAGCTCTCTGGTCTTGGCCATTGTGGAGAGGTTAGAGTCTGTTTGATTGAGTGTGTGGACAGGTGTCTTTTATACAGGTAACGAGTTCAAACAGGTGCAGTTAATACAGGTAATGAGTGGAGAACAGGAGGGCTTCTTAAAGAAAAACTAACAGGTCTGTGAGAGCTGGAATTCTTACTGGTTGGTAGGTGATCAAATACTTATGTCATGCAATAAAATGCAAATTAATTACTTAAAAATCATACAATGTGATTTTCTGGATTTTTGTTTTAGATTCCGTCTCTCACAGTTGAAGTGTACCTATGATAAAAATTACAGACCTCTACATGCTTTTTATGTAGGACAACCTGCAAAATCGGCAGTGTATCAAATACTTGTTCTCCCCACTGTATATGGGGCTATGACATGATAAGATCACTAGGTTTGGTAGAGCAGCTACAAATGTTTTCTTTATGACCAACAGGTAGCTGTGTAAGCCACATGATGCTTGTTCTTGCACCATTCCTTACTCCCTTAGTTTCCTCATAAAAGATGACTGTGGAACACTGTAGTGTCCACCGTCAGCTAAAGCTCCTGCTCGTTTAGAGACGGGGTGTGTCTGAAAACGTAGCCTTGCTTCCTCCATCCTTGTTTCCCCAATTATCCTTGAAATGCATTGGAGAAGAGGATCCAAGGTCCCTCCTCCAATGAGCTTTGATAGGAAAGGCAAGGAATTTAGGAAACAAGGACAGAGGAAGCAAGGATGTCACAGCTAGTGTTCAGATACACAAGGTCCACTCACGTGAGATTGATCTTGCACAGGCCTATGAGTGGGTACACAACCACATCAAAGATAGGCACAAACACAAGGATTAGCAGAGCGTTTAACATCTGAAAGAACAAGAAAGAACAAAACACATGGCACATGCCTATAAATGACAATAAAAAATCCCCCAAAATATCATAAAATCATAAAGGTTGATGCAGCATACTTATAAAATACATTATGGTGGTAATGTCCATTATAAAAGGGTTTGGGTTCAGGAGAGAACAAGTGTGATCTTAGTCAAGGCCATAAGAGAGATAACCTATGGTTACAGTTCTAGTATAAAGATTATAAGCATTAGTAATGTATTATGTACTGTTACGAAGTGAGCAACATAACGTAGCAGGCGTAAAAAGACACTTGAGCGGAGTCCCCATATCCGTTTATCAGGGGAAACGGAAGTTAGCTTGAAAATACTGTATCCCTGAAAACTGGAATCATCCGCTTTCTGTCGACCCCGCAGAGAGTGGGAAGAGAGTAAGGAACTGCAGGTACCTGCATTTGATCAGGCTTTAGGACAAATGTTGATCCCTGTAAAAGGGAGACAGACTTTACAACAATATCTCAATTTCAGATTACAGTCAACGATAATAAAACAATTCAGAATACTATGAAATCATAAATATTGTACAATCAGCTTTTACCACAGTTGTAAAGCACATTGCTACACAAGGAAATAAACTTAGGAAGGCCATTCACTACGATACTCATACCACTGTTGTTATGTACTGTACATTGAAAGAAAGAAAAAGGAACTTACGAAGGCCATGTTCATCCGGGTGGCCTGGAGAGTCCAGCGGGATCCCTACAGCATCACAAAACAAAGATGGCTGAATGTTATCATGTTATCACTGCCACATTCATAGCATTCTGTGGCACTGGATAGCTGGTTCGCCGTCACCATTCACTTCAATGGCATAATCAGACCTCTTTAATCCAACATGTCCTTGGCTTCTAACATGCCTAATGGAAAGCCAAACAAAATGTTCTTGCCAATAAACAACATAAATTCCCTTCATTTAAAACCAAGATGGAGGTTTTGGTTCTACTTGTTAGTTTGAATCACTGTGTTTTATAAGAGGAATGTGCCCAGGAAGTCTGGGTTAGGGAATGTTGGATAGATGTGGGTTTGGGGTTTGCATTTTTCCCTAATCAGGTTTGCATTTTTCCTTAATCAGATTGTAGTGTGGCGTTGTTTATTGTTGGCCAGAGGAGAGGAGAGCACAGATGCCAGAAGAGTGCCTTAAGATCAAGCAGTGAGGCAAACAGAACTTGGGGTCCCAGAGGGCAGAGCTGGTTGAAATTACGTCATTTCAATCAGTTTTGTCTTTACTCAGTCCATATCCACTGTATTGGACTGTATCCAGGGTTTCGGAACCATGAAAGGTATTGCTTAGGCCGGGGCTTTTTAACAGCTAGGGTGGTGGTTACTGTTCTCGTGAGGATGGTTAGGGTAAGGGTAAGCGTTGGGTCCTTACCTGCTGGTCAAACAGAGCCCAGAACATGGGCAGAGGGATGTAGAGCACCAGAACCCTTAGGACCATTTTAATTTCATGGATCAGACGTCTCTGTAGAGAAACACATAGGAAACCATACATTATGGGTCACTATCAGGAGAGACTTCTTCATACATACACATATACCTTTTCCTGTAGACTTTTACCTATAAACCAGATCACCAAAGACAAAATGCAATTTTATGAAAACGTTTTCTTATCTTTATATTATCTTATCGTATCTTAATCTGAAACATTGTTAATTGGGGCAGTTAAAAGCTCCATGAAGTCATTCTAGTCGTCACAAAAGTTATTTCATTCTTGATAATCATACCGGATACTTCTCCTCTGCCCAGTCCAGCCAGTGTTTCTTCTTAGGGTCATACTTAGAGCTCTTCCAGCGGTTCTTGATGGCCAACTGTAGGATGGAGGGAACAGGAGCAGTCATGGTACAGTAGTAAGCCCAGGGACAGAGTTTCTCAGTGGTTTATCTTTCTGTAATCTCAGAACCCAGAACCAAATCATGAGTGTGCTGCCAGCAATGTTAACGGTCTGCCACGAGAGACATCTTTCTATGGAAGTACGTGACTGATGAGAGAGTGAGAGATGGATGACTTACCCCCATGCACTTACACACATCCAGCAAGACGTTCCCTTCCGGTGGACTCTTCTTATACATCCCACTTCCAGAGATGAACACAACTACAAAGACATAGACATATAAAGAGTGGAGTTTGAGTAGAAGTTGAGTAGAAGTTGTGCTATTTTACATTGGTTATTAAAAAACGAATTGTAAATGTACTATGGCAATACAGTTTTATGAGTGTTGGTCTCCTCCCAAGAGCACTCCCTAACTGCAAACAAATTATCATCACTGTTGTCTTTCTGTCAGACCAAGGGGGAACTGAGGGGAGACGGATGTGTGGGAGTTCCCAATGAGTTCCCTAAGTGAAGTCCTTTTGACATGTAAAAATGTGAATTCTAGGAGTTCCTAGAGTGGCTTTTTCCACCCATGGTCATCCCTGAAGGGTTAGAGGTAAACAAGACCCTTACTCCCTGTTATAGTAAACTTCTTGACTAAACACTGAAGAGTGTTGAGGATGTGTGCTATCTGGGTGTGTGACATTTGTTTAGCCCTGGAGCTAAAACAAATGAGCCAAAAGACCTACAGACTGTATTTTCATATGTCAGCAACATTTCTGTCCTGTTTGTATTGTTACTGTAACCCACCTACCGCTAAATCAAGCATATGTTATTATGGACAAGACCAGCAAGTAGCCAATACCAGCCATCTGTGTGTGTGTGTGTGTGTGTGTGTGTGTGTGTGTGTGTGTGTGTGTGTGTGTGTGTGTGTGTGTGTGTGTGTGTGTGTGTGTGTGTGTGTGTGTGTGTGTGTGTGTGTGTGTGTGTGTGTGTGTGTGTGTGTGTGTGTGTGCATGCGTGCGTGTTTGTGTGTGTCTAACACAGTTCTATGTTGTTTTGACTGGCGAGGCTCCATGTTTACCAGGCCCTACACACACATCGGTGTTCCTGCCATTAGGGTCTTTCTGCTGACTGCCTCAGAATCCCATTCCTCTTTAGGGTTCACTGCCTCTGCCTGGCTAAAGCATGTGCTATCAAAACAAACCCTGTTTTCCGACTCGGGGGCCACAGCCCCCCGCTGTGACCCATAATGGTAGCTTGGCTATGTGAAAAGTAGCTCATGTATACACGTCTGCTGCACAACCAGGTCTGTGCTGAATGCATTCAATACATACTGTACCCAGCAGGCAAGGTTGTAATCTGGTAATGTAATCAAATCGTTTCTACCAGGTTTACCCACTGGGTATATTCTAGTCCAAGTATGCAGTAGAAATCCAGACTTCATAAGAAGAGGTGTGAAGAAGAGAGGACACTCACTTAGAGCAATGACCATCAAAATCGCTGGTACTCCGAAGGCAAGAGCGTAGCAGTCACCACCAAAACACTGCACATCTCCTGCAAGTGCAAGAACACATATACAGTACAGTTAAGCTGTACTGTCTATGCAGCAGACATAAGCAATTTCAGAGGTCTGAGCCCTCACTATTAAGGTTAGGATTAAGGTTCATGTTGACACGAACCTCGCAATACAGGTGTGATGAGTGTCGATAAGACACTCCCAGCATTGATGGACATGTAGAAAATTGAGAAGAATTTCCTCCTTTCATTTGTCTGAGGTGAGAAGGGAGAAAACCAATGATGGTGAACACTGTTTAATATCAGAAAATCAATTTAGATGAGTACTTTTGCAGGTCAGTAAAGTTGTTTTCTTCCATTCATGGCTGAATTTCTATAATATTTCTACTTCAATAGGCCTTCAACAAAACATATTTTAGTAATCACAGATGTTAGATTGATCCTTCCCTCACATATTGCATTAACAATATAAAAGCAGGGGTTGGAACCAAAAATATTTTCCAATTGTTTGTTCTGAACAGAACCATTATTTTTTTCGTTCCGTTCCACTGCCCAGCAAAATAAAGTTCTGAACTGGTTCGAACCCCAAAAAAGTACTTGTTTATATTGTTCCTTTCTGTTCCTTTTTAAACCTCTGCAATCAAATGTTTTTTTACATTTAGCTTGACATTAAATGACTTCACCAATCAGTGCGGATAGAGCAGCTTGCTATGGAGCGGGTAAGCGATTCAATCTGTATAGGAAAGTCGTTAAGAGCAAATTGTATTTTGCCGTAACAGCATCGTTTAATCATAATGAATGAAAAACACACACTGTGTTGCCAGTCACAGTGTAGGGCGCGAGATGCAACTGACATTTTGTGAGAGGCTTCTATGGAGGAACTTTGAATGTCTTTGATCTTCAGAGTTGGTTTAACGTTGGACCAGAGCAAACATTAGCTAGCTAGCTAGCTAGCTAGCTAACAAGCTTGTGTGTGCAGAGCAGCAATACATTTAAAAACACGTCTTACCTTTGTGTAGTTAATAAATCCAGTGTGAAACGTGATAACTATAGTATCCTTAACTAGCATTGAAAAAGCTAATTGATTATTTTAAACATCTCTTCCTAATTTCTGAATCATGCTTGTAATGTTGTCAGTAAGCTACACAGTAACCTGCTTCAGAGGGGAGGGGCAGCCTACACATAAACGCTAACCCACTGGCAAAGATTTCCAGCTGGCAGGAAGACACTGGAATAAGTTTCTTAGTGACAGAGTGAGGGCTATGCATAGGCGCTTTGTTGCAATTTTGGTGGGACTGGAAAGAAATGCCCGGAACATTAAAGAAATGTATTAACCGGTTCCCATGCTTTTAAAATAATGTTTCTGTTCCGGAACAGTATAGGTAACTTTCGTTTCCGGTCGGGGTCTGTTCCTCAAATAATTTAGTTATTTTCTGTTTTTTGGTTCTGTTCCCTGAAAAGTTCCAACCCTTGAATAAAAGTTGTATATAATAGTCTCTTACATGCTCTTCATCAAACTGGTCACCTCCGAACGCTGATACACAGGGTTTGATACCTCCCGTACCAAAGGCTATGAGGATCAGACCCACCATAGACAGTACTCTAGAACACGCACACATACAGAGCACAGCATTAGGTGTCAGATTGGTCTACACATTTACAGGGCAACATTTCTAGCTCTTAACCGATCAGTGATCCACTACTCACATGTGTATAGTTGAGTCCCCCACACTCGGTATGGCCCCAACAGACTTGATGACGTGACCGAGTACATAGACAACAGAGAGGTAGACAATGGTCCTGTGGATGACATGACACACAGTCGTTACTTTCATAATTATCTTAGAATAGAATAGAATACTTGGAACCACAATAGATCAAACAGAGTACACAGTGGGGAAAAAAAGTATTTAGTCAGCCACCAATTGTGCAAGTTCTCCCACTTAAAAAGATGAGAGAGGCCTGTAATTTTCATCATAGGTACACGTCAACTATGACAGGCAAATTGAGGAAAAAAAATCCAGAAAATCACATTGTAGGATTTTTAATGAATTTATTTGCAAATTATGGTGGAAAATAAGTATTTGGTCACCTACAAACAAGCAAGATTTCTGGCTCTCACAGACCTGTAACTTCTTCTTTAAGAGGCTCCTCTGTCCTCCACTCGTTACCTGTATTAATGGCACCTGTTTGAACTTGTTATCAGTATAAAAGACACCTGTCCACAACCTCAAACAGTCACACTCTAAACTCCACTATGGCCAAGACCAAAGAGCTGTCAAAGGACACCAGAAACAAAATTGTAGACCTGCACCAGGCTGGGAAGACTGAATCTGCAATAGGTAAGCAGCTTGGTTTGAAGAAATCAACTGTGGGAGCAATTATTAGGAAATGGAAGACATACAAGACCACTGATAATCTCCCTCGATCTGGGGCTCCACGCAAGATCTCACCCCGTGGGGTCAAAATGATCACAAGAACGGTGAGCAAAAATCCCAGAACCACACGGGGGGACCTAGTGAATGACCTGCAGAGAGCTGGGACCAAAGTAACAAAGCCTACCATCAGTAACACACTACGCCGCCAGGGACTCAAATCCTGCAGTGCCAGACGTGTCCCCCTGCTTAAGCCAGTACATGTCCAGGCTCATCTGAAGTTTGCTAGAGTGCATTTGGATGATCCAGAAGAGGATTGGGAGAATGTCATAAGGTCAGATGAAACCAAAATATAACTTTTTGGTAAAAACTCAACTCGTCGTGTTTGGAGGACAAAGAATGCTGAGTTGCATCCAAAGAACACATTTTTAGCAGACGCTCTTATCCAGAGCGACTTACAGTTAGTGCATACATTATTTTTGTATTTTTCATACTGGCTCCCCTTAGGAATTGAACCCACAACCCTGGCGTTGCAAACGCCATGCCCTACCAACTGAGCTACATCCCTGCCAGCCATTCCCTCCCCTACCCTGGACGACGCAGGGCCAATTATGCGCCGCCCCATGGGTCTCCCGGTCGCGGCCGGCTACAACAGAGCCTGGATTCGAACCAGGATCTCTAGTGGCACAGCTAGCACTGTGATGCAGTGCCTTAGACCACTGCGCCACTCGGGAGACTACCTTACCATACCTACTGTGAAGCATGGGGGTGGAAACATCATGCTTTGGGGCTGTTTTTCTGCAAAGGGACCAGGACGACTGATCCGTGTAAAGGAAAGAATGAATGGGGCCATGTATCGTGAGATTTTGAGTGAAAACCTCCTTCCATCAGCAAGGGCATTGAAGATGAAATGGGGCGGCAGGTAGCTTAGTGGGTAAGAGCGTTGTGCCAGTAACCGAAAGGTCGCTGGTTCTAATCCCTGAGCCGACTAGGTGAAAAATCTGTCGATGTGTCCTTAAGCAAGGCACTTAACCCTAATTGCTCATGTAAGTCGCTCTGGATAAGAGCGTCTGCTAAATGACTTAAATGTAAAATGTAAATGTAATGAAACGTGGCTGGGTCTTTCAGCATGACAATGATCCCAAACACACCGCCCGGGCAACGAAGGAGTGGCTTCGTAAGAAGCATTTCAAGGTCCTGGAGTGGCCTAGCCAGTCTCCAGATCTCAACGCCATAGAACATCTTTGGAGGGAGTTGAAAGTCCGTGTTGCCCAGCGACAGCCCCAAAACATCACTGCTCTAGAGGAGATCTGCATGGAGGAATGGGCCAAAATACCAGCAACAGTGTGTGAACACCTTGTGAAGACTTACAGAAAACGTTTGACCTGTGTCATTGCCAACAAAGGGTATATAACAAAGTGGGGCGGCAGGTAGCTTAGTGGTTAAGAGCGTAGTGCCAGTAACCGAAAGGTCGCAGGTTCTAATCCCCGAGCCGACTAGGTGAAAAATCTGTTGATGTGCCCTTGAGCAAGGCACTTAACCCTAATTGCTCCTGTAAGTCGCTCTGGATAAGAGCGTCTGCTAAATGACTAAAATGTAAAGTATTGAGAAACTTCTGTTATTGACCAAATACTTATTTTCCACCATAATTTGCAAATACATTCATTAAAAATCCTACAATGTGATTTTCAGGGAAAAAAAATCTCATTTTGTCTGTCATAGTTGACGTGTACCTATGATGAAAATTACAGGCCTCTCTCATCTTTTTAAGTGGGAGAACTTGCACAATTGGTGGCTGACTAAACAATTTTTTCCCCCACTGTATGTGTATGGAAAGTTACTAAGTGAGACAAGGGGAAGTGCAGAAAGTTAATATTCTGTTCAAACATGTTATTGCTGAATATTAATATTTCTAAGGAAGTAGGCAATGAGCAATTGTCTAGTTTTAGTTCCTGATAAGGAAAGCCAGTTGCTGTGGAACTATGACCATAAGGGATGTGTAACTCAACTCGAGATGTCAACAGTTGAAGAGAGAAGACACTGCGGGGAGTTTCTCAATACTTTGTTATATACCCTTTGTTGGCAATGACACAGGTCAAACGTTTTCTGTAAGTCTTCACAAGGTGTTCACACACTGTTGCTGGTATTTTGGCCCATTCCTCCATGCAGATCTCCTCTAGAGCAGTGATGTTTTGGGGCTGTCGCTGGGCAACACAGACTTTCAACTCCCTCCAAAGATTTTCTATGGGGTTGAGATCTGGAGACTGGCTAGGCCACTCCAGGACCTTGAAATGCTTCTTACGAAGCCACTCCTTCGTTACCCGGGCGGTGTGTTTGGGATCATTGTCATGCTGAAAGACCCAACCACGTTTCATCTTCAATGCCCTTGCTGATGGAAGGAGGTTTTCACTCAAAATCTCACGATACATGGCCCCATTCATTCTTTCCTTTACACGGATCAGTCGTCCTGGTCCCTTTGCAGAAAAACAGCCCCAAAGCATGATGTTTCCACCCCCATGCTTCACAGTAGGTATGGTGTTCTTTGGATGCAACTCAACATTCTTTGTCCTCCAAACACGACGAGTTGAGTTTTTACCAAAAAGTTCTATTTTGGTTTCATCTGACCATATGACATTCTCCCAATCCTCTTCTGGATCATCCAAATGCACTCTAGCAAACTTCAGACAGGCCTGGACATGTACTGGCTTAAGCAGGGGGACACGTCTTGCACTGCAGGATTTGAGTCCCTGGCGGCGTAGTGTGTTACTGATGGTAGGCTTTGTTACTTTGGTCCCAGCTCTCTGCAGGTCATTCACTAGGTCCCCCCGTGTGGTTCTGGGATTTTTGCTCACCGTTCTTGTGATCATTTTGACCCCACGGGGTGAGATCTTGCGTGGAGCCCCAGATCGAGGGAGATTATCAGTGGTCTTGTATGTCTTCCATTTCCTAATAATTGCTCCCACAGTTGATTTCTTCAAACCAAGCTGCTTACCTATTGCAGATTCAGTCTTCCCAGCCTGGTGCAGGTCTACAATTTTGTTTCTGGTGTCCTTTGACAGCTCTTTGGTCTTGGCCATAGTGGAGTTTGGAGTGTGACTGTTTGAGGTTGTGGACAGGTGTCTTTTATACTGATAACAAGTTCAAACAGGTGCCATTAATACAGGTAACGAGTGGAGGACAGAGGAGCCTCTTAAAGAAGAAGTTACAGGTCTGTGAGAGCCAGAAATCTTGCTTGTTTGTAGGTGACCAAATACTTATTTTCCACCATAATTTGCAAATAAATTCATTAAAAATCCTACAATGTGATTTTCTGGATTTTTTTTTTCAATTTGTCTATCATAGTTGACGTGTACCTATGATGAAATTACAGGCCTCTCTAATCTTTTTAAGTGGGAGAACTTGCACAATTGGTGGCTGACTAAATACTTTTTTCCCCCACTGTATTTCCCTTTAAGTTATGAAAGTGGCTTCTCCATCTAACTCACTTGAACTTGCCCAGCCAGGAGTCAGCGATGAGGGCCCCCAGCACAGGGGTGAAGTAGCAGAGGCTGGAGAAGGCATGGTACACTGCTGTGGATAGGTTCTGGTCCCAATGCAGGTAGTTAATGAAGTACAGTGTCAGCACCGCTACACATAAACACAGTAAGCATCAGGTTAGGGATCAGATTTTTGCAATATCAAAATGTGGCTACAATGTCTTATTTTTTCAGTATTGCTTGATATAATATGTATATATTTACAATTAGTGTACAGTACAATTGACAAAATACAATATTGAGACCCACTATCTCACTGACTACTACACTGTCTTTTTTATGTGAGATTACATAAACTCTTTACTACTGAAAATAAGGATGAGATTACGTAAACTCTTTACTACTGAAAACAAGGAAACACACTTAAAACCTCTTAAACATTTTGTCCCTATTTAGGGTACTTTCGTTATAATGTAATTGTTTTATCAAGGTATATCAAGGTAATTGGCTTATAAATCAACTTCTGTTACAGTGGGATTTCACCAACAACATATTTGACCGCTTCAATTCATTTAGCCTCATATTACTCTGGGGGTTCGGGTCACATATGGAGTCCCACCTTAACGCTAATTTGCTGATTGGACGGAACGGTACATCACAGGCACATACAGTTGAAGTCGGAGGTTTACATACACCTTAGCCAAATACATTTAAACTCAGTTTTTCACAATTCCTGACATTTAATCCCAGTAACAATTCCCTGTTTTAGGTCAGTTAGGATCACCACTTTATTTTAAGAATGTGAAATGTCAGAATAATAGTAGAGAGAATGATTTATTTCAGCTTTTATTTCTTTCATCACATTCCTAGTGGGTCAGAAGTTTACATACACTCAATTAGTATTGGGTAGCATTGCCTTTAAATTGTTTAACTTGGGTCAAACGTTTCGGGTAGCCTTCCACAAGATTCCCACAATAAGTTGGGTGAATTTTAGCCCATTCCTCCTGACAGAGCTGGTGTAACTGAGTCAGGTTTGTAGGCCTCCTTGCTCGCACACACCTTTTCAGTTCTGCCCACACATTTTCTATAGGACTGAGGTCAGGGCTTTGTGATGGCCACTCTAATACCTTGACTTTGTTGTCCTTAAGCCATTTTGCCACAACTTTGGAAGTATGCTTGGGGTCATTGTCCATTTGGAAGACCCATTTGCGACCAAGCTTTAACTTCCTGACTGATGTCTTGAGATGTTTCTTCAATATATCCACATAATTTCCCTTCCTCATGATGCCATCTATTTTGTGAAGTGCACCAGTCCCTCCTGCAGCAAAGCACCCCCACAGCATGATGCTGCCACCCCCGTGCTTCACGGTTGGGATGGTGTTCTTCGGCTTGCAAGCAGCCCCCTTTTTCCTCCAAACATAACGATGTTTCATCAGACCAGAGGACATTTCTCCAAAAAGTACGATCTTTGTCCCAATGTGCAGTTGCAAACCGTAGTCTGGCTTTTTTATGGCGGTTTTGGAGCAGTGGCTTCTTCCTTGCTGAGCGGCCTTTCAGGTTATGTCGATATAGGACTCGTTTTACTGTGGATATAGATACTTTTGTACCTGTTTCCTCCAGCATCTTCACAAGGTCCTTTGCTGTTGTTCTGGGATTGATTTACACTTTTCGCACCAAAGTACGTTCATCTCTAGGAGACAGAACGCGTCTCCTTCCTGAGCGGTATGACGGCTGCGTGGTCCCATGGTGTTTATACTTGCGTACTATTGTTTGTACAGATGAACGTGATACCTTCAGGCATTTGGAAATTGCTCCTAAGGATGAACCAGACTTGTGGAGGTCTACCATTTTTTTTATGAGGTCTTGGCTGATTTCTTTTGATTTTCCAATGATGTCAAGCAAAGAGACACTGGGTTTGAAGGTAGGCCTTGAAATACATCCACAGGTACAACTCCAATTGAGTCAAATGATGTCAATTAGCCTATCAGAAGCTTCTAAAGCCATGACATCATTTTCTGGAATTTTCCAAGCTGTTTAAAGGCACAGTCAACTTAGTGTATGTAAACTTCTGACCCACTGGAATTGTGATACAGTGAATTATAAGTGAAATAATCTGTCTGTAAACAATTGTTGGAAAAATTACTTGTGTCATGCACAAAGTAGATGTCCTAACCGACTTGCCAAAACTATAGTTTGTTAACAAGAAATGTGTGGAGTGGTTGAAAAACGAGTTTTAATGACTCCAACCTAAGTGCATGTAAACTTCCGATTTCAACTGTAAGCTGCATATCGCTGCAAAACTAAGAGTCTACTGCAGCGATAGGAAGTAGTTCCATCGTTCTATGACAAACACACATCGATTTATATAGAATGTAATACAAAGAATTTAACAGTTTGAAGATGTGAAACAAAACCACTTTGTTCATCACAGAGGGAGGACAAACTTTATAATAGATGAAAGCTGAGATCGTGATGAATCAGTAGAGTTGCTGGCCAACTCTGTGGTACGTTCACAGGGGGAGAGAGACTACAATGAATGAGAGCAGTCCACCAGGAAATGAGTCTGATTTTCCCTGACCACTAGCTAAAATCTTATAGCATGTCAATTGTAAATGTTCATAGCATATGACATTTGAAAATGAAATCTATGACGTCCTATTTTTCATACATATTAGTTCAAAAAATGCATACAAATCATAGATAAATAATAAATACAAAAAATAGCTAAAATTCGGAGCTTTCTAATAGTGTAAGGCATTACTAGCTACTGTTCCTGGCCCTCTCATGAAGATATGTTTTATACGGCCATCCACTTAACATTGACATTCAACAGGTGGCACCCTTTTCCCTATATAGTGCACTACTTATTAGTACACTACATAGGGAATAGGGTGCCATTTGGGATGCATTATATCAATTTTTTCTTTAAGTGTGTTTCACAGGAGAGGATGTAGGTCAGTCAGACAGACAGGGGTCTAGATCATGTGAGATGAAGGTCAGGTCTGAGGCCATAATGGATACATGGTGTGGTCCCTTTGTCTAAATGGCCTCATTGACATATAGTATTTGACATGGGCATTTGCTGCTTCTCATGACCAGGGCTGTGCACATAACTTTTTTTTGGGGGGGGGGGGCAAGTGCTCAAAATAACAAAGGACACAGATGTCAGATCCAACTCAAAATGTTTCCCCGCCCGGCACCCACAGCCAGTGGCCACTGCATGCAAGTCAAATGAGTGTGCTTTTGGGGCGGGGGAGGGGGGATTTTCTGAGATTCAAGAGCTTATGAAAGTATCTAGTTTGATGTGCAATTCGTTACATTTAAAATACAAGTGAAAAGAGACTCAAAATAAAATGTAAAAGTAAGTAATAACATTTAAAAAATCCATGGAGCTGCGAGGGCACTTTCATAGGAGGGCAAAAGGGCAGGTGCTCGGGCACTGGTTGAGCCCCAGTGGCAGCACGACAGAAATATGATGCCAAGTTTTCAAACTACCGGTAGTTTCTTTTGAGAATATATAAAGTGATCTGTGCATTTGAACAACAGCATAAATACACCTATTTCAACCGAATGACCGCTGCTGCACATGCTGCCACTGTTTTGAACAGATTAGATTATACTATTTAGAACGAGCAGCCAGCTCACGTTACGAACGAACGAGTGCACCAGGGAGAACACAACAAGCGTACAAATGCAATAAGTGACAACACATTATCTAACTGGGGATATCTAGCTAACATAATGTCACAAAGCATGATGCGCTAGCCAGTTAACTTTCATTCTGAAATAACTTCATATTTCCAAGTTAGTCAGATATTAGTTTAGAAAGCCTTGAAATTGGCATGGGAGCTAACTAGCTAGCAAGCTACTAGCAGCTATAGCTAGCTAGCTGCTTATCAAAGGTAGATAACTGGTTAATTTTATCAAAGAATCTACCAAACTATTTCTCAATGTATCTCAAAATTACTGTAGCTGGCTAATTCATTTGATCATGCTTTGTGATACACACAGTTTTATGCTGTTTTAGTCCACACAAAATGTTGCCCTGTCACTTACAGTAGAACCTGATGAACAACATGGTGGAAAAACAATAAAATTGGCCATGCTTTTTTATGTTACTAGATCCGCTATGAGAAGGTTCTAGCTAGTGTATCCCTCTGTCCTTCGACTATTGTTGGATGTAGTTGTCCGGTTTATCAGGTCCCAGGCTCCCATGACTGTTATGATTATTTATTGACATGTTAATTACAATTAGCTTTTTGCTTTAGTGCCATCTGTACCTGATAGAGCAGATCTAGTCTCACATGCGGAAGTAAGCCGTCTGACGCGAGATAATCATTGTTAGGGAGACTAGAGCAGACCCAGAAGTTCTGACTGAACAGACACACATTTGATCGCTCCAGGATCAGTGTTGCCAACTCCTCAGTAAGGAAAGTAGCCATTGGCTGTCCTAAAAGTAGCTAGAAGTCGCTAAATGACATCATCACCTAATTTGCATAATTGGCCATTTGCATGTAATGTGATGAACACTGTAGGAGAGAGGAATAACGTCGTGGGATAGACAAAAAGTGAGTAAAAAGCTGCGCGAGGACTGGGCCGCCTGTGAGTGCTTTTGGACGGGGGTGGGGCCCCCATGGCAGCACCTGCTGCTCGTTGAGAAGAGTAAGAACGATACGTGCTTTCACGTCAGAGTCTCCAATAACACCAGAAAAAGTTGCTAGATTTGTCGCTAGTCGCTTTTTTGAAAATGTGTCGCTAGAGGGATCTGAATACTCGCTAAATATAGCGACAAAGTCGCTAAGTTGGCAACACTGCCCAGGATAGTCCATTTACTTTGTACTGTTATAATTTATGCTATTTATGCTCCTGCGATTTCATTGTGTCAGTTCCCCCTCATAGCAAATAGCTGGCAAAACAATCCATGTTCACACGGCCTATGCACACACGGAGGCGGAGCTGCCGCTGCTGGCAGTTACTGAGGGGCAGAGTAGTAAGTAAGTAAACAGCTTCTTTTGAACAATACATTTTTGAAATATGAAAATGTACACACTTACCACACTTTTATGAGGATTTAAAACATAATCCATGATTTATATATATTTTATTTACACTGATCAAAAATATAAGCGCAACATGTAAAGTGTTGGTCCCATGTTTCATGAGCTGAAATAAAATATTGTAGAAATTGTTCATACTCACAAAAAGCGTATTTCTCTCAAATTACATCCCTGTTAGTGAGCATTTCTCCTTTGCCAAGATAATCCATCCACCTGACAGGTGTGGCATATCAAGAAGCTGATTAAACAGCATGATCATTACACAGGTGCATATCACTATCAGATCTATTTGCTTATTTTAGTTAACATAGATGCAGCTATTCAGTTGGCACAAAATTAGGTATCGATGTTTGAAACTGATAACCCTTTTGGAAGTGGCTCCATATTGAACTTGCAGGCTCAATTTCCTTTTCACATTACAGTTTTAACATAGCCTATATCTGAGACTGTGCTAGAAGGGTCTCTATGGTCCGAATTTCTTAGGAGCAAATAAAGTATTTCAGTGACATAGTGCCATAGTGAATTAAATTACTGAGTACAGGTCCTTGTATGGGTTGTTGTTTTCAATGGCCCAGGGTTCCCCTATCTCTCTTGCTCTCTCTCACTCTCTCGCTCTCTCTCTCTCTCTCTTTCTCTCTCTCTTTCTCTCTCTCAATTCTATTCCATTTAAATGTGCTTTATGGCATGGGAAACATGTTTTTACACTGAACAAAAATATAAAAAGAACATGTAGTCTCCTGAGTGGCGCAGTGGTCTAAGGCACTGCATCGCAGTGCTAGCTGTGCCACTAGAGATCCTGGTTCGAATCCAGGCTCTGTCGTAGCCGGCCGTGACCGGGAGACCCATGGGGCGGCGCACAATTCGTCCTGGGTAGGGGAGGGAATGGCCGGCAGGGATGTAGCTCAGTTGGTAGAGCATGGCGTTTGCAACGCCAGGGTTGTGGGTTCGATTCCCACGGGGGGCCAGTATGAAAAATATAATGTATGCACTCACTAACTGTAAGTTGCTCTGGATAAGAGTGTCTGCTAAATGACGAAAATGTAAAATGTATGTAAAGTGTTAGTTTCATGAGCTGAAATAAAAGATCCCAGAAATTTCCCATATGCACAAAAAGCTTATTTCTCTACAATTCTGTGCACAAATTTGTTTACATCCCTGTTAGTGAGCATTTCTCCTTTGCCAAGATAATCCATCCACCTGACAGGTGTGGAATATCAAGAAGCTGATTAAACAGCATGATCATTACACAGGTGCACCTTGTGCTGGGGACAATAAAAGGCCACTCTAAAATGTGCAGTTTTGTCACACAACACAATGCCACAGATGACTCAAGTTTTGAGGGAGCATGAAATTGGCATGATGACTGCAGGAATGTCCACCAGAGCTGTTGCCAGAGAATGTAATGTTAATTTCTCTACCATAAGCCTAATTTGACATGCGGAAGTAAGCCGTCTGACGCAAGATAATCATTGTCAGGGAGACTAGAGCAGACCCAGAAGTTCTGACTGAACAGACACATATTTGATTTCCCCAGGATGGTCCATTTACTTTGTGCTGTTATAATTTATGCTATTTATGCTCCTGCGATTTCATTGGGTCAGTTCCCCCTCATAGCAAATAGCTGGCAAAACAATCCATGTTCGCACGCCCTATGCACCCACGGAGGCGGAGCTGCCGCTGCTGGCAGTTACTGAGGGGCAGAGTAGTAAGTAACTGAACAGCTTCTTTTGAACAATATATTTTTGAAATATGAAAATGTACACACTTACCACACTTTTATGAGGATTTAAAACATAATCCATAACGTTGTTTTAGAGAATTTGGCAGTACATCCAACCTGCCTCACAACCCGCAGACCACGTGTATGGCGTCGTGTTGGTGAGCGGTTTGCTGATGTCAATGTTGTGAACAGAGTGCCCCATGGTGGTGGTGGGGTTATGGTATGGGCAGGCATAAGCTACGGACAACGAACACAATTACGTTTTATCAATGGCAATTTGAATGACGAGATCCTGAGGCCCATTGTCGTGCCATTCATCCACCGCCATCACCTCATGTTTCAGCATGATAATGCACGGCCCTATGTCGCAAGGATGTGTACACAATTCTTGGAAGCTGAAAATGTCCCAGTTCTTCCATGGCCTGCATACTCACCAGACATGTCACCCATTGAGCATGTTTGGGATGCTCTGGGTTGACATGTACTATAGCGTGTTCCAGTTCCCACCAATATCCAGCAACTTCACACAGCCATTGAAGAGGAGTGGGACAACATTCTACAGGCCACAATCAACAGCGTGATCAACTCTATGCGAAGGAGATGTGTCACGCTGCATGAGGTAAATGGTGGTCACACCAGATACTGACTGGTTTTCTGATCCACGCCCCTACCTTATTTTTTAATTATCTGTGACCAACAGATGCATATATGTATTCCCAGTCATGTGAAATCCATAGATTAGGCCTAATTTATTTATTTCAATTGACTGATTTCCTTATATGAACTGTAACTGTAACTCAGTAAAATCGTTGAAATTTTTGCATGTTGCATTTTTATTTTTGTTCAGTATAATTAAAAATATATGTATTTATTGTAGGGGAGCTGCCCCTAATGTCCTAATGGGCGGGCCGCCGCTGTTGAGCCCTTGAGCCCTGTTGAGCACTTGCCTGCTCATGAGGCCTGTTTGTGTCTTAGTTAGGTTACCTATCTTTCAAGCCATAGTAGGAGAACCGTTCTTAGAAATGTTCTTAGTTAGGTTCTTACTTAGGATAATCATTCTTTATTAGATTCTTAATTAGGTTCTTAGTTAGGAGAAACATTCTTAATTATAGGTTACTATACCTTTCATGCCATAGTAGGAGAAGCGTTCACAGAACTCATTCACCACTATAAAGGAGATGCTGACAGGGTAGTTGGTCCCACATAGTTTCTGAGGAGAAAAGAGAAAGAGAGACAGAGATAGGGGAGAAGGGAGAGAGAAAGAGAGTTCATAAAGACTGTGTGTACAGTTTACTGGAGTAGCCCATATCCATTCTAACTACAATCAGTTAAACAATAAAATGATGATAAGAGCGTCTGCTAAGTGACAAAAAAAAAAGTAAAAATAAATAAATAATAATAATAATAAATAAAAATGACATTGTCCATTCATGGTACAAAAAAATGACAAGTACTACTAAGGTCTGAAGAACAAGAAGTGAAAGTTGAAATGTTGCTCAACTAAGAAACCCAGAAAACTAACCCAGAAAACTAAGATGCCACTTGCCAAGAATTATCCAATCCATATCCATTGTGCCTGTTCAAGGCACTTTCCAAAGACAGGATCATGGATATAGTGCAATAAAACATGAAAGTAGAGAAATGTCAAAAATTACCGGTGATTTGCTTGTCTTTACATTTTCATGAATTTTCAACTCGTGCTCTGTAAGGCAATCACAAAATAACATAATGTTAGAGGTATTGCATTTACAAGATGCATGGACATGACATGCCATACTGTATCTACATTTAAAGTAACTGTCCAGTGTTTTCAGATTTCTATGAAATAAGACCTATAATGAATTACAATATGAGTGAAATCATTTTCCTTCCAATTTGTATTTATTAAGTATGATAAAAAACAGCTTTTCTGTGTTGGAATGGTGTGGGCGTACTTCAACAACAGATTGGTGTGAGTGTATTCGGGTCATTAAAAATATTCATGCAAGTAGACCACTGATTGACCAGCTCATCCTCCTCAGGAAATAGTAAACATTTTTTTAATGTCTGTTTGAGATATAAGTTTGAGATGGGGTTTTTGAAGTGTTTTTTCTCCAATTTATGCTTTGGCCACAAATACCAACATTATTTGAGTATGAGTTAACAGAATATGAACTTTTAAAAAGTGAGATTTTCACGGGACAGTTACTTTAAGCATAATCTTTAATAAATACAGGCCTTCTGTCAAATGCAATTAAATCTAACCCGTATTGCAGTATTCACTCAGTGGCAAATAAAAGTCAATTTGGTGCATCATTTCTGGGAATTACCATTATTACTCTACTGACTATTAATAATAAAATAATAATGAATAATCGACTACTCATTATTATTAGACTATATGGCCTATGAGAAGAGAGTGGTTGATGGTACTATTTTACGAGATAATGTGCAATAATAGAGCAAATTAGAAAACATCCTCAGAAGTTTTGCAGTGAAAACCAAAACACTAAAGGCAAAATGACAACTTCCACATATTTCAGCATTTCTATAAATCGAGCATGTTACAAATTTGCCTACATCCATCCATCTTGTCAAGCACTGGAATGCATAACTTTATCACGACAGTCTGAGAGTTGCAGACAGAGCATATCCACGCGTCATTCATTCACCATTCACTACAAAAAACGGAAAACTATTGATAACAAAGTTTGTGTGTAAAACTCTTTCCTTCAAATATCCACGGACCATGGATCCAATAAAAAGACATGCATTACCCTTTCGTTTCTCCATTTCTTCTGTGTTTTCTGGAGTGTTTTTGGCACACTAGTGTCGCATCGGTGGGTGGACGTCTTGACGTGTGTCCAAATCCGTTCCTCTCTTGTCTGTGACTCTGAGCGCCCTGCGCAGTAATGCAAAACGCAGCTCTCTTATAACACATGTTCAACCCGTTAGTTAATATTCGACTCCAGATCCATGAATTTGTGACTTCAAGGACTGTTCAGTACAGATCTGCTACTGTCAGCAGAATAGCAGATATTCCTTTACTTTCATATAGCCCAGCAGAGACTGCACTGTATGGGAACATGCCTGTGAACCAGACTCTGGATGCACAATAGAGTTCTTGTTTGAGTTTTTGAACACGCAAACCTGAGCGTGGAATGCCTGTTGAAATTGGCCTGAAGTGATTATAGCCTGTGAGTTCCATGAGTCCCATTGGTGGATAGTAGCCTAACAGTAGTGTTTGCTCACGCAAAATAGGGTAGGCTAGGCCTACCTTATGACACAAAGTTTAGAGAACATTTATCTCTCATCATTTTCTTATCAAATTATTTGTCTGCCAATTTAATTGATTAAACTGTGGCAGTAGTTGGCTTGATGTGAATTCATAATTCGTAACTCGTAACTTCGTTAGTCTACTCCCTGCCGAAGTCCATGCTGCTGAAACGCATTGTTTTTTTTTACATCTTTGTTACATTAAAAATACCGTAAAAATGAAGGCATTTTAATTATATGAAGAGTGCCTTTGGTCCTTCTTGTTTTTTGATGACCTCATGAATTGGACAACTTCCATATGTTCTGGCACTTTTAACTGGGACATTTTTGGACAAGTTATCATGCATTTCTAGGGTTTTGTTATTATGCATTTTTGTTTTGTTTCTCATGGAGATAAGAGATAAGTGACTGAAAAAAACAATTGTTCACACAAAAACGTTTTCGTGTATTTCCTGATTTCCACACACACAGGTGTAGGATCTTAATTTGACCCCAATAACTACCGTGGGATATGCGTCAACAGCAACCTTGGGAAAATCCTCTGCATTATCATTAACAGCAGACTAGTTCATTTCCTCAGTGAAAACAATGTACTGAGCAAATGTCAAATTGGCTTTTTACCAAATTACCGTACGACAGACCACGTATTCACCCTGCACACCCTAATTGACAAACAAACAAACCAAAACAAAGGCAAAGTCTTCTCATGCTTTGTTGATTTAAAAAAAGCTTTTGACTCAATTTGGCATGAGGGTCTGCTATACAAATTGATGGAAAGTGGGGTTGGGGGAAAAACATACGACATTATAAAATCCATGTACACAAACAACAAGTGTGTGGTTAAAATTGGTTAAAAAAAACACACACATTTCTTTCCACAGGGCCGTGGGGTGAGACAGGGATGCAGTTTAAGCCCCACCCTCTTCAACATATATATCAACGAATTGGCGAGGGCACTAGAACAGTCTGCAGCACCTGGCCTCACTCTACTAGAATCTGAAGTCAAATGTCTTCTGTTTGCTGATGATCTGGTGCTTCTGTCACCAACCAAGGAGGGCCTACAGCAGCACCTAGATCTTCTGCACAGATTCTGTCAGACCTGGGCCCTGACAGTAAATCTCAGTAAGACAAAAATAATGGTGTTCCAAAAAAGGTCCAGTTGCCAGGACCACAAATACAAATTCCATCTAGACACCGTTGCCCTAGAGCACACAAAAAACTATACATACCTCAGCCTAAACATCAGCGCCACAGGTAACTTCCACAAAGCTGTGAACGATCTGAGAGACAAGGCAAGAAGGGCCTGCTATGCCATCAAAAGGAACATAACATTTGACATACCAATTAGGATCTGGCTAAAAATACTTGAATCAGTAATAGAACCCATTGCCCTTTATGGTTGTGAGGTCTGGGGTCCGCTCACCAACCAAGAATTCACAAAATGGGACAAACACCAAATTGAGACTCTGCATGCAGAATTCTGCAAAAACATCCTCCGTGTACAACGTAAAACACCAAATAATGCATGCAGAGCAGAATTAGGCCAAAACCCGCTAATTATCAAAATCCAGAAAAGAGCCGTTAAATTCTATAACCACTTAAAAGGAAGCGATTCCCAAACCTTCCATAACAAAGCCATCACCTACAGAGAGATGAACTTGGAGAAGAGTCCCCTAAGTAAGCTTGTCCTGGGGCTCTATTCACAAACACAAACAGACCCCACACAACCCCAGGACAACAACAACAACAACAACAACAACACAATTAGACCCAACCAAATCATGAGAAAACAAAAAGAGAATTACTTGACACATTGGAAAGAACAAACAAAAAAACAGAGCAAACTAGAATGCTATTTGGCCCTAAACAGAGAGTACACAGTGGCAGAATACCTGACCACTGTGACTGACCCAAACTTAAGGAAAGCTTTGACTATGTACCGACTCAGTGAGCATAGCCTTGCTATTGAGAAAGGCCGCCGTAGGCAGACCTGGCTCTCAAGAGAAGACAGGCTATGTTCACACTGCCCACAAAATGAGGTGGAAACTGAGCTGCACTTCCTAACCTCCTGCCAAATGTATGACCATATTAGAGACACATATTTCCCTCAGATTACAGCGATCCACAAAGAATTAGAAAACAAACCCAATTTTGATAAACTCCCTTATCTACTGGGTGAAAAACCACAGTGTGCCATCACAGCTGCAAGATTTGTGACCTGTTGCCACAAGAAAAGGGCAACCAGTGAAGAACAAACACCATTGTAAATACAACCCATATTTATGTTTATTTATTTTCCCATTTGTACATTAACTATTTGCACATTGTTACAACACTGTATATATACATAATATGACATTTGAAATGTCTTTATTCTTTTGAAACTTCTGAGTGTAATGTTTACTGTTAATATTTATTGTTTATTTCACTTTTGTTTACTATCTACTTCACTTGCTTTGGCAATGTTAACACACGTTTCCCATGCCAATAAAGCCCTTAAATTGAAAAAATTGAATTGAGAGAGAGAGAGAGAGAGAGAGAGAGAGAGAGGGGAACCCTGGGCCATTGAAAACAACAACCCATACAAGGACCTGTACTCAGTAATCTAATTCACTATGGCACTATGTCACTGAAAGACTTCAATTGCTTCTATGAAATTCTGACCATAGGACCCTTCTAGCACTGTCTCAGATATAGGCTATGTTAAAACCTGTAATGTGAAAAGGAAATTGAGCCTGCAAGTTCAATATGGAACCACTTTCAAAAGGGTTATCAGTTTCAAACATCGGTTGTTTTCTAAACATCATTTTGTGCCAACTGAATAGCTGCATCTATGGTAACTAAAATAAGCAAATAGATCTGATAGTGATATTCCTTATTACGCTTATCATTGAGTGACTTCAAATGACCTCGCTCTAAATCCACAACACTGATTTGTCAAATGCATTTTAAGTCACAATTAACTCCAAATAATGTCATAAAGTGTAAAGGTCCCATGTTTTATATTGCAATTTCATGCCAACACCTTTCTTTTATTCCTTTATGATATTCAAATGAGGACAGAAACTGCACCATTTGGCGTGATGGTTATCTAGGGATGAGGATGCACTTCAAACTATGCTCTTTGAAGGGGAGATTAACAGACAGATTATTGAGTGAGTGGAGCACTATAAATACCTAGGAACCATCATTCACAACAAGCTCTCCTTCAAAAGGAACACTGAACAGATTCACTCTAAATCTCAACAACGGCTGATCTTTTTACAGAAATGTAGGAAGTGTAATGTACACCAATCCATCCTCCAAGCATTTTATAAATACTTTATAGAATCCATCCTAGCTTTTAATATTGTGCAGTGGTTTGGTGCTCTATGGAACACTTGTTAGAACCCATTGTAATAAAAATCAGTGGGAAGGTCATTGCAGAAAGCCAGAAACCCCTTAGTGACATCTATAAAAAAAAAACAAGTGAGGAAGAAGGGGGAACAAATAGCCTTGGACATTACGCACACACTCCATGACCAGTACCATACCCTCTGGACGCAGATATACTGTAGATCTGTCATACAAGTCTAAGAGAGCAGCTTCTCGTTTTTTATATGTTTTATATGTGTATATATAGCCCGTGATTGCATAGATTACTTCTAATCTAATCTATTATACTGTTAATGTTTTTGTGTTCTATTTTGCTATGTTGTTAAGTGTCTTGTATGTATCAACCCGTCACCGCACAGGAAGTACCCTCTCATGAAATAAAAGTTATTTGAATTGAATTGAATACTTGGGAAACATGAATAACAGGACTTTTACTAAATATATTTTGTGATAAAAGACTCTTCAGTATACCTAAGACGTATCTAGTCTTACCATCTGGTGGAGAAAATCTAACCTTTTCTGTGGTTCTGACTAAAGGGAGTACAGCTACGACGGAAGTGACTTTTTCGTAGCAGGTTAGGATAATTAACGTGGCAGGTTAGGAGACTTAGGTTAAGGTTAGGAAAAGGGTTAGGGTTAGCTAAAATGCTCTCCTAACCTGCTATGAAAAGTAACTTCCGGTCGTAGCTGTACTCTCTCTAGTCACAACCCTTTTCTGTGGCACTTTATATTACAGTAGCTTTATGCCAGTGTAACAACAGTGTAATATCATACTGTTACAGATTGGTGAGTAAATTAGTAAAACAAATAGTGGAACTGTGGAATTGCGGAACCTCATAATTGAAGATTCCCAGCAGTACCAGCTGTTATTCCGCAGTAGCATCTCTAGTAGTGTTGCGGCTAAAACTCTGCATCCCAAATGGCACCCTATCCCCTATGGGCCCAGGTCAAAATCAGTGCACTAGGGGATAGGGTGCCATTTGGGACTTAGCCCAGCTTTCATTGGGCAAAGTGCAAACTGTCTTATAAATCAGTGTAATACTAGAGAATGTCCTCAAGAGGGACCTCTGTGAAAAGTACACCAATACATCACAAAAATGTCTGAGTTTATAAGGCAATTTTATTGTTACATTCATTTATATTTTTTCTATTTTTTAAATGAAATATATCTTCAATTAAAGCCCATACTTTTTCTATTGGTCTTCAATACTGAAAATTGTAACATCAACAACATAACTTTGTAGGTAATTATACATCTATAATATTATGTGCATTGTCATATAACATAAAATACATTTTAAAATCACATAACTTTTAAAAAGAACATACAAATTACACAGTGTTTATTAGCGACAAATAACAAATAGCCTCAACTGGAGCAAGACAGTTGTTGCTAAATTAAACGAAACAAATAAATGTTAAAATAATGACAACACACCGTCAACAACAGGGTCTTACTGTGGTCTCGCTGTGTTGTGGTCATGATGTTACACATTTGTGGGTCATTTATTAAGGCATGGGAAAGTTAAATGAGGTAAAGTAGTACACTTAGTGACTTGTCCATTAACAAGTGCTTGGTGACATGAAGACTTACACGGTGTGCATACTAACAGAGAGGAAGAGGAGAAGCGAGAGTTTTACTCCGCCCAAAATCTGTCCACGAAAATAAGCACACAAAATGAGGAATTTCTGTATAGAGACCAATGAGAGTGTCTAATTTGGTCAACAAAAAATTGCTAATTTGCTATGTGAGGCTTATTTGCTTGAATAGAAGTTTCTTAATGGTTAGGTTGTTACGAATGCACTGATATCAGTGGATGCACGTGGCATTTCGGCAACTTTGAGTTGTGCCTGTTGTCATAGAAATAGATAGAGAACTCATCATGGATATAACACGCTTTAGCATGGACATTGCCATTGAGGGCTTCCACCATTTTAAAGTAGTCAATTGGGTGGGAATTCAGCCACTGAAGATGGAGCAATCAATGAAGAAGAAAATGGACTACTTTAAAATGGCGATAGCCTCAATGACGCTGCCCATCCTGTCACAGACGCTATAATAGCACAGATACAAAGATGAGTCCTCTATCTATCTCTTTAGCCTGCTGTTCACATGCGTATCTGCCCTCTCATTGGCTAGAATGTTCCCACCTGATCTCGCCTCCTCCCGCCTGCCTTCCATCTTTGAGGACATGTATTTCCATTGTTACAGCGGTCACTTGACTATTTTGTCAATATAATAGACAATCTTTGATACTAATGTGTTTCATAGGGAAACTCCTTCTGCTGCCATTGGTTCCTCTTGCTACTGGACTGTCCTATCAATAAACTGCAGGTTGATTGGGGTAGCAGGGACAAGAAGGGTTCTTGTGATTGGCTTGACTGTGGCTCCGGCAGGATCTGCGCGTATTTCATAGTGTTTTATCAACTGGGAGGACAGAGAGAGGAAAACATGTTGACATTAGTATGTTATTGTCCTAATCTGAGAGAATATCAGCTATCCACATGTTCAATGGAAAGAGATATACTGACATAATAGATAAAAGGAACAAAAATAAAAACTCATGAATTGCACAATAACCTAGAACCTAGTTCATATCTCTCCTAGTGGGTAAATTAATGGCAATGTTTTATCACAATGTGTCGTGACAGTTTAAACATTTACAGTAAATAGATAATGTGAAAGTCATTGCTCTATCCTATTATTAAACTGTAAAATCTCTGAATCAATAAAAAATATTAGAACACTATACAGGATCTTAAAGGCTGGAGGTTTGAAAGTACAACTCCTTCCAACAATCCGAGTTAAGTTAATGATTACATTTCCATGCCGACAGACAGATTTATGGTATCACCATGTATGAAGATGGGATGAATCAGACCAAAGGTGATGGTCTGGTCTGTCATGTTTTCCTTCCAATGACAAAGCTAACAGAGGGATGAATCAGACCAAAGGTGGAGATCTGGTCTGTCATGTTTTTCTTCCAATGCCAAAGCTAACAGAGGAACACCACAACCAGTTGAACCAGATTATTTAAGACTGTTACTACAGACTAGAGCAACACTAACTAACTAACTTACTCAATGTCCTGGGGTTGGGGCTAAACAGTAGGTTAAACTTGTATAACCTACCGTAGCTTTAACCTCTCAACCCTCTAGAGTCACTGTCAAATGAAATATGAAAATTGTTGTAGGAAATGTATTATAGACAGAGGATGCTGTATTGACCCCTGTTCTATCACACAGTTGCCTGACCATTACCAGAAGCAGAAAAGCTTGCTTTGTACCATGTGGTCTGCATCCCAAGTTACTATTACAGTTCTACATAACAACAGAATAATGCTGTTTAATGAAGGGTAGCTGCTGTAGGGGTAGCTGATGCTATAACAGTACAGAGCAGGCCTGGAATTTTTACCCTTGAGAGGATGAGGTACATCTCCAGCTCGGCCACCCTCCTGCCCAGGCAGGCCCGGACTCCGAAACCGAAGGGCACTGAGCCGAAGGGGTGCTGGTTCTTCTTGTCTTCCCCCCGGCCCCCACGGAGCCAGCGCTCTGGAAGGAAGGCATGGGGCTCCGGGAACACTGTCTGGTCATAGGACACGGCATAGTGACACAGGTGGAACAGGGTCTGGAACAGAGAGATGGAAAGAAAGGAGGAGAGAGCGGTGATGGAGGGAGAGGACAGAAGAGAGGGAGAACAGTCAAACACAGCCGCTCTCTAACTCTGATCTGTGGTAATGTTATACTGTATAACTGTTTGGTATGAGCGATATTGACAAACCAAAACTCTACCCTGGATTTTAACTAAATCAAATATTGAATGGTGAAACTACATGTATATCTCTGGATAAAACTGAATATACAAGTGTGATCGGATCTCCTCTACATACAGGATGAAAATAATTAAGTTCACCAATAGCAACCATTTCCAACAGTACAAGATCACAAATGTAAAACTCACATTTCTGGGGAAGAGGTGGTCCCCCACAACTATCTCGTTTTCCACATTGATGCGGGCATTTCCTGGTACTACTGGGTACATCCTGGGGAGGGAGTATACAAGACAGTCACTAGGGGTAGAGAGGAAGTGTGTTTGCACACATGGTGGTGAGAGAGCGTGCGCATGCGCAGGCGTAAGAGTTCGCTACAGTGGAGTTCGTTTCGACTGCAGAGTTCATGCTAAAATATAGCTCTATGTGGTACAGCTTCGAGAGAGGAAGGGATTGGCTCCATTTGACTAATTAACAATAAATAAATAATTTCTAAAAAATTACACATAGGCACAGTGATGTAGAATTAATTTAACAACTCATTATAATTAATTATGAAGAATTCATTATGAATATAATAACTTTAATAACCCATTATTCACTTTATTAATGAGTGAATTTACTGAAATGACCTGAGTGGGGATGACAGATTACTATTAACGTACCGTAGTGTCTCCCTGACAACAGTCTTAAGCCAGGGCATTCTGGCGATGTCATCACTAGTAGGCACCTTGTCCCCCGGGCAGACACTGTTCACTTCCTGGTACAGCTTCTCCTGGATCTCTGGCTCCAGGGCCATGTGGTACAGAGACCACGAGATGGTGTTGGACGTCTGGAGCATACAAAAACAATTACAATAGGAATAGGTTGTAAGCTAATAATATTGTACTGATACTGTTATGCTGCTGTTGTAACTGTACATGACGTAGGTAGCTAATGTGGTTATGTTGCAAATGTTCACTCAACAAATCACAATCTAAAATGGCTGAAATTAAGAAAAAAAAACATACCCCCACCTGGCCATCACCCCATTCTCCACCTGTTTCCACCCTTCTGTGAAACAGCTCCTCACTGGTATTTTAAGACACACACACATACACACACACACACCCCTTATCCTCACCGTGTCGACCCCAGCCAGCAGTAGCTCAGTGATGGAGCCCAGTATCTCAGTGACAGACATCTGTTCACTGACCAGGAGGTGTGTGAGGTACTCTCCCTGCACCGGCTGGCCCAGGCGCACCCTCTCCTGGATCTCCTCCATCTTCTGACGCACCTGCTCCTCAGCTGCATGGGGAGAGGGCAGAGGTCAGAGGACACAGCAACCAGCACAAAGACAATATAGATACTTAGGGTGAATCTCAAGTCTTTTCTCAATTCCTTGTGTAGCAGATAGGGATCTGTGAAACTCACTCCTCAGCCTGAAGTGTCCCACTTGCTCTGCAGAATAGCTTGCTTTTCAGTGGCGCAACTGGGTAAGACGCTTCAGGAGGGCGGGTACAGGTGTTTGCAAGTGAGATGTCCTGTGTTCAAGCCTCAGTATGAGCTGAATCAGGAGAAAGTAGTACTGGCTAAGCAAGAGAGTGTGACATCCTCGCCTTCTTCTCAAAACATCAAAGAAGAGCGAGGATAGCATTGCATAGTCTTCTCCTCCCTCACTTCCCTCTGATGTTCTGAGGAGGAGGCAAGGAGAGGATGCAAATAATCGAGGAAAGACTTTTGAAATTCATCCTTGCTATGGACCTGACTCATGATGGGATTTTATTTTTGCTCATGTATGATATCTGCCACTAGATGGCGATATTCTACAATGTAGCCTATAGCGCACCCTGAGCTCAACCCAACAAGGCAAGGATTATCAGCGTGAACTTTGCTTAGTGGGGCATGTCTCTAGCCACGAGCAGTGAACCTGTTTGATTTGCTTAGAGCTGAAACACAGCCATGAACTTTAGAAACCTCTGCTGAAACTAAAGGAGACGTAGTATTGTAGGGTATGTGGGGGCACTCACTCCTTTCACATGAGAAATTAAATCAAATGTTATATATTTATATCTTTAACTCTGCATTGTTGAAAAAGGACCATTAAGTAAGCATTTCACTGTTTTTTTCTTTCTTTATTTCTATTTTGTTTCATTTTTTTTTTTTTTTTGGGGGGGGGGATGGATCAGCTTAATATTGCAGATAGATTGTATCTTCTATCAATGTAATTGTCTGCATCACTTCCAATCCCCCATGTTTTTTTTATTTTTTATATATTCCCCTTTATTACTTTTCAACCCCACCATCCTTTCCCTACTTGGAGTAAATTAGTGAACAACAACGCCCAGGCCTCTACTTCCGGTCTATAATTACTATCTACACCTTATGGACAGAGTTAATTTTACAATAATTCTATATCCATATATATATATATATATATATATATATATATATATATATATATATATATATATATATATATATATATATATATATTTATTTTTTTGCTCCTGAACTTCTTCTACTCTCAACCTCTCCGATCATTTTCATGATGTCCATCCGGTTTGCTTCTAAATGCCATATCTTTCTAACTGTGCTCTTTCCCAAAAGCTCCCAACATACAACCTATATACTTATTATGGACACAGTATGCTTACATTATTAGCTATCTTTGTTATTATTTGTTGTTATTTGTTATTAGTCCCATCCTTCAACTCTATTCAATACCTCCCATCTATCTCTTAACACCATCCATATAGGATTTCTATTTGCCATATATATTTCAACCATACTGTGATGTTTTACAAAAGTTCTGAACCTTTCTATTCTCATTGCTTCTACAGATTGTGAATTAAAAATAAACATTTTTGCTAAAAGTATTATTATATTATTGATTGATTGACTATGACTTTTCAGATCACCCAGTAATGCTATCTGCAAGGTTAGTTCCAGGTAAATATTGCAATCCTTTAGCCATTCCTGGACCTGTGTCCAAAAACAAGCTACAAATGGACAGAACCAAAACAAATGATCTAATGATTCTATCTCTTCACAGCAAAATCTGCAGAGCTGGGAAGATTGTATCCCCCATATAAATAACATTATATTGGTAGCAAGAATTTTATATAATAATTTAAATTGAAAGATTCTAATTTTTGAATCCGGTGTCGTTTTGCGTGTCAGTTCATAAACACTATGCCATGGGATTGGTACGTCAAAGATCTCTTCCCAACTATTTTGCAATCTATATGGGACGGCTGTCAATCCTTTGGTCCTTAAGTGAAACTGATATACTTTTTTATTTATCACAGTTTTCCTTAACCAATTATGTTCTTTAATGCAAGGCCGACAGACAAGTTCCTTACTTTCTCCCCCTTCAACTTTCCTCTTCCACTTTTGCGGTAAGGCTGCAATTATTTGGTTGTAATTTTGGGTAGAGCAGACATTTCCATATGTTTTTGTTAGCTGCATGTGCGACATAACTCCACCAGTCCTACCGATGATATCATTTACGAAGATTATACCTTTTTTAAACATTCTGTCAAAAAATAAAGGTTTTTTGTCAATTAGTATATTTGAATTTAACCACAATATTTGTTGCATTATTTGTTCTGTCGTTTCTGGAGGATTAAATTGAAATTGCAACCAACTTTCTATGGCTTGTTTTAGAAATAGTGACATTTGGGAGATTATTTCCTTTTCAAATAACTGAAAGTGAGCATTTCACTGTTAGTCTACACCTTGTTTACAAAAGCATGTACATATTTTTAAATAGAGACACAAGGAATAAATACAGTGAATAACGAGTAAAAATAACATGGCTATGTACAGGGAGTACCAGTATCGAGTCGATGTGCAGGGGTACGAGGTAATTGAGGTAGCTATGTCGGAAGTCTACTTACACTTAGGTTGGAGTCATTAAAACTCATTTTTCAACCACTCCACAAATTTCTTGTTAACAAACTATAGTTTTGGCAAGTCGGTTAGGACATCTACTTTGTGCATGACACAAGTAATTTTTCCAACAATTGTTTACAGACAGATTATTTCACTTATAATTCACTGTATCACAATTCCAGTGGGTCAGATGTTTACATACACTAAGTTGACTGTGCCTTTAAACAGCTTGGAAAATTCCAGAAAATGATGTCATGGCTTTAGAAGCTTCTGATAGGCTAATTGACATCATTTGAGTCAATTGGAGGTGTATCTGTGGATGTATTTCAAGGCCTACCTTCAAACTCAGTGCCTCTTTGCTTGACATCATGGGAAAATCAAAAAAGAAATCAGCCAAGACCTCATAAAAAAAATTGTAGACCTCCACAAGTCTGGTTCATCCTTGGGAGCCATTTCCAAATGCCTGAAGGTACCATGTTCATCTGTACAAACAATAGTACGCAAGTATAAACACCATGGGACCACGCAGCCGTCATACCGCTCAGGGAGGAGATGCGTTCTGTCTCCTAGAGATTAACGTACTTTGGTCCGAAAAGTACAAATCAATCCCAGAACAACAGCAAAGGACCCTTGTGAAGATGCTGGAGGAAACAGGTACAAAAGTATCTATATCCACAGTAAAACGAGTCCTATATCGACATAACCTGAAAGGCCGCTCAGCAAGGAAGAAGCCACTGCTCCAAAACCACCATAAAAAAGCCAGACTACGGTTTGCAATTGCACATGTGGACAAAGATCGTACTTTTTTGAGAAATGTCCTCTGGTCTGATGAAACAAAAATAGAACTGTTTGGCCATAATGACCATCGTTATGTTTGGAGGAAAAAGGGGGTGTTGCAAGCCGAAAAAC
This sequence comes from Coregonus lavaretus, assembly GCF_964263955.1. Lineage (NCBI taxonomy): Eukaryota > Metazoa > Chordata > Actinopteri > Salmoniformes > Salmonidae > Coregonus > Coregonus lavaretus. The sequence continues at coordinate 24,021,504 of NC_140003.1, forward strand.
ACCATCCCAACCGTGAAGCACGGGGGTGGCAGGATCATGCAGTGGGGGTGCTTTGCTGCAGGAGGGACTGGTGCACTTCACAAAATAGATGGCATCATGAGGAAGGAAAATTCTATTGAAGCAACATCTCAAGACATCAGTCAGGAAGTTAAAGCTTGGTCGCAAATGGGTCTTCCAAATGGACAATGACCCCAAGCATACTTCCAAAGTTGTGGCAAAATGGCTTAAGGACAACAAAGTCAAGGTATTGGAGTGGCCATCACAAAGCCCTGACCTCAATCCTATAGAAAATGTGTGGGCAGAACTTAAAAAGCGTGTGCGAGCAAGGAGGCCTACAAACCTGACTCAGTTACATCAGCTCTGTCAGGAGGAATGGGCCAAAATTCACCCAACTTATTGTGGGAAGCTTGTGGAAGGCTACCCGAAATGTTTGACCCAAGTTAAACAATTTAAAGGAAATGCTACCAAATACTAATTGAGTGTATGTAAACTTCTGACCCACTGGGAATGTGATGAAAGAAATAAAAGCTGAAATAAATAATTATCTCTAGTATTATTCTGACATTTCATATTCTTAAAATAAAGTGGTGATCCTAACTGACCTAAAACATATTTTTTTCTAGGATTAAATGTCAGAAATTGTGAAAAACTGAGTTTAAATGTATTTGGCTAAAGTGTACGTAAACTTCCGACTTCAACTGTAGGTAGGGTTAAACTGACTAGGCAACAGGATAGATACAGTGGGGAAAAAAAGTATTTAGTCAGCCACCAATTGTGCAAGTTCTCCCACTTAAAAAGATGAGAGAGGCCTGTAATTTTCATCATAGGTATACGTCAACTATGACAGACAAATTGAGATTTTTTTCTTCCAGAAAATCACATTGTAGGATTTTTTATGAATTTATTTGCAAATTATGGTGGAAAATAAGTATTTGGTCACCTACAAACAAGCAAGATTTCTGGCTCTCACAGACCTGTAACTTCTTCTTTAAGAGGCTCCTCTGTCCTCCACTCGTTACCTGTATTAATGGAACCTGTTTGAACTTGTTATCAGTATAAAAGACACCTGTCCACAACTTCAAACAGTCACACTCCAAACTCCACTATGGCCAAGACCAAAGAGCTGTCAAAGGACACCAGAAACAAAATTGTAGACCTGCACCAGGCTGGGAAGACTGAATCTGCAATAGGTAAGCAGCTTGGTTTGAAGAAATCAACTGTGGGAGCAATTATTAGGAAATGGAAGACATACAAGACCACTGATAATCTCCCTCGATCTGGGGCTCCACACAAGATCTCACCCCGTGGGGTCAAAATGATCACAAGAACGGTGAGCAAAAATCCCAGAACCACATGGGGGGACCTAGTGAATGACCTGCAGAGAGCTGGGACCAAAGTAACAAAGCCTACCATCAGTAGCACACTACGCCGCCAGGGACTCAAATCCTGCAGTGCCAGACGTGTCCCCATGCTTAAGCCAGTACATGTCCAGGCCTGTCTGAAGTTTGCTAGAGTGCATTTGGATGATCCAGAAGAGGATTGGGAGAATGTCATATGGTCAGATGAAACCAAAATATAACTTTTTGGTAAAAACTCAACTCGTTGTGTTTGGAGGACAAAGAATGCTGAGTTGCATCCAAAGAACACCATACCTACTGTGAAGCATGGGGGTGGAAAAATCATGCTTTGGGGCTGTTTTTCTGCAAAGGGACCAGGACGACTGATCCGTGTAAAGGAAAGAATGAATGGGGCCAGGTATCGTGAGATTTTGAGTGAAAACCTCCTTCCATCAGCAAGGGCATTGAAGATGAAACGTGGCTGGGTCTTTCAGCATGACAATGATCCCAAACACACCGCCCGGGCAACGAAGGAGTGGCTTCGTAAGAAGCATTTCAAAGTCCTGGAGTGGCCTAGCCAGTCTCCAGATCTCAACTCCATAGAAAATCTTTGGAGGGAGTTGAAAGTCCGTGTTGCCCAGTGACAGCCCCAAATCATCACTGCTCTAGAGGAGATCTGCATGGAGGAATGGGCCAAAATACCAGCAACAGTGTGTGAAAACCTTGTGAAGACTTACAGAAAACGTTTGGCCTGTGTCATTGCCAACAAAGGGTATATAACAAAGTATTGAGAAACTTTTGTTATTGACCAAGTACTTATTTTCCACCATAATTTGCAAATAAATTCATAAAAAATCCTACAATGTGATTTTCTGGGTTTTTTTCTTCTCATTTTGTCTGTCATAGTTGACGTGTACCTATGATGAAAATTACAGGCGTCTCTCATCTTTTTAAGTGGGAGAACTTGCACAATTGGTGGCTGACTAAATACTTTTCCCCCCCACTGTAATAGACAGTAGCAGCAGCGGGTAGCCATTTGATAAGCTATTTAGCAGTCTTGTTTAGCAGTCTTATGGCTTTGCGGTATAATGCTGTTCAGGGTCCTGTTGGTTCCAGAGTCAGTGCACTGCTATCGCTTGCTGTGTGGTAGCAGAGAGAACAGTCTATGGCTTGGTTGGCTGGAGTCTTTGACAATTGTTTGGGCCTCCCTCTGACACCGCCTGGTATAGAGGTCCTGGATGGCACCCGTGATGTACTGGGCCGTACTCACCACCCTATGTAGCGCCTTATGGTCGGGTGCCTTGCAGTTGTCCTACCAAGCGCTGAGGCAGCCAGTCAAGATGCTCTCAATGGTGCAGCTGTAGAATCTTCTGAGGATCTGAGGGCCCATGTAAAAAATGTTCAGCCTCCTGAGGGGGAAGAGGCGCTGTCCTGCCCTCTTCACAACTGTGTTGGTGTGTGGACCATGTTAATTCCTTAGTGATGTGGACACTGAGGAACTTGAAGCTCTCAACCCGCTCCACTACAGCCCCATCGACGTGGATGGGGGCATGCTCGCCCCTCCATTGCCTGTAGTCCACGATCAGCTCCTTGGTCTTGCTGACGTTGAGGAACAGTTTGTTGTCTTGGCACCACACTGCCAGGTCTCTGACCTCCTCCCTATAGGCTGCCTCATCGTTGTCAGTGATCAGTCCTACCACCATTGTGTCGTCAGCAAACTTGATAATGGTGTTGGGAGTTGTGCGCGGCCACACAGTCATGGGTGAACAGGGAGTCCAGGAGGGGAATAAGCACACACCCCTGAGCGGCCTGTTTAAAGGTCTTACTCACATCGGCTACAGGGAGCGAGATCACAGTCGTCCGGAACAGCTTGTGCTCTCATGCATGGTTCAGTGTTGCTTGCCTTGAAGCGAACATAGAAGGTATTTAGCATGTCTGGTAGGCTCGCGTGGCGGGGCAGCTCGCAGCTGGGATTCCCTTTGTAATCCGTGATAGTTTGCAAGCCCTGCCACAGGCGTAGTAGGATTCGATCTTAGTCCTGTATTGATGCTTTTCCTTGTTGATGGCTCGTCGGAGGTCGTAGCGGGATTTCTTATAAGCATCCGGATTAGTGTCCCGCTCCTTGAAATTGACAGCTCTAGTCTTTAGCTTAGTGCGGATGTTGCCTGTAATCTGTTACAGGAGGGGGTCGCAGTTCCGGAGCGACCCACTAGGTGTCATCCTCCAACTACCTTAGGCACCTCCTTCTCACAGTCTGGACTAATCATAATCCTATTGGTGTCACCTGTGTCTACCTGTTCACCTGTGTATTTATGCCCTCACTTCTCTGTGTTCCCTTGCTCAGTTTTCTCTGCTAGCTTCTCTATGCTCAGCAGTACTAATCAGTGTCTGATCGGAGAAGTATGTACAGGTACTCGAGAAGTGTTCTCCCTGTTTCTTTATTATTTCAGTCATAGTTACTAATTCGTATTTTGGCTGTCAGCCTGTTTTTGGAGACTTATTTGCTCCACCTTTCTTTCATCGTGTTAAGTCTGTTGCTTTGTATCCTGGCTTTGGGACCACCAGTAAAGATCCTTGTTTCACCATCTCTGCTTACTATCTATCCTGCACCGCACCTGGGTCACACCTCACACCAACCCTTACAGTAATCCATGGCTTCTGGTTGGGGTATAATAATAATAATAATATAATATGCCATTTAGCAGACGCTTTTGTCCAAAGCGACTTACAGTCATGTATGTACGTATGGTCACTGTAGTGCCAACATCGGAAACGTGCAATGTGTATGTTGTTGTTGTTGATGATAACATAACATCAACAACATTAACACATTGTACCATTTGCATGTTTCACATGCGAAACGAGTAAATGAGTGCCCTCCAAATATACCTTACATCCCGCCCCTCACTTGCTTTCTTGCAGTAGAGGTTACTTACGTTCATGGCTATGTGATGATGTGTTATGTCACGTGAAGTTTTACTGTGTACCTTTTTAAAAAAAAATTTATACGTGATATAATTTCTGCGCAAGAAAGCAGACAATAAAGTATAATATCATCTCTTCTCATAATTGTTATTGTGAAACAGAGCATGATTCATTCTGGATTTCAAGGCTGGATCACTCACCAACTTTGAAGAGGTGATCCCAGACAGCCACAAAATGTTTCCAGAAGGGGAGGTAGGGCCAGGTGGACTTGGGGAAGAGAATGATGATGGGGGAGAGGCGAAACATCTCTCCTACTGAGACAATGAACTTCTGGGTCTCTTCAGGAACCTCCTCATTCAGACAGCCCATACGGGTCTCAAACAGCACAGAACAGATCCCTGAGGACAGAGAGAAACAATGGTATCAGTTTATTTCATTGTATATAGATTAGATAGATTTATACTTTATTGATATCCAAAGGCATCACATTCAATGCCAGTAGAGAAAGTAGCAGGTATTTACTTAGAAAGTGCATGGTAAAATGGTAATTACACAGTTATAACCTATGAATTACTTGTTTGTTTCTTTATGACCATTTCATGAGTATGATGGCATTATGTGAGGTTAAAGGGTACACTACAGCATCAGGATGGCAGCTTACAGTGTGTATGACGGTGATGATGTCACATCATACAATCGTTATATGCGAGCAAAGACCATAGGATGTATCAAGAACAGGGGTGTCAAACTCATTCCTTGGAGGGCCTAGAATCAATTAAGACCTAGACAACCAGGTGAGGGGAGTTCTTTACTAATTATTTCATGAATTATTTCATAATTACCTTAATTCATCAATCAAGTACAAGGGAGGAGAAGAAATACCCTCCGTGGAATGAGTTTGACATGTGATCTAGAACATTCAGTTACACATTTTCCGTCACTGCTGCCCTTGACCAAATGAATAGGCTGTCCTTCAAAATTATAATAAGAATTGCCTACCTATCAAGGTAGTCAAACGATCATCTACTCAGTATCTACTCAACTTCCAAGGCTAAAGATCACTGTGCAATTACTTCAAGGTCATCGCTCTCTAACAGATATAGCCGTCACAACCCTCACAATGCACCTTGTCCTTTCACATTCACACGCTTCTCCCAATTCACAGAAAAGAGATACCAAAGACACAGAAACACTTGCATCTGTACCAGGACGTAGCGTCCTTACATAACTATAAGATCATGAAAAGGAGGACAGCTTTTTATAATTTATGAAGCAGATATCAGTTCCTCGATTGTTCTAAGATTTTCCTTTCTAATGACTAGACCAGGTGTATTCAAATCTTACCCTACGAGGTCTGGACTAGTTCTGTTTTTCTGTTCTACCGGGTAATTAATTGCACCCACTTGGTGTCCCAGGTCCCTGATTAGAACGGAATAATTTTTTTCAAAGCTGTGGAACTGGCTTAGAGGTTCAGATTTGAATCTGAGGGGGACTAGAAAAGTATTACAGACAGTCATGTCCTCTGTTTACCTTCAAAGGCGAACTTGTAGAGTTCTCCAGCCAGATCGTTCACCATGACCCCATCTCCCTTGGTCTCCCTCAGCCAGGCCACCTTGTCTATGAAGTCTGTGACCACGTCATTGATGGCATTGGTGTAGGCTGAGACATGTTTGGGCTTCAGCATCCGCGGGTTCAGGATACTCCTGATTCGCTGCCACTGAGCACCCATCCTGTAGTATAGACACACACAGAATCATGCTTTAATATGGAGAAGAGAGGTACTGTATAATACTTTGAAACAAAGAAGAACTGTTTCAAAGAGAACATGCAAAACACCCATAGGCAGACAGACCCTCTCATGTATGCTGTTTTCCATTCTAACTGAGCTCCATTTCCATTTAATCTAAAATTTCTACTTTAGCCAACTTGTTATGTACAGATGTAGGATCTTAATTTGATCACTCTTTTGTTGCTGATAATTTCCCCCCACCACAGGAAATGCAGATGAGCTTTGTGATTTAGATAAATTCACTGAAAACCCACACATTTTGCCAACTTTTTGTGACGTAGTGTCATGTGCCACTGCCATATTATTGTGTGCAAAAAGTGACACAATCGATTTGGGCTGGATGTGTCAATGTGCAGTTCGTACATGCATAATCTATGAGCAGAATTACTATTTTACCTCAATTATCCACAAAACCCCTAGTTTGAAAGCAACTGTTTTTCTGGAAGCAGTGCTGCGCCATTTTCCTTAAATTTGGTCCCACGTGGGCCAGCCCCCTAGCGATTCGAGTTCTAGCCAATGAGCTTCAGCCCCTCGCCATTTGAGTGGCAACTAGCAAGATGCACACACAGCAAAGCGGGAGAGAGCGCAATGACATGGTGCACATATCTGCACATATGTGATGTAGTACACAATTCTTCGGGGACCACTTTTGGCTTGTGAGCGCTACTTTCAGAACTACTGGCTAAAAGTATTCAAAAGTAGTGGATAATCTCTTTAACCTAGCTCCCAGCTGCACCACAATCCTTTGCACCACAATCCTTTGCTAGTACAACACTGGTTAACGCATGACATGATGGATCATGCTGAGGTTTTATGTCCTAGGTTTTTTGTTTCATGTACAGTCTGGCTCATCTAGGCTCTTGGTCTGTATGCAGCCCATGGTTCAAGTGTTTGTGCTTGTCAAATTCTTGTGAAATGTCTTGGGCATGTGCCTATTACTACACTGATATTTCAGTGTGCTGTTGGAACAAGCAACACAGGAATAACTACATAACTACATACAAGTAAAACAGCACAACGCCTCTGACCTAAATAGCTTGTAGCATCTCCCTCCTGAGCACACCTGGTGTTTTAAAGTTCAAGATAAGGTGTGCCCTTGGCATTAGGATATCAGGGCCTGCTTAGAGAACGCAATTGTAAGCAAAGCCTCAGTAGAGTAAGGACTTCAGTTGTGCTCTGTATGCTATATTTACATAAGTATTCAGACCCTTTGCTATGAGACTCGAAATTGAGCTCAGGTGCATCCTGTTTCCTTTGATTATCCTTGAGATGTTTCTACAACTTGATTGGAGTCCACCTGTGGTAAATTCATTTGATTGGACATGATTTGGAAAGGCACACACCTGTCTATATAAGGTCCCACAGTTGACAGTGCATGTCAGAGCAAAAACCAAGCCATGAGGTCGAAGGAATTGTCCGTAGAGCTCCGAGACATGATTGTGTCGAGGCACAGATCTGGGGAATTGTACCAAATAATTTCTGCAGCATTGAAGGTCCCGATGAACACAGTGGCCTCCATGTGTTAAAATGTTTTTTCCCCTCATCAATCTACACACAATACCCCATAATGACAAAGCGAAAACAGGTTTTTAGAAATGTTTGCAAATGTATTGAAAATAAAAAACTGAAACATCACATTTACATCAGTATTCAGACCCTTTACTAAGTACCTTGTTGAAGCAACTTTGGCAGTAATTACAGCTTTGAGTCTTATTGGGTATGACGCTACAAGCTTGCCACACCTGTATTTGGGGAGTTTCTCCCATTGTTCTCTGCAGATCCTCTCAAGCTCTGTCAGGTTAGGTGGGGAGCATCACTGCACAGATATTTTCAGGTCTCTCCAGAGATGTTCGATCGGGTTCAAGTCTGGGCTCTGGCTGGGCCACTCAAGGACATTCAGAGACTTGTCCCGAAGCCACTCCTGCGTTGTCTTGACTGTGTGCTTAGGGTCATTGTCCTGTTGGAAGGTGAACCTTCGCCCAGTCTGAGGTCCTGTGTACCTGGAGCAGGTTTTCATCAAGGATCTCTCTGTACTTTGCTCCGTTCATCTTCCCCTCAATCCTGACTAGTCTCCCAGTCCCTGCCACTGAAAAACATCCCATGATGCTGCCACCACCATGCTTCACCGTAGGGATGGTGCCAGGTTTCCGCCAGACGTGACATTTGGCATTCAGGCCAAAGAGTTAATTATTGGTTTCATCAGATCAGAGAATCTTGTTTCTCATGGTCTGAGAGTCTTTAGGTGCCTTTTGGCAAACTCCAAGCGGGCTGTCATGTGCCTTTTACTGAGGAGTTGCTTCCGTCTGCCCACTCTACCATAAAGGCCTGATTGGTGGAGTGTTGCAGAGATGGTTGTTCCTCTGGAAGGTTCTCCCATCTCCACAGAGGATCTCTGGAGCTCTGTCAGAGTGACCATCGGGTTCTTGGTTACCTCCCTGACCAAGGCCCTTCTCCAACGATTGTGCAGTTTGGCCGGGTGTCCAGCTGTAGGAAGAGTCTTGGTGGTTCCAAACTTCTTCCATTTAAGAATTATGGAGGCCACTGTGTTCATGAGGACCTTCAACACTGCAGGCATTTTTTGGTACCCTTCCCCAGATCTGTGCCTCAACACAATACATCTCAGAGCTCTACGGACAATTCCTTCGACCTCATGGCTTGGTTTTTGCTCTGACATGCACTGTCAACTGTGGGACCTTATTTAGACAGGTGTGTGCCTTTCCAAATCATGTCCAATCAAATGAATTTACCACAGGTGGACTCCAATCAAGTTGTAGAAACATCTCAAGGATAATCAAAGGAAACACAATGCACCTGAGCTCAATTTCGAGTCTCATAGCAAAGGGTCTGAATACTTAAGTAAATTTTAAAAAAAAACTGTTTTCACTTTGTCATTATGGGGTATTGTGTGTTGATGAGGAAAAAGTGTCAGCCTATTTGCAACGAATCTCCTTGTTATTGCATTTCCATTTTCATTTTTGTGTGTTGCACTTGCATTCAGTAGTGTCTATGAATCACATGAATATGAAGGCATAAATGTATGAAAGCATGTATACTTATTTTAAATGAATGTAGTTCTGTCCTTGTGATGTACTTGTGTCTATTGATCTTATGTATTATGTCATGTTTTATGTTTTGTTTGGACCCCAGGAAGAGTTGCTGAAGCTTTATGGGATTCTAATAAAATACTAAAATAATAAATAATAAATATCCTGGCTGTGCAATGACAGTAGCCTGATCCTAGATTGTACTGTATAGCCAACTCCTACACTCTTAAAAAAAAAGAGTTCCAAAAGGGTTCTTCTGCTGTCCCCATAGGAGAACCCTTTTTGGTTCCAGGTAGGACCCTTTTTTGGTTCCAGGTAGAACCTCTGTGGAAAGTGTTCTACATGGAACCCAAAAGGTTTCTACCTGAAACCAAAAGCATTCTACCTGGAACCAAAAAAGGTTCTTCAAAGGATTCTCCTGGGGGACAGCCAAATAACCTTTAGGTTCTAGATAGCACCTTTTTTTCTAAGAGTGTATGGCCCTTGTCATGACCATAGGAGTTGGCACGGCAGCACAAACAGATCTGGGATCAGACTACAATGACAGGGCCTGGGACTGGGTTTCCACTGTCTACTCACTCTGTGAGGGGCCCATAGGCGTGGTTCCTCAGCTCGCGGTAACTCCTCCAGTGGGGCATGTCCGTACGGGTGGGGTGGCGGCCCTCCTGTCTCAAAACCTGCTCAATCAGTTCAGCACTGGCCACGTTCACTATCACCAAGGGCCCGTACTTTGACTTCCACAGAGGGCCATAGATCTTGCTGTGTTCAATCTGGGGGAGAGGGGAGAAGAGCATAATTGCAAAACAATTTTATGGAATGGTTTTGATAAAAGAGTGCATGCATGGCACATAATAGTCCACAATGTGAGGATAATAGGTTGAAAAAAGTATAACTGCACATTGTTTTGTCCAATAGAGGTCTTGGTCACATCGTGATACTTTTATTATGATGTTTACCTGGCAAGAAATGCAGCTCAGAGAGTTCAAACTGGTCTAAACATGCCATTAATTTAGTCAGGAATCCCATGCATGTCTTTCTACAGTGGGGCAGGAATAATGTGATACAATACCTTCAGAAGGTATTCACACCCCTTGACTTTTTCCACATTTTGTTGTGTTACAGCCTGAATTTAAAATGGATTAAATGTAGATGTTTTGTCACTGGCCTACACACAATACCCAATAATGACAAAGTGGAATTATGTTTTTAGAAATGTTTACAAATTAATAAAAAATGAAAAGCTGAAATGTCTTGAGTCAATACAGTGGCTTGCGAAAGTATTCACCCCCCTTGGAATTTTTCCTATTTTGTTGCCTTACAACCTGGAATTAAAATTGATTTTTGGGGGGGTTTGTATCATTTGATTTACACAACATGCCTACCACTTTGAAGATGCAAAATATTTTTTATTGTGAAACAAACAAGAAATAAGACAAAAAAACTGAAAACTTGAGCGTGCATAACTATTCACCGCCCCAAAGTCAACACTTTGTAGAGCCACCTTTTGCAGCAATTACAGCTGCAAGTCTCTTGGGGTGTGTCTCTCTAAGCTTGGCACATCTAGCCACTCTGATATTTGCCCATTCTTCAAGGCAAAACTGCTCCAGTTCCTTCAAGTTGGAAGGGTTCCGCTGGTGTACAGCAATCTTTAAGTCATACCACAGATTCTCAATTGGATTGAGGTCTGAATTTGACTAGGCCATTCCAAGACATATAAATGTTTCCCCTTAAACCACTCAAGTGTTGCTTTAGCAGTATGCTTAGGGTCATTGTCCTGCTGGAAGGTGAACCTCCATCCCAGTCTCAAATCTCTGGAAGACTGAATTTCCCTGTATTTAGCGCCATCCATCATTCCTTCAATTCTGACCAGTTTCCCAGTCCCTGCCAATGAAAAACATCCCCACAGCATGATGCTGCCACCACCATGCTTCACTGTGGGGATGGTGTTCTCGGGGTGATGAAAGGTGTTGGGTTTGCGCCAGACATAGCATTTTCCTTGATGGCCAAAAAGCTCAATTTTAGTCTCATCTAACCAGAGTACCTTCTTCCATATGTTTGGGGAGTCTCCCACATGGCTTTTGGCGAACACCAAACGTGTTTGCTTCTTTCTTTCTTTAAGCAATGGCTTTTTTTCTGGCCACTCTTCCGTAAAGCCCAGCTCTGTGTATGGCTTAAAGTGGTCCTATGGAAAGATACTCCAATCTCCGCTGTGGAGCTTTGCAGCTCCTTCAGGGTTATCTTTGATCTCTTTGTTGCCTCTGATTAATGCCCTCCTTGCCTTGTCCATGAGTTTTGGTGGGCGGCCCTCTCTTGGCAGGTTTGTTGTGGTGCCATATTCTTTCAATTTTTTAATAATGGATTTAATGGTGCTCCATGGGATGTTCAAAGTTTTAGATCTTTTTTATAACCCAACCCTTATTTGTACTTCTCCACAACTTTGTCCCTGACCTGTTTGGAGAGCTCCTTGGTCTTCATGGTGCCGCTTGCTTGGTGGTACCCCTTGCTTAGTGGTGTTGCAGACTCTGGGGCCTTTCAGAACAGGTGTATATATACTGAGATCATGTGACAGATCATGTGACACTTAGATTGCACACAGGTGGACTTTATTTAACTAATTATGTGACTTCTGAAGGTAATTGGTTGCACCAGATCTTATTTAGGGGCTTCATAGCAAAGGGGGTGAATACATATGCACGCACCACTTTTCCGTTATTTATTTTTTAGAATTTTATGAAACAAGTTATTTTTTTCATTTCACTTCACCAATTTGGACTATTTTGTGTATGTCCATTACATGAAATCCAAATAAAAATCAATTTAAATGACAGGTTATAATGCAACAAAATAGGAAAAACACCAAGGGGGATGAATACTTTTGAAAGGCACTGTAAGTATTCAACCCCTTTGTTATGGCAAGCCTAAATACGTTCAGGAGTAAAAATGTGCTTAACAAGTCACATAATAAGTTGCATTGACTCACTCTGTGTGCAATAATAGTGTTTAACATGAGTTTTTGAATGACTACCTTTTCTCTGTACCCCACACATACAATTATCTGTAAGGTCACTCAGTCGAGCAGTGAATTTCAAACACAGACTCAACCACAAAGACCAGGGAGGTTTTCCAATGCCTCGCAAAGAAGGGCACCTATTGGAAGAAGACATTGAATATCCCTTTGAGCATGGTGAAGTTATTAATTACACTTTGGATGGTGTATCAATACACCCAGTCACTACAAAGATAACGGCGTCCTTCCTAACTCAGTTGCCGGAGAGGAAGGAAACCGCTTAGGAATTTCACCATGAGGCCAATGGGGACTTTAAAACCATTACAGAGTTTAATGGCTGTGATAGGAGAAAACTGAGGATGGATCAACAACATTGTAGTTACTCCACAATACTAACCTAAATGACAGAGTGAAAAGAAGGAAGCCTGTACAGAAAAAAAAATATTCCAAAACATGCATCCTGTTTGCAATAAGGCACTAAAGTAAAACTGCAAAGAATGTGGTAAAGAAATGTACTTTATGTCCAGAATACAAAGTGTTATGTTTGGAGCAAATCCAACACAACACATCACTGAGTACCATTAGTCATATTTTCAAGCATGGTGGTGGCTGCATCATGTTATGAGTATACTTGTCATCGGCAAGGACTAGGGAGTTTTTTAGGATAAAAAGAAACAGAATAGAGCGAACCACAGGCAAAATCCTAAAGGAAAACCTGGTTCAGTCTGGTTTCTAACATACACTGGGAGACAAATTCAACTTTCAGCAGGACAATAACCTAAAACACAAGGCCAAATATACACTGGAGTTGCTTACCAAGACAACATTGAATGTTCCTGAGTGGCCTAGTTACAGTTGTGACTTCAATCAGCTTGAAAATATATGGCAAGACTTGAAAATGTCTGTCTAGCAATGATCAACAACCAACTTGAAAGAGCTTGAATAATTTTTTTAAGAACAATTTGGAAATATTGTACAATCCAGGTGTGCAACGCTTAAGAGATTTACTCAGAAAACTCACAGCTGTAATCGCTGCCAGAGGTGATTCAAACATGCATTGTCTCAGGGGTGTGAATACTTATGTGAATCAGATATTTCTGTATTTCATTTTCATTAAATTTGCAAAAATGTATTTAAAAAAATGTTTTCACTTATGGGGTTTGTGTGTTCATGGCTGAGTATTTTTTTAAATCCTTAATTGCAATACTTCATCTTCAAACATGTCAAATTGATATATACATGTGAAATCCCATGAAATATTGCAATTAAGGATTAAAACATCTTCAGAAATCAGTGATTTGGGGACCATCTTGGGCACATTCTTACAACAATTTTTTGAATAATTTAACATCTTTATATATCTGGCACACCTGGCTCATTTGGCTGTGTATTCTACATCACTGTGAACATTTATGATATTATTGGGCATTCTACAATTATATTTCATACAGGTATGGTGATGGGATTAATGCATGAATCCTGTGATGGCCCTGTCTCTACAAATATTTTTAAAACCCTATTCTAGCTGTGTGGGTGCAATCTTGTGCTTCTATCACTAAAGTTACAATCCATAAACATAGCTGCCCCACTACATGGAATTCTATGGCTAAACTTCCAACATTCTACTGTCATTTAATTGCACAATATGGGCTATTTTTGAACAATAGTTGTAGGTGGTGCTTTCGAAGTTGGTTTTATTATATATAATTTGAAAGGTAATTTCATGACCTTTCAGAACCACTTGTCAAACAAAATGTTTAATGTATCAGGGTTTCGTTTTTAAAGCAATTTATACAGGTAAATCTGATATGTACCCTAGAGGTCAAAGGTCAAAGTCTGTTGACCTGAACATTCCCGAAAATATGCCTAATGGATAGCTGTGAATCTAAGCTTTCCAATTATATATGATTAAACTGTATATGTGACAAATAACTTGTTGTATACTGTGTACATTGTTTGTCAAAGGGTAAAATCCCTATTGGAAAAATGTATGGGATGGAGGGAGGGATGAAAGCAAGTGTTATTACACAGACAAAGCTGCCATTGCTACTCTGCTATCACACATTTTCTAACTCTGGGGACATAGAGCTTCAAGAAAATCACTATGAAATATCGTCACGCCACCCCAAATCAGCCGGACCGAACCCCTGGCCCATGGACTAGGAGATTAGGCATAATAATACGCAACCAGTGTAGTATAACACTAGCAGGTAGGTTTCACAATGCACTGTAATAACACTGTACAGTAACGTTACTTACTTGCATTTGATGTGTTGTCTGAAAATACCCTTTCCCGAAAAGCCAATATAAAGACCTGAGAAAACTAGGCCCATCCAAATCATCCATAGTTTTCTGTTTATTGTTGTCCCCCACGACAGTGGTAGTGGTATAGGCATCGCGCCGCCCGTCACCAATGCAGGTTAATGTCGTTGTCACTGTTTTAATCCCGTTCCTATTCTCCTGTGTACAGGCACGCAGTCGGATCTGTAATAATGATCTGCTAAACATGTTGACGCATAAATTGTCCTTCCGGCTGCTGGAAAGTGTAGTGTGTTATTCTTATCCGTACGACTGAGCCCTCTCCTGCCTATTATAATGGCCACTTGTTTTTATCTACTGAGAGAGAGCGCAGCCAGCCAGCCAACAGTCACTGTTGCCCTAGTTTTTCAGAACGCTAGTGAACTTTGATATCGTTTATTGTCGGCTATCAATGTGAACTCCCCTTTACTGCCAGAGGAAACCTTTCCCTACAGTCCAAGGTTACAGTCAGTGGCTAGACCTCTATAAATCATCAACGTGGATTTAGTTTTTTGAGATACCCCTACCCGTGGTAGAACAAAACACAACTATGTTTTTCCACATCTCTATTTGCTCCCATTTATGAAATGGATGATTGTGAAAAAATATTTCACTGCAAAAGTGGTTAAATTGATAGATATTGTGACTAATCCTACACTCAAAACGTGCAGACTAATGCCTGGTTGGAGGGGTGTGGGACACATAAACTCATATAACCCAATATTGGAAGCTCTGATATTGCAAAAAATTTGAAATACAAGTAGTCAATACACAAACAAACAGCGTTAGGGTATCTTAATGCATCTTGGAAATATAGTCCTGTAAATACAGAGATACAATAAGCAGAAATATCAACTATGAACAGGCTATTGTTGTAAAATGTCCAATTAAGGATTTTTAAAATCTCACCCATGTACTCACAATACCCCATAAGTGAAAAAAAAAATCTTATACAATTTTGCTAATTCTATGAAAATGAATTACAGAAATATATCATTTACATAAGTATTCACACCCCTGAGTCAATACTTTGTAGAAGCACCTTTGTGTCACGGTTTCGGCCGAGGCTGCTCCTCCTCCTTGTTCGGGCAGGTTTCGGCGGTCGTCGTCCCCGGAGTACTAGCTGCCACCGATCTATGTTTCATGTTCGTTTGGTTTTGTCTGGATGTTGTACACCTGTGTCTAGTTAGTCCTCATTAGTGTCCTATTTAGTTCTCGTTGTGTGTGTATGGTGTTGTGTGTGATTGCTCCTCTGTTTGGTGTTCGGAGCTACGTATTCTTCCCTCCGTGTTTGGAGAGGTTTTCGCACATGTTAGTGCGCCGTTTGTCTGACGCCTGTGTTGCGCCGTTATTTCGCCTCCGGGCTTATTGTTCTCGTGTACTACGTGAATAACTCACTAAAGTCTTTTGGACTTAGCTTCTGCGTCCTGCGCTTGATTCCTGCACCACACCCACCTTCAGCACCCCATGACACTTTGGCAGCGATTACATCTGTAAGTCTTTCTTGGTAAGTCTCAAGGAGCTTTCCACACCTGGATTGCGCAACATTTGCCCATTATTCTTTTCAAAATTATTCAAGCTCTGTCAAATTGGTTGTTGATCATTGCTAGACAACCATTTTCAGGTCTTGCCATAGATTTGTGGTGAGTGCATAGTTCGGGTGCACTATTATCCTGATTGGGTTGAGCTGGCACATTGTTTTTGTCCAAAAATCATGTCCACCATCCTGGCTGCCTGCCCTAGAGTTGCCATACATGTTGACTTGGTGACATTATGGTGAATGGGGTGGATGCAACCACACATGACAAGCACATAAGACAGGTGTTCACTACAATAAACCGACACAACCTGACACTCATTGACAAGAAATGCCATCAATTTAGTAGGCCTTTGCATGTCATAGGAATTGTGCCTATCCAATATCATTGCCATCCTGAATCTCCCAGTCTGCCCTAGAGTTGACATACATGTTGACTTGGTGACATTATGGTGCATGGGGAGGATGCAACCACATATGCTGATAAGCTCATAAGGCAGGTGTTCACCACATTGACCAACACACCTTTCCAATGGCAATGCCATCCTGAATCTCCCAGAACTGTCCTCAATAGGCCCACTCCACCATCAGTTCCACTCCACCATCAGTTCCGCCTCTGGCAGTTAATAAAGACAGAGACGTCATGGAACTGGACTGCCACATGTCAGGAGGCAATTCAACAGCCAAAATGCAGTCTGGAAAGCAGAGATGTGGACTCGAGTCATGTGACTTGGACTCCAGTACTACTCGAGTCGCACATTTTGCAACTTGAGACTTGACTTGGCAAAAAGAAAAAACACTTACATTTTTACATTTTAGTCATATAGCAGACGCGCTTATCCAGAGCGGATTACAGTTAGTGAGTGCATACATTCTTCATACTGGCCACTACATTTTCACTTGCCACTTGACTTCGACTTGAGCATTTATGACTCTCGGGACAAAGAATGTGTGTGTGTATATAAGGATGTTCCTCATTGTGAGGTGAATGCACCGATTTGTAAGTCGCTCTGGATAAGAGCGTCTGCTAAATGACGAAAATGTAAATGTAAATGTGAGGGGCAGAATTCTCAATGAATAAAGACGACCTGACTATGCAGACTGGGACTCTGTCCGTTTCTTAAGAGACACACAGAGACACTGAAATAGTTGAGTACAACCATTGAGAGTAAATAATTATCATAACAGTTTGCAAACAATGTAAAAAATAAATAAACAAATAAACAAATCCTTGAGTTAATAAAGCTGCATACAAACATGGTCTCTTGAGTAAGGCAGCTCCAAAATGCAGGTGTTTCAGCCTAGCTCAGTGCTTTCTGTGGTGGAGGGGCAGTCAGCGAAAGCACATAGTATAGGCATTGGTAATTTTCTCTATTTGCGCCGTGATTGGCTCAGTGTTCTGTTACTCATGGGGATACTATGTCACTACAGAATCTTCAGGGAGAGCTAGGCAGTTCATGCCCCATTGGGTGCTGCCATATATTTACATTAGAAGTGCCCATCTGTTAAGTGAATTATTTAACAAACTATTTTAGTGTCTCTGTGCGTCTCCCAAAAGGTTGTAAGTCTTTTGGGATTTAAGTAACGGCCAGAGTCCCGGTCTGCATAGTCAGAGATATTTATTCATTGAGAATTCTGAAACAAAATGGTGGTACAATCCTTTTATACACATAAGACATACAAAAAATCCTGCCCCCCCCCCCCCCCCTTTAGGCGGCCTGTATTTCTCCACTATACACATCTTGTAAACACACACACACCTCGGCTCAGCTCATGTTTTCCTCTGCTCTCCTGACCATCACTGTTCTTATCTTTTCCCACTCCTTGCTCGGCCAGGTACAGATATCGCATCCTCCCTAAATTGGGAGGCCCCTTTATCTTGGTTTAGACAGTTCTCCATTGTTGTCTGGTCTAACTCTTACTCACATTGCTAAATAGTAGCTCAATGGTAGCTTACTGGTCCTACACTCACACATTTCTAACACATTATACACAGTTTCAGGGTGTAATTGTAACACCCTGGCTCTGGGACTCTATATGTTGAGCCAGGGTGTGTTCTTTCTATGTGTTATATTTCTATGTTGGGAGTTCTAGTTGTGTTTATTTCTATGTTGGCTAGAGTGACTCCCAATCAGAGGCAACGAGTGTCAGCTGGGGCTGGTTGTCTCTGATTGGGAGCAGTGGCGGCTGGTGAAAAATATTCTCGGTGGGGCTGTGCCATACTTTTTTTTTCCTGTAACCATCGCGATATATTTTAACACAAACTGCAGGACAGCAGTGCTCAGTGAAACATTCAGTAATTATTTAATGCCAATATTAAAAAGTTGAGGCATTCTTACACAAAAACATATTACACAAACCCAAGCCTTTCATTTGCATTTAAAGTGAACTTTTCACCATTGGTAGTAAACAGGCAACGCAACAGGCATGCTGTCAGAACAGAGTGGAAAGTGGACAATAACATGAAATTATTATAAAGTTTATAGGAAATCTTACACTGTATAAAAGGATGTATAATATAGAAATGGATATCAAGTGGATGAACTCAAACCTTTGACTGGAAGAATAGCATACAGTATTTTATGATCATACTAAATGTGACTAATTGTTAATGTGCTCCAGAACTGCAACAATTAATTGATACAAACAACATATATACAGTAATATTAGCAAAGACACTATTAAGACTTTCTAGAGTACCATATATAACTGGATTTTTTATGCTAAGGTCAACTATATACAAAGAAACATGCGGCCAGAGCTGCTCTGTGTGTGTGTGTCTGTCATCTTATTTGTACAGGAATTTTGCCCGTCTGTCCTTCTGAGTGGCAAACCTCTCAATGACCCTTTGATTAAAGTCAGGAATGTCCCTGACAAGTTTCTTCTCCATGGAGAGCATGGCCAGAGCGTTCAGGCGATCCTGTGTCATGCTGTTTCTCAGGAAGGTCTTGATCCTTTTCAGTGTAGAGAAGCACCTTTCTGACTCAGCAGTTGTCATGGGTGTGGTGATGAGGATCTTGAGGAGGCTGGCAGTCTCTGTGAAAGTGCTCTGAAGGTTGTTCTCCATGAAGAACTGGTACAGGGGCACTGCACCACTACAAGCCTTGAACTCACTGTTCTCATAGATGAGGGACAGTTCGGTTTTGAGCTTGGCCTTGTTCAACATGGGGTACGCCTCCACGGTTGTTTCAAGCGCTGTATCGGGGAACTTCACACTGTGTTGTGGGAACAACTCTCCGTGCAATAGTGTTGCGCTGATGAGGTGCTGGGTGAAGGAGAACCTCTCTTTGGCATGACTCAGGATGGTATCACATACCTGTAAAAGATACATCATCAGCTTTAATTTGCAATTAAGCTATTTTGATGCAAGTGATCCTGACTGACACATGCCTATGTCCAACTCAAGTATATGATTACCAAGGTGCTGATTGTTCAGGGTTTTGGCTACATACTACCAGGCCTGAAAATAGTTCTAGGGGGAAACACTGACAATTACATCACAACTTACCTCTATAGCCAACCTCTGTTGTTCTCCTGGTCCCAGCATCCTCCGTCGCTTGATGGGCTGTTGCTGCTCGTCAGATGCGCTGTCCCCACACAAAGAGGGAATTGAGGCCCTGGGTCCAAAAAATAAAGTTTAATTTGATAACTTGCAATCAGACTTCTTAACTCACTGTAATTCCCCCTCAACACACAACCAGTGACTTTTATATATATATATATATATATATATATATATATATATATAGACAGACAGACAGACAGACAGATAGTGTGTATATACACACAAACTATGTCTAGTAACTGCTTTTAACCTGTGATGTACATAATTAACTGATGTTATTACGTTTTAAAGCCTTTTTCTATTACATTTGTGAGAGGGATGCAACATCATTTTGTTCTGCTGTGCACTTAGCAATAAAGTTAATCTTCAATAACAACTAGGCCTCTTCTAGAAATTGACCTGGTGGACACCTGAATAATTATTACAAACTGTGTAGTACTTTCCTGCATTATTATCAACGTCTGATTGTGTCTTCTCTTTCCTTTTAAAATACTAAAACAAATATAATTGTGACGGCTCTATGATAATCACTCACTTTGATGACCAGACACATTTAGGCTTTTAAACTGTTGTAAGTGAACTATTCATCTTTCTAACAACATCTTTATCAGCCAATAGTAAATATAGTTATTTACCTGATTGTTAGCATGCTGTCTGTGAACCTCTGGACAAGTGCTTTAATGAAGACAGGGTCGATGTTCCTCTTCTGCAGCTGGCTGAAAAGCATGTCCACATTTGGCATGATCTTGTGGAACAGTGCCAGGAAAAAACAGAAAGCCTCGTCTTCGAGCATCCTCACAAAGCCCCCCGCCTCTCTGACAGTCGGGGCATCAAAGTTCCCAGAGTCTCTGATGGTCTGGAAACACGTTAGGAGGTCATCCCTGTACTCGTACACAGTGTTTACAGCGCGACTGTGGAAGTTCCACCGTGTTGTAGAGGCTCTGGGGAGTCTATGCGCAACCACTTCGTCAAGCACGGTGGTTCGCTTGGGAGACCTGGAGAAGAAAGCAGAAAATCCTGCAAGGTCGGAAAAGAAAGTGCCGATCCTGGGGATGCGTGAAGTAGCCTGCTGCATGATGAGGTTCAGCTGATGTGCATAGCAGTGGACGTAGTGCGCATTTTCGTACACATCCACTATTTTACGCTGCACTCCGCCGGTGGCTCCCCTCATCACACTTGCTCCGTCGTAAGCCTGGGCAATAAGTTTGGCCTTTTGTCCATGTGAGAGTATGGTGCTGAGCCTCTCCAGCAGCGCTGTAGCGATGGTGTCGGCGGTTGCGTTCTCGATCAAAATGAACTCGAAAAAACGCTCTTGGACGTTACTTTTAGCATCGATGTAGCGTATCACAAGCACCAACTGGCAGTGGGTGGAAACGTCAGTCGTCTCGTCAGCTTGAATGGCGATAAAATCAGCACTCTTTACTTCCTCCAGGATGTAATCCTTAAGCACTGACAGCATACAGTCCAACAGCTCGTTCTGTATCGTCTTTGACGTGCCCTTAAAAACGGTAGCTGTCTTCAGGTGCTCCTCCAGCACACTGTCGAGGGAGGCAACAAAATCCACTAAGCCCCGGAAAATGCCGGGGTTGTCCGAGGAGTCAGTCTCCTCGTGCCCACGCAAGGCCAACTCAAAAGCCCCACAGAACTTCACACAATCGATAATTTTGGATAGAATGTGCCTGTTTTTATCCACCTCCTCATTGTGTTTCCTCACCGCAATCCTGTGGCCGTCATCCAGCTGCGTAGCAATGTTCACCCTTCCTAATACAGCTAGCTTTACAGAGTTGTCCATGTGTGCCCTGGTGTTCTCATGTTTCTTTACCTTCTCTGACAGGTGCTTCATATCCCTCACTCCGGTACCTGTCCATGCTGAATCTGACCCCGTCGTTTTAAAAAGCAAGCACGGAAAGCAAAATAAAGCATTAGCATCAGTGCACCCAGCTAGCCAAGCCTTCCTGGTGTACCAGCTACGGGAGAAGCCGCGCATATACTGCTTCCCTTTCTCGCTAGCCTGCTGTCTGATTGAGAGGTCAGGTTGATCTGGGCCCAGCTCTTTCACCCGAACTTTCTCTGACAAAGTTCTCCTCTCAAACGGATCTTGGAGGAGAGATTTCACCGAGTTAGGGTTGGGTCTTGGAGGAGTAACGTTTGCGCTCGCCATTGTCGTCTAGTAAAAATGGCGCCACTGGAGCCTGGTCCTTATTTTATCAGGGGCGAGCTTGGGGCGATAAAATAATCGCCCTCCTTGGATTCGAATTAAAATCGCTGATTAGCTACATTTTATGTCATACATTCATATCTTAAATTAGCAATTGGCTTAACTGCTACGTAGACCCGCCTCCTCGGGGCACTTTCTGTATCGCCCAGAGCTGACGAGGCGTTTGACAGGCAGAGGAAAGGTTGCGAATATGATTTTCTATCATATCTTACACATATTACTGTGTGCATTCCATATTTCAAACACACAAATATTGACATACTGATGTTTTTATTATTATTATTATTTTTTTTATTTATTTTTTATTTTATTTTTTTAAATAATTTTATTTAAGGGGGCGGCGCCCTAGCGCCCTCTATCGGCCAGCCGCCACTGATTGGGAGCCATATTTAAACTGTCTGTTTTCCCTTTGTGGTTGTGGGTTCTTGTTCCGTGTTGGTCTATGTTACCTAGGACGTTACGAGTCGTTTGTTGTTTTTGTTTACTGTCCGTGTTTATCGCTAATGATAAATAAACATGTTCGTTCATCACGCTGCGCCTTGGTCCTCCTCTCTTAACGACGATCGTGACAGAAGAACCCACCATACAAGGACCAAGCAGCGTGTCCAGGAGCAGGCAGACTGGACATGGGAGGAAGCGCCGGGAAAGGAGATGGAGAGGCTGGCGATGGCCCAGGTGGGCAAATCGTGGTCCTGGGAGGACATGCTCGGGGGCAAAGGGCCATGGGCTAGGATTAAGGCCCTGGCGAGAGAGGAGCAGCGGCGTCAGCAGTGTCATCGTCGGACGGACGAGAGGCAACCCCAAAATATTTTTAGGGGGGGGCACACGGCATGGGCGGCTGGGCAGCAGGAGGCTGCCACACGGCGATTTGGAGAGGAGGCCACCGGGTTTTGGGGGCCAGAAGGCAGGTTGGCGGAGCCTGGATGGAGAGCAGAGCCAACTCCCCGTACTCAGGCATGGTAGCATGAGACTGGGCAGGTTCCGCGGTATGCGGAGCTGCGCACTGTGCCACGAGTGGTCCGGCATAGTCCGGTACGTCCTGTGCGAGCACCCCGCACGTGTTGTGCGAAGGTGGGCATGCAGCCAGGACGGAGTGTGCCGGCTCAGCGCTCGTGGCCTCCAGTGCCTCTCCTCGGTCCCGGATATCCTGCGCCAGTGTCACGTGCTGTTATGCCAGTACGGGTACACAGCCCTGTACGTCCTGTGCTGATGCCTCACACAGAGTGTGTGAAGGTAGGCATTCAGCCAGGACGGGTTGTGGCAGCTCTTCACTCCAGGTCTCCTATCCGTCTCCACAGCCCGGTCCGGCCTGTCCCTGCTCCACGCACCAAGCCTACGGTGTGCGTCGCCAGCCCGGTCCGGCCTGTCCCTGCTCCTCGCACCAAGCCTACGGTGTGCGTCGCCAGCCCGGTCCGGCCTGTCCCTGCTCCTCGCACCAAGCCTACGGTGTGCGTCGCCAGCCCGGTCCGGCCTGTCCCTGCTCCTCGCACCAAGCCTACGGTGTGCGTCGCCAGCCCGGTCCGGCCTGTCCCTGCTCCTCGCACCAAGCCTACGGTGTGCGTCGCCAGCCCGGTCCGGCCTGTCCCTGCTCCTCGCACCAAGCCTACGGTGTGCGTCGCCAGCCCGGTCCGGCCTGTCCCTGCTCCTCGCACCAAGCCTACGGTGTGCGTCGCCAGTCCGGTCCGGCCTGTCCCTGCTCCACGCACCAGGCCAGGGGTACGCATCGTCAGCCCGGTCCGGCCCGTTGCTGCTCCACGCACCAAGCCAGGGGTGCGCATCGTCAGCCCGGTCCGGCCCGTTCCTACTCCACGCACCAAGCCAGGAGTGCGCATCGTCAGCCCGGTCCGGCCCGTTCCTACTCCACGCACCAAGCCAGGGGTGCGCATCGTCAGCCCGGTCCGGCCCGTTCCTACTCCACGCACCAAGCCAGGGGTGCGCGTCGTCAGTCCCGCACAACCCGTGCCTGGGTCACCGGTCAACTGCTCCACTACGGAGCTGAAGCTAACCGCTCCTGCTAAGTCCAGTTCAGCTCCAGCCAGCGGGGTCAGACCGGACCAGGGGCGCTATGGGGGGTTTATTGGAGGGTGGTGGGCAAGACCGGAGCCAGAACCGCCGCCGAGGAGGAATGCCCACCCAGCCCTCCCCTGTTTTGCTCTAGTTGAGGTGCGGTCGCAGTCCGCGCCTTTAGGGGGGGGGTACTGTAACACCCTGGCTCTGGGACTCTATATGTTGAGCCAGGGTGTGTTCTTTCTATGTGTTATATTTCTATGTTGGGAGTTCTAGTTGTGTTTATTTCTATGTTGGCTAGAGTGACTCCCAATCAGAGGCAACGAGTGTCAGCTGGGGCTGGTTGTCTCTGATTGGGAGCCATATTTAAACTGTCTGTTTTCCCTTTGTGGTTGTGGGTTCTTGTTCCGTGTTGGTCTATGTTACCTAGGACGTTACGAGTCGTTTGTTGTTTTTGTTTACTGTCCGTGTTTATCGCTAATGATAAATAAACATGTTCGTTCATCACGCTGCGCCTTGGTCCTCCTCTCTTAACGACGATCGTGACAGTAATAATTAGTCATTAATAATTAATCTATCAATCCACCCTTTGACTAAATATTACGCACATACAAAATATATGTTGTTATAGAAATAAATCACACTCATTGAAGTATATAAGTTGGTTTGCATATAAAAACATTAAAAAGTGTCTCATTCAATACAGGTTCATCAGGGTTACCCCGTGATTAAAAGCGTAATGTTACTATTTAGCAATGGTACCTAACCTGTTTACCCACTATCTGGAAACAACAGTCTAAGCCTATAGTGAAGAACATTTGCTTCATCACATCCTGCAATATTGATTAATTAGTACATCATACTTAAAACGAGACTTTAATACACAAAAGTCATTACAATAACTTTTAAACTAGAGATTTGTAGTTCTAGGTTAACATCCAATCACAGCTCTTCGTTAGATTTTCACTGCAACCTTCACACATTAGAACTAAGAAAAGTTTCATCCAGTCTCAAACTATCTGAATCGTCGTCATCCTCCACCAAGCCTGGTAGGTCATATCCTTCATTCCTTAGGTCGGAGTCCGGGATTGGGCCGTATCTCACCATCTGTTGGGAAACTGCCTACTCCATCGCCTTGCTCACCAACCCTCGAACACAGGGAATAAGACAACATCCACAAAGAACAAGCATACCCATAGAAGCTATAGCTGCACCCAGAATAGTTACAACAATAGTTTTCCATTTACCAAATATGTTATCAAACCATCCGTTTAGGGAGCTATCAATACCAGAGTTCTCAGCCAGTTCGTTCGCCAGCGTGGTGAGTCTCTGAAGCGCTTTGGTCACGGACCCGTCCGGTGCTGTATTGTTGGGGATGAAAGTACAGCACATAGATCCAAACAGAACACAAACTCCGCCCCGCTCAGCCAAAAGCATATCTAAAGCTATTCTATTCTGCCATGCCATTAAGCTAGTTGCCGCTGTCTGCTCAGCCAATCCCTTTATTGCACCACGAGTGTGGTTTATAAATCTTTGCTGGTTATAGTAAATATAATTTATCCAATCTACGTTGTTATTAATTGTTGACCACCAGAAAAGACTTGATTCAAACCCAGCTGCGATCTGATTCCTAGCTTTGAATTCTTCTGGAACCCCTCGAGGTACTCCTATCCCATCAATATATATCCTTTCATCAAAGGATCCCGGGAGGAGGTCCCGCTTTCTACGTGACAACTCACCAGTCTCTGACACGTTTGATTGTTTGATGAGAGTGAAGGGCATTACCAGCTGAGCTAGCGCACAGGTTCCTGTCCAATTAGTATGTAGGTGAGGCCACAGTCTATCACCACACAACCACCAGATGTCAGCACGGGCCTGGTTTTGGTTCCTAAAATCCTCTGGCTGCAACAAAGAGGAGAGATTAGTCATGGTCTCTTTAGTTGTGACATTCTCTGTGTGGGAGCAGGAGCTAAGATGCCCTACCCTGTATCCTATTTTATCAGTCCTAGAGAAACAATAGTAAGACTCCCCTGAGACTTCAAACGGAGGTAACCTAGGGATACAGATAGTGCAAGCTACTACAAGACTCCTTCACCACATTCCCAGGTGGCTTGAACAATTTAATCATGCAAGATAAACCTGACGGAGAGTTAAAGCCCGTCAAGGGGAACGGAGTAGTTGTTAACCTTGGTTTGGCTGTCCCACAGGCATAACAGTCCTCTTTAGACATAGTTCTTGCCGTATACTGAATCCATTCAAACCACAGGTTAGGATCCCTGTACCCCGTCTCCACCTGTACTACTTCCTTCAGGTCTATAGTTTGCACTATCTTCACCACGGCCCCGGTCTCACTACCTCCCTCAGAGAGGTTTACTCTATAGGGTGCCCCAGTTGAAGACCTTGTCAGGTCTGTAACATCGGGGGGTTGATTACTACCCAGAAAGCCACTAATGGGTCTCCAAAACATTCGCGGTCAAATCCTATGTACCACATTCCCTCATCCGTAGCCTTTACCTGTTTTAGCGTAATTCGGACTTTCAGACAGTACCTACCCTTATATGGGTCGCACTGCCATTTCTGGTAATTCCCTACTTTCACAATACTCCACCTGTCCTTAAACTGTGTATGGAGATTGACATATCCCCCTCGCTCAGTATGAGCAACTACATGGTCCCAGGATGTACATGGTGACATACATATATATCTCCCATCCTTTATGATACTACCAGCCAGTAGTCCCCAACTTCCCAACTGGTCCGCAAAGACCTCAAAGGTGATGTCCTTCCCTACAGTCCCTAGTACTTCCCCTTTCCCTACGTCTAGCTGTCTCCTATGCCTTCGTAGACTGTGCTCAGGTATTATTTTATCAACTTGTGTTAGGTTAACTACTACTTCTGGCGGATCAGGAGGGTTTGAGTGTGTTAGAAATATGGCCCCCACAATCAGACAGCTACCTACCGTCAGGAGACCTGTGAATCCCCACCCTCGCCTTGAGAACATGTCAGATGCCAGAGGCCAACCCATTGCTTTACCTTCTATCGAACTCACACAGGGATGATCAGACAGGGTAAGGGAATCTTCGTTAAGGAGCCAACCCCCGAGCCCTAGTGGTGATCGGTTCTTTCTCCTAACTCTGTGTTTGTTCGTCAGGTGTAGCTGGGTTTACCTTTTTACAGTGTGTGACATGCACCCAGGTGGATCTTTCCGCAATTCTTACAGCGAAGGCCGTCACCAACAGGACCTGATATGGACCTTCCCGGGGCTGCTTCCAGTCTTTCTCTTTAAGGATTGGATCCACACCCAGTCACCTGGTTGGATGGAGTGGGTTACCTTCTCCTTTAGTTCTCCTGTGGGGCACAAAATCTTTGACATACGTGTTTGGTTAATGAACAGTCTTCTCATGTGTTGTGCCAACGTGTCTTCTACTTCTATGTCTGCCTGTTCTGGCCCTGCCAACTGTGGCATCCTGTAAGGTCTTCCAAACACTTTCTCAAAGGGGGACAATCCATTCTTATCTGGCGTTATTCTGATAGTCATTAGTACGATTGGCAGACATTGTACCCAATTCCTTCCTGTGCTCATGTGAGTTTTTCGTAATCTAGCCTTAATTGTCTGATTCATGCGTTCGATAAGTCCAGCCGATTTCGGGCTATACGAACAATGCTTCTTCATGTTTATTTGTAACTTCTGTCCAATATTATATATTACTTGATTAGAAAAATGGGATCCATTATCAGAAAAAATAGTTTCTGAAAGGCCGAACCTTGGTATTATATCCTGGCATATTGTTTTTGCTACTGTTATAGCATCTGCCGAGGAGGTAGGGAAAGCTTCTACCCATTTAGTGTATTTGTCTATTATAGTCAAACACCACTTCTTTCCCTCACTCCTGGTCAGCTCTATAAAGTCAATTTCTAATTGTTGAAAGGGGTACTTAGCCGGAGGGTACTCACCCAGAGGTGCCCTTTGTCTGCCCTGGTGATTACTTTGAGCACAGATAACACATCTTGAACAAAAGTTTTTTAAATAATTTGTAATCCCATATGCAACAAAGTGTTGTCTAATCTGCTCTACCATCCCTCCGGTTGACACATGGCTCTGCCCGTGTGTCAATATTGCAGCATATCTAAACAGTGATTTCGGGAGAATTGGTAAGCTGTCTTTGACCCATATTCCTTCCTTATTTACTGTGCCTTGCTTTACCCATCTGTGAACTTCCTTAATTGGGGCCCTACTGTAGCTCTCTATAAGTAGATCTCTGTCTATCGAAACTTCCTCTTTTGACAGCTGACCAGTGGCGGCTCCTGAAAAAATTCTCAGGAGGGGCAATTTTTCTGATGATTTAGGTGACCTACACACATTTTAAAAAAGATATGTCCAGCAACAACATGAAGACAGGGGCAGCATATAAGTCAATACCAGAAGCATTTATTGACTGATCTGGGGAGATGGATTCCAGTTTCTGTGACAGATTATAAATAATCTCTGATGCCTTTGTTATATTAGCTTTTGGTTGAATGTACTGTCGTAGTAAATATATAATGTTATAGCTTGGTCTGACTAAAATCTTGTGCATGACCCATTTTGTGTTGGGCGTTTGTTTTCAATCAATGCTGTTCCTATCCTATAACAATGGACAAAAGAGTCCTATCTTGTCAGCCTTGTCAGCAGGTGGCCAAGGACAACACCCACGCCATAGGTCTCTCAGTTCTTCCAACTCACGAGTTCTTGCTCTGAGGACACACACACACACACACACACATCATCACTGATAACACACACACACACACACACATCATCACTGTTAAACACACACACACACACACACATCATCACTGTTAAACACACACACACACACACACACAAAAATCCCCTCTCTTTAGGCTGAACATTTGAAGACAGAGAACCCGACTCAGAGCCAATGCAACAGTGGAGGGGACCTCGCCCAACTCATCAGGACCAATCAGAAGATCAGAACTACTAGATTCAACCTACATCATTTATTGTATAAAATGTCAGCACACAATGTTTTCGGGGCTCTCTTCAGATAGCTCCCTAAGAGTTTGACGAACGAGTCCGTGCACGCGATTCCAGATATCTTTACCTCTGAATAAACTGCCTTTATTATACCATATCCACCCTGTCCAAAGTCTCTACTTGGTCTCAGTTCTCCAGTAAACTTGTGATTATCAACAGTACACAACGGTAACAAACAATTGGGGGAACTCACGGGGCAGATAGTAAGGTCACAGTGACACAGAAAGCAGTTCAATGTCGGGGCTCGGGGGTACAGAGTCGCTCTCTTACCAGGATCGATTTTCCCTGTGACTGTCAGATCGAGGTCCGCTCCGACCAGGGTGAAGCCGGCCGGCTCCACTTCTCTGTCCGGGACTCTGTCATCCAGCCAAGTCTCCCAGCTGTATTGGATTCCGCTGCCAGCAACGTTTTCATTATTTAGTCCGTTCGTAGCGGGTATGTACACGATCAACAAGATCAGTCCAAAACCCACCACTCGAAATCCATGGTTGGCAGAATGTTTGTAAACTAAGTGTACAAATTAAAAACATAAAATAACGCCACTAAGTGTACAAATTAAAAACATAAAATAACGCCACACTGCAGGTCGCAAAGAGACGCTGCTAGCCGCTATTTGCTTAGTTACGTTCATGGTTACGTCACGTATGACGAAAGCGCGTAAGTGCAAGCCCACAGACACCCATAGAGAATGTATTGAAAGCTTTGAAATTTGAAAAAAATAGATTTTACATGACAGGCTATGAGAGACTTCTGGGCGATTTTCAACCTGACTGAAATCGCCCAAAAACGGGCGGGGCCATTTGAAGCACGACTTTAGCCTGATTTGACATTTAGTGGCAGTCAGATCAGATTACAACACTGATAACTACTGTTGCCGTGATATAATTGATTAGAAAAAAAATCCCTTCCTTTTCCCGTTTGGCAGTGCGTCGCCCATATCGCCCTATTGAACAGGCCGTCCCTGCAGCTGACTGGAACCAGAGAAGTGTTTTGACCCAGCCTTCTTAGCTTCGTCATCTGCCTTTGCATTCCCCAAAGTAATGCTATCCTTCCCTGTAGTATGCGCCTCACACTTACATATTGCGAGCTTTTTTGGTAATAGTACTGCATCTAGGAGGTCAAGAATCAACTCTGCATGTGTTATTGGTTTACCCGAAGTCGTAACCATTCCTCTATTCTTCCACTGGGCAGCAAAGACGTGTAAGGTATTAAAGGCATATGCACTGTCGGTATAGATAGTTATAACCTTCCCTTTACCCAGTTGGCATGCTTTTGTTAATGCCACTATCTCTGCCTGTTGGGCAGAGTAGTTTCTTGGTAAGGGTTCAGCAGCTAGAACCTTGTTCTCTGTCACTACAGCATAACCAGTTGCATTCGTGCCATCAGGATTCTTCCTAGAAGATCCATCAACAAACATTGTTACTTCACAACATGGTATAGATAAGTCTGTTAAGTCAGGCCTGGGTTGTACTATTTTTTCAGTTTCTTCAATACAGTTATGGGGACTACCATCATTCACAACTGGAACCAATGTTGCAGGATTCAGCGTTGTACATCGTTCAATAGTTAGATTTGGCATGTTCAGCAATCTTATCATACAAGATAGGTGTCGTGCTGGTGACATGTACGCCATCTTGTGTTCCAATAGCAGAATTGACACTGCATGTGGAACTTTTAAGGTTAGATCATGGTATAGTACTATTGAAGCTGAGTCCTGCACTGCATTAGCAGCTGCCACAACTGATTGCAAACAGACAGGCATTGCCTGAGCCACCTCATCAAGTCTTGAAGAAAAATATGCTACCGGTTAATTTGTGTCCCCATGTTTTTGTGTCAGTACTGATGTCATATATCCCTCTCTACAATCCACAGTTTGAGTGAATGGTCTGTCATATCTAGGGAACGCCAGCACCGTTGAAGAGGTCAATAATTGCTTAATTTCCTCAAATTGCAAATCAGCCTCGTTATTCCAGATTATTTTATCATGTGCTGCCATAGCTTTTCCATAGATAAGATCACTCAATTTTCCAGTGTGTAATGCATAATGGGGAATCCATGCTCGACAGTAATTTATCATTCCCAAAAAGCTCATCATTTGTTTCTTATTCAGAGGTTTAGGAGCTTCTAATATTGCTGTTTTTCTTGAGGAGTTTAGGGTTCTCCCATCCTGCGTTATCGTGTGACCTAGATATATTACCTTTCTGCCAGAGTTGTAGTTTATTTTTACTGACCTTGTGCCCTTGTCCTGCCATAAAAGTTAACAACTGGAGAGTATCCTTTTTACACCCCTCCTTCAAGGGGTTTGCTACCAGTATATCATCGACATATATCAAAATTTGGCTCCCCTCTTGGGGTTCAAACATTCCCAGGTTACGTGTGATAGCCTGGGAAAAAATTGTAGGACTTTCAGAATAACCTTGTGGAAGTCTCGAGTATGTGTATTTCTGACCTTTGAAGGTAAAGCCAAACCATCCTTGACTATCAGGATGTACAGGTATACTAAAGAAAGCATTAGCTATGTCTATCACAGTAAAGTAAGAATGTTCTGGTTTCAATTGGTTCAATAGAGTG
This sequence comes from Coregonus lavaretus, assembly GCF_964263955.1. Lineage (NCBI taxonomy): Eukaryota > Metazoa > Chordata > Actinopteri > Salmoniformes > Salmonidae > Coregonus > Coregonus lavaretus. Next base: position 24,052,839 of record NC_140003.1, read on the forward strand.
TGTGGGTCTGGAACACAGGGTGCTCTTGGAATGATGTTCTTATTTACCCCCTGTAGGTCCATTACCATTCGCCAATCATTGCTTGGAGCTGCCTTCTTTACTGGAAATACCGGTGAATTACACTGTGCCTCATCCCCCGGAATTATCACTCCACCTTTGAGTAAGTGGTCAAATGTGGGAGTAATCCCTATAATGGCTTCTGGTTTCATTTGATATTGTTTTTGGTATGGCCTATGGTTTGACCGCGGAACCACCTGGACTGGAGTTACTCCCTTAATTAACCCCACATCGGCTGGTCCCTTAGACCACAACTCTAGAGGTACAATCTCAAGGTCTCTTTCTTGTTCCTCTGTGAGGAAAATATCTGGTCATCAATTATCACATCCTATGTCTAGGTGCACAGCGGGTGTGCAACCTGCTCTCCAATTCAACTTCCTACGATATCGGCCGGTTGATTGGCTATGTTGGTCCCCGTTAGGAGCAGTCTGCCAGTCTTTAACATACTTTGCCTGTGTCACCCATTTCCCCAGATCTAACCACTCCTCTTGAGCTTCCTTTGCCAAGGAGACATGTGGGCTCCATCTCTCTCTATAGAATTGCTGACTCTGTGGCCCCAATTCGACTTCTGCTGCTGCATGGGTGTCATCATAATGAAACCATTTCAAGCCTATTGTCCTTTCTGTGGTTTTAAACAGAGCTTCCTCATATTCTTTACTAGGGACAGAGTGTGTATTATACCACAGAGTACAATGTAAGTCATCCTCAGTCATTTTATGTGAGTCAGGTACTAGGGTTTTAGTCAAGTCTACTAAGGTCTTTGGTATGTCTGAGTTACCTCCCCTCAACAGGTCCTGGCTATACCAATAACATGGTTCCCCTTCACCACTTACAACCATATTATCCTTTATCACATGAGCCTGCATTCCCCTCACTCTCTTCCCAATAGATTAACAGGACACTGTACTGAAATCAGTACAGGCAGAGTAGCTTCACTCCCTGTCTTTACATGTTTCAGTGTTACTGGTGCAGACAGCTGTTCAATACCTTTATGACCAGAGGCTGATCGCACTATAATTTTTTCTCCATTAATGTCAATTCCTTCTGGTGCATTATCTTTACAAATACAGGTTCGGTCTGCCCCAGTATCACAGAGAAATGTTATCTTTTTACCCATTACTGTCAATGTTAGGTATGGTTTCTGTTCCTGTTGTAATGCCAAATCTACAAGAGACAGATCAAACACCTCCAGTTCTCTCTCCTGCTTCTCCTGATTTCTCTCTTCCTCCCACTCTAGTCATGCCTCCTCTTCTTCCTCTGATTCTGGCTTTCTCCCCCTGTCTCTTCCTCCTCTGCCTGGATTATACTTTCCTCCTTTTCCTCTCTTCCCCTTCTTCTTACAGTCTCTTGACTGGTGCCCTTTCCTTCCACAGTGATAACACGGTTCCTCACATTCTCTAGCAAAATGTCCCGTTTTGTCACAATTGAAACACTTCCATTCACTCCTGTCTCCACTATTACCGTTGCCTCTCTTCTCTCCTAGGTTCTTCCAGTCTCTCCTACCTCCCATCTCCCCTAGGACTGCCACTAGGTACTCAGCTCCCTTCGCTTCCTTTCTCTTGTTTCGTTCCTTTACATTCTGTTCATGATGGATTGCATAACGTTTAACCTCAGCTAAGGTAGCCGTCCCCCAGCCAATTAGGGTATTTTTTATTGTTTGAGAGATTTCTGGCCTCATTCCACTTAGGAAGGCAATCTTTAACTGTTGGTGATACGGACCCTCTGGTGCCCCTGGTCCTGGATCTATTAGCCCACTGTTTGCATTGAACACATCTCTCAGTCTCTCTAGGTATTGACTAATAGTCTCACTGTCTCCCTGTTTACACTCATGAACCTTGGAGAAGTCGGCATGTCTGTGATAATATTCTCTCAGATTATCACAGAGTTGTGCCAATTTATCTCCATAAGCCCCTCCTTCTGCCCACTCTAGGACCTGCGCATTCCCGTCTCCGGGAATCCAGTTCCCTCTCACTGCCGCCCAGTCTTTTAACACTATCTGTCTGACTGCCCTCTCTAGTTCCCCTCTATTCAGCTTAAAGCTGGCGGTCAGCCCTTCCATATCTCTTCTGAACTGGTGTACCCCCGTCTTGGGGTGGGGTATCCCTTCCACTGCTCTCACTACATCTCTCTGGGTCCATGCTCTGTATACTTGTAATGTATCAGGCTGGTTGTCTTCTCCTGCTCTGGGGTTTGGCAGGGCTATTAAGGGACATGATTGCTCCATTTTACCCTTACCACTGCCAGCCCCATCTGATTCTTCCCCTTCTGACTCATCATTCCCCTTTCTCTTGGCCTCAGCCCTGTGCCTCTCTAGCTTTTTCCTTTTCTCTTTCTCCCTTTTAGCCTCCTGTCTGACTTTCTCTGCCCTTGTCCTGTACTCCTCTACCTCTGGCTTTTCCTCACCTTCATCTTCCCTTCCTCCTCCAGCCCCTTCTTCCTCATAGGGAGGTGGGGCCGTGGGGGGGCGACATTATTCCCCTGCACTCTCCTTCTCCTCCCTACGTATTCATCATCTGGATTTTCTCTCCATGCCTGGTCTGCCAAGTTTGGATATAACCTTTCTGCCCTCTGCTCTGGGGGAGGCACGGAGACCTCAACCTTCACTTCTCTTTCCCTCTCACTCACTTCACTTTTCTTGCTTCCTTCTTCCCGCTTTCTAGCTTCTACTAGCCACACCCTGGCTGTTTCTAAGCCCTCTCTTTTCTGTTTCTTTAGATCAGTACCACAATTTACATGCATTTGTTTAATCATGGATTCCAGTTTAATTACATCAAGTCGCCCATTAAAGCCATATTTCTTTCTCCAAATATGCCCATAATACACATTTCGTTTGTCTCGCATTTCCATGAATTTCTCGTCCCCAGTAAATTCTGGGACCTCTTGTGAGGATTTGCCCCCCATGGTTGGTACTGTTAAAAATCCCTTAGCCACCTCTTCTATATAACAAGTCAATTTAACAAGTAATACAAAACAGCTTCACACAACAACACCTTGAATCACCCCTTCCTGTATATGTAATCTTGACTAGTCCCCCAGAATTATCTCATACTTTACGGAGGATTTTATCCCCACAATGTAATCTTGATAATTCCTGACAGTCTCATACAACAGGAATGGGTTCTCCCTCCTCTATACAACCACCTGGAATTATTCATAGATGTGACTTCTGAGTAAACATTAGGTCTCACACGTATACAACCTTACATGATTATTGGTGTTATATCGGTAACATGGAGTTTATAAGGCTCCAGAACGGATAGAGTTTACAGCAAAATCTACAGTTGTTTGTGACTTTTGACTTTACTAATATTCTATTTCTCACACATGCTATTTTAATTCCTTCTGGTGTACTTTTTGTATTTGTTTAACCCGGATTATTTGTTGACTGTTCATTAATCTCTTACAGGTTCCATCCCATAGGTGTACTTTTAATAGTTCCTTCTATTTCAACACCGGGTAGTTTATTTTGGTAATGGCCTATTACCGTGAATCGTTACGGACCCACCAACAGGTTGACTAGTCCCCCAGAATTATCTCCTACTCTACGGAGGAGTCTATCCTCACAATGTAATCTTGATAATTCCTGACAGTCCCCTACATTTCACTTAAAATGGCTACGCATTGATCAATTTGCTACTTTTCAATATTTTAGCAAGTTCTCAAATCAATTTCACCAAGTAATGAATAAAGACTACTGACCTTATCCTTGCAGCCGAGATTCAATGTAGGTTTGGATTCCGTCATTAATCAGGTGTCCTCTGGCCTGTTTTAACCCTTAATGTCAAAGGGCAGGACTTTCTATTTACGAATGTATCATTCGCCCGTTGACGGTTTTCAGAGTTACCTGGAATGACAGAAACAGGGTATTGGAGTCCGGCTCAGAAGGACCAAGCTGTTAAGTGAATTATTTAACAAACTATTTTAGTGTCTCTGTGCGTCTCCCAAAAGGTTGTAAATCTTTTGGGATTTAAGTAACGGCCAGAGTCCCGGTCTGCATAGTCAGAGATATTTATTCATTGAGAATTCTGAAACAAAATGGTGGTACAATCCTTTTATACACATAAGTCATACTAAAAATCCTGCCCCCCCCCCCTTAGGCGGCCTGTATTTTTCCACTATACACATCTTGTAAACACACACACACCTCGGCTCAGCTCATGTTTTCCTCTGCTCTCCTGACCATCACTGTTCTTATCTTTTCCCACTCCTTGCTCGGCCAGGTGCAGATATCGCATCCTTCCTAAATTGGGAGGCCCCTTTATCTTGGTTTAGACAGTTCTCCATTGTTGTCTGGTCTAACTCTTACTCACATTGCTAAATAGTAGCTCAATGGTATCTTACTGGTCCTACACTCACACATTTCTAACACATTATACACAGTTTCAGGGTGTAATAATTAGTCATTAATAATTAATCTATCACCATCCAAGAAGGCTCAAGGTCATTGGCCACAGATAAAATGTTGTCAAATCACATTATATCTACCATAGCTTTGATTGGACTGATCATGTCACATCATACTTTCAAAATCTTAGCTAGCTAGCTAGACAAGCAGTCATCATCATGAATCACGTTGATAATCTACTGGCAAATCCTTTTAAATCCTTGTCATATGAAGATAAATTATAGATAAAACGTATCGGTGCTCATCTGCCAACATTACACAATATGTTGGAAATCAACAATGAGTGGTTTGGAAGGAATCAGTGGCTAACTGCCATGCAAAGTAAAGGTTGAATACATTGGCCATGCTGTCAATCCAGCATGACTTCTGCTGCGTTCAAAACTATCTCCAAAATAGTAATTATACAGATGATTAACAAAACATGCACACAACAGTATTCATACCTTGGTTTTTGTGGTAAATGTGAATTTAAAAAACTGTTTTTATAATGGTTTTCATACACATACCATACCTTGTCCATAATGTAGAGGCCTATGGGATATTCATTGAAGAGGTAAGGGAGGAGGATGGTAAATGTGATCAGCATAACATACCAATACCAATTGACATACCTCCTCGTCTGTATACCTGCACACAAAAGTGAGCAGTTCAGTCATCTGCACCCAATACAGCTAGCCTTTAACATATTCTTATAGCCTACATATTCTTACCTCTTTGTTGATTGATATCCATTGAATTGTCAATGTTCTGTTTTAGAAAGATTTGCACATATATGAAAAGATAGATGGTATCATTATAAAACAATATCAATTTAGATCATACAAGGGACAAACCTTACCTTAAATTGAGGAGATCTTTAAATATTTCAGTTAAGTGCCTTGTACCTGCTGTCCTTTCAAATTCAAATCAAAATGTTTCAGTTGGGCAGTTAGGTTCCTGCAAGAACCCCACCAACTAAGGAGGTTCCTCGATGAACCCCCCCTTATATGGGGTTCTTGGAAGAACCTTTTGGGGGCAATTTTCAGTTCCAAGAACCCTAAGGTTCTTCAAAGAACTTTGAGTATCTTAGAAGAACCCTTGTTGAACCCCTAATTTTTAGAGTGTATGAATTTACTGAACATAAATGTAATAATGTTTGTGTATTGTTCAAAAGTCAAAACTCATGTTGGCATTCGTTATTGTTGAAGGATAATGCGTTTTTTATCAAGTTACACAAATCCACAAGGAGTCAGTAGAAACCATATTTATTTAAGCAAGACAGCCATATTAGCTATGGTTTTTAAAAAGGCAGTAAATGAAGCTGAGTGAACTTTTTCGCTGCCAGATGAGGCTCTGCTGATAGCCAGGTGTAGCTGTGGTAATGACTCACTCCATGGTGCTGAAAGGAAAGCTCCGATGTCGGGACAGCTTTATGTAGGCCCTAACAGTTTGTGGGCACCGTTGGTCACCGTTATAGCGCAATTAATGTATTGTTTAGTGTTGTGTTGTGTAGCGGCTTTGCTGGCATGCTTCTAAAAGAAATTGGTTGAGTTTGCCCCACCAAGATTTACATGCTAAAATCGCCTCTGCTCGTGAGGCTCTATTTGTCATCTTGCGTGCTATGTAAGCATTGCTGTCCTTTATATTAGAATGCTGCAGGTTCTGATCTCTGTCTTGACCAATCAGATTCCCAAAAAATCACATGTTGCGCAGCCAGGGCACAAAGCATGTCAACTAGGAAAGCGCACACCGCTCCACTGTCCTCCGGTAAATATATACAGAACAAAGTGTTGGACCCATGTTTCATGCTCTGAAATAAAAGATCCCAAAAATGTTCCATATGCACAAAAAACGAATTTCTCTCAGATGTTGTGAACTAATTTGTTTACATCCCTGTTAGTGAGCATTTCTCCTTTGCCAAGATAATCCATCCACCTGACAGGTGTGGCATATCAAGAAGCTGATTAAACAGCATGATCATTACAGAGCTGCACCTTGTGCTGGGGACAATAAAAGGCCACTCTAAAATGTGCTGTTTTGTCACACAACACAATGCCACAGATGTCTCAAGTTGAGGGAGTGTGCAATTGGCACACTGACGTCTGGAATGTCCACCAGAGCTGTTGCCAGATAATTTAATGTTCGTTTCTCTACCATAAGCCTCCTCCAATGTCGTTTTAGAGAATTTGGCAGTACATCCAACTGGCCTCACAACCACAGACCACGTATAACCACGCCAACCCAGGACCTCCATATCCAGCTTCTTCACTTGTGGGATCGGCCGAGACCAGCCACCAGGACAGCTGATGAAACTGTGGGTTTGCACAACCTAATTATTTCTGCACAAACTGTCAGAAACCGTCTCAGGGAAGCTCATCTGCGTGCTCTTTGTCCTCACCAGGGTCTTGACCTGACTGCAGTTCGGCGTCATAACTGAATTCAGTGGGTAAATGCTCACCTTCAATTACCACTGGCACGCTGGAGAAGTGTGCTCTTCAATGATTAATCCCAGTTTCAGCTGTACCAGGCAGATGGCGTTGTGTGGGCGAGCTGTTTGCTGATGTCAACGTTGTGAACAGAGTGCCCCATGGTGGCAGTGGGGTTATTGTATGGGCAGGCATAAGCTACGGACAACAAACACAACTGCATTTTATTGATGGCAATTTCAATGCACAGAGATACCGTGACGAGATTCTGAGGCCCATTGCAGTGCCATTCATCCACCGCCATCGCCTCATGTTTCATCATGATAATGCATGACACCATGTCGCAAGGATCTGTACAACACAATTCCTGGAAGCTGAAAATGTCCCAGTTCTTCCATGGCCTGCATACTCACCAGACATGCCACCCATCTCTGGCTGTATTTCTCCTTTGCAAAGTTTTTGCATTACATTAGTATTGCACAGCAGCTGGGTCCCCCCCCCCCATCACCTTGAGTGAGAGAATAATGCATAATAAAGTATTCCATCATATAATAAGATAAATAAAAGAGAACTAACACAAATGCTGACAAACAATTGAACATTTTATTTATCTACAAAGAAAAGAATAGTCAAAATAGTTGCTTATTCATGACCACCTACTGAATCCACAATTCTTCCAATAGTAAAAACATATTACTTTTATTACCATTTCTCGTTATTTATCCAGTCAGAATCAAAGGCTGTTTCCTCACTCTCTCACATTCTTTCCCAGTGGCCCGAGTTTGTTATTAGACAAGCCATGGTTGTTATATCCCAATAATCTCTCCTTTCTCCTGAAGTGTGCACTCGTTCACAACTCCCCACAAATATAAAGGCATTGGATTGTTGTAGACATGGGCTAGGAGGAGTTTCCATATGCCAGTGATTTCCTTTCAAATCCATGAAGGGACGTGAACAAGTGCACACTTCGGGAGAAAGGAGAGATTATTGCGACGCACCACATGTTCTAACAAACACAAATTTCCTGTTTACAGAGATGGTGCAATAGCAGGATATGAGATATGACCTGGGCTCTTTCTCAGAAGTCTTTCCTGGATTCCTCACGCGTCTCATGAATTCCTTGATGAATCGCCTCTTTCTTAAAACGCAATGGAGAAGATCCAAGCTTCCTCTCCTCAAGCCTTCTCCAATGCATTTTGAGAACGAGTTGATGAATCAAATCAGTAAGGAATCAAGGAAACCCTTTTGAGACACGCCCCTGTAACAACAGAAGAGATAGTAGTAAATGGAAAGGCAGTGCTGTAAGACTCACTGGCATCAGGCTATAGGAGTGTACGTACACTCCCATTGCTCTGATGCCCATAGAATATATTAAGCTGTTGGTCTTTCTGAGTAAATATGTAAAATATAAATAATCATAAGTCAGATTCAAGTATTGAAGGTTTAAAGCTACAAAGCCAAGTCATCTTTCAAATACATTACATAGCAGCACTGAGCAAAATCTTTAAGTTGCATTTACCCCACACTAGGCTAAATCAATCAATTTCAAGTAGTGCACTAGTTTCCTCAAATACCCCCTACCTTGATATGTTGCTAGGCCATATATTAAACCAAAAAAGTAACATTAAAGATAATTCCTAATAAACTAAATGATAAGACTGCTTCAACCTATCCCCTATACTTTAAGAGTAATTATTTCACAGCAGTCACAGCAGAAAGGCTAAGTACTACAACTCATGAAACACTGACGCTATGATGCTTGAAGTCTTTCCAAATGAGCGAATGCAGGGGAATATCCATACTGATATTAATGTGGCTCATCCTTGATAACAGCAGTACCTCGTCTGTTCGAATCAGCAGTATGGTTCCCAGTTCACTTTGGCCAACTAGTAGTAACTAGTAAATACTAAAATGAACAGTGAAAATAATCCAGTTAAAATGTGTAGATAAGAGAATTGATCACAATATTGGCCCATGTCTGTCAAAAAGGCACTAACAGATAGAACTATTAAGACATTAAACTGAAATGCTGGTGGGGTGCTGAGGGGTGTTGCTTCCGGAGGTGTAGGGGTGCAGTCTTGTTTGGCATTAAGAAGATCACATCCATATTCCCTCTTCTCATTCCACTCCTGTTGTGACCCTAAAGGACACCCATCCATGTGGAGGTCAGTGCAGCGGTCCACAGACTGACCTCTCTAATACACCCACAGCATTATAGTGGTCACTCACTGGTCAGTCATCGTCACTTTCACTGCCAGACTCACTTAATTGCAGGTCATTCTCTGTAAAAAGGTGGAAGTAGGAAAGTTATAAAACCATTGCGTTCAAGTGGTGCATTAAACATCAACACCCCCACACCATGTTACAATACTGGAAATACACACTTCTAGCCTGTTTGAGTTCTGTATAGGCCTTACATTAAAAATAAGTTGTGCAAAATGTCATGACCAACTTTCAAATGAATCTAGGAGTCCAATAACAGAGTTCTATCTCAGAAAGTTTTATGTTGTTTGTGAATAGCCTAAATAAAAACATGATATGGTAATAATGAGAAAGAGAGTACCAACAATTGCCAGATAGAATAATCGAATGGGAAGTTTAACAAATCTTGTACGTTTCTGGCCTCCACCTGACCAAAGCTTTAGGAAAAACGAATTGTGTGCAGCTGGAAAATCCTTGTAAACCAAACAGCCAATATTATAGACCTACACTAGGCTACAGTCAATAGAGTAAACGTTACTTGTACAAGTTAAACTTATAAATGAATATTTCTGTGGAAGTGTTTATTCATGTCCTTTTGCGCAACTGGCTCCAAAAGCAGCTCTTTCGATAAGCGGGAAAAAAAAAGAAATGTCGCCTATAAAAAATAATAACCCACCTTTGGGTAGGCTACAAATTACAAAATAAATAAAAAAAATAAGTATGAAATTAACCCAAAACATTACACTGCAAATAAGTATTTTAAGGCACACAACAAAATATTTTGGCCTAGGCTACATTTATTTCGAATAAGATGCATCTATGAATACAGGCTTTGAAAATTAAAATTAAAAGTGCAACGAAGAACCATTCTGACTAGTTTTGTCATTATATATTAGCTGACCTAAAGTTCTGTCAAGGAACACAAGCATGTTGACCTTTTCTAGCTTTAATAGACAGCAGAGTGGAGTAACAATATTGCCTGCTGTTGGCCTACTGAAAACACATTCAAACGGAATGCTTTTTGCACAGATGCAGAGGTATTTGCAGGCAAAGTTGGCAAGAGCGGAAAGCGACCATCATTCCCTCTCCACCAAACCAGTGGGTCATCATCTCCTCTGATTACATCTTTGAGTAGGTAGTGTGGCTGTTTACTTAGCTCTCCCAAGAAGACTGCCCATTGATGTCTTCTATGGTGAACATGCGCACTTGATCTCAGTCGAAATTGTCCGAAATCACCATTGAAAGGGTCTCGTATCACACTGTAAGCCTACAATGTTTGGTTCCAAATCACCATTCAAAGTTATCAGTACCACATATCAACATATGATTGGTTTGTATTTATTAAATTTATTTGCACACAAGAAAATATAATATTGGTAAGATGATTTCCACATTGTAGTCTAATGATAACACTCTAATCGGGTGATTTGTGCATGACACAGAGACTCCATTACAGATCGTTTACTGCATTGCTAGGCAACACAACAACACTCCCCCCCAGCCCCGGGTTTTAAAAAGAATTGACGATACAATCGAATATCAACAATGTTTGGACAGGTCGATGGGACGATGTGTCATTCCAGACATCGCCCAACCCTAGCCTACATCCACAGTAATGCAAAAAGAATTTCTGATATGGCAATACAAATATAGAATGGTTCTATTTTACATTCAAGTATTTAAAGCTGCGATATGTAACTTTTTGGGCGACCGACCAAATTCTAATTGAAAGCAAGTCTAAGATGTTATGCTTCCTGTTCTTAAGTTTAGTCTTTGTGTCTTTTACTCTGTTTTGTACACCAGCTTCAAACAGCTGAAAATCCAATATTTTTGGTTATTGAAATGATATTTCAGAGTGGTTTAGATGGTATAATGATTATTGTTTTGTCACAAACTGAAATTAAGCGAATTATTCAAATTTTAAAGGCGAGGAGAGACGGACACACAGAGTAAGAGAGAGAGAGAGAACGAAAGAGAGAAGGATGAACTTACTTAGTGTGCTCAATAGGTGTCCTCCACTGCGAGTTGGTGATGGTTGGGAGGAGGTGGTGGTGGTGGTGACGGTGGTGAGGATAGGCATGCCCTGGTGGGGTGGTGGCCCTGTGGGGGGACCCCCAGGGGGAGGGGGGCGCCGGGACTCGTCCTCAGAGTCACTACTGCTGGAACTGTCCCCACTACTGGAGGATGAGGAGCTGTGGGAGTCTGAGGACGAGTCCCCACTACTCATCTGGTCCATGACCCGCGCCTCCGCCATTAGCTCTGTAGCACACAGACACACACAGAGATACACAACAACGGACACACACACACAAAGAGACAACGACGGACACACACATACAGACACACTCATACAGGAACAGACACGCGGACACACAGAAAAACAGTGATGTCACCTCTGACCTTGAATCACAACACAAGAGGATTTACAAACATAGCAATTGTTTCATTTATATGACCATGGACTAGAATCTATACTGAACAAAAATATAAAATGCAACAATTTCAAAGATTTTACTGAGTTACAGTTCATATCAGGAAATCAGTCAATTGAAATAAATAAATTAGGCCCTAATCTATGGATTTCACACGACTGGGAATACAGATATGCATCTGTTGGTCACAGATAACCAAAAAAAAAAAAGAAAAAAAAAAGGATCTCATCGCGGTATCGATAACATTGTGTTCATTGTCCGTAGCTTATGCCTGCCCATACCATAACCCTACCGCCACCATAAGGGACTGTTCACAACGTTGACATCAGCAAACCACTAACCCACACAACACCATAAATGTAGTCGGCGGTTGTGAGGCCGGTTGGATGTACTGCCAAATTCTCTAAAACGACATTGGTAGAGACAAACATTCAATTCTCTGGCAACAGCTCTGGTGGACATTCCAGACGTCAGCATGCCAATTGCACACTCCCTCAAAACTTGAGACATCTGTGGCGTTGTGTGACAAAACTGCACATTTTAGAGTGGACTTTTATTGTCCCCAGCACAAGGTGCACCTGTGTAATGATCATGCTGTTTAATCAGCTTCTTGATATGCCACACCTGTCAGGTGGATGGATTAGTGAAATTCTCACTAACAGGGATGTAAACAAATTTGTGCACAAAATTTGAAAGCAATACGATTTTTGTGCGTATGGAAAATACTCTCAGCTCATGGAACCAACACTTTACATGTTGCGTTTATATTTTTGTTTTTGTGTAGATGGTTTGAAAGAAGGAAAGCTTTTATCCATGATGCTCTACTGGTGGTCTACATACCTCGCTCAATATCATCCATGGGGGAGGCAGGGGACATCTTCTCTTTGGGAGGAGAGCTCTTGGAGCCTGCTGGGGTCTTGCTGCTGCTGCCATTACCACTAGTCTTCATCTGCTGGCTCAAACGACTGGTCTGCTGCTCTATACGAGACTGGATCTTACTGCTTCCTTCAGCCCTGACAACACACACACACAACTGAGATTGCAAATCAGAATGACAAGAGAATCTAGAAAGAGAAGGAAGCAGTTCGAAATGGGGAGTTAGTGTCCAATAAGAAATGCTAATTATTTTTTCCATTGCAAAAATGTTTTGCTACAGTGTACCCAAATAAACACGAGTCGACCGTACTCTGTCCACCCACCTGGTCTTCTTGACAGCAATGTTGCTGTTGAGTTTCTCCAGACGGTACTCTCCTGTATCGTGGTTTACGATGAGAATACATTCCTTCATATAAGGCCTCTTGGATCCTTTGAAGACTGTTACAGGGGCAGTGGATCCCTGGGTAAAAGGGTAAATCAAGGAAATCAGTTGATCAATGGATATCGAGATTAAAGGGGGAGAATAATTAATGTGCACTTTTTAAGGCTTAATTCTTACCTCCAGATTGGGCAGTGTGATAGTAACTTGTTCTCCCTTTCCCACCTCCAGCTCCCCCTCACAGGCTGTGTCAATGGAGGCTGGTTTGAAGTCATCTGGATCAAAGAGATAAAATAACAGTATGAGCTCCAAACTACTGAATTACACAGCAACGTATATGGGCAGACTGAAGACTACGCACGAAAACATCATTGGTTTGGTTAATTCTGATAAAAATGAAGTTGAAGTTACCACTGTTCATCAACAGATGGTGCCACAAGGCCACCACTATTGTTGTAGCTACTCAAATGGATCAATGGATGCCAGAAACAAGTGTGGCTAGCCAAAAGCCCAATCAAAAGTACAAACATGTAATAGTACGGTTTAAACTAAGGACTCTAAATGGATCACTGTTAATAAAGTGACATCGATTTAGACGAACTAGCTAGTTATTTAATTTAAATCGTATATTTTGGGGGCTTAGCGTTAGCTAGCTATTATTAGCATAGCAAGCTAGCTAGCAAGTATGATCAAAATGCCACTTACATCGCACCGTGTGGTAAGCGCCTTTGGGTTGTTTCTCAAATGTTTCGCCTAATTTCAAAACATGTTCTTGATTATCAAAGTTTGAGTATGTTGTTCCATTCATATTCTAATAAAGGTTTCAACCATATGTTACCAACATGAAACTTTCCACGTCCATTCGATACCATCTATGACCGAAGTATGGACTTCAAGAGCTAAGTTCTGCCCTTTCTTCGTTCTGATTGGTCAGACTGGTCTATTTGCGTTTTCTGATTCGTTCAAAGACCTGTCAATCAACAATTGGAGCATTTCAGGCAAAAGTAGCTTCAGGGCTATTGTCACATGACATGGGTTTGCGTAAAACAGTACAGTACAGTATGAAGAACTGCTTCTCAAATAGAAATCCCCGATCACACTTGTAGGCGATGTCATGGCGACGTTGGCTAGCTAAACTCAGCCGCAGAAACACGTCATCAGGTCTAACGGTCGTCTCGCGCCGAACCGCGCATGTGCAGGCCGTCAAATCAAAGGCACGCCTTCGATATAAAGTAGATTTTTACGAAAATGAAACGTTTTAGTTTTGTCACTTTCAAGACGTTGGAGTAATAACATGTTAAACTACTTAAGACATTGTGTCAAATCTAAGTTGTGCCTTTAGATTTTGAGAAAATTCACAACAAATGAAGAATCTTTCAATTCTCTCATTGACTTATCAAACCCAAACACAGGCCTGGTCGGTTTGGTCTGTTTCGTAAGCATTCCCGAGAGTCTCGCGTTGTTGCGCCTCTGGGTTTAGAAACTCTGTGTCATAACCTTTCAAGTGTTTTATATTTATGGAGCTTTTACACTATATATACAAAATATAGGCTGGTTTGAATTCATCTGGATTAAAAAATACTTCATAGGATGCCGCCTTTCCAACAAGTCAATTTCGTCAAATTTCTGCCCTGCTAGAGCTGCCCCGTCAACTGAAAGTGCTGTTATTGTGAAGTGGAAATGTCTAGGAGCAACACCTGCGAAGTGGTAGGCCACACAAGCTCACAGAACAGGACTGCCGAGTGCTGAAGCGCATAGTGCGTAAAAATCATCTGTCCTCGGTTGCAACACTCACTGCCGAGTTCCAAACTGCCATTGGCAGCAACGTCAGCACAAGAACTGTTCAGCACAAGAACTGTTCGAAGGAAGCTTCAGCCGAGCAGCTGCACACAAGCCTAAGATCACCATGCGCAATGCCAAGCGTCAGCTGGACTGGTGTAATGCTCGCCGCCATTGGACTCTGGAGCAGTGGAAACGCGTTCTCTGGAGTGATGAATCACGCTTCACCATCTGGCAGTCTGAGAGACGAATCTGGGTTTGGCGGATGCCAGGAGAACGCTACCTGCCCCAGTGCATAGTGCCAACTGTAAAGTTTGGTGCTGGAGGAATAATGGTCTGGGGCTGTTTTTCATGGTTCGGGCTAGGCCCCTTAGTTCCAGTGATGGGAAATCTTAACGCTACAGCATACAATGACATTCTAGACAATTCTGTGCTTCCAACTTTGTGCCAACAGTTTGGGGAAGGCCCTTTCCTGTTTCAGCATGACAATGCCTCCGTGCACAAAGCGAGGGCCATACAGAAATGGTTTGTCGAGATCGGTGTGGAAGAACTTGACTGGCCTGCACAGAGCCCTCACCTCAACCCCATCGAACACCTTTGGAATTAATTGGAACGCTGACTGCGACCTCACTAATCAGTGTCCAACCTCACTAATGCTCTTGTGACTGAATGGAAGCAAGTCCCCGCAGCAATGTTCCAATATCTAGTGGAAAGCCTTCGCAGAAGAGTGGAGGCTGTTATAGCAGCAAAGGGGTGACCAACTCCATATTAATGCCCATGATTTTGGAATGAGATGTTCGACAAGCAGCTGTCCACATACTTTTGGTCATGTAGTGTATATGACAACATCACACAGAACAGTGTGATGGAGAGGAGTCGTCGATGGCCTGCTCCAAAGTAGTGATGTGCCTATAATAAGTAGCCAAACAAACACAGCCAAACACTTAAAGGCCCAATGCAGATGTTTTTATAACAATATCAAATAATTTCTGGGGAACAATTAAGTAGGCTACCTTACTGTAATAGCTTTCCATTAAAATGGTCAAATAGATTTTAAGCAAAAAACTCAAACTGAAAACTATCTGTTATTGGCAGAGAGGTTTGGAACTCTCTTTGTTATTAGTCCATTAACCAATTTACCTCATGGTGATGTCACCATGGAAAGCCAAAACTCCCGCCCATGCAAACCTGCTGATTAGAAGGTCCTTTGTAGATAGTATTTTCAACCAGCAACTATCAGG
Source organism: Coregonus lavaretus (assembly GCF_964263955.1). Lineage (NCBI taxonomy): Eukaryota > Metazoa > Chordata > Actinopteri > Salmoniformes > Salmonidae > Coregonus > Coregonus lavaretus. Next base: position 24,068,615 of record NC_140003.1, read on the forward strand.
AAATAAGACTGATAATTTGTTTTCATACTTTTACAGTGTTAGTTTCATCAGCTATTGTAATATGAAATAAAACACAGAAAAATCTTGATTTTGACTGCACTGGGCCTTTAACCATTTTCAACTCTTAGAGCTTTTAATTTTATTAAAGACAACATACAGTATATATATATATATATATATATATATATATATATATATATATATATATGTATATAATATTGTTGATTTTTAAGTTGATTTTTTTTTCTCAAACAGAACAGCATTGTTTGCATTGTTAAAAATAGTGATTCTCAAGACAATGAGAGAGAGAGAGATACAGTAGCCTAGTAGGCCAATGCTCTGAACAGGTGGTCTAAGTAATTAATTAGTTACAGTCATTTGCTACTATGACGATGGACTAGCTGAGCCTACGGGGCAGGCTCTTAACCCAAAGCCTTGTGGTGGTAATAATATGCTATTTTCCTTTCCTAAACTGCTAATGAATCCTAATCCTTTAATGCCTGCTGTGTCTGTACTTTTGCTGTGTCTGCACAAGCCAATGACATTCTACCTGGGCGGCAGGTAGCTTAGTGGTTAAGAGCGTTGTGCCAGTAACCGAAAGGTCGCTGGTTCTAATCCCCGAGCCGACTAGGTGAAAAATCTGTCGATGTGCCCTTGAGCAAGGCACTTAACCCTAATTGCTCCTGTAAGTCGCTCTGGATAAGAGCGTCTGCTAAATGACCAATTATTATTATTATTATTATAGCGTATGTACCCCCATCAAACAGTAGGCTAGCTAGAGGATCAATTGTAGAGAATGAGAATGTGAAGATTATGCAAGTCAAGACCACATTCATATGATAACATTGGTCACTGTAACTGTATATGCCCGAATCACCTCAAAGAGCTGAAAAGGTTGAAGTGCCAATCCCATCAGCTTCGTCTGGACTATGTTGTTGGAGAATTACATCAAGTGTGGTGTGTTACTGTAAATGACAACCAGGTAGAGAGACAGAGAGGGAGGGAGGGAATGAGAGAGACAATTGGCAACATAATGAAAGAGAAAGAATCAGGCGAGGTAGAAGGGTAAAAGGCCTATACATTTTACATTTACATTTTAGTCATTTAGCAGACGCTCTTATCCAGAGCGACTTACAGTTAGTAGAGATAAAATCATAGGGTGGAGTGGAGAACGGTGAAACATAAATGAGAGGGGAGGGAAATAGAGAGACAGAGATATTGCGCAAATGTGTACAGTGCAGTACTTCTTGTAGACCCAACCAGAAACTTGCATAGGCCATAGGCATAGCAGTGTATGGTATCCATGACGAGAGTCCCATCCATGTGAAAGGAAAGCAGTAGGGGTTTTGTTAACATGGATGGAGGGAAACAAAGGCAATCGTATGGTGATATGGGTTTATAAGGAAGTGTAAAGGAGATGTCATAACCACTGTGACTATTAAAATCTACCGTAACCAGAAACCGTGGACAGAAAGCAGCATTCGCGAAAAACTGAAAGCAAGAACCACCGCATTTAACAACGGCAAGGTGACGGGGAATATGGCAGAATACAAACAGAGTGGTCGTTCCCTCCGCAAGGCAATCAAACAGGCAAAACGTCAATATCGAGACAAAGTGGAGTCGCAATTCAACGGCTCAGACAGGAGACGTATGTGGCAGGGTTTACAGACAATCACGGACTACAAGAGGAAAACCAGCCACGTCGCGGACACGACGTCTTGCTGCCAGACAAGATAAACAAGTTCTTTGCCCGCCATGAAGATAACACAGTGCCACCGACGCGGCCAGCTACCAAGGACTGTGGGCTCTCCTTCTTAGTGGCCGACGTGAGTAAGAAATGTAAACATGTTAACCCTCGCAAGACTGCCGGCCCAGACGGCATTCCTAGCCGCGTCCTCAGAGCATGCGCAGACCAGCTGGCTGGTGTGTTTACGGACATATTCAATCTCTCCCTATCCCAGTCTGCTGTCCTCACATGCTTCAAGATGGCCACCATTGTTCCTGTATCCAAGAATGGAAAGGTAACTGAACTAAATGACTATGGCCCCGTAGCACTCACTTCTGTCATCATGAAGTGCTTTGAGAGACTAGTCAAGGATCATATCACCTCCACCTTACCTGTCATCCTAGACCGACTTCAATTTGCATACCGCCCCAATAGGTCCACAGATGATGCAATCGCCTGCACACTGCCCTATCCCATCTGGACAAGAGGAATACCTATGTAAGAATGCTGTTCATTGACTATAGCTCAGCATTCAACACCATAGTACCCTCCAAGCTCATCATCAAGCTTGAGGCCCTGGGTCTCAACCCCACCCTGTGCAATTGGGTCCTGGACTTCCTGACGGGTCGCCCCCAGGTGGTGAAGGTAGGAAACAACATCTCCACTTCGCTGATCCTCAACACTGGGCCTCACAAGGCTGGGTGCTCAGCCCCCTCCTGTACTCCCTGTTCACCCATGACTGCGTAGCCATGCACGCCTCCAACTCAATCATCAAGTTTGCAGACGACACAACAGTAGTAGGCTTGATTACCAACAACGATGAGACAGCCTACAGGGAGGAGGTGAGGGCTCTCGGAGTGTGGTGTCAGGAAAATAACTTCTCTCAACGTCAAAAAAACAAAGGAGATGATCGTAGACTTCAGGAAACAGCAGAGGGAGTACCCCTATCCACATTGACAGGACAGCAGTGGAGAAGGTGGAACGTTTTGAGTTCCTCAGCGTACATATCACTGACAAACTGAAATGGTCCACCCACACAGATAGTGTGGTGAAGAAGGCGCAACAGCGTCTCTTCAACCTCAGGAGGCTATAGAAATTTGGTCTGTCACCTAAAACCCTCAAAAACGTTTACAGATGCACAATTGAGAGCATCCTGTCGGGCTGTATCACCGCCTGGTACGGCAACTGCACCGCCCACACACGCAGGGCTCTCCAGAAGGTGGTGCGGTCTGCACAACGCATCACCGGGGGCAAACTACCTGCCCTCCAGGACACCTACAGCACCTGATGTCACAGGAAGGCCAAAAAGATCATCAAGGACAACTGCAAGATCTCACCCCGTGGGGTCAAAATGATCACAAGAACGGTGAGCAAAAATCCCAGAACCACACGGGGGGACCTAGTGAATGACCTGCAGAGAGCTGGGACCAAAGTAACAAAGCCTACCATCAGTAACACACTACGCCGCCAGGGACTCAAATCCTGCAGTGCCGTGTCCCCCTGCTTAAGCCAGTACATATCCAGGCCCGTCTGAAGTTTGCTAGAGTGCATTTGGATGATCCAGAAGAGGATTGGGAGAATGTCATATGGTCAGATGAAACCAAAATAGAACTTTTTGGTAAAAACTCAACTCGTCGTGTTTGGAGGACAAAAAATGCTGAGTTGCATCCAAAGAACACCATACCTACTGTGAAGCATGGGGGTGGAAACATCATGCTTTGGGGCTGTTTTTCTGCAAAGGGACCAGGACGACTGATCCGCGTAAAGGAAAGAATGAATGGGGCCATGTATCGTGAGATTTTGAGTGAAAACCTCCTTCCAACAGCAAGGGCATTGAAGATGAAACGTGTCTGGGTCTTTCAGCATGACAATGATCCCAAACACACCGCCCGGGCAACGAAGGAGTGGCTTCGTAAGAAGCATTTCAAGGTCCTGGAGTGGCCTAGCCAGTCTCCAGATCTCAACCCCATAAAACATCTTTGGAGGGAGTTGAAAGTATTGAGAAACTTTTGTTATTGACCAAATAGTTATTTTCCACCATAATTTGCAAATAAATTCATAAAAAATCCTACAATGTGATTTTCTGTATTTTTCTTCCTAATTTTGTCTGTCATAGTTGACGTGTACCTATGATGAAAATTACAGGCCTCTCTCATCTTTTTAAGTGGGAGAACTTGCACAATTGGTGGCTGAATAAATACTTTCCCCCCCACTGTATATACTGTATTCTATACTATCTATTGCATCTTAGCCTATGCCACTCTGATAATGACATTGCTCATCCATATATTTATATATTCTTATTCCATTCCTTTACTTAGATTTGTGTGTATTACGTTTTTGTTGTGGAACTGTTAGAAATTACTTGCTAGATATTGCTGCACTGTCGGAACTAGAAGCACAAGCATTTCACTACACTCGCAATAACATCTGCTAACCATGTGTATGTGAACAATACATTTTATTTTATTTTATTTGATATCAGTTGCCAGGGATTGCCCTTGAACTGTGGAAGGTTGATTTTACTCAAATCCAAGCGACAATGTTCAACTTCCCCTAATGGTAATGGTGGGACACAAAGGAGGGTCCTCCATGTGTAGTAAGTTAATAGCCAGGCAGGGAGAGAGAGAATACCCCCTGCCCCTTTTTTCACCATAGGATCCAGTGTCGGGCTGTGTAACAGGATATTGCAGGCTGAGTGGCTGACTTTACAACTAAGATATGTCCATTCATGACCAGGTTTCATCTTCTATTGTGAGCTGAATGGAGCATAACCTGCTTATAGGCCTGGTGACAATAGTGTCAGTGTGATAAATTAAACAAAGCAACAACACAATGTAACAGTGATATATAACACATTTCTAATTGTCACTGGACATTATATTAAATGTGTAGGATTTTGGGGTAGCCTATGAAAGCCCACCTATGCAAAATGCCCCCCACCCCATTTTACAAATGTAGGCCAAGTCTCTACTTTCTGCTCTTTTGATTTCTGAGAGTGAACCATAGGAGAGGACCAAAGGGACACCCACGTAGAGGGACACACACTACCGTGAATAAAGCTTTTTTTCATTCTGGCAATCAGCATCAGTGCAAGGCTTGTCCTGTGCCCTGTTTCCAAGGAGACTTCGTTAGTGAAGAGGGCTGTATTACAGCGTTGTACATTGGGGAAATGAGTGGTCCCCCTCATGCTTTCGCAACAAAGACAAAATTATACCTATTATATATCTTGACTTTGAAGAAGAAAAAACTAGTGCGTTAAAACGTCAGCAAATCGATGAAAGCCAAAGCGCAGACGTGCGAGTTTAGCTGCAAGTGACACTGTTGGTCCGGGATTCGGACCATTTGGAAAGGGAACCTGCTCGTGATGCGATTCTCTCTGAGGAGGTGTTACTTTGAAAAGTAGCCTACTATACATGTAAGTAGGCTTTCAAATATATTCCTTTGAATGTAGCAATTTGGAAGATGATGGCCCTTGCTGATTACAGTAGCGGTTATCTGTTGAGGGATACGGAACGATGCGAGCTGTGATTGTAGCTAATGTCGAAGTAAACGATAGGCTTTATATTATATTGTTTTGTGACTGAATGTGTCACCTATTTGGGATGATTTTATTGCATTATATTAGGATTCTATTGTTGGGAGGGCAACAATTATACAGCCGTTATGCATGCACTGTACAGTAGGGTAGCCTCACCTTTCCACTCATTAGTGCTCATTACGAGAAAAGGTGACAACAGGAAAAGCTTGCCTTTGTCCATGCCAAGATAAGAGTGTATAAAGACAGGTTATGGGCTCATTGGGCTGACCAGTAGCTCTGTCTTTAATATTTTTGTCCGATGAGTATAATTTGGCTGGGGAGCTGTAGGACCATTTATAGGCTACTTCCATCAGTCTGTGTGGTCTGCTTGTTGTGTCTACCACCTATCTATCTCACACACCCTATCTAGGTGCAGGGAGAAGTGAGAGCTGCAGGAAAGATAATAAACAAAGCAACCTATGCCGCCTGCGTGCCTGTAAATAACTTAAGCGCATTACCTGAATAAAAGGTGTCAGGGCTGGAAACAGCTGCCACACTGAGCTGTAATCTCACCTGGGGAGTTCTGCTTTAGAGCAGCCTGCACTCTGCCATCAATGGTACCAGGGCTGGCTCTAGCCTTTTGTGGGACCATTCACGATTGACAGTGATGATGGCCTATTTTGAAATTTGGGATGCCTAACTTGGGTTTGAGGGTATTAAAAATATAACATTTTCTTGAGACAATATGTGTAGACATAGGCAGACGTTGCAATTGGAGGATGCATTTTATGCATATTCTACTGAACGAAAATATAAACACAGCATGTAAAGTGTTGGTCCCATTTTTCATGAGCTGAAATAAAAAATCCCAGAAATGTACAAAAATGTTGTGCACAAATTAGTTTACATCAATGTTAGTGAGCATTTCTCCTTTGCCAAGATAATCCCTCCATCTGACAGGTGTTGCATATCAAGAAGCTGATTAAACAGCATGATCATTACACAGGTGCACCTTGTGTAATGACTCCCGAGTGGCGCAGTGGTCTAAGGCACTGCATCGCAGTGCTAGCTGTGCCTCTGTCGTAGCCGGCCGCGACCGGGAGACTGGGGCGGCGCACAATTGGCCCAGCGTCGTCCAGGGTAGGGGAGGGAATGGCCGGCAGGGATATAGCTCAGTTGGTAGAGCATGGCGTTTGCAACGCCAGGGTTGTGGGTTCGATTCCCACGGGGGGCCAGTATGAAAAATAAAAAAATAACTGTAAGTCGTGCTTGATAAGAGTGTCTGCTAAAATGACCAAAAAAATAATAATAATAATTGTGCTGGGGACAATAAAAGGCCACTCTAAAATGTGCAGTTTTGTCACACAACACAATGCCACAGATGTCTCAAGTTTTGAGGGAGCGTTCAATTGGCATGCTGACTGCAGGAATGTCCACCAGAGCTGTTGCCAGAAAATGAATATTCATTTATCTACCATAAGCCACCTCCAATGTTGTTTTAGAGAATTTGGCAGTATGCCCAACTGGCCTCACAAATGCAGACCACGTGTAACCACGCCAGCCCAGGACCGCCACATCCAGCTTCCTCACCTGCGGGATCGTCTGAGACCAGCCACCCGGACAGCTGATGAAACTGAGGAGTATTTCTGTCTTTAATAAAGCCCTTTTGTGTGGAAAAAACTCATTCTGACTGGCTCCCCAGTGGGTGGGTCTGACCCCCAAGTAGGTGGGCCTATGGCTGCACCCATGGCTGCGCCCTTGCCCATTCATGTGAAATCCATAGATTAGGGCCTCATTCATTTATTTAAATTGACTGATTTCCTTATATGAACTGTAACTCAGTAAAAATCGTTGAAATTGTTGCATGTTGCGTTTATATTTTTGTTCAGCATATAATGATTGTGATGAGTGTGATGGAAGGAGTCAGGCACAGGAGGGTAATCACCGAATACAGAGTTTATTCCTTCGTTACACAAAATACGCTGGAATAGCGACAAACAAAACAGGCACAGGGGAAACTATCCACCCTGGCAATACACTGTAAGGGTATCTCCATACAATACATAGGCACAGGGGAAATATCTATCCTGGCAACAAAATGGTACGAGTAGCTCCACTACTCTCACGTTCAAACAATCACCCACAAGGACAAGGGGGCAGAGGGAACACTTATACACAGACTAATGAGGGGATTAGAACCAGGTGTGTGTGATTGACAAGACAAGACATTTACGTCATTTAGCAGACGCTCTTATCCAGAGCGACTTACAGTTAGTGAGTGCATACATTTTTTTCATACTGGCCCCCCGTGGGAATCGAACCCTGACGTTGCAAGCACCATGCTCTACCAACTGAGCTACATGGGACATTGTGAGATGATAATTGGGGCGGCAGTGGTTAGTAAGCCGGTGACGACGAACGCCGAAGCCTGCCCGAACAAGGAGGGGAGGCAGCCTCGGCGGAAGTCGTGACAATGATATTTAATAGCCTACATCTGTCAGTAGAAACTTTGTTTGAGAAATGAAGACATCATAAAAAAAATGTGGGGGCGCTCCGCACCTAAAAAAATAGCACTACACGAAAACATTTTAGTGGCTTCCCTCTTGACGGCGGAGAGAAAAGGTACATTTTAAGGTACATTTCCTGCAGTTCTACACATTTTGTGGCAGAGAGAAAATTTTGAAATTTTTAAACTAATTTCATGCAATTCTACAGATTTTGTCATTAGGCAGAGAGAACAAATTGGCAGTTTACAGCTCATTTTCTACAATTCTACCCATTGTTCCATGGGGTGGAGATCAGTTTATTTTTTCAGTTTTAAAGCTAATTTCCTGCAATTCTACACATTTTGCAATGACTTATGCCATGTTAATGACAGCTAAGTGAGAGTGACTAAAAAAGTCAATGGGGGCCCCGCTGGAGGTCAGGGCCCCTGGATATGCGCCCTGTGTGCCAGGTCGGTATTCGGGTATGATTACTGACTAGACTAACTTACCAACCACATTTTTTTTCCTGACATGGCTAATTGAGTGACTGTCAGTGACTGACATAACAATAATAACAGCATAACATAATAGCCCCGTGTAGCTCAGTTGGTAGAGCATGGTGCTTGCAACGCAAGGGTTGTGTGTTCAATTCCCATGGGGGGCCAGTATGAAGAAAAAAAAAAATTATGCACTCGCTAACTGTAAGTCACTCTGGATAAGAGCGTTTGCTAAATGACGTAAAACAAGAGAAAAATAGCTGATGCACAACCACATTTGTAACTACTACTATTCTAATACGTACAAATGTATGCACACATGACTGTAAGTCGCTTTGGATAATAGCGTCTGCTAAATGGCATATTATATTATTATTATAACTCTCAACAGTAAGTTCAGCCCCCCGACTGAGCTCCTAATAAAAAGCTTTACTTTTTAAATAATGGGGCCTTAAGTGACCGCTTATGTTGCTTATGCCTGGAGCCGGCCCTGAGTAGTGCTAAGGCTTAGAATGACATGTAGGGCTAAAGCCAAGTATCATGATTTTGGTAGAGCAGGAGGAGTGGATGCACTCCAGCCTTTAGGGAGCGACACGGGTAAATGATGACTAAGCTCCTGGCGTTGATAGGGCCCAAGAGGGGTAGAAGTTTTATAGAGCCAGAAGCTCCTGTTCAAACCTGCAATATGTAACTTTTTGGGCGATCCAAACAAATTCACATAGGAATGTGAGTTATAGATCTGTCATTCTCATTGAAAGCAAGTCAAAGAAGCAGTAGATTTGTTGTTTGTGCGCAATTTCTATGCTTCCCGTTCTTAAGTTTTGTTTTTGCGTCTTTTACTTTTGGTTTTGTACACCAGCTTCATACAGCTGAAAATACAATATTTTTGTTTATGGAAAATGTCTTTGATAGCGGTTTAGATGGTACAATGATTCTCTACATTATACTTGCTTGTTTTGTCACATAAACTGAAATTAGGCAAACTATTAGAATTTTTGCAACCAGGAAATGTTAAATCATTGGGCCAGGATGAAATGAATCAGGAATGATGGCGATTGAACTTTGTTCACAAGACCACACAATACAAGCAAGAAAATCATTGATAGAAAACATTCATTCTATCTGAGAACATTATTCTCCATCCTATAAGCCCATGAAATATTGATGAAGATTGATATTTTCTTCTGAGTGGTTTGAATTGAAGATGAGACCTCCCATGGTCAGCTGACTGGAGATGCATTGACTCTGGTCATGAGTGCACTTAAAGCATATAGCCAGTGGTGATTTTAGCATGTAAATCTTGGTGGGGCAAACTCAACCAATTTTTGTAGATGCATGCCAGTAAAGCCACTACACAACACAACACTAAACAATACATGAATTGTGCTATAACGGTGACCAACGGTGCCCACAAACTGTTAGTGCCTACATAAAGCTGTCCCGACATCGGAACATTCCTTTCAGCACCATGAAGTGAATCCTTACCACCGCTACACCAGGCTATCAGCGGAGCCTCGTCTGGCAGCGAAACAATTCATTCAGCCACATTTACTGCCCTTTTAAAAACCATAGCTGATATGGCTGACTTGCTTAAATAAAAATGGTTTCTACTGACTCCTTGTGGATATGTGTAACTCGATAAGAACCACATTCTCCTTCAATAATAACGAATGCTGACATGAGTTTAGATGTTTGAACCATACACAAACATTATTACATTTATGTTCAGTAAATTCATAAGGTTTTCTCTTATATCATTAACACTTAGCTCTAAGTATAAACAAGTGTAAGCAAACGATCTGCGACAAGGTAGGCCTATTCGTTCAGCACTTTCGAAATGGACACCAATAGAAATTCAGATAGATGTTGAGGCCTTAACTTTACTCTTCTTTATGTCACCACAGAGAGAGAGAGAGACGAGGGGGACACAGTTAGCCTACCATTTGAATAATTTTATTAGGCCTATTTCATCTAAAAAGTAAGGAAATTACAATCACGAGCACATGGCGCAAACAAAACAACCTCCGCAATATCAACTGGAATTACATGGGTCTATTACTGAACATTTTGTGAGAAAAATTATATTTGAATGGGAAGAGACTGTCACTGGAAATGGTTACAGACCCAACAACATTATATAGTATCCCCTCCTCATGGAGAAAAGCACATGTTAATTATAATACACAAAGTAAGCAAAACAATGAAATGCATCATTCCAACATTGCCTAAAATAATGAATAAGGTACTAATGAGATAGACCTATATAAGCAATATAACAATGGAGATGTACAAACTATGGCATAAGAGAACAATGAGCGGATCAGAGGCAAGCTGTAATTTCCATTAAGACAATAATGAGCGAGCTAAGACGGACGTTGTCTATATGCCTATTTGTTCAGCACTTTTGAAATGGACACAACAGAATTCAGAACAATGGGCCGTTCTTATAGTATTCTCCCTGTACACCAAGTCAGAACCGTAGGATAAATAATAGGGGCATATAAGCAGACAATGAAAGCTCTTGCAATATTTGATGATGACATTTCTCTAAAACAGGCTAATGTTATAGGCTACATGTGCACCACCAAGTCAGAACAGTAGGCTAAGTTCTGAGGGGGAGAGGGACCAAATTCTTAGGGTGAGACACATGGGCTACTAACAGCTTACCACACAACATACAGTCGTGGTCAAAAGTTTTCAGAATGACACAAGTATTTATTTTCACAAAGTCTGCTGCCTCAGTTTTTATGATGGCAATTTGCATATACTCCAGAATGTTATGAAGAGTGATCAGATGAATTGCAATTAATTGCAAAGTCCCTCTTTGCCATGAAAATGAACTTAATCCCCCAAAAACATTTCCACTGCATTTCAGCCCTGCCACAAAAGGACCAGCTGACATCATGTCAGTGATTCTCTCGTTAACACAGGTGAGAGTGTTGACGAGGACAAGGCTGGAGATCACTCTGTCATGCTGATTGAGTTAGAATAACAGTCTGGAAGCTTTAAAAGGAGGGTGGTGCTTGAAATCATTGTTCTTCCTCTGTTAACCATGGTTACCTGCAAGGAAACACGTGCCGTCATCATTGCTTTGCACAAAAAGGGCTTCACAGGCAAGGATATTGCTGCTAGTAAGATTGCACCTAAATCAACAATTTATCGGATCATCAAGAACTTCAAGGAGAGAGGTTCAATTGTTGTGAAGAAGGCTTCAGGGCGCCCAAGAAAGTCCAGCAAGCGCCAGGACCGTCTCCTAAAGTTGATTCAGCTGCGGGATCGGGGCACCACCAGTGCAGAGCTTGCTCAGGAATGGCAGCAGGCAGGTGTGAGTGCATCTGCACGCACAGTGAGGCAAATCATTTTGGAGGATGGCCTGGTGTCAAGAAGGGCAGCGAGGAAGCCAATTCTCTCCAGGAAAAACATCAGGGACAGACTGATATTCTGCAAAAGGTACAGGGATTGGACTGCTGAGGACTAGGGTAAAGTCATTTTCTCTGATGAATACCCTTTCCGATTGTTGGGGCATCCGGAAAAAAGCTTGTCCGGAGAAGACAAGGTGAACGCTACCATCAGTCCTGTGTCATGCCAACAGTAAAGCATCCTGAGACCATTCATGTGTGGGGTTGCTTCTCAGCCAAGGGAGTGGGCTCACTCACAATTTTGCCTAAGAACACAGCCATGAATAAAGAATGGTACCAACACATCCTCCGAGAGCAACTTCTCCCAACCATCCAAGAACAGTTTGGTGACGAACAATGCCTTTTCCAGCATGATTGTCATGCCCTGGCTCTAGGGACTATTTTATGTTGCGCCAGGGTGTGTAGTGTCTATTTTTTGTGTTCTATGTTCACGATCTAGTTTATGTGTTTCTATGTTGGCCGGGGTGGTTCTCAATCAGAGGCAACGTGAATCAGCTGTTGCTTGTTGTCTCTGATTGGGAACCATACTTAGGCAGCCTATTGTGCACTTGTCTTTTGTGGGATCTTGTTCCGTGTAGGTTTGTGTATGTTACCGAGGACTTCACGCATCGTTTTGTTGTTTTTGTTCGTGTGGTGAATTATAATAAAGTATGTACATATATCACGCTGCGCCTTGGTCCGCTCCTTTTGACGATCGTGACAATGATGGAGCACATTGCCATAAGGCAAAAGTGATAACTAAGTGGCTCGGGAAACAAAACATCGACATTTTGGGTCCATGGCCAGGAAACTCCCCAGACCTTAATCCCATTGAGAACTTGTGGTCAATCCTCAAGAGGCGGGTGGACAAACAAAAACCCACAAATTCTGACAAACTCCAAGCATTGATTATGCAAGAATGGGCTGTTATCAGTCAGGATGTGGCCCAGAAGTTAATTGACAGCATGCCAGGGCGGATTGCAGAGGTCTTGAAAAAGAAGTGTCAACACTGTAAATATTGACTCTTTGCATAAACTTAATGTAATTGTCAATAAAAGCCTTTGACACTTATGGAATGCTTGCAATTATACTTCAGTATACCATACTGACAAAAATATCTAAAAACACTGAAGCAGCAAACTTTGTGAAGACCAATACTTGTCTCATTCTCAAAACTTTTGACCATGACTGTACACTTAGTATTACTTTCTTAGCTACAGTATACATATCTCCCTGGCATATTACATATTTTATGCAGCAGCATACAAGTAGCATACAAGACATATCCATCACAACAAAATCCAGCATGACTTCATCCAGAGAATGCCAGACTTTGATGACAAAGTTTGATGACAAAGTTTGCCCACAAGAAGGACTGACGTGCCACCTTCCTGTTCAAGTGAGTACAAAACGTTTGTTGTGCTCAATTGAACAGGAAGGTGGCGCATCGGCCCTTCTTGTGGATAAACTTTGTCAACAAACTTTGTCATCAAAGTCTCGCATTCTCCGGATGAAATCCTGCTGGATTGACAGCATGGCCAATGTATTCAACCTTTTCTGGCCCATGGTGTTGTGTGTGAATGTTAATTATTTTAAGCTTGGAAAAGAGACCCTTTCAGACAGATGTTTTAAATCCTTAAACCCAGACTTGGACCACACACCCTCTCCACGGAATAGCAGGCAAGGGAAGCAAAATAGTGATTGCTTTGCGATACTCGCAGTTAGCTACTGATTCCTTCCAAACCACTCATTTTCGAATTTGCGATTTGCCAGTAGATTATCAATGTGATTCATGATGACTGCTTGTCTAGCTAAGATTTTGAAAGAATGATGTTGACATGATCAGTCCAATCAAAGCTAGGGTAGATAAAACGTGATTTGACGTCATTTTATCTGTGGCCAATGACCTTGAGACTTCTTGGACGGGCACTTCTACTGTAAATCTATGGCAGCATCCAAGAGGGCTTGAACTGCCAAGCTCTCCTTGTAGATTCTGCAGTGACGTAGTGTCCCCATGAGTGGCAGAACACTGAGCCAATCACGGCACAACTAGAGAAGATTTCCAACGCCTACGCTCTGTTCTTTCGCTGGCGGCCCCTCCACCACAGAAAGCACTGAGCTAGGCTGACCTGTATTTTGGAGCTTCCTTACTCAAGTAAGAGACCATGTTTGTATGCGGCTTTATTAGCTCAAGGATAATATTTTTTGACATTGTTTGTAAACTGATATGTGACAAGAATTAATGCCAGAATATAAAAAAAAGGTTGGGCTCAAAACATGTGGGGTTCTGCCCCACCTGCCCTGAATGACGGGCCGTCACTGCATATAGCCTATAGTCAGTCCCACATGACTCACTACTCCCGACACATGATGGGACGGACATCTTAGTTTAGTTTATCATCGCTAATTTATGCTGTATGGATGAGGTAGGCGGCAGGTAGCCTAGTGGTTAGAGCATTGGGCCACTAACCAAAAGGTCACTGGTTTGAATACCTGAGCCGACAACGTGAAAATCTGTCAACGTGCCCTTGAGCAAGGCATTTAACCTTAATTTACTCCAGGGGTGCCAGATTACTATGGCTGACCCTGTAAAACAACACATTTCTCTGCAGCTCTCCGGTGTATGTGACAATAAAAAACATATATATAAAAAGTTACATGTAAAGACCATATCTCTTCCGTGCGTGAAGGAAGGCATGCAAGGGCACTCTCACTCCATGCTTCGATGATTTTCTTTACACAGCTGGATTTATATAGAATTCCCCCTGGTTTATGGGGGTGTACAACTCACTCTGCACTACTAAAGCATGAAACACACCGAGAATATCACTGCCGATAGACTGCCGATAGGTATTTATCACAGTGAGAGGCCGTTCCTTCTCTTGCTAGAACAAAAGCGGTACCTGCTGCGTGCCGACCCGGTAGCGATGAACATACCAGTTCTACTTGTAGAATCGCAATGCTCGTTAGTGGCCAACAACTTTACTTTGAGCCCCCACTTGGGGGAGCCAACAGGAGTGACAACAAAAAGGAAAAAATAAGGCATTTGCTCTGTACATCCACAGATGAGCCAATAACACTTCATATGCAATGTTGGCTATGGGATAGTAGCTAGCTAAGTGCACAGACGCAATACATACAACACTAAATACGTCCTCCAAGCTAGCTAACCACTGCAGCTAGTATTGACATTATAAATAAATCACAATGGATTAGCTAGTTTCCATGAAACAGCAGCCTGTGTTAGCTGCCGAGTTAGTGCAGTGTCCTTAGCTAGCTAAATTGTGCTAACGTTTGCTAGCTAGTGTGGGATTATGGCGAGTTAATTAAATTGCATCTTCGTCATCTTGCTAGGTAGTTATCTAGCTGAGGCCATCTGGCTAGTATCAGCAAGGGCTTTCTACAAAATAGCAACATTAGCGCAGCTAGCTAGCTAACATTAGAATCTAGACACACACAAACATGCATTGCCAAACAACGCTACTGCCACCTTCTGGTTTGGAGTATTTTATCAAGGCTGAGTGGCTGACGACTTCAAGGTCTTTGCTGTGTGAACACAAAAGAGATTGACTGGCAGGCAAACTTTTTAAAATCCTACCGGTGTGTCTGAGCTTTAAGACACAGGCTTGACATTGAACAACAAGAGTGACCATGGCTGGCTCATAGCCTTAACAGGTGGATTATTCACGCTGTGCCTCTCAGAGCTCAACAGGGATTTAATCAAGCGATGTGCTGTGGACAAAGGTCAGGTAATGTTGCTGTGGGTTCCTACACTACAGTAAGTCTCTAGCTGGCCACACATTCACTCACACACACACACACACACACACACACACACACAGTGTAGGTCACTAAAAGGAGTCAATAGCACTAGACGTAATTAGACAGACAGGCAGTTTACTCAGGCTGAAGCAGCAGATATCCCTGGCAGGCAAGTAGGTGAGGGGACTTATGCTGATGTACACTTGAGACAGTCATCGTACCATAATGCAATCTATTTTCATTTGGAGCATGTTGGCATTACTTTTCTGCTCTGAGTGTAATTGTGTTCATTCCATTAAGCTATTGGCTAAGATCAGGACTTTTAGGTCCATTGACTTCCAAATATATAAGTAAAAGCTATTAGAGAACAGTCATTAGGTGATTACGGTAATAACTCATATTCTGCTTTTGCATAGTATACCAATCAAGATGCAGTTACACCCCCATATTCACTGCATAACTGAGCAGAATCATGTACTGAATCTTACCGTAAGGTTTGAGGCTCCTTAATCTCTGTCCTTCTCAAATTGTTTAGGTTAAGCCTATTTACTGTATCTAGCAAACACAGCTTGTGCTGCTGAGTGGATCTCTAACATACTGGCCTTTGGATTTCGGTATAAGTCATCAATTGGCTTCTTATTTACACAATCTCCACTGCTGCTGTCCAACATATTTGTGACAGACAGGAGATATTATATTTTCATACTTGGATGAAAATCATTGGGTGCCATAAATATTGCTTCATGTGTAGCTTATTTGGAGATGGTCTGTGTCCTCCAGCATTGGTTGAGACTGGAGCGCTTTGGTCCCTCCTTCCCAGTGCAGCAGCTCCAGTAGCCCTGACTGGACTGATGGAGGGGAGGGTCTACCGTGTACCCCCCGCGCCTTGAAAACACAGACGTCAAATCAATTTCTTGGCACTTGCCCTTGATCAGAGGAATGCTGCCTTCTTTCAAGAGCACCATTATCCCTCTAATGTAAAAAGAATGTGGAAAATGACAAAAATGACAAACTGATAAAATAACTCGATCTCCACTATCAAGTTCCCTTGATATGGCTGCCTCATAGGGTGAAGTTCGGAATAAGTGGGACACTTTTTGCATTTCCGCCTTCTGTAACCTCTTTTGACATTTGTCCAACATATTAGCCCAACACATGATACATTTCTGAAATGTTCAAGATGTTTCCTAGTCACAAAAAATAACAACACAAATGTTGATATCGTATTCACAGGAGGCATGACACACCCATTTGTGTACGCTGAGTCAAAACCATATTTTCAGTTCGCATTTGGTAGACTGGGACAGCAGGTTAGATAAACTGGGACACCGTTATTATAGTCCTAATTGTACCCCAGTGACAATTCAATTCAATTTTGTGTAATTAGGAAACATCTTAGGATTTCAGAAATGGGCTAATATGCTGGATAGATCTCTGAAGAGGTTACAGAAGACAGAAATGCAAAAAGTGCTACAATAAAATGTAGGACTACAAAAACCAGAGCCCTGCCTAACCTATGTACAGGTGGTCACTAATGTAAACTGGATCTCTTTCCTCCATTGGAAAAGCCTATGTAAGACTGTCCCACTTGACCTACTCCATGCCTTCCTACTTTAGCAAGCTATGGTTGATAAATCGAGACAACAATGTTTTTTTGTAAATTACAGTGGCGCAGTGGTCTAAGGCACTGCATCACAGTGCTAGCTGTGCCACTAGAGATCCTGGTTTGAATCCAGCCTCTGTCGTAGCTGGCCGCGACCGGGAGACCCATGGGGCGGCGCACAATTGGCCTAGCGTTGTCCAGGGTAGGGGAGGGAATGGCCGGCAGGGATGTAGCTCAGTTGGTAGAACATGGTGTTTGCAACACCAGGGTTGTGGGTTTGATTCCCACGGGGGGCCAGTATGAAAAATACAAAAAATAATGTATGCACTAACTGTAAGTTGCTCTGGATAAGAGCGTCTGCTAAAATGTAAATTACAAAATGTAAACATAATATTGGTAACTTGTATGTATTTTAATGGACCAGTACATAGTATGCACATTTACATCACAATTTGGCACAGTGGATTATTTATGACAGTTTTACAACCTTAACATCAAAACAGAAAAAAGCTATGTCACTGATCTTACCGTGTGCTTTGTGGGGTGAGCTTCCTGTATGAAGCTTGCTCTGCCCCCCTCTATGATGTCACACCAATTGTCACGACTTCCGCCGAGGCTGCCCCCCCTCCTGGTTCGGGCAGGCTTCGGCATTTATCGTCACCGGAGTACTAGCTACTGCCGATCACATTCTCATCACTCCACTTGTCATGTCTTGTCAATCACACACACCTGGTGCTCATTCCCCTAATTAGTATGTGTATAAGTGTTCCCTCTGTTCCCCTTGTTGTTGTGAGTGATTGTTTGTTGTGAGAGCGTGTAGCTCGGTTGAGCTACTATTCACTGTGTTTATGCCAAGATGGATGTTTTCCCTTGTAATAGTTTCGTTTGACGCTTGGAGTGTTTGATTTATGTAAACGGAATAAACTCTGGACTTCGGTATTTTACCTCCTGCGCCTGACTCCTTCATTCACACCTCGTCACACCAATGAGGTGATGCGATTTTGATCATGTGGTTTCTCTGCAAGGGCTTAGTAACAATAGTTTAGATTTTCTCTTGTCAAGCCAAGATAAAAACGCGTTAGGATTAAGCAGTCCCAGCTTATATGATGTCCCACTCTTTCCGAATTCAGTTTTGCTATAATTTATTGGTTACTGGTCAACGTTCTAATGGAAAAACAAAACAATACAATGGCAATTTGATAGTGTCAGCCAGGTAAATAACGACTGCAGAAAGCCTGTTCATTTTAGAGGGCACACTCCTCCTCCCCCCCCACCTCCACAGTAACCTCTTCCCCAGGGACCTCAAAGCAACCTTTTTTCCTGGCTGGTGGCTAAACAGATCCCATTGTGTCTTGTTAAAACATCAGTCACAGCTGCATGAAGAGAGGGAGAGAGAGAGAGAGAGAAGGATAGGGGTATGAGAGAGAGAGAGAGAAGGATCCCCCTCCCAGATATACAATCAACAAAAGGGCATCAGGCTAGGCAGGCCCGGGGCGGTGGTGCAGCAGAGAAAACACACACACACACACACACGGCTGTTATGGAGAGCCAATAATTACCATCACTGGGGTATTTAAAGACTATACAGCTGGGGCAACAACACACCACTAATGACAGACTGCACTCTGATCTATAGCTGTTTAGGATAGTGAAATGGTTAATTAACACACACGCACATACACACAGGCACGTACTCACACACACATAAGGCTTGTTTTCAGCTGTCATCAGTTGACAGGGTTTCCATCCGAGAACAAGGAGAAAAAAAAGCCAAGTGGAAAATAAATGCCACTTAGTCAAAGAGGAAAGCAGCAAGGTCACCAGTCAGTCACCACTAAATAACATGCTAATACCCCTGCACTTACTGTACTACCCATGCTCTGCTCTGTCAAACAAAACAAACCAAACAAGGCCTGTCTGTTGGGGGTTAGACTTTCCCCAATCTGTAATTTGGTTCTGCGTTGCTGAGATTAGTTGGAGGTTAAACCTCTCAAAATGGGAATGGCTACAGAACATACGTCATGGGCCTTTTAGACTGACTACTGATATGTATGAACTACACTGAACGAAAATATAAACGTAACATCTAAAGTGTTGATCCCATTTACATTTTAGCAGACGCTCTTATCCAGAGCGACTTACAGTTAGTGAATGCATTTTTTTTTCTTCATACTGGCCCCCGTGGGAAACGAACCCACATCGCTGCCGGCCAAACCCTCTCCTACCTTGGACGACGCTAGACCAATTGTGCGCCGCCCATGGGTCTCCCGGTCGCGGCCGGCTGCAACAGAGCCTGGACACAAACCAGGATCTCTAGTAGCACAGCTAGCACTGCGATGCAGTGCCTTAGACCACTGCGCCACTCGGGAGTCATGTTTCATGAGCTGAAATAAAAGATCCCAGAAATGTTCCATACGCACAAAAAGCTTATTTCTCTCAAATTTTGTGTACAAATTTCTTTACATCCCTGTTAGTGAGTATTTCTCCTTTGGCACGATAATCCATCCACCTGACTGGTGTGGCATATCAAGAAGCTGATTAAACAGCATGATCATTACACAGGTGCACCTTGTGCTGGGGACAATAAAAGGCCACTCTAAAATGTGCAGTTTTGTCACACAACACAATACCAGAGATGTCTGAAGTTTTGAGGGAGCATGCAATTGGCATGCTGACTGCAGGAATGTCCACCAGAACTGTTGCCAGATAATTTAATGTTAATTTCTCTAACATAAGCCGCCTCCAATGTCGTTTTAGAGAATTTGGCAGTACGTCCAACTGGCCTCACAACCACGCCAGCCCAGGATCTCCACATCCGGCTTCTTTGATGTGGGATCGTCTGAGCTAGCCACCTGGACAGCTGATGAAACTGAGGAGTGTTTCTGTTTGTAATAAAGCCCTTTTGTGTGGGAAAAACTAATTCTGATTGGCTTGGCCTGGCTCCCCAATGGGTGGGCCTGGCTCCCCCCACCCAACCCATGGCTGCGCCCCTGCCTAGTCATGTGAAATTGACTGATTTCCTTATATGAACTCTAACTCAGTAAAATCATTGAAATTGTTGCATGTTGCGCTTATATTTTTGTTCAGTATAGTTACACATAGGCGTGGTCTTAATGGGTCAATCCATTCCTACTGTAGGCCTACAAACAGGCCCCTAGCTGTCATGATGTATGTTGTTTCACCGTCCATCGGAATTCCACTATCGCATTCCCATGCACATGCTATAGATTGTTTTGTCATCACATGATGCCCCTGGTCCACTGACAGCCTTTGTAATGATGTCAGTACCTTTTCTCTACAAGATTCAACCTAGCCTATGGTACTAGGACCTGTTTGCATTTACAACACGCTATTAGTAAGATAGCTTGCAGACCAGCGGGAAAATATGACCCATAACACCCATTGTTGGTGTCTGACTGAGTCACTGCAAAAATATTATCTCCCATTAATTATCTCCCATTAATAACCTAGAGATTAGCCATTGTGCTAGTTTAATCCAGCCAGGTTTATTACGCTCTAGCATTAGCATATTTCTGAACAAAGAAACTAGCAGGATTATCTTTGTTCAATGCATGATTTAACAATTTTCTTTGTTTCTTAAAGAACATTCAAGGTGGATGAAATCTATAGGTGTAGGCCTGTACCTATTTTGTGATACCTGTGGTAGCCTATAGCTGTTCTGTCATAATGAAAGTCCCTCTTGCGCTAAAAGGCAGACATATCACAGTTCACAGCTCTCTGCTCGGTAAAAGCTCCCCCAGTGTGCACACATCATTGGACTAGCCATGAGTAAATATATAGAGAGGCTCCAGCTGTGCTCTTTCCCACCCCTGTGCCTCAGCCCTCTTATCCCCCTCCCACCCCACCTCAGCCCTGCCTGGCTGGCTGGCTGGTCCTTCTGCCTGCCTACGGACTGGCTGTGGTTGAGTGGCTGGAAGGCTGAAAGGTAATGACTGATGACTCTTCTCTGTGGGGTGCCCATGCCAGCAGCCTAGCACACAAGACCCAGCCTACAGACTACAGCCAGCCACATAACAGCAGTAGCTCACCAGGAAATCCCATCAGCTCCTCTGGTGGAATTAGCCGCTAGCCACAATTCACTGTACCATTATGACTGAGTGGTTTGAGGTTTGGCCTTAAGAACATTTTAGAGGAAAGAACAAAGAAAAAAATCTCATACAAAGAGCTATTGTTCTTTTATGCCTATACTCCATATTTTTCAACTGTTGTAGAATATCTCCACAGTTTCTAAATGGCCCGAAAGGTATTCCTCACAGAGGGAGATGCATGTAAGCATGCCGAGAGAGCAATCAGCACACAGATGTGGAATGGTCATAACTTTAAAGGCATGCAGCATATCTCCTTTACCTGCACGGTTGAAGGCAGGCAGTGTGTAACCTACGAGCAAAGGAATACGTTTCCTGGCAAAGTAATACATTGTTGACTCCCAGTACAACAGGATAACTATTGAGATCCAGGCCAGGCTTCAGACTCTGGCCCTTTGTTGTTGAGTTGGGAGGATTATCCTCAAACGAGCTGAATCATCATGCTTCTGGTTCTGCTCTCCACTGACTGTGTTTAGGTAAAAGGGTCAGTCTCAGTCAGTCAACGTCCCTCCCAATGATAAGAGAAGCATTCTGATTAAAGAATTCTAAGGCTCTGTCTGGTTTAATAGCACCCCTTGATAGTTGCTACTCACTGCATATAATTATTTTCAGGGACTGGTGAAGCAGTAAAATCAAACGGCTGGTCTGACGGACTGTAATCTCGGTTAACTCAGAACTAAAGTCTCACATAATTGGTCAGCAGCTCGATTAAGTTCTGTAGTCCCGTGTAGCTCAGTTGGTAGAGCATGGCGCTTGCAACGCCAGGGTTGTGGGTTTGATTCCCACAGGGGGCCAGTATGGATGAAAAAAAAAAAAATGTATGCGCTCACTAACTGTAAGTTGCTCTGGATAAGAGCGTCTGCTAAATGACTGAAATGTAACATAAATGTTAATAGAAGAGTTCAAGAAATGCTAGAATGAGAAGTGTAACCAGAACGAGGAGCTCCACCCTCCCTCTTTGCAAGTTAAGGGCAAATCTCCACTCTACTTCTGAAATATGAAAGATGCGCCTAACACCTGCGTAATCATGATTTTTCCAAATAACCAGAGATGAAAAACACCAGAACTACTGCTGGTTTTATCCTACACATCCCATTTAGTCCCGACATATTCTCTTGGTTTACACACAGAATCTTTCCACAAGAGATTAGACGGACTGGAACAATGTCCTTTTCTTTCTTTCTCTGTGGCTCCCTGAGGCTACAGTGGCTTCTGTAGGATGGTAAATGACCATGCAACCTCTCAGAGTGGGACGTCCATGTTGGGTCTCTCTCTCCAAAACAGAAATGGAGCCATTCTGTCATGAAAAACGATAGAAATTCTCTCCTTATCTGGGCTGAATGGATAGAGATAGAGACTGTAAGCATGAAGCTCTCCAGTGTGTGTTTGTGTCTTTTGTTCAGAAAAATGAAACCCCACAGGCACAATATAATCCTGTGATACTGTACTGCCTGTAAACTCTCCCTACCGTAACAAAGGATTTTTTAATGGTGTTGTATTGTTTCTGCAAGTTAACATTATCACTTTTCAAACAGGCATAGTTTTTATTCAGTTCATAGCAGCTTCTACTCTCATGGATGCTGCTCTTCGTTTGAGCTGTCTGAGGTGGAATACATTGTTGATTTTCAGTAGTCAAGATCTGTTTCTCAGGAGTGGCCTTTTTTTCTCAGGTGCATTTCCTAGTAAACATCCATGTGTGTCCTTGAAGGTTTTTTACTGTAATACTGAGTGTTCTGTGTTGAGTTCTAGAAGCAGGAGGCTGGAGAGGTATTATCAAGTCATCAATGATACTTGTTGTCCTCTTTAGTATGACACATCATTTAGGGCTGAGATTATGGTTTCAAAAGCAATGAGATGGACATAGGCCACAGTGCAGGGTTTTTTCTGGATCAAAATGGGGCTTAGGTGGTGGGTGTGGCGGGGCGTGGCAGTGGGCGTGGCCAATGGCGCGTTTGGCAACCGGAACTTTTAGATGCCCTCCTATTGGCCACAGAGACAAAATGTTGCTGTTTTAAAGCTAATTTCCTGCAATTCTACTCATTTTGCCATGGGGCGCAGATAACATTTTACAGTTTTAAAGCTAATTTCCTGCCATTCACATTTTGCAATGGCTTATGCTGTGTTCTTATACTATTTGAGTGATTCAAACATTATAACAAAATCAATGGGGGCCCCATGCCATAACAAAAATACTCCTGAATGCATCATTTTTCTATTTTCTCCCTGACTGTCTAGTTTTTATTTTGGTGATTGTTAGTTATTTACATTTTAGTCATTTAGCAGACACTCTTATCCAGAGCGACTTACAGTTAGTGAGTGCATACATTATTTTTTATACTGGCCCCCCGTGGGAATCAAACCCACAACCCTGGCGTTGCAAACGCCATGCTCTACCAACTGAGCTACATTCCTGCTGGCCATTCCCTCCCCTACCCTGGACAACTGTGCGCTGCCCCATGGGTCTCCCGGTCACGGCCGGCTACGACAGAGCCTGGATTCGAACCAGGATCTCTAGTGGCACAGCTAGCACTGTGATGCAGTGCCTTAGACCACTGCGCCACTCGGGAGATATCGAAGATGATCTTATAAAAAAATATATAGATCCATGATCTTTTCTACATACTTTATATCTGGTTTTAGCAGTTTAAGTTTACACTGAAAACGTTTTACCATCCCGACTTAGGCGGACCGAGAAAAAACGTAGGCGGCCCGCCCAATACTTTTCTATGCAGAAAAAACCCTGCAGTATCTGTAATGGACTCATCCTTGCCCATTGCCTTCATCAAACCGTCGTGAGCCCAGCACAATGCCTTGAGCACACTGAATATTCTGCATCATAATACTCCCATCTCGGTGGCTTCCTTACTATTACCATACATTTTTATGTGGATGGCTAAAGTGTGTGGGTCTTAAGTTCCTCCCCCTCAACACACACACATACGGGCCAGTGGGTCCTTAAGGATGAGGGATTTGGATTGGTTACTCAGAGAGTAACCAGCCGGGTCTATTTGCTGTGCAGTGAGACTCCTTAGGGTTGAGGATGGAACAATACTGATCTAGCTGTGATGTGATGTGATGACCCTCATCTGGGTATGAGAGGCTAAGCTCCTCCTGGCTGTGAGAGGATGATCCATGGATGATTCCATTGGCAGATTGTCATCTGTATCGCCTATTCAATGCTGCTTCCCCTCTGTCTGTATGGCTTGTTACTGAGGCAGATGCATGGACACGCACAAACGCGAGCACATGTGCACACACACACAGACAGATGCACCATTCCATTCCTAGACATCATCAGTGGCTTGGGGCCAGTATTTAATATATATCTGGTGAGACAGTTGATTAGGCTTCCCAATGTAATTGTCAGCCATTTTGCAGATGAGTGAAACTCAATCATAATATTGTGCCCGGTAGAGAGGATTAACCATACCATGTCATTTCCCTGTAGAGATTGTCTGGTCTGGTTATATTCAGTATTCCTAGTCATAGTAATAACAGCACTTCTAGCCACCAGAGGGTATGTATTTGTATTCAGATATATAAGCCACTGGTAGCCACTAGCCTAGCCACTAGCCTATAATTACCTTACAGCAGTGGTATTACCTGACTGTGGTATCAGCCAGCTACTGATTACTAGTATAGTGAAAGGCAAGCCATGGATGCTTCCTTTAGCGCGATCGTATTCCCAGGCAGTGTACTGCAGAGAGATAGAGATGATGGATAGATAGGGAAATTGGATTTCATGGGTTCCCATCAGGACCCTCTCCCGTGCCCAGCGTGATTGTGTTAGCATGCTCCCTCAACGTAGATAACATTTAATCAGGACCCCAGACCTGGCCGTGCTAGGAATCTGCTGTAGCTACAGTATGCAGGGAGCCAGAGAGTCACGTTATGGACAGACAGACTCAGAGGTTGTGTCCCAAATGGCACCCTATTCCTACATAGTGCACTACTTTTGACCAGGGCCCTATAGGGAATAGGGTGCCATTTGGGAGGAAGCCAGAGAGCTACAGTATGACCTCTAGAGCCACCATGTTGCCAGGGACTATACAGTAGGTTACAATACTGTCTGTGGCTCTATGCAAAGGATGGCATGTCCCTCCCTCCTAGTGAGTTGTGTGGTGTTGTTAGTGAAAGCCATCATCACCCACAGTAAGAGTAAAATGGAAAACGCTAACCTAACCTTTATTCTTATATTGGATATTTTTTGCAACGTCTGGTGGTCCTGTGTTTAGGTATCCCCCTCAGTAAACAAACATTTCCATGTAGCTTTAGTGAGGCCACAAACAATGCATTGTTCCTCTCTAGGGGTATCACACTAGTAGCCATTGTGTGGTCCTGACTGTAGCAGAATGCAGCGGAAGGGGTGCTCTGTTAATTTACACAATGTGACTATAAACACAGTGCCTGTAAAATGGTTCCTCTTCCTCTCTGCAGTACGGAAAAGGTCTATAGATGGTGATGGTCCTAAGCAGACTCTTATAACCTGTGTGCGTGTGGTGGAATGAATGTATTTCCTGTTGTGCTCATTTGTATTGTGTTGGGGGAAACCCTTTTCCATGCTGCATTCTCTCAGCATCATGGGCTGCTAACGTCATACACCTGAGAAAGAGATGGGCCACCCATAATTCAGCATTATTCTCACACTGTGCCAGTCCCTGCTACACCCCCTGAGTCTTGAGCCACACTAAATGTAGTATCCCTAAAGAATACTCTCTCTCTCTCTCTCTCTCTCTCGCTCGCTCTTGCTCTCGCTCTCGCTCTCGCTCTCGCTCTCGCTCTCGCTCTCGCTCTCGCTCTCTCTCGCTCTCGCTCTCGCTCTCTTTCTCTCCATCCCTCCCTAAAAGGCTGTCCGTGACTCAAGGCCCCATGCATTATTGAGTCCGGTGGTGGAGCCCTCATAAATTATCTATCTCTGAGTCGCTGGCCGGGTCAAGTCGGGCAGAGTAGGGCAGCGGACGCAAAGAACATCACAACGTCCCTGGGTGTCACACACAAACACCCCTCTGTCCCCCAGCGGGACACACTCAGACTCAGCCCAGAGATCACATTTAGCCAACCAGCTAGCCAGCCAGACAGCCAGCCACCTAACCAACCATATAGGCAGTCAGCCAGCCAGCTAACCAGCCAACCAGCCAGCCAGACCAGAGAAGATAAATCTTTCTCACCCCAAAGCTGAAGGCCACACACGGCATGTCGCCCTGCTAATCTTTCTCCTTTAGTGTCATGTACAGTGATGTGTTTGAATTTAATGGGCAGATCAATAGATACATTTTATATAAACAATTTAATTTCAAGCTTTTACGCTGTATTGGCTATGCAAATGTTCACTGTGAATTATTTTTCAGGCAATACCCTTTGAGATGTGGGACGACTGTGTGTTGATGGTTGGTTGTGTTAAGTGGTTTTTGATAATATGAATCTGAGGTGATTATTTGCTATACATAATCCCTCTCTCCTCCTCCATGCCACAATCGATCCCCTGACTTGTGACCTCGCCGAGCCGTAAGCCATTACACACCATAGAAGCATTTTAACAGGGCTGCATGCCTTTAGTGTGTGTGTGTGTGTGTGCTCCAACCCTGGCTTGGAACAACCGACAGTGGAGGGAGTATTTTGTGTATGCAGCCCCCCCTGGAGAGATAGAGGGAGGCCTGACCCTGTAGCTGTGTTGAGTGCTGATAATGGACAGGCTGGAGGCTGATGCCAAGGTTTCTCCTTTCTACATCACTAATGTATTACTGAGAGACAAACCAAAACAATGAAGTTTTTATAAGGTCCAATGGTATTGACCAGGGCTAGTTCAGTACAGATGTAGGATCTTAATTTGATCACTCTTTTGTTGCTATGAATTTTCCTGCACAGCAGAAAATGCAAACTTGTAGTGTATTCAAGGTTTAAAAAGGCTTCTAAAGTTTAAAATGTCAGACTTGATTTGCCCTAACAACAAATGTATCAACGCCCTAAGAAAATATCCATTAATTATAATCCACATAATAATTCACATTTCCTGTTGCTGCAGGATTATTTTCCTGCTGTAGCAAACTTGCTCAAATTTAGATCCTACATCTGTAGATTGGCGTTGACTGGTAGGCAAGGGGTGCAGGGGCACTACTGTTGCTCAAATAGGTGGTGTGGTACCCCGAACACACACACACACACACACACACACACACAGTCCCCCACCCCCTGGCTTTCACCCATTCGACCTTATGGCTGCTGTCTTTTGCTGTTCAGTTTCACTGCAGGCTATGGGCGCTGTTGTTCCCATAGGAAACAGGGCGGGTGCTTGGGTCATAGCTGCTGGAGGATTATCCCTGTGGTCCATATGCCCTGTAACTATAACAGGCTGTAAATACCAAGCATCATTATAGAGTAATTACTAGAGCAACCTGCAGGCTAAATACCCTCAGTGAGCTGACACTGACCCCTGGGAATGCAATGCATCAGAATGCTGTAGGACCATCCCTTGATTTTGTATATTTTCACCTGAAAAGAGCAGTGAATTTATCCCTTCTGGGACATATGAGATTAATTCTGGTACATAACATTGGTCATCTGTCGCTCAGTGGGTAGAGCATGGCGTTTGCAATGGCAAGATTGTAGGTTTGATTCCTGGGACCACCCATACGTAAAATCTGGATAAAAGCATATATTATATCAGTTATAACTTCACCAATGTCATATTTGTACGATTAAGATAATAATTTCTTTCAGCACAAATATCCATGTAATTTAAATAATAAATGCTTTTGATTACATTAATTTGTTTAGGTTAATTTAATTCAATTTCGGTTAATGGGACAGATTAGTGCTATTCAGGACACATTGTGAATAAATGGGCAGCTTTTATTTAGCAACGGTCATTATAATTGTTAAAATGTTTTCAAAACAATTCTAATAAATGCAACAGTTCGACAATGGATGAAGATACTCCAAACTTTTTGAATTTTAAAAATCCATCAGATATTGACTGAATTATAGCACATAAAACATTTTACTGGCACGGTCAAATAATGAATGGATTTCAGGGATTTTGGTGGAAATTCATGTATTCAATTTATTGTAAAATTTCACTTGCCTTTTCTTAGAATTCATTCATATGTACATTTTGTGTTAAAATAAAGAAAATTACAGACCCGGGTTCGATCCCAGGCTGTGTCATAACCGCTGTGACCGGGAGTCCCATAGGGCGGCGCACAATTGGCCCAGCGTCGTCCGGGTTAGGGGAGTGTTTGGCCGGGGGGGCTTTACTTGGCTCATCGCGCTCTAGCGACTCCTTGGGGCGGGCCGGGCGCCTGCAGGCTGACTTCTGTCGTCAGTTGAATGGTGTTTCCTCTGACACACTGGCTTCCGGGTTAAGTGGGCGGGTGTTAAGAAGCACGGTTTGGCGGGTCATGTTTCGAGGACGCATGACTCGACCCTCTCCCGTGCCCATTGGGGAGTTGCAGCGATGAGACAAGATCAGAATTGGATTGCAATTGGATATCACGAAATTGGTTGGATATCACGAAACCCCCCCAAAAAAATTATAATATATATATAAATATATATAAATATATATATATATATATATATATATATATATATATATATATATATATATATATATATATATATATATATTATATTGTTTGACAGGTCAGTGTACAGTTTAAAGTGTTTGACGGGTCATTACAAACATTTCCGCGGTCGTAAAATTAACGGGAAAAAAGTACAGGCGCAAGCAACAGTATGAAAGAGTCGCAGGAGTAAAATGAAAGCAATCAATTCAGCAAGATTTAAATGACAAGTGGATTTTGCACTTGTCATTTAACACAGGAAATAGATTGCTGAAAAAGACACAGGGCATGCGTGATGCTACTTTATTAGTCAGGTCGTCGTTACATCACTGTCAGGCTGTGTGATTAAGGAGAATGAACAGAATTAAAGGACCATGAAACAGCGCCCCTGCCTTATATGTGTGTGTGCAGGCATGTGTGTTTGTGAGAGAGAGAGAGAGAGAGAGAGAGAGAGAGAGAGAGAGAGAGAGAGAGAGAGAGAGAGAGAGAGAGAGAGAGAGAGAGAGAGAGAGAGAGAGAGAGAGAGAGAGAGAGAGAGAGAGAGAGAGAGAGAGAGAGAGAGAGAGAGAGAGAGAGAGAGAGAGAGAGAGAGAGAGAGAGAGAGAGAGAGAGAGAGAGAGAGAGAGAGAGAGAGACAATGTGTGCACACTGGGGAATAGAGAAGAGGGAATACCCTTTTAGCCCCCCCCCCCCCCCCGTGAGTTGAGCATGTGTGTTTCAGAGAGAGAGAGAGAGAGAGAGAGAGAGAGAGAGAGAGAGAGAGAGAGAGAGAGAGAGAGAGAGAGAGAGAGAGAGAGAGAGAGAGAGAGAGGAATAACAGAGAGAATAAAGAGGTTGAGTAGAAAGCACCTCAGCACTTAAACAGGGCTGCTGCCTGCCCGCTTCCCGGTTTCCATGCCGACGGGGAGGGTTGTTCAGTTGGAGCATGCTCAGTAGGGCTCCCTACCGCTGCCTGTAACAATAGCCAGGCAGAGAGAGGGCTGGAGTATTCATACACACATACACACACGCTGCTAGAGGAGAGAGCAGAGGAGAGGGTGTCTGCCTACCTGCTGTACTAAACTGAACTCGTAGGGACGGCTACACACGCTTACTCACAACAAAGGTGGGTCGGCAGAGCTTCATGTCTCTCATGTCTTATGCATGTTTACAATTTTGTTGTGTACTATTTTTCTCTTTCATGGGAAAAGGACTGGAGAGAAGACTGATGACAGTTGTTGCTAATGAATGGGCATTTCATGAAAGGGCATTTTGCTGAATACTCTGTCATGGTTAATGATTTGAGGAATGATTGTGTGAACTGTACTCATTATGTAGTAAATTAAAACATATATTTTTTTGTGAGCAATCTGACTGTGTGAGATAGTCAGCCTTCTGCATCAGTAGGCTGTTGATGGTCTGTAGGTGCCGTACCAACATGCAGCTATATAGAATATCCAGAGCATTATTGTTGGTGTGAAGTGCACATTTTGATTTTATTCTGAATGGTTATAGTAAGCATAGCTTAGGGAAAGCATCTCTTGCAAGGTGTTGTGTTTTTAAGGATGCATGTATTTGAGAGATACTTTAAATCAATTATTCATCAAGTAACGTTGAATAGCAAACTCCTCGGATGACACATGGTGAATTGTGTGCTCTGCATGTACCACAGTGCAACCTCTGTGTTCTGTACTGTACACACTTCTGACAGGACTGGAGACAAACACGATTTACATGTTTGCTTATTCAGAACAGACATCAGATGTCAGCCTTTAGCCCTGGGTTAGCTGTGTGTGTGTTCTCATGTCCTTCCCCTCCGGTGAGCAGAAAAATGCTGAATATAAGGATCTTCATCCAACACCCCTGTCACATGACTGGTGTAGGGTTGGGCGATATTTGGGGAGACCTCTTGCTACTCCAAGTATCCTGATATTCAATATAATCATTTTGCTCTGTTAATGACTAGATAATTCCAGACTCTGACGTTTTTGTGCTTATTTACAATATTATAGTCACATTCTTATTAGATAATCTTAGTATGCTGAAAAACTAACGCTTGTTAATTCATTTAGACTTCATTTTAAACATATTGATACAGCCTAACAGATAAAACTGCACCGTTTTTTTTGCGAAGTTCAAATAGAGTATAGTCTTGCACATCACGATATATCGTCTTGCACTTCACGATATATCATCAATGTCAAATATCACAATATTCGATTTAATCATGTATCGGCCCAACACTAGACAAGTGTGTCGTGAGAAGGAACTTTCCAGTCACTGACCCTTGCTGACCCTCTGACGCTTATGTTGTGGCAGAGCAGGGCAGAGGCAGGGCCCAGGGTCATAACCATAGACATAGCAATAGAATTACCAGTCATTCAGTGTACCCAGGAGTCAAATTCCTGCGGTCTGAGGGGCATTTTCCGTTCTAGTAATTCTATGTTTATGGTCATAACACTGAAGGGCTGGTCTGTTATCCCATTATACTGTATGTAATCTCTCATCTCGCTCCATTTCTGTCTGGCCCACATGGATTGGGATTAGTCACCCGGCCTCCCACCAGATGAATTGGGCAAGCTCGATGGGAGGATCGATGGTGTGTTCCTGTGCACTGGATCGTATCATGGTCTGATCTGATCTGGTCTGCAGCCTGCAGAAGAGACAATGCTGTGTCTATTGGCTCTGGTCAAAAGTAGTGCACTACATAGGGAATAGGGTGCCATTTGGGATGCAGATATTGACTGGCTCTGTCTTCTGACCTCAGTCGCACCAGGACGACCAGGGAGTAGGGAGCAGCCAGAGGAGAGGAGAGGAGAGGAGAGGAGAGGAGAGGAGAGGAGAGGAGAGGAGAGGAGAGGAGAGGAGAGGAGAGGAGAGGAGAGGAGAGGAGAGGAGAGGAGAGGAGAGGAGATGTATCAGGATACTTGGAGTAGCAAGAGGTCTCCCCAAATATCGCCCAACCCTACACCAGTCATGTGACAGGGGTGTTGGATGAAGATCCTTATATTCAGCATTTTTCTGCTCACCGGAGGGGAAGGACATGAGAACACACACACAGCTAACCCAGGGCTAAAGGCTGACATCTGATGTCTGTTCTGAATAAGCAAACATGTAAATCGTGTTTGTCTCCAGTCCTGTCAGAAGTGTGTACAGTACAGAAGGAGGAGAGGAGAGGAGAGGAGAGGAGAGAAGAGGAGAGGAGAGGAGAGGAGGTAGCAGAGCAACAGCAGTCAGAAGCGTTAGGTGTCAGCTACCAGCCATGTGGTGGAAACAGCACAGCATGCCGGCTCCCCTGAATATTTCATCTACTGAAAGAGAGCGCGAGAGAGAGAGCAGGAGAGAGACAGAGAGAGACCGGGAGCAGGAGAGAGAATGAGAAAGAGAGCGAGAGGGGAGAGAGAGAGAGCGGTAGAGATAGAGAGAAAGTAGGAGAAAGGTAGAGATAGATGGAGAAGGTGAGATGGGGGGTGGGGTTAAAAGAAAGGGGAGAGTCACCTCACAGGAAATGGGAAAATATTTAGTTGACATGGCCAGGTTTGTACAGTTTCCGTCAGAGGAAAATGGAGGTTGTGTAAAGGGTTTGGGGCCAAACAGGTTCAGATGGTTTTGATGCCTACCAGTCAGGACTACTAACTAGAGGATATCCTAGGGTCATTCACAAAATATGGCTCCCCCACTCACTACACAAAAATGGCACTTGAGCTACCTGCTAAAAGGGTAGATTTTTACATTTTTTAAAAAATTTAGTCATTTAGCAGACGCTATTATCCAGAGCAACTTACAGTTAGTGAGTGCATACATTTTTCATACTGGCCCCCCGTGGGAAACAAACCCACAACCATGGCGTTGCAAGCGCCATGCTCTACCAACTGAGCTACAGGGGACTATTTTTCAGTTGGCATATTTATGTTTTTTATTCAGTATTAATGGAAACCCCCTCTGATGTTAGCTACAATTGAAGAAATCAGACACACTAATGCTGAACATGCTTCCAGGATGAGAAGGAGTTGTCACAGCTCACAGGTAAAAATACTGTACTCCTATTTCTGGCTCAGTAGAATTGAAATAGTGGTAGACAGTTCAGGCTGCCAAATTTCATTCCTAAATGGTACAGCATGTTGTGTAGGACTCTATGTGGCTCTGAACTGGCAGATAGTGTGACTGTCTGTCTCCCTGTAACCCAAATATGACGGCAGCACCATATCCCTACTGTGCTCTGTTGTCCTGGGTCTGTCTGGATGATAGTGATTGTAGAGCTGTGAGGAGTGATAGACAGCTCTGTGTTCATCACACCAGCACGAGTGAGAGAGAAGGAGAGAGACAGAAAGAGAGAGAGAAGGAGAGAGAGAGTTATACCCTTTACAGACAGACTTTACGGTATGTTGCCTGTTAAAAAAATAAACAACCAATGTTTTTAGAGCCCAATTCATACAGTCAATATTTTTACCACATTTTTACTAGTATAAGCCTTTCATATCTCCCGTGCACATGCTGGCAAGTTTAGGAGTGGGGGTAGACGTGGGCCGATGTGGGTGGACATCTATTTTAATAAATCCATTGAATATACACCATCACAAAGAAATCCATTATTAATGGGTTTTAGGCAGGTCCTAAGAAACATTATAAGACTAATAAAATATATTTTCTGAAGAATAGAATCGCATATTTTGAATGTAATTATGTTACTGGTCTGTGCAGCCTATATGCTAAATGGCTGCGCCATGCACAATCAATAGTTATTTTGTTCATTAAACAGACAAGACACACTTCGGCTACCCTGATCACAGTCAACACACATACAGGCTATTTAATAGTAGGCTAAGAATATAAGGAAATATAACAGAATATAATACAAATAATATTTTTCCCACACATCTTGCGTCACGGCAATGGGTGGAACCGCTGTCATATAAAAAAAGTTATATTTTGAAACAGAGCCCAAGGCAAGCCCATGCTTTTTTGATCCACATTTCATATTTTTCCTACCCTCACTCCGCTTTGTTAGGGAGTGTTAATGCTGAGGTGTATGCGGCGGTGAAGTCAGGCGCAGGACACAGAGGATCAGTAACGACTACTTTACTTTCCAAAGTAAAATACGCACAAAACAAAAGAATCCAAACACAAGAGGAGAAATGTACGCGGAGTGCGTAATAAACAAGATGGTCAATGCCGAACATACATACAAGAGACGCGGACAATAACACACAAAGGCAAACATAAAACAAGGGAACTTATATGGTACATAATCAATACAGAATACGAAACAGGTGTACCAACTAGACAATACAAGACAAACATCGAAACATCGAGCGGCAGTAGCTAGTACTCCGGGGACGACGAACGCCGAAGCCTGCCCGAGCAAGGAGGAGGAGCAGCCTCGGCGGCATCCGTGACAGTACCCTCGGGGACGGCCAGGAGGACGCGGAGCAGGGCGCGTGGGATGACTCCGGTGGAACTCCGTCAGGAGGGAGGGATCTAAAATGTCCCTCCTAGGCACCCAGCACCGTTCCTCCGGACCGTACCCCTCCCACTCCACGAGATACTGCAGACCCCCCATCCGACGTCTCGAATCCACGATGGACCGGACTGAGTACGCCGGAGCCCCCTCGATGTCCAGTGGGGGCGGAGGAGTCTCCCGTATCTCATTGTCCTGGAGTGGACCAGCTACCACCGGCCTGAGGAGAGACACATGGAACGAGGGGTTAATGTGATAATCATTAGGCAGTTGTAACCTGTAACATACCTCGTTCAATCTCCTCAGGACTTTAAATGGCCCCACAAACCGCCGACCCAGCTTCCGGCAGGGCAGGCGAAGGGGCAGGTTTCGAGTCGAGAGCCAGACTCGATCTCCAGGTGCGTACACAGGACCCTCACTGCGGTGGAGATCGGCGCTCGCCTTCTGCCTACGGATAGCCCACTGCAGATGTACATGTCTCCTCCGAGCGCCGAAACCACTCATCCACCGCAGGAGCCTCGATCTGGCTCTGATGCCATGGTGCCAGAACCGGCTGATACCCCAACACACACTGGAAAGGGGTCAGATTCGTAGAGGAATGGCGAAGGGAGTTCTGGGCGATCTCTGCCCAGGGGATATACCCCGACCACTCCTCCTGCCGGTCCTGGCAATAAGATCTCAGAAACCTACCCACATCCTGGTTCACTCTCTCCACCTGCCCATTACTCTCAGGGTGGAAACCCGAGGTAAGGCTAACCGAGACCCCCAAGCGTTCCATGAACGCCCTCCAGACTCTAGAGGTGAATTGGGGACCCCGATCAGACAGTATATCCTCGGGTACCCCGTAGTGCCGGAAGACGTGGGTAAACAAAGCCTCAGCAGTCTGTAGGGCAGTAGGGAGACCCGGCATTGGGATGAGGCGACAGGCCTTAGAGAACCGATCCACAACGACCAGAATAGTGGTATTCCCCTGGGAAGGGGGAAGGTCCGTGACAAAGTCTACCGATAGGTGAGACCACGGCCGTTGTGGAATGGGTAGGGGTTGTAACTTCCCCCTGGGCAGGTGTCTAGGCGCCTTACACTGAGCGCACACCGAGCAGGAGGAGACATAAATCCTCACGTCCTTAGCCAATGTTGGCCACCAGTACTTTTCACTAAGGCAGTGCACTGTCCGGCCAATACCAGGATGTCCAGAGGAGGGTGACGTATGAGCCCAATAAATGAGACGATCACGAATCTCGAGCGGAACGTACGTCCGCCCCGCTGGACACTCTGGAGGAGTAGGGTCGGTACGTAACGCCCGCTCGATTTCCGCATCGACCTCCCACACCACCGGTGCCACCAGACAAGACTCCGGCAGTATGGGAGTGGGCTCAATGGACCTCTCCTCTGTGTCATATCGCCGGGACAGGGCGTCTGCCTTAACGTTCTGGGACCCTGGGATGTAAGTGAGCTTAAAAACAAACCGGGCCAGAAACATGGCCCACCTAGCCTGACGAGGGTTCAGTCTCCTAGCTGCCCGGATGTACTCCAGGTTACGATGGTCAGTCAGAATGAGAAAAGGGTGTTGGGCCCCCTCTAGCCAATGCCTCCACACCTTTAGGGCTTGAACCACAGCTAGCAGCTCCCTGTCCCCCACGTCATAATTACGTTCCGCCGGGCTGAGCTTCTTCGAGTAAAAAGCGCAGGGCCGGAGTTTAGGAGGCGTGCCTGAGCGTTGAGACAGTACAGCCCCAATACCGGCCTCAGACGCGTCCACCTCCACCTGGAACGCTAAAGCGGGGTCCGGATGCGCCAGCACCGGAACCGAGGTGAACAGGTCCTTCAGTTGTCCAAACGCCCTGTCCGCCTCAGCCGACCACTGCAAACGCACCGGGGCCCCCTTCAGCAGGGAGGTGATGGGAGCTGCTACCTGTCCAAAACCCTGGATAAACCTCCGGTAGTAATTGGCAAAACCCCAAAACCGCTGCACCTCCTTAACCGTGGTTGGAGTCTGCCAATTACGCACGGCTGAAATGCGGTCAATCTCCATCTCCACCCCTGACGCGGACAACCGATGGCCCAGGAAGGAGATGGACTCCTGGAAAAAAACAGACATTTCTCTGCCTTGACATACAAGTCATGCTCCAACAGCCTACCCAACACTCGACGCACCAGGGCTACATGCTCGGCTCGTGTAGAAGAGTAAACTAGAATGTCGTCAATATACACCACTACACCCTGCCCATGCAAATCCCGGAAGATCTCGTCCACAAAGGATTGGAAGACTGAAGGAGCATTCATTAACCCGTATGGCATGACGAGATACTCATAGTGACCCGAGGTGGTACTAAATGCTGTCTTCCATTCATCTCCCTCCCTAATGCGCACCAAGTTGTAGGCGCTCCTGAGATCCAGTTTTGTGAAGAAACGCGCTCCGTATAATGATTCCGTCATACTCGCAATCAGAGGGAGAGGATAACTGTATTTAACAGTGATTTGATTGAGACTACGGTAATCAATACACGGGCGCAACCCTCCATCCTTCTTCTTCACAAAAAAGAAACTCGAGGACGCAGGAGAAGTGGAGGGCCGTATGTATCCCTGTCTCAGAGACTCGGCTATGTATGTCTCCATAGCCGCCGTCTCCTCTTGAGACAGAGGATACACATGACTACGCGGAAGTGCAGCACCTGCCTGGAGGTCTATCGCACAATCCCCCTGTCTATGAGGTGGCAATCGCGTCGCCCTCGTCTTACTGAACACGAGTGCCAAATCATCATACTCAGGAGGAATGTGCAGTGCGGGCATTTGGTTCGGACTTTCCACCGTGGTCTCCCCTACGGAAACACCTAGACACCGCCCGACACACTGGTCCACTCCTTGAGAGCCCTCTGTTGCCACGAAATGGTGGGGTCATGGGAGATTAACCAAGGAAGTCCCAGCACCACGGGATACGCAGGAGAGTCGATCAGATACAACTGAATGATCTCCTCATGACCCCCCTGCGTCCTCATCTTTAGTGGCGCTGTGACCTCCCTAATCAACCCAGATCCCAACGGACGGCTATCTAGGGCATGAATAGGAAAGGGCACATCTACTGGTAGGAGGGAAATCCCTAACTTAACACAAAAATTACGATCAATAAAATTCCCAGCTGCGCCTGAATCTGCCTTATGCTGGGAATGAGATGCAACCTGGGGAAATACTACTTGTATACACAGGTGAACAACAGAGAGCTCTGGGTGAGTTGGGCGCCTACTCACCTGGAATGACTCCCCAGTGCGTGACCTGTTGCCCGATCCCCTGGAGACCCTCCCCAGCACCGAACCGCAGTGTGTCCTCTACGGCCACAGTTGGTGCAGAGGACGGCCTCCCTCCGGATCTCTCTCCTCCTCTCTCTAGCGCCAGCACCCCCGAGCTCCATAGGGCTCGGCTCGGAGGTGCTGGGGGATGGAATGGACGGCCCCAACTCCGGACGTCCGCGGGTAGCCAGCAGGGTATCCAGACGGATCGACATGTCCACCAACTGATCGAAGTTTAGATTGGTGTCCCTGCAGGCCAACTCTCGTCGAACGTCCTCTCGCAGGCTGCACCGATAGTGGTCGATGAGGGCCCTCTCATTCCACCCCGCATCCGCCGCTAGAGTCCGGAAGTCCAGGGCGAACTCTTGTGCGCTCCTCTTCCCCTGTCGGAGGTGGAACAGACGCTCCCCCGCCGCTTTACCCTCTGGGGGATGATCGAAAACAGCCCTGAAGCGGCGGGAGAACTCTGCGTAGCTGATGGTGGCGGCGTCTATTCCCCTCCATTCGGCATTGGCCCACTCCAAAGCCTTGCCGGATAGACAGGAGATGAGGGCGGAAACGCTCTCGTATCCCGAGGGCGCCGGGTGTATGGTTGTCAGGTAGAGTTCCACTTGAAGTAGGAAACCCTGACACCCGGCTGCGGTGCCATCATATGCCCTCGGGAGCGAGAGCCGAATCCCACTGGACTCCGGAGATGGTACGATGGGGCTGGCCGATTGTGGTGGTAATGTAGGAGGAGGTGTGGGCAAGCCTCCTCTTTCCCATCGGCGCAGGGTGTCCATCACGTCTTGCATGGCGGAGCCGAGTCTATGGATCATGGCGTCCTGGCTGCTGACCCGATCCTCCAGTGACTCGGTCACCGCCGCTGCTCCTGCTGACTCCATGGGTGGTGTGTTATTCTGTCAATGCTGAGGTGTATGCGGCGGTGAAGTCAGGCGCAGGACACAGAGGATCAGTAACGACTACTTTACTTTCCAAAGTAAAATACACACAAAACAAAAGCCTCCAAACACAAGAGGAGAAATGTACGCGGAGTGCGTAATAAACAAGATGGTCAATGCCGAACATACATACAAGAGACGCGGACAATAACACACAAAGGCAAACATAAAACAAGGGAACTTATATGGTACATAATCAATACAGAATACGAAACAGGTGTACCAACTAGACAATACAAGACAAACATCGAAACATCGAGCGGCAGTAGCTAGTACTCCGGGGACGACGAACGCCGAAGCCTGCCCGAGCAAGGAGGAGGAGCAGCCTCGGCGGCATCCGTGACAGGGAGCCGGTGTAGGCTCTTGCATTGAGAGTAGGCCTATCTTCGTCATGATAATGATAGAAAATAATAGCAATCTATATTTTCAAAAGTCTTGTGTTCATATTTCACAACCTCCGCGGGCTTTTGCAGTTGCCTATACGTGATCGAGCAAAATAATAGGCCTACACTTGATTTAGGCTACATTATTGCATGCTAAATGTTTCTGATCAGTGATAGATGAGCAAACAAATAATAATATGCCATTTAGCAGACGCTTTTATCCAAAGCGACTTACAGTCATGCATGCATACATTTTTTTTGTGTATTGGTGGTCCCGGGGATCGAACCCACTACCTTGGCGTTACAAGCGCCGTGCTCTACCAGCTGAGCTACAGAGGACCACAAATAGATGAGCCATACCTATACCACCTCCACTTATTTGCCCAGCCAGAAACACATGAACCAAATAGCCTATACAGACAGAGATTTAGTGAAACAAAATCACATTGATTGATTAAGCAAAGTCACAGGCTTTTGGTCGGGAGTAGGCCTAGGCTACTAAGTGACTGTGAGTGAAGAGCAAAATAATCCACTTGTTAAGCTAAATAACATGCTGTTCAGATCACTAGCTAGGTTTCCATCCAATCTACAGATTTTCATGTGACTATTCAAAAATCTGCATAAAAACAATATGCGTATTTCCCCATCCATGTGTTCCCTTCCATCAAATTGACTTGTTGCGGATAAAAGGCTGTGCGTGATGACATAGTGCACATAAAAATTACTTTTGCGGTTCAATTCCCATGTACTGAATAAAAAAATACAAGTTAAATGGATTTCCATTGCATTTTCAACTCTACTGATGGTTTTCTCACAAAAAATGTTGCGTTATATAGTGAGTGTGCGCTCTAGCCAACAGCTCGCAGATACAGATAGCCTACATGATAAGATTATTATGGACAAAAGAACGAGATCATTTTATGTCAAACGCCAGCAAAGCATATGTCACCAGAATAAGACCCTTGATATTTATTGGAAAGGAGCATCAAGCTCATCACCTTGCACTTTCACCACCCTGTGAAGTTCATCATAACTTATTTAATCTATAGCCTAATAAACTGCATGCTTTCCGGACAAGTCATATACAGTGGGTCAGCCACCAATTGTGCAGGTTCTCCCACTTAAGAAGATGAGAGAGGCCTGTAATTTTCATCATAGGTACACGTCAACTATGACAGACAAATTGAGAGAAAAAAATCCAGAAAATTACATTGTAGGATTTTTTATGAATTTATTTGCAAATTATGGTGGAAAATAAGTATTTGGTCACCTACAAACAAGCAAGATTTCTGGCTCTCACAGACCTGTAACTTCTTCTTTAAGAGGCTCCTCTGTCCTCCACTCGTTACCTGTATTAATGGCACCGGTTTGAACTTGTTATCAGTATAAAAGACACCTGTCCACAACCTCAAACAGTCACACTCCAAATCCACTATGGCCAAGACCAAAGAGCTGTCAAAGGACACCAGAAACAACATTGTAGACCTGCACCAGGCTGGGAAGACTGAATCTGCAATAGGTAAGCAGCTTGGTTTGAAGAAATCAACTGTGGGAGCAATTATTAGGAAATGGAAGACATACAATACCACTGATAATCTCCTTCGATCTGGGGCTCCACGCAAGATCTCACCCCGTGGGGTCAAAATGATCACAAGAGCGGTGAGCAAAAATCATAGAACCACACAGGGGGACCTAGTGAATGACCTGCAGAGAGCTGGGACCAAAGTAACAAAGCCTACCATCAGTAACACACTACGCCGCCAGGGACTCAAATCCTGCATTGCCAGACGTGTCCCCCTGCTTAAGCCAGTACATGTCCAGGCCCATCTGAAGTTTGCTAGAGTGCATTTGGATGATCCAGAAGAGGATTGGGAGAATGTCATAAGGTCAGATGAAATCAAAACTCAACTCGTCGTGTTTGGAGGACAAAGAATGCTGAGTTGCATCCAAAGAACACCATACCTACTGTGAAGCATGGGGGTGGAAACATCATGCTTTGGGGCTGTTTTTCTGCAAAGGGACCAGGTCGACCTATCCGTGTAAAGGAAAGAATGAATGGGGCCATGTATCGTGAGATTTTGAGTGAAAACCTCCTTCCATCAGCAAGGGCATTGAAGATGAAACGTGGCTGGGTCTTTCAGCATGACAATGATCCCAAACACACCGCCCGGGCAACGAAGGAGTGGGTTCGTAAGAAGCATTTCAAGGTCCTGGAGTGGCCTAGCCAGTCTCCAGATCTCAACCCCATAGAAAATCTTTGGAGGGAGTTGAAAGTCCGTGTTGCCCAGCGACAGCCCCAAAACATCACTGCTCTAGAGGAGATCTGCATGGAGGAGTGGGCCAAAATACCAGCAACAGTGTGTGAAAACCTTGTGAAGACTTACAGAAAACGTTTGACCTGTGTCATTGCCAACAAAGGGTATATAACAAAGTATTGAGAAACTTTTGTTATTGACCAAATACTTATTTTCCACCATAATTTGCAAATAAATTCATTAAAAACCTACAATGTGATTTTCTGGATTTTTTTTTCTCATTTTGTCTGTCATAGTTGACGTGTTCCTATGATGACAATTACAGGCCTCTCTCATCTTTTTAAGTGGGAGAACTTGCACAATTGGTGGCTGACTAAATACTTTTTTCCCCACTGTAGGAGGACCACACAACATGTCATCACGTGACTCCAAGTTTACTTCGATATGATGGTTATTATATAAATATTTGCGTATAAAAGCGATTCCACCGACAATTTCACATAATTCATTTTACAGACACAAAAAGATCCCACCTTGTCTAGCGTATTTAATTGTGTCGACATTTGGAAAGTTTACCGACAAAGGTTCTGATTCCATCAGGACTGTCCTGACATTTTTAATCCAACATCTACTTTACTCGCATAAAAAGGTTGGATGGAAACCTGGATAGTGCTAATAAATGAGCCAACTAGACAAGATGATCATGAGCAGCACTGACCTCAACTTAGCTAACAGTTCCACAGCCTAATTATAGCTTAACCAATATCCAAACAGTGAAAAGAACAATCTAAGATTAATTGATTTATCAAGACCCCACTCTTGTCTCAAAGCAGCGCGAAACGTGCGAAATGGATCTGAAATAGTTGACCACACGTGAGTAGGCTATTGCTTCAAATGTATTATAACAGTTGGATGACTTTGGGAGTTTCAGTAAGCAACCATTTGATGCCGTCAATTGCATTAGCCTACTTGAATACAATATTTTCTTAATTCAGTGATATTTATTCCCACAGTAATTCTTTATGGATCCATCCAGTTGTGGTTAAAAACAACAGTGCATGTGGTGGGCTATGCAAAGAGATGGGTGAAGTGACATGCCTCGCAAAGTTTAGAACTGCCAGGAGGATAGTAGTAACGGGCGCTGCCTAGCAACCATCAAGAGCTTAAGAGCGTAGTGTATTATGGCTCCATTTCATACTAAGTCGTAGGCAGAACTTTGCCACAATCTTGACTAGGTCGGTTGGCATAAAAGTAGAGGCTTTGTCGCCGGCAATACCTTTCATATATAAAGAAAGGTTGGCAAAAAGTTGGCGGGATTTTAAAGTTGGCGGAAAAACATATTTGTTTGAATGGTGTGAAAGAGAGAGAGCGAGAGAAAGATGGTTGTTAGCTCAGGGTAAAAGATGGCGCCGACAGACATGGCAGCTCTGCTTCTAGCTCCTAAGCAACTTTGCAGTATTTCATTTTTTTGTGTGTTATTTCTTACATTATTAGCCCAGAACGTTTTTGGTGTTATTACATACACCCGGAAATAACTTTTGGATATCAGAGCGGCGGTAACTCATCTGCATTACGACCAGAAATACGACTTTCCCGAATTGGATCCTTTGTTTGTACCCCCCAGGGCAATTGAACTTATCCCAGAGGCTGCTCCAAGGCGCCGCCGGCAGAAAATAGGTATTTGGAGTGTACTTCTAGTCCGACTCAGGAGGCG
The DNA here is from genome assembly GCF_964263955.1 of Coregonus lavaretus. Taxonomy (NCBI): domain Eukaryota; kingdom Metazoa; phylum Chordata; class Actinopteri; order Salmoniformes; family Salmonidae; genus Coregonus; species Coregonus lavaretus. The sequence goes on from NC_140003.1 coordinate 24,111,289, forward strand.
GGCACACCATCCACTGCTTCTTAATTTATTACTCATGAATGTTCAGTCTCTGGACAATAAAGTAGACGAGCTCAGGGCAAGGATTTCCTTCCAAAGAGACATCAGGGACCGTAACATACTCAGTTTCACGGAATCATGGCTCTCTCGGGATATACTTTCCCCGTCCACACAGCCAGCTGGGTTCTCAGTTCCTCGCGCAGACAGGAATAAAGAACTCTCCGGGAACAATAAAGGCGGGTGTGTATGTTTTATGATTAACTACTCATTGTGTGATTGTGATAACATACAGAAACTCAAATCCATTCCGACCTAGAATACCTCACAATCAAATGCCGACTATTACCTCCCAAGAGAACTCTCTTCGGTTATAGTCACAGACGTCTATATTCCCCCTCAGGCCGATACCATGACAGCCCTCAAGGAACTATACTGGACTTTATGCAAACTGGAAACAACATATCCTGAGGCCGCATTTATTGTAGCTGGGGATTTTAACAAAGCAAATTTGAGGAAAACGCTACCGAAGTTCTATCAACACATTGACTGTAGTACTCGCTTAGGAAAAACACTAGACCACTGCTACTCGCCTTTTCGAGACGCCTACAAGGCCCTCCCTCGCCCTCCCTTCAACAAATCAGATCACGACTCCATTTTGCTCCTCCCTTCCTATAGGCAGAAACTCAAACAGGAAGTACCCGTGCTAAGGTCTATTCAACGCTGGTCTGACCAATCGCAATCCATGCTTCAAGATTGTTTTGATCACGCGGACTGGGATATATTCCGGGTAACTTCAGAGAATAACGTTGACATTTACACGGACATGGTGACTGAGTTCATCAGGAAGTGTATAGGGGATGTTGTTCTCATAGTGTCTATAAAAACCTACCCAAACCAGAAACCGTGGATAGATAGCAGCAATCGCGCAAAACTGAAAGTGCGAACCACCGTATTTAACCTTGGCAAGGTGACTGGGAATATGGTCGAAAACAAAGTTGTAGTAGTTATTCCCTCCGTAAGGCAATCAAACAGGCAAAACAAAACCTCAGTACAGAGACAAAGTGGAGTCGCAATTCAACGGCTCAGACACAAGACGTATGTGGCAGGGTCTACAGACAATCACGGATTACAAAGGGAAAAACGTCTTGCTCCCAGACAAGCTAAACACCTTCTTCACCCGTTTTGAGGATAACACAGTGCCACCGATGCGTCCCGCTCCCTAGGACTGTGGGCTCTCGTTCTCCGTGGCCGACGTGAGTAAGATATTTAAGCATCTTAACTCTCGCAAGGCTGCCGGCCCAGACGGCATTCCTAGCCGCGTCCTCAGAGCATGCGCAGACCAGCTGGCTGGAGTGTTTATGGACATATTCAATCTCTCCCTATCCCAGTCTGCTGTCCCCACTTGTTCAAGATGTCCACCATTTCTGTACCCAAGAAAGCAAAGGTAACTGAACTAAATGACTATCGCCCCGTAGCACTCACTTCTGTCATCATGAAGTGCTTTGAGAGGCTAGTTAAGGATCATATCACCTCTACCTTACTTGACACACTAGACCCACTTCAATTTGCTTACCGCCCCAATAGATCCACAGACGATGCAATCGCCATCGCACTGTACACTGCCCTACCCCATCTGGACAAGAGGAATACCTACATCAGAATGCTGTTAATTGACTATAGCTCAGTATTCAACACCATAGTACCCTCCAAGCTCATCATTAAGCTCGGGGCCCTGGGTCTGAACCCCGCCCTGTGCAACTGGGTCCTGGACTTCCTGACAGGAAGTGAAGGTGGTGAAGGTAGGAAACAACACCTCCACTTCGCTGATCCTCAACACAGGGGCCCCACAAGGGTGCGTTCTCAGCCCCTCCTGTACTCCCCATTCACCCATGACTGCGTGGCCACGCACGCCTCCAACTCAATCATCAAGTTTGCAGACGACACAACAGTAGTAGGCCTGAATACCAACAATGACGAGACAGCCTACAGGGAGGAGGTGAGGGCCCTGGCGGAGTGGTGCCAGTAAAATAACCTCTCCCTTAACGTCAACAAAACAGCAGAGGGAGCACGCCCCTATCCATATCGACGGGACCGCAGTGGAGAAGATGGAAAGCTTCAAGTTCCTCTGCGTACACATTACTGACAATCTGAAATGGTCCACCCACACAGACAGCGTGGTGAAGAAGGCGCAACAGCGCCTCTTCAACCTCAGGAGACTAAAGAAATTTGGCTTGGCCCCTAAGACCCTCAGAAACTTTTACAGATGCACAATTGAGAGCATCCTGTCGGGCTGTATCACCACCTGGTACGGCAACTGCACCGCCTGCAACCGCAGGGCTCTCCAGAGGGTGGTACGGTCTGCCCAACGCATTACCGGGGGCACACTGCCTGCCCCCCAGGACACCTACAGCACCCGATGTCACAGGAAGGGCAAAAAGATAATCAAGGACATCAACCATCCGAGCCACGGCCTATTCACGTCGCTATCATCCAGAAGGCGAGGTTAGTACAGGTGCATCAAAGCTGGGACCGAGAGACTGAAAAACAGCTTCTATCTCAAGGCGATCAGACTGTTAAATAGCCATCACTAGCCGGCTACCACCCGGCTACTCAACCCTGCACCTTAGAGGCTGCTGCCCTATATACATAGACATGAAATCACTGGTCACTTTAATAATGGAACACTAGTCACTTTAATAATGTTTACATACTGCTTTACTCATCTCATATGTATATACTGTATTCTATTCTACTGTATTTTAATCAATGCCACTCCGACGTTGCTCGTCCTAATATTTATATATTTCTTAATTCCATTGTTTTACTTTTAGATTTGTGTATTGCATTTCGCTACACCCGCAATAACATCTGCTAAATATGTGTATGTGACCAATAAAATGTGATTTGATTTGAGCTCCTCAGCAAACAGATGACAACTGATCAAGACTCTCCTCCCCTTTAATTCCATATCACCTCCCCTGACCTGTCCTCATCCTGTCCTTCTCTCCCCTCCTCCCCTGGCTCTCACCTCCTCACCCCCTGTGTGTAAGACCATTACCAGCCTGTCCTTGGTTTAGGGAGACTGGGAGACCCAGGGAGCCCACCACTCCCCCGCTTTGATCTCTCCTCTCCCCCCTTTCCTCTCCTCTCCTCTGTGTTGGTTGTCACAGTTGGCTGTGTGATCCCTGTTCTGACACCAGACCCCAGAGCAAGGAATGAAGGCCTCTGGGGGAGCGATCCTCTTTAGGTGTACGCCAATACTTTGATCAGCACCTCATGGGGAATAGTTACTACTTACATGACATTCTCAGGCAGCAGGGTGAAAGGGCCATCATTGATCTGTTCTTTAAAAAGACACAAACCCACGAGAGCATGTGGTTGTCTGATTGAGTGTTTTGAATGCAAGTATTGGTTTGTAGTCTTATTTAGTATGCATTTTTTACGATGGCATGTCTAACCGTTTTCTATTGTAAGGAGTTCCCATTATCTTATTTGATGTTCCGTCCCACTGTAACAGAGTGATTTCTCTGAGAAGAGAGCCTTTGAAACAGGAGGTTTATTAATAAGCAGACTAACATCGGTAGAATTTATATTCATATTTTTTTCTCGTGTGAAGTCAAGGACAGAGCAGTCAGATACACCAAGGGTGGTGATGTGATGGAAGACATGAATGATATTAATCACTCTAGACAGGATCTACTGTAGGCCCCCCTTCTCCCTCCTCTCCTTCTCCCTCACTGCCCCTATCTCTCTCCATCTTTCTCTCCTTTCTCCACTCTCTCTCTCCATTCCCGTCAGTGATATGAGTGAGTAATTCTGCCATCTGTTCCTGAGTAAATTTTCCCTTATTACCCTCTCTTTGTTTATCGACAACACTCCTGGGATTAACTCTCTCGTTCTCTCTCTTTATCTCTTGCTCCCTCATTCTCTCTCCTATCTCTCTCTCAATCTCTCTCTCTCACACTCTTGCTGTGTCTCTCTGTCTCGCTCTCTCCATCTCACTCTCTCCGATTCACCCTGTCTCTCTTTCTCGATCTCTCTCCGCCCTCTCTCTCTCCCTCTATCGCTCTCTCTTTTTCTCTCTTTCATGCTTCCTCTCCCATGCTACCTACCATCTTTCGTTCATGCTCCATCATTATTTGTTTTCTCTCTACCTCTCTCGCTTTCTCTGTTATCCCATTTCCCATGCCACCCTCCTCTTCCTCCTCCTGCTCCTCCTCCTCCTCCTCCTCCTGCTGCTCCTCCTCCTCCTGCTCCTCTGTTTCCTCAACACATATTCTTTCCACAAAGCTTTTATGTTCCCCCCTTCCCCTCTCCCTCTCCACCTCTCTCTCTCTCACTCTACCCCCGGCTCTCTCTCCTACTCTCTCTCTCTCTCTCTCTCTCTTTTTCTCTCTCTCAGGAGATTTATCGTGTAGGAATGGTCACACTCATCTCACAGAGGTCCCTAGATTGTTTTTGTTATTGTTACCGTTGCCGCGGTGGTGTCGGTGTTGATGTCATTACCCCCTGTAGCAGTAACAACAACAAAAATAGGAAAACACTGTAGAGGCGACAGCCGAGCCAAGAAGCCTCACTACTACACTACACTACTGCCTGGGCTTACAGAGACATCTACCTGAACCCAAATACTGTACTATACTGGATCAGATCAGGTTGTTTTGTTTTCATCAGCCTGGAAAACAACAAGGTTTTGATTCCATTGCATTATACATTTCTATAAGGCATAAGGCATATTTAAATGAGACAGCAAACATACATATTTGATTTCAAGTAGTTTATCAACAACAAGAAACATACAGATGTAGGATCGTATTTGATCACCCTGTTGCAGGAGAACTTTCCTGCAATGCCGTGTATTTTAGGTTTAAAAAGGCTTCTGAAGTTTGTAATTTCCACTTTGAAATTTCAGACTTGATTTTCCCTCATGAAAAATGTATCAACCCCTACAAAAATGTCCATGAATTATAATCCACATAATAATTCACATTTCCTGTTGCTGCAGGATTATTTTCCTGCTGTAGCAAACTGGCTCAAATTAAGATCCTATATCTGTAGTTCCCAACGCCGGTCCCTGAGTACACCCAACAGTACACATTTTCCGGGGTTACAACAAAAATGTGTGCTGTTGGGGGTACTCGAGGACTGGAGTTGTCCATTGCATTAAATATTTCTATAGGGCTTATTATTTAAATGAGACAGGAAACATATTTGATTTGAGGTAGTTATCAACAATCAGGTCCTGTGTTTATACAACGAGCCATTGAATTGTGATACTCTTGCATATAAACTAGGAATTAAATGCCTCATTGACAGAGCGCCCCAAGCCCTGAGCTAGGATAGTGTGCTTCATTTAAAAAATGGTGCAGCTCTTTGTCACAGAAATGCCAAAAGTGTCCGAAGACGAGGGACGGGAGCGCGGCCACCATCTCTGCCTCCTGTTGTCCATGCAGCTGAACAGACCTGGGTCCAAAAAGTGAACACTATCCGAAATCGTTCAAATACTTTGAGCGATTGGTTTAGCCTGTCTGGAATGCCTGATGGGCGTGTGTATAATTTCATGACAATTCTATTGTTTCCATTTCGCCAGGCAAGCTCAATAAAACACAGCTGAAGCATTTCAAATGATGTCAAATAGTATTTGAACCCAGGTGTGCAACGGACAGAGCCCAGGGTTTTATATTCTGTAATCTAATCAGGGTGATCACAGGAGAAGAAGAACAGCCTTCAGGGATGGAAGAGAGAGAGGACTGCTGCCTGCATGGCCAACATTGATTCATAAGTCTATGTTTTCATTCAGAGTCCCGGCGAGGAAATCAGCTTACTATTGGCTTATGTTACATGATATACTGTACAGCAGCCATGCTCCCTGCATGCCTACTGCACTGTCACATGTGGATAGGAATGATTATATTACCAACAAGACAGTAGCATCTTCATCTCACTAAGGGCTGTCTGACTGTCTGCCTGCCTCTCTCCAGGCCTACTGTACTGTATTCATCAGCTTATGCACTGTCACATGTGGTTAGCAATTATTAGGCTACTGTACAGTACAGTACCATGTCATTAAGGGCTGTCTGTCTGGAACTCGATGGACTGTTTGATTGCGTAAGAGGGGAGAGCAGTCTGCAAATGGGAAAAAGGGCCCATAGGGCTCTGGTCAAAAGTAGTGCACTATTTACAGAATAGGGTGCCATTTGGGACACAGACACTGTTATTGGGTTGGCTGCTATTTACAGTGGGGAAAAAAAGTATTTAGTCAGCCACCAATTGTGCAACTTCTCCCACTTAAAAAGATGAGAGAGGCCTGTAATTTTCATCATAGGTACACGTCAACTATGACAGACAAAATGAGAAAAAAAAATCTCCAGAAAATCACATTGTAGGATTTTTTATGAATTTATTTGCAAATTATGGTGGAAAATAAGTATTTGGTCAATAACAAAAGTTTCTCAATACTTTGTTATATACCCTTTGTTGGCAATGACACAGGTCAAACGTTTTCTGTAAGGTTTTCACACACTGTTGCTGGTATTTTGGCCCATTCCTCCATGCAGATCTCCTCTAGAGCAGTGATGTTTTGGGGCTGTCGCTGGGCAACACGGACTTTCAACTCCCTCCAAAGATTTTCTATGGGGTTGAGATCTGGAGACTGGCTAGGCCACTCCAGGACCTTGAAATGCTTCTTACGAAGCCACTCCTTCATTGCCCGGGCGGTGTGTTTGGGATCATTGTCATGCTGAAAGACCCAGCCACGTTTTATCTTCAATGCCCTTGCTGATGGAAGGAGGTTTTCACTCAAAATCTCACGATACATGGACCCTATTCATTCTTTCCTTTACACGGATCAGTCGTCCTGGTCCCTTTGCAGAAAAACAGCCCCAAAGCATGATTTTTCCACCCCCATGCTTCACAGTAGGTATGGTGTTCTTTGGATGCAACTCAGCATTCTTTGTCCTCCAAACACGACGAGTTGAGTTTTTACCAAAAAGTTCTATTTTGGTTTCATCTGACCATATGACATTCTCCCAATCCTCTTCTGGATCATCCAAATGCACTCTAGCAAACTTCAGACGGGCCTGGACATGTACTGGCTTAAGCAGGGGGACACGTCTGGCACTGCAGGATTTGAGTCCCTGGCGGCGTAGTGTGTTACTGATGGTAGGCTTTGTTACTTTGGTCCCAGCTCTCTGCAGGTCATTCACTAGGTCCCCCCGTGTGGTTCTGGTATTTTTGCTCACCGTTCTTGTGATCATTTTGACCCCACGGGGTGAGATCTTGCATGGAGCCCCAGATCGAGGGAGATTATCAGTGGTCTTGTATGTCTTCCATTTCCTAATAATTGCTCCCACAGTTGATTTCTTCAAACCAAGCTGCTTACCTATTGCAGATTCAGTCTTCCCAGCCTGGTGCAGGTCTACAATTTTGTTACTGGTTTCCTTTGACAGCTCTTTGGTCTTGGCCATAGTGGAGTTTGGAGTGTGACTGTTTGAGGTTGTGGACATGTGTCTTTTATACTGATAACAAGTTCAAACAGGTGCCATTAATACAGGTAACGAGTGGAGGACAGAGGAGCCTCTTAAAGAAGAAGTTACAGGTCTGTGAGAGCCAGAAATCTTGCTTGTTTGTAGGTGACCAAATACTTATTTTCCACCATAATTTGCAAATAAATTCATAAAAAATTTGATTTTCTGGGGAAAAAAATCTCAATTTGTCTGTCATAGTTGACGTGTACCTATGATGAAAATTACAGGCCTCTCTCATCTTTTTAAGTGGGAGAACTTGCACAATTGGTGGCTGACTAAATACTTTTTTCCCCCACTGTATATAGCATTTGGCTACTCTGTGCTCATGGAAAAAAATCATACAAAATAAGAAAGGTGGCAGTGGCTGTGCTATCTATGAGTGCCCAAATGGCAGTTGCACCCTATTCCCTATATAGTGCACTACTTTTGACCAGAGCCCTATGGGCCCTGGTCCAAAATAGTGCACTATATAAGAAAAAGGGTGCCATTTGCAAGGTAACCTACATATCACCTCATTCCCTGTCTGTATTATTCATAGAGTCAGTTAACAACTCAGACTGGTGAAATATTCATGGCAAAGTAATGAATGGCCTCCGCCCACTTACCGTCCAGGAAGAGAACAGAGACATGCCCAGCCTTCACCTGAGGTGTAATCAGTGATGTGAAACGTTCTGCACAACGCAGATAGAAATAAAATGAATAGAGCCGACACGATTCCGTATTATATCAATCATAAAATCATATCTGTTCTACACAATACATTTGTATGTGATCGTTCTGTAACGTTACATTCTCCTGAACAGGCCTGTGCACTACTACACAGATAACCTTTTCACACTGACCCGTACTGTGCTGTTCTGGCTCATATATTTTTCTTTCACATTGTCCTTTCCAGCACGGTTCAAGCAACTATGGTGGATTCGTAACCAGACAAGCACAGCACTTGACTTGGCTCAACTCAGCACAATAATGAGAAAAGGGTAACACAGTATACTCTTTGAAAAAAAGGTGCTATCTAGAACCTTAAAGGGTTATTTGGCTTTCCCCATAGGAGAACCCTTTGAAGAACCCTTTTTGGTTCCATGTAGACCCCTTTCCATGTAGAACCCTTTCTACAGAGGGTTCTACCTGGAACCAAAAAGGGTTCTCATATGGGGACAGCCGAATAACCCTTTTGGAACCCTTTTTTCTAAGAATGTAGAGTGCCCTTCTCTGTGCTCTGAGTCTAAACTACACCCCCTCTACACAGCCTCTCCTCCCCATGGCCTTGTAGTTCACACATATCCCAGGGACATGTTTCCTAATTAACTTCAGACTTCCACATTAGACCTTTGATGTTGCCAGAACGCTACTATGCTAGTCGTATATATACCCTGGTGGTGCTCGGTAGAGAGACTCTGTAGATAGTTGTAGTAGGTGTTGATGACTGCTGAGCCTGGGATGATTCTTATTAACCCACATTTCTCTGATTGATGAGAGGGGAGAGAGGTGGGGAAATGGAGGTTATTCCTTATTTTTTGTCTCCTGGCATCTCGCTCTTGCTCTCGCTCAGGCTCTCTCTCTCTCATCTGGTTGAGTATTCTGTCTCCTCCTACTTTGAAGAGTGTTCATCTGTCTGCACCTACAGTAAGGATGGCTTGTCAGGATCCACTCACCCCTTCCCTCCACTTCTCTCTCTGTACCCTCTCATCTCTCCTACTTTTCCCCTCCCTCCTCTCCTCTCCAATCCACGCTCTAATTTCCTCTCATTCCCTTGCCTTCCCTCCTCTCTCTCTCTCCCCATCCACCTCTTTCCCTCCCCTCCTCTACTTTCAACTCCCCTCTGTCTACCCTCTCCTTCCCTCCTTCCTCCCTCCTCCCCCCTCCCCTCCTCCCCCCTCTCCTCTGCTCTACGGCTGACAGGAGACTGACAGGTACTCCACTTCATCAGGATCCCAGGATCTTATTACCCTGCCTGAACCTATATCAGCCTCCTGTGTTTGACTATTTAATCAGCCTCTCCTGTTTACATGTTAGTCATTTAGCAACCGCTCTTATCCAGAGCTACGTACAGTTAGCCATTATACTCAGTGTACTTAGTGTCTGTGAAGGCGTTGTGTCCTATGTGCTCGTATTAGAAAAAGAGAGGCCGGAAGAATCAGCCATTTAATAAACCTGTGTAATTTCAGTGCTTTCCAAGGGCAATTAATGTTATTTCATATATAGACCTACATCAAGCTCACCATTTCATTGGTGTAAGTTCAGCTATGCAAGGCCTACAATTAAGCAATAAGCCCCGAGGAGGTGTGGTATATGGCCAATATACCACGGCTAAGGGCTGTTCTTATGCACAGCGCAATGCGGAGTGCCTGGACACAGCCCTTACCCGTGGTATATTGGCCATATACCACAAAACAAACCTCAGAGGTGCCTTATTGCTATTATAAACTGGTTACCAACGTAATTAGAGCAGTAAAAATAAATGTTTTGTCGTACCCGTGGTATACGTTCTGATATACCACGTCTGTCAGCCAATCAGCATTCTAGAACCACCCAGTTTATAATGCGTTTTAAATTATTAGATTCCATCAGTAACTGTTTAGTGCATATGGTTTGTTTTAGTGAAATTATCTGGAAATTGATTCCCTCAGTGAGACCAGTATTCCATTGAAGGGTCATGTGAATGAATGGTCGTGTTACATGGTGTCCAAGGCTTCCAGCCTATCGGATTTCTACAGGATCAGATCAGATGCAATCTCTGGGATTAATATTCACCGCTGGATCCTTACCCTCAGCCCGCAAGACAGACAGTTTGTAGAATCGAACGCCACCATGGCCACTCTGTTGTTAGCCTAGCGGTTAACAGTGTTGTGCCAGTAACTGAAAGGTTGCTGGTTCGGATCCCAGAGCTGACTAGGTGAAAAGTCTGTTGATGTGCCCTTGAGCAATGCACTTAACCCTAATTGCTCCTGTAATTTGCTCTGGAGAAGAGTGTCTGCTAAATGACTAAAATATAAATGCATGTGTTTTTAAGAAGAGTGGTATTCCACCCTGCTTTTGTAGTATTAGAGCTTTATTCAGACTGTATGGAAATAGAGGCAGGAGACAGATCAGGAGGAAGCAGAACATGTGGAAGTAGGGATTGAACCCACGACTATATCGGGGCTCTAATAATGTGCTAACTGTCAGGAGTGTTCCCACTTGACCATACATGCTCTCTAAGATAGAGCTTGTCTTACTGACTGACTGACTATCTGACTGACTGACTGACTGAATGTCTGTCTGACTGACTTTCTGACTGTCTGACTGACTGCCAGTCTGCCACATACCAGCAGATCAGATCAGTCATCACAGGAACCTGGTCTGAGTGAGTTAATTCCTAGTGGAGCAAAGGGCCTCAACAGTGCATCTCCAGTGAACCTTGTTCTGGCATTTTTTTTTACTTCAGTCCTGGTAGATTACTAGCCTCATTTACTGAAGGACACTGCTGGTACTGGTGCTCCAGTGACCTAGGAATGTTACTGCACCTGTATAATGGCAACTTCCCCGTACGTCTGTCTCTGCTTATTGTAAAGCACATCATGAAAATACCGTTTATGGTATAGGTGACACACCAGTGGATAGACCTAGATCACATGTCAAACTCATTCCACGGTGGGCCGAGTGTCTGCGGATCTTCGCTTCACCCTTGTACTTGATTGATCAATTAAGGTCACTAATTAGTAAGGAACTCCCCTCACCTGGTTGTCTAGGTCTTAATTGAAAGGAAAAACCAAAAACCCACAGACACTCGGCCCTCTGTGGAATGAGTTTGACACCCCTGGCCTAGATGATACATGTATTTGTACTGTTATCCAATGCCCAATATATTGCATTCACTGACGGTAGGACAATCTGGATAAGAGATTTTGCTGAATTATCAAATGCAGGTCTAAAAGTTTAAACATGTCTCATAGTCCAGTTACCTCTCAACCTTTTAACCATCCACATAGCTGTCCTACTTCCTAACTCTTGTCTTGACCATACATTTGTCATCAGAAGTCAATGTTATTATGGCAGCAGTGACACATGACACAGTCATTGAGAATCAAATCAAATCAAATTATATTTGTCACATGCGCCGAATACAACAGGTGTAGACCTTACAGTGAAATGCTTACTTACAAGCCCTTAACCAACAATGCCGTTTTAAGAAAAATACGTGTTAAGTAAAACATTTATAAGTAAAAAATAAAAAAATAAGACAAATAGAAAAATAATAAATAATTAAAGAGCAGCAGTAAAATAACAGTAGCGTGGCTACTTTGAGTGCCTTGCAAAAGTATTCATCCCCTTTGGCGTTTTTCCTATTTTGTTACATTACAACATGTAATTTAAATGGATTTTTATTTGGATTTCATGTAATGGACATACACAAAATAGTCAAAATTGCTGAAGTGAAATGAAAAAAATAACTTGTTTAAAGAAATTCTAAAAAATAAATAACGGAAAAGTGGTGCGTGCATATGTATTCACCCCCTTTGCTATGAAGCCCCTAAATAAGATCTGGTGCAAACAATTACCTTCAGAAGTCACATAATTAGTTAAATAAAGTCCACCTGTGTGCAATCTAAGTGTCACATGATCTGTCACAAGATCTCAGTATATACAGTGGGGAGGACAAGTATTTGATACACTGCCGATTTTGCAGGTTTTCCTACTTACAAAGCATGTAGAGGTCTGTAATTTTTATCATAGGTACACTTCAACTGTGAGAGACGGAATCTAAAACAAAAATCCAGAAAATCACATTGTATGATTTTTAAGTAATTAATTTACATTTTATTGCATGACATAAGTATTTCATACATCAGAAAAGCAGAACTTAATATTTGGTACAGAAACCTTTATTTGCAATTACAGAGATCATACGTTTCCTGTAGGTCTTGACCAGGTTTGCACACACTGCAGCAGGGATTTTGACCCACTCCTCCATACAGACCTTCTCCAGATCCTTCAGGTTTCGGGGCTGTCGCTGGGCAATACGGACTTTCAGCTCCCTCCAAAGATTTTCTATTGGGTTCAGGTCTGGAGACTGGCTAGGCCACTCCAGGACCTTGAGATGCTTCTTACGGAGCCACTCCTTAGTTGCTCTGGCTGTGTGATTCGTGTCGTTGTCATGCTGGAAGACCCAGCCACGACCCATCTTCAATGCTCTTACTGATGGAAGGAGGTTGTTGGCCAAGATCTCGTGAAACATGGCCCCATCCATCCTCCCCTCAATACGGTGCAGTCGTCCTGTCCCCTTTGCAGAAAAGCATCCCCAAAGAATGATGTTTACACCTCCATGCTTCACGGTTGGGATGGTGTTCTTGGGGTTGTACTCATCCTTCTTCTTCCTCCAAACACGGCGAGTGGAGTTTAGACCAAAAAGCTATATTTTTGTCTCATCAGACCACATGACCTTCTCCCATTCCTCCTCTGGATCATCCAGATGGTCATTGGCAAACTTCAGACGGGCCTGGACATGCGCTGGCTTGAGCAGGGGGACCTTGCGTGCGCTGCAGGATTTTAATCCATGACGGCGTAGTGTGTTACTAATGGTTTTCTTTGAGACTGTGGTCCCAGCTCTCTTCAGGTCATTGACCAGGTCCTGCCATGTAGTTCTGGGCTGATCCCTCACCTTCCTCATGATCATTGATGCCCCACGAGGTGAGATCTTGCATGGAGCCCCAGACCGAGGGTGATTGACCGTCATCTTGAACTTCTTCCATTTTCTAATAATTGCGCCAACAGTTGTTGCCTTCTCACCAAGCTGCTTGCCTGTTGTCCTGTAGCCCATCCCAGCCTTGTGCAGGTCTACAATTCTATCCCTGATGTCCTTACACAGCTCTCTGGTCGTGGCCATTGTGGAGAGGTTGGAGTCTGTTTGATTGAGTGTGTGGACAGGTGTCTTTTATACAGGTAACCTGTTCAAACAGGTGCAGTTAATACAGGTAATGAGTGGAGAACAGGAGGGCTTCTTAAAGAAAAACTAACAGGTCTGTGAGAGACGGAATTCTTACTGGTTGGTAGGTGATCAAATACTGATGTCATGCAATAAAATGCAAATGTATTACTTAAAAATCATACAATGTGATTTTCTGGATTTTTTCGTCTCTCACAGTTGAATTGTACCTATGATAAAAATTACAGACCTCTACATGCTTTGTAAGTCAAATACTTGTTCTCCCCGCTGTATACACCTGTTCTGAAAGGCCCCAGAGTCTGCAACACCACTAAGCAAGGGGCACCACCAAGCAAGCGGCACCATGAAGACCAAGGAGCTCTCCAAACAGGTCAAAGACAAAGTTGTGGAGAAGTACAGATCAGGGTTGGGTTATAAAAAAATATCAGAAACTTTGAACATCCCACGGAGCACAATTAAATCCATTATTAAAAAATTGAAAGAATATGGCACCACAACGAACCTGCCAAGAGAGGGCCACCCACCAAAACTCATGGACCAGGCAAGCAGGGCATTAATCAGAGAGGCAACAAAGAGACCAAAGATAACCCTGAAGGAGCTGCAAAGCTCCACAACGGAGATTGGCGTATCTGTCCATAGGACCACTTTAAGCTGTACACGCCACAGAGCTGGGCTTTACTAAAGAGTGGCCAGAAAAAAGCCATTGCTTAAAGAAAAAAATAAGCAAGCAAGTTTGGTGTTCGCCAAAAGCCATGTGGGAGACTCCCCAAACATATGGAAGAAGGTACTCTGGTCAGATGAGACTAAAATTGAGCTTTTTGGCCATCAAGGACAACGCTATGTCTGGTGCAAACCCAACACCTCTCATCACCCAGCATCATGCTGTGGGGATGTTTTTCATCGGCAGGGAATGGGAAACTGTTCAGAATTGAAGGAATGATGGATGGCGCTAAATACAGGGAAATTCTTGAGGGAAACCTGTTTCAGTCTTCCAGAGATTTGAAACTGGGACGGAGGTTCACCTTCCAGCAGGAGAATGACCCTAAGCATACTGCTAAAGCAACACTCGAGTGGTTTAAGGGGAAACATTTAAATGTCTTGGAATGGCCTAGTCAAAGCCAAGACCTCAATCCAATTGAGAATCTGTGGTATGACTTAAAGATTGCTGTACACCAGCGGAACCCATCCAACTTGAAGGAGGTGGAGCAGTTTTGCCTTGAAGAATGGGCAAAAATCCCAGTGGCTAGATGTGCCAAGCTTATAGAGACATACTGTCACGGTTTCGGCCGAGGCTGCTCCTCCTCCTTGTTCGGGCAGGTTTCGGCGGTCGTCGTCCCCGGAGTACTAGCTGCCACCGATCTATGTTTCATGTTCGTTTGGTTTTGTCTTGATGTTGTACACCTGTGTCTAGTTAGTCCTCATTAGTGTCCTATTTAGTTCTCGTTGTGTGTGTTGGTGTTGTGTGTGATTGCTCTTCTGTTTTGGTGTTCTGAGCTACGTACTTCCCTCCGTTGTGTGGAGAGGTTTTCGCACATGTTAGTGCGCCTTTTGTTTGACGCCTGTGTGCGCCTTTATTTCGCCTCCGGGCTGATTGTGCTCGTTTACTACGTGAATAATTCACTAAAGTCTTTTTGACTTAGCTTCTGCGTCCTGCGCTTGATTCCTGCACCACACCCACCTTCAGCACCCCTTGACACATACCCCAAGAGACTTGCAGCTGTAATTGCTGCTAAAGGTGGCTCTACAAAGTATTGACTTTGGGAGGGGGGTGAATAGTTATGCACGCTCAAGTTTTCTTTTTTTTTTGTCTTATTTGTTGTTTGTTTCACAATAAAAAATATTTTGCATCTTCAAAGTGGTAGGCATGTTGTGTAAATCAAATGAAACAAACCCCCCAGGTTGTAAGGCAACAAAATAGGAAAAATGCCAAGGGGGGTGAATACAAAAAAATACAAATAAAAAATACGTTCACAAGCCACTGTACAGGGGGGAAGGGTACCGAATCAATGTGCGAGGGCACAGGTTAGTCGAGGTAAATGAGGTAATATGTACATGTGGGTAGAGGTAAAGTGACTATGCATAGATAATAAACAGAGCGTAGCAGCAGCGTAAAAATAGGGGGTGGGGGGGACAATGCAAATAGTCCGGGTAGCCATTTGATTAGCTGTTCAGGAGTCTTATGGCTTGGGGGTAGAAGCTGTTAAGAAGCCTTTTGGACCTAGACTTGGCGCTCCGGTACCGCTTGCCTTGCGGTAGCAGAGAGAACAGTATGACTAGGGTGGCTGGAGTCTTTGGCAATTTTTAGGGCCTTCCTCTGACACCGCCTGGTATAGAGGTCCTATGATGGCAGGAAGCTTGGCCCCAGTGATGTACTGGGCCGGACGCATTACCCTCTGTAGTGCCTTGCGGTCGGAGGCCGAGCAGTTGCCATACCTGGCGGTGATGCAATCAGTCAGGATGCTCTTGATGGTGCAGCTGTATAACTTTTTGAGGATTTGAGGACCCCATGCCAAATCTTTTCAGTCTCCTGAGGGGGAATAGGCATGGTGGTGGTGGAAGAACCAAGACATTTTCCTGTGTGTGGATATTGTCTAGTTTCTAGCCACTTCATCTTAGTGCAGAGTGACTGAGGCTGAGCCTTCAAATCTCCAACTGGCCAGGTTTTGTCTGTGTTTTCAGGCTCAATGCCACCTACTGTCACAGGCTGTTGCATACTGTACAGAGCTTGGCTTGCACATACACCACCACAGATCCCACCCAAGTCTGGTACTGAGAAGTCAGTGAGGGGAACACTGAACACATCACCTTACTTCACGTCACACCAGTCCACACCTCACCAGTAGCACTGTGACCATCCCATGGTGTCCCAGAGTGAGGGACGGCCATTCCCTGCTCTCCAGCTGGGTTTGGCTGGTGCTTCCTGTCACTCACACAGTAGTCACACAGTATGGAGAATTAGCCTAAAAACACCTGCTGGGCCATCATAGTGGTCCATGATGTGTAGACCGACAGACACAGAGTATACACATGAGCACACATGCACATGTGCGAGCATGCACTCACAAGGGCAAGTATACACATACAATCACACACACACACGCTAGTACAAAAGCACATACAAAGACAGGCATTTTCAGACACACAGACACACACACACACATACACATACACACACACACACACACACACACAGAGAGAGACAGTCCCTGAGCCATTATTCCTGACAAAGTGGTTTTCTCCTTCTTGGTTGTCCTCCAGGGCAGGGAGATGATGTGAGACAGGCAGACTCACGTGTGTGTGTGTGTGTGTGTGTGTGTGTGTGTGTGTGTGTGTGTGTGTGTGTGTGTGTGTGTGTGTGTGTGTGTGTGTGTGTGTGTGTGTGTGTGTGTGTGTGTGTGTGTGTGTGTGTGTGTGTGTGTGTGTGTGTGTGTGTGCGTGCGTGCGCGTGTGTTTCTGGTCTCCTGGATAGGAACGGCTGGAGGAGGTGTCACAACTATCTGGCATGTTATTATCACATAATTATAGACTGGGTAAGAGTGCTCAGTGGGTTAATGCTCAGTGGGATACTGATACACACAGACAGACACACACACGAAAAGTAATTCATACACTATAGTCAACTCAATGGGGCAGTGGCATCCTGTCATATGGTACAGTGATGTGATCTCCAGAGCAGCGTAGTGAAAGCGTCCTCAATATCACATGAGATAAGAGGAGAAGGGGGAAACTGCAGGGGATGAGGGATTTATACCCTTACTGGATAAAAAAAGACTTTCTGACGCCTGTCCAAAGAGACTACACACACAGCTGCAATATTTCAGATGAGGATATTCTTAGTGTGGTTAGCAGGAGGTGAAGTGAGCAGTACCACCGTGGTTCTAAAGATAGATGAAAGAAGCTACTGGGCTTCAGCTCCTTTGTGTGTGTGTGTGTGTGTGTGTGTGTGTGTCAGCTCCTCTGACGCTGCTGCTGCCTCACGTCCTACAATCTATAGGGGGAGGGTCCGCAGGGGGCGGGACTACAGGGGACCTGTCACTTATACCAGGGGGTGGGGCCAGGCACTTGGCTATCACAAGCACTTGGCTTGTCAAACCTCAGGCTTTCGCTACTCCCTTCTCCACCCTCCCCACTACCTACCAATGGGGTTGTCACAAATTGAAACTGGCTGGCTTCTAAAAAAAGTAACATGTGCCGTCAGTGACTGTGCTGTGCTGCTTTTAGACTCCCTGTCTCTCCCAGGTAGCTAGGATGATTGAGGATGCAGAGATGTGTGTGCCAAGGATGGGATAGGGTCCTTTGGAATGGAAGTCATAGGAATATATTCTAGAGGCTTGAAGCAAGATTAGAACTGGGTAAGCTTCTGTGATATTTCTGCTACTATTTGGGTGATCCTTTCAGTTCTTTAGAGTTGTCTGTTAGATGTAGTTTGACAAGAGATGTGTGGTTTCGACTGTCCTGGTTTGTCTTGTATTTGTGCAGTTTTATCATGGTGGAAAATGTTGTGTTATGTTGTTTAATTATTCAGCTTTGAATCTCAGTGGTTGAATTGCAGTGATGAGAGTTGGATGTGTGAACATCAATGTGTGTGTGTTTCCCTGAACTAGTAATCAAACTCTAATGATGTTACTCACTTACGGCTAATTCAGTAAAGTTCGGCTTGTTTTACAGTATCAAATACATCTAGAAGTATCTCTATCGCTCGATTTCTCTCTCTCTCTCTCTCTCTCTCTCTCTCTCTCTCTCTCTCTCTCTCTCTCTCTCTCTCTCTCTCTCTCTCTCTCGCTCGCTCTCCCCCGCACTCCCCCACCCCCACCCACTTGTGCTGTGAATTGCCAGGGACCTCACGGTACGGTTTTATCATGATACGATATGTACTGTGATTCTCAAGATTCTATATGTATTGCTGAAAACAAATTGGCTTCCTATTGAAAAAGAAGATGGAGAAGAAGCTATAAAGGAAAATACTGGTGTTTTGGTGCAGGTACAGCCAACTAGCGCAAAAAGAATATTGCGATATTGTCAAAATGATACAATACGATATATCATCAAAAATAATATCCCAATATGTAACTATACATTTTTTCCCCCATCACTACCTCATAGAAGACAGAAATACTAGTTTCAGCTGTTTCTGCTGGTTTGTTTATTTGACTCTATTGAGTCCACTTATTGATGGACTTGTATCTCTCTCTTCTTGCTCCAGGCCAAGACTGTCTGGGTATCTGGATGATGTCATCTCTAGACTAGACACACTGGTGTTCTTCACTGAAGACAGACTGTGAAGAAGCCAAAGAGGCTGTGTGTTTGGGATAGAGCCAATGACCAGGAGGCTAAACTGAAGGAGAACAAGGCCACAGAGACTTGATTAAAATGGGGTAAGTTTAGACTGCTACTGGGCTTAACTGGTGGTGATTGGAGGATTGGGTTACCAACCTGATAGATCACTGGAGTATGATGCTTGAGGTTGTTGTGTAACCTCCTGAGAGCTAGACACACACACTGACTCACCTAGGTGATCATACACACACACACACACACACACACACACAGAGATGCACACACACACTGAGACACACATACACACACAGACACACTGAGGAGTGCTAAGAAGAGATCAATTACTATCTTGACCTGATATTATCAAATGCGACTAATAAAACTTGAAACTTGGTGTGACGCAGTAGTATTTGGAGAATTACTTCAACCATCATTGAAAGGAAGTCACCTTCCAGAAAAAAACTAAATATTCCCATATAGTGCCTTGCAAAAGTATTCATCCCCCTTGGCATTTTTCCTATTTTGTTGCATTACAACCTGTAATTTAAATTGATTTTTATTTGGATTTCATGTAATGGACATACACAAAATAGTCCAAATTGGTGAAGTGAAATGAAAAAAATAACTTGTTTCAAAAAATTCAAAAGAATAAATAACGGAAAAGTGGTGCGTGCATATGTATTCACCCCCTTTGTTATGAAGCCCCTAAATAAGATCTGGTGCAACCAATTACCTTCAGAAGTCACATAATTAGTTAAATAAAGTCCACCTGTGTGCAATCTAAGTGTCACATGATCTGTCACATGATCTCAGTATATATACACGTGTTCTGAAAGGCCCCCCACCACCAAGCAAGCGGCACCATGAAGACCAACGAGCTCTCCAAACAGGTCAAAGACAAAGTTGTGGAGAAGTACAGATCAGGGTTGGGTTATAAACAAATATCAGAAACTTTGAACATCCCACGGAGCACAATTAAATCCATTATTAAAAAATTGAAATAATATGGCACCACAACAAACCTGCCAAGAGAGGGCCGCCCACCAAAACCCACGGACCAGGCAAGGAGGGCAGTAATCAGAGAGGCAACAAAGAGACCAAAGATAACCCTGAAGAAGCTGCAAAGCTCCACAGCGGAAATTTGAGTATCTGTCCGTAGGACCACTTTAAGACGTACAATCCACAGAGCTGGGCTTTACAGAAGAGTGGCCAGAAAAAAGCCATTGCTTAAAGAAAAAAATAAGCAAACACGTTTGGTGTTCGCCAAAAGCCATGTGGGAGACTCCCCAAACATATGGAAGAAGGTACTCTGGTCGGATGAGACTAAAATTGAACTTGTTGGCCATCAAGGAAAACGCTATGTCTGGCGCAAACCCAACACCTCTCATCACCCCGAGAACACCATCCCCACAGTGAAGCATGGTGGTGGCAGCATCATGCTGTGGGGATGTTTTTCATCGGCAGGGACTGGGAAACTGTTCAGAATTGAAGGAATGATTGATGGCGCTAAATACAGGGAAATTCTTGAGGGAAACGTGTTTCAGTCTTCCAGAGATTTGAGACTGGGATGGAGGTTCACCTTCCAGCAGGACAATGACCCTAAGCATACTGCTAAAGCAACACTTGAGTGGTTTAAGGGGAAACATTTAAATGTCTTGGAATGGCCTAGTCAAAGCCAAGACCTCAATCCAATTGAGAATCTGTGGTATGACTTAAAGATTGCTGTACACCAGCGGAACCCATCCAACTTGAAGGAGCTGGAGCAGTTTTACCTTGAAGAATGGGCAAAAATCCCAATGGCTAGATGTGCCAAGCTTATAGAGACATACCCCTAATAGACTTGCAGCTGTAATTGCTGCAAAAGGTGGCTCTACAATGTATTGACTTTGGGGGGGGGGTGGGGGGGGGGGGGGTGAATAGTAATGCACGCTCAAGTTCTGTTTTTTTGTCTTATTTCTTGTTTGTTTCACAAATAAAAAATATTTTGCATCTTCAAAGTGGTAGGCATGTTGTAAATCAAATGATACTAACCCCCCAAAAATCTATTTTAATTCCAGGTTGTAAGGCAACTAAATAGGAAAAATGCCAAGGGGGGTGAATACTTTCGCAAGCCACTGTATCATTTACGGACTAGCTCCTCTCCTCTATCATATTAACTGGGGCCCTCTTCTCCTCACAGAGTATCAGTATGACTGATTTACTATGGAGCCGGAGGAGATTAAATACACCCTGGTTAGTGGCAGTGACAGTAGGAGCAGAGAGAGCAGGGAGAGTCGAGGCCCCTAATAAAGCCTGCCTCACTGTGTGCCTTTAGATTAGCAGTAATTCAATCAGAAAGGGAGAGTAAAGCTTCAGAGACATTGGTTCTTACACACACGTACGCCACGCATGTACACACACACATACACACACACACACACACCTAGGAGCCGCTCGCACGCTTATCAGACATACGCAAATGAAGTCTGTTTATTCACATCAGCGCTTTTTTCTAAGAAAAGCGAGAGATACACACAGGCGAGAACACACACAACACGGGGCAAAAAGTGCTTTCACAAGAATGATTGACAACGACAGCCTCTAGCGCTGAAAGGATCCACTTGCCTGCATACATTTAGATGCAGAGATAAATAACAGAGCCTTTGTCAAGGCACGTAGCTCATTCAATCCAGCCTAACAAATTATATTGGAGGACGCCTGATGTTTTTCCAGGAGCAGAGTTTTCAATTAAACCTGAATATCATCCTTTTACCTCCAGCATGTTAGGAATATTAATACACTTATTATCTACCATCAGCTATTGTTTTTCTCTAGCGCCATAGAGCATTGGTAAATAAACCTAATCTTATTGCATTCATCTATGCATCAGGGAGGGATGACGATTCTGCCTAACGCAGCACTGTTTCAGTGACCCTGATTTGTGTTGAAGATTACAGAGAGGTAGCTAGCTACCTATATGGATGGCCCTGTCCTGGCCCCCAGCCATGCAATTTGTACTAATTACAGCGAGAGAGAGAGGAGTTAGTCCACTACGCAGCACTATTGCTCTCTTTCATTCTTTCTCTTCTCTCTCTCTCTCTCTCTCTACCTCTCTCTGTCTCTCTCTGTCTCTCTCTCTCTCCCTGTCTCTCCCTCTCTTTCTCTCTCCTCTCTCTGTCTTTGTGTCTACTCTTTCCTCTCTCTCTCTTTCTCTCGCCCTCTCCCTATCTCCTCTCCTCCTAATCCACTGCTCCTCTGATTAGTAGAATGGGTGCCGAAGGCGAACTGCAAAGTGGCAGTCTTTATTACTGTCCGTTCAGCTTCATGTTTTATTTTCCTCCTCTTGTTTTTCATCATGGCCTGAGCGGAGAGAGAAGGGAAATAAATCCGTTATTTTATTCATTGCTGCGGAGCGAAGACATTTTTAGATAATTCATGCGATTATTCAAGTTAAGGGAAGGAACCACGCATCAGGGACAATGAGATTGTGTGGAGGAGGGGACAGTGGTTATCCACATGGCCAAAACCACAGTATCAACATCAGTGTTGTAGTACTCGAGTCCTGTCTCGAGACCACATATTGAGTGTCTTGGTGTCAGATAACTTTTTACTCGGTCTCAGACAATGAGGACACATAATTTCTTCCCTAGACCAGCCAAGACCAGTGAAAAACTCATAATTATCAGCTTCCATTCAGTCAGCGCATAAGAATTTCCTTGATTCGCTGGTAGGGAAGAGTGGGGAAAATTGTTAGAAAGTTGCACGCTCACTATTAGTAATGGGAGACCGGGGGAAGTTGTAACATATTTTGTCTATTATAGACCTGTTTGGGTTAGTAATCATTTGTAGAGTGGCTCTCTATTTGCCATCAGCATGCATTTTTTCGTCATTCTGAATGTCTAAAGAATCTACATGTTCTTCTGAACTATCAACACAGAAATACTGGACATTTTGAACTGTTATTATGGTATCGATTTGACACAATTACAATTGACACAATTACAATCATGGTCTTGAATTTGACTTTTTCTGGTCTCAGTCTTGACTCGGTCTCGGACCCCTCGCCCCCCTCCCGGTCACGGTCTTGACTCGGTCTCACCACCTCTCCGGTCTTGGTTTTGACTCGGACTCTATTTGCTCCGGTGTTGATCTTGAATCGGTCTCGAACACAACACTGATCAACATGTTTTTGAAAATAATATTTATCTCATTCATAACATGTACTGTATGTACATTATGGAATGTATTTGCCATTTCAAGGATTATCTCAACAACCCTCAGTGTCTGTCCTTCAAATGAAATTCCTGAAATGTATTAGTACAGCTCACGTACAGATGCACTGTGGCAGTGTGTGTGTGTGTGTGTGTGTGTGTGTGTGTGTGTGTGCATCTCCCAGCTCATTCCCCTGTGTCTCCTCTCTGTCCTTTAGGGCCAGTTTCCCGGAGCCTCTCTCTGAAGTATGGTGGCTCATACTGCAGCCATGCCGGACGTGAAGGCCCCTTCACCATGTGATTACTCCTCAGCGGGCTTCTCCCCCGGCCACGGCCCCGCGGGCTACACCTGCACCGCTGGTCTCACCATGGACCTGGAGCCCTGCCTCAGCCTCACCGACCTGCCCCTTCCCCAACCCCTTTCTGGCTTCAGAGGCCACAGCGTACCCCCCTACCCTCCTTACCCAGGCCAGTTCCCCATCATACCCCGGTGTAACAGCAGTGCCCTGTTGACTAACCTTGGCCTCCGTTACTGCTCCACCAACAGTGTGCAGCACCCACCCAGAGGTCCTGACTCTGGGCTGGGGTTGGGGTCAGGGTTAGGCCTGGGGCCAGACCACGCAGGGCCCTGTGGGAACATGAACCCAGGCAGCGGGACTAGACTCTACCGCAGCATGGAGAACCTGAACTGGAGTCATTCTGTGTCTGAACCAGGCCTCTACTCTTCCCCCTATAGCGCCCCCTACAGGGGCAGCATGGACAGTGAGTTCATCTTCCGCTGCACTGCCACCAGACACTGGTACAATGGGCCTCCAGTGGGGACAGGGCCCCAGGGCTACAGTCCTGAGAGCCTGGCCTTCTACCCCAACGCTCGCCTGGGGGGAGGTCTGGGAGGTCTGGGGAGGAAGGAGCTGCCCCTCTTCCACCAGTGGCTGTTCCCTGTCGTGGATGACTGGGGGGTGAACGCTACCACCAACGCCAGGAAGGGGTTAAGGGAGAAGCTCCGCCTCCAGAGTGCCCGGGCAGCGGCGGAACCCCTGAAGCCTCTTCGACCTCAGATAACCCCAGGCAGTACCACTCCCATCCTGGGGGGGTGCTCAGAGAGGGACTTGTCACCCTACCAGGGGTACGTTGAGAGACACCTGTGTGTCCGGCGCCTCACCAGCCCTGAGGAAATCAAGAAAGAGGTTCTGAGACGCCTGCAGCTCCACCGGCAGAACAGCACCCCGAACCTGGCCCTCCACGCCTCCCATGAGACCCCTCAGACCCCGGACATGACCAAGTCCTACACCACCGATTCCATCTCTGTCACTGGGAGTAGTGCAGAGATAATAGCCGAACGCAAGAAACCCCCCATGGGCCGCCTGCACATCCCCACCTTTGAGGAGTTTAAGAGGATGCGGCAGAGAGAGGGAGACAGTGGACAGACAGAGAGCCAGGGTAATTCTACTACAGTAACAGCTTCAATAGACCAACAGCCAGAGCCTGGTACTGGCAGTCAGACCCCAGGAACAGGCAGAGACTGTAAGACTCAGACAGCTAGATTGGGATGGCGAGACTCTCAGTCTCCCAGTGTGGGAGAGAAGGAGGAGGAGAGGGGGAGCGGAGGGAGGACAGGTAGTGGAGAGATGGAAGAGAGGGGGAGCGGGAGGAGGACAGGCAGTGGAGAGGCCAGGCAGAGTGACAGCTCCCCTGGGGCTCCCCCACCACCACCCTGTCATCCAGACATAAGAGCAGAGGAGAGTGTGATGGTGGTTGCTCCAGCTCCCACAGCCAGTACTACCAACTCAGCCACTCCCATCTTTACCGGCCCTACTCCCCAGCCAACAGCCAGCATTCAGACCACAGTCTCTACAATGGCTATATGTACCGGCCCTACTCCCCGCTCTCCCCTCCAGCCCTCCAGTCAGACCCGGGGGGAGGGGACCATGGACCATACCCAGGCCCAGAACAGCAGGCCCAGTGTGGAGCTCACTGTCCCCTTCCCTCCTCCACGCAGGGAGAGTGCTGAGGGCCCCTCCAGCTGCTGCCCAGCCCTGCTCCTGGACAGGACTGATCTCTCCAGCTACGGAGCCAAGATTTACAAGATGAAGGATGGCTTTATCGGATCAGCCTTGGACCTCATTAAGAAGAGGTTAGTAAGAAGGTGGAGTTAGGGGTAGTTGTCATCATCAATATGATCATCAATGGGTAATATTGTACAGTAATGAGCTGTTTATCTAACTCAGTTTGACTCCTTATCTTGTGCTACTTACTTTGTGGAAGTTATGCATACTCAGATGAAAGGTACAATTCTAAATGAAATGCAATATTGAACCTTAGCCATGTAAAGAAATCATTAACTAGAAAACCCATTTATTTACTAGTTTGTCAATCTGTGTAGTCTTCATTTAAGATGAACACATGCTTTTGATAAAAAGCTTGTTTTGAAATCTTGTAATGCTCTTTGATGGCTAAGTTGAAACTCATGGGTTCCCAGCAAACATGACCCCATTGACCCATGTGGGTATTCGGTGGGCACGGGTTAGCCCACACCAAGCCCACATCAGAGCCCAACACAGGCTAGCCCACACCAGCCCGACACTGGGTAGCCCACAACAAGCCCAAAGCAGGCTAGCCCACACCAAGCCCAACACTGGCCAGCCCACACCAAGCCCAACACAGGCAAGCCTACACCAGCCCAACACAGGCTAGCCCACAACAAGTCCACACCAGCCAAACACAGGCTAGCCCACACCAGCCCAACACAGGCTAGCCCACACCAGCCCAACACAGGCTAGCCCACACCAGCCCAACACAGGCCAGGCCACACCAGCCCACCACAGGCCAGACCACACCAAGCCCAACAGGGGCTAGCCCAGACCAAGCCCAGCTAGAGGCGGGGGCTCATTAGAATATTTGGGAGCGTGGTTTGCACACAGTTCTTTTTGTGCAAACGTTACTGAGTGTCACGATCGTTATGAGATGAAGCGGACCAAGGCGCAGCGTGATAAGCGTACATTCTTTATTGCGTACACAACACGAACAAAAACAACAAAACGATACGTGAAGTCCTAGGTTATACACAAAACCTTACGGAACAAGATCCCACAATAAACTGGTGAAAACAGGCTGCCTAAGTATGGTTCCCAATCAGAGACAACGAGCTACAGCTGTCTCTGATTGGGAACCACCCTGGCCAACATAGAAATAAACGATCTAGAACAAAACCCATAGGAAACTAAACATAACAAGTCCACACCCTGGCTCAACATTTAAGAGTCCCCAGAGCCAGGGCGTGACAGTACCCCCCCCCCCCCCCCCCCCCCCCCAAAGGCGCGGACTGCGACCGCGCCAACCAAACACAACAGGGGAGGGGCCGGGTGGGCATTCCGCCTCGGAGATGGATCCGGCTCCGGGCGTGACCACCACTCTCCCTCTACCCCCCCGTAGCACCCCTGGTCTGGTCTGGCCCCGCTGGCCGGAGCTGGACTGGACACCGGAGGAGCGGATTGCTCTGGCTCCGGCGTGGAGCAGGCACCGGTGGAACAGGCACGGACCGTGCCGGACTGACGACGCGCACCACTGGCTTGGTGCGGGGAGCAGGAACGGGCCGGACCGAGCTGGCGACGCGCACCACTGGCTTGGTGCGGGGAGCAGGAACGGGCCGGACCGGGCTGACGACGCGCACCATTGGCTTGGTGCGGGGAGCAGGAACAGGCCGGACCGGGCTGGCGACGCGCACCACAGGCTTAGTGCGGGGAGCAGGGACGGACCGTACTGGGAACACACACCACTGGCCTTGTGCGGGAATCAGGAACGGGCCGGACCGGACTGGTGACACACACCACTTGCTTGGTGCGAGGAGCGGGACTGGGTTTCCTCATAAACCTCCGCTCCCTCTGCTGCCTAACCAGTTCCTCTCGCCGTGTCTCCACACTCTCCTTCTCCCTCGTGACCAGTGGCCCCCGTAACCTGGCGGCCTCCTCTGCTAACCTGCTGAACCGCTCTATCGCGGCCTCCTGCTGCCTCGTCGTCCACGGCGTGAGCCCCCCCCTAAAAAAATTTTGGGCTTGTCTCTCCCCTGTGAACATGGCCTCCATGGCTCTCGCCAGACTCTCACTCCTCTCCTCCCAAGTCCATCCTCTCTCCTCTTCACGCTGCTTGATCCAGTCGTGGTGGGATCTTCTGTCACGATCGTTATGAGATGAAGCGGACCAAGGCGCAGCGTGATAAGCATACATTCTTTATTGCGTACACAACACGAACAAAAACAACAAAACGATACGTGAAGTCCTAGGTTATACACAAAACCTTACGGAACAAGATCCCACAATAAACTGGTGAAAACAGGCTGCCTAAGTATGGTCCCCAATCAGAGACAACGAGCTACAGCTGTCTCTGATTGGGAACCACCCTGGCCAACATAGAAATAAACGATCTAGAAGAAAACCCATAGAAAACTAAACATAACAAGTCCACACCCTGGCTCAACATTTAAGAGTCCCCAGAGCCAGGGCGTGACACTGAGTTTGCTGTTCCTGTTTAAGTGTTCCGTTGTGTGATGCCCAATTTTTCTTTATCTTGTACACTGCCAATGATAAAGTCTTTAAAAATACTTAAATAAGTGCATGTGATATATGACAAACTTAAAATGTTATCTTGTAAAAAATATTAACACAACATGCAACAATTTCAATGATTTTACTGAGTTACAGTTCATATAAGGAAATCAGTCAATTGAAATAAATAAATTAGGCCGTAATCTATGGATTTCACATGACTGGGCAGAGGTGCAGCCATGGGTGGGCCAGGGAGGGCATAGGCCGACCCACTTGGGAGCCAGGCCCACCCACTGGGGAGCCAGGCCCAGCCAATCAGAATGAGTTTTCCCCACAAAATAGCATTATTACAGACAGAAAGACTCCTCAGTTTCATCAGCTGTCCGGGTGGCTGGTCTCAGACGATCCCACAGGTGAAGAAGCCGGATGTGGAGGTCCTGGGCTGGCGTGGTTACACGTGGTCTGCGTTTGTGAGGCCGGTTGGACGTACAGCCAAATTCTCTAGAACAACGTTGGAGGCGGCTTATGGTAGAGAAATGAACATTCAATTATCTGGCAACAGCTCTGGTGGACATTCCCACAGTCAGCATGCCAATTGCACTCTCCCTCAAAACTTGAGACATCTGTGGCATTGTGTTGTGTCACAAAACTGCACATTTTAGAGTGGCCTTTTATTGTCCCCAGCACAAGGTGCACCTGTGTAATGATCATGCTGTTTAATCAGCTTCTTGATATGCCACACGTGTCAGGTGGATGGATTATCTTGGCAATGGAGAAATGCTCACTAACAGGGATGTAAAAAAATGTTTGCACAAAATTTGAGAGAAATAAGCTTTTTGTGCCTATGGAACATTTCTGGGATCTTTTATTTCAGCTCATGAAACATAGGACCAACACTTTACATGTTGCGTTTATATATTTTTTCAGTATACAGTGGGGAAAAAAAGTATTTAGTCAGCCACCAATTGTGCAAGTTCTCCCACTTAAAAAGATGAGAGAGGCCTGTAATTTTCATCATAGGAACACGTCAACTATGACAGACAAAATGAGAAAATAAAATCCAGAAAATCACATTGTAGGATTTTTAATGAATTTATTTGCAAATTATGGTGGAAAATAAGTATTTGGTCATTAACAAAAGTTTCTCAATACTTTGTTATATACCCTTTGTTGGCAATGACACAGGTCAAACGTTTTCTGTAAGTCTTCACAAGGTTTTCACACACTGTTGCTGGTATTTTGGCCCATTCCTCCATGCAGATCTCCTCTAGAGCAGTGATGTTTTGGGGCTGTCGCTGGGCAACACGGACTTTCAACTCCCTCCAAAGATTTTATATGGGGTTGAGATCTGGAGACTGGCTAGGCTACTCCAGGACCTTGAAATGCTTCTTACGAAGCCACTCCTTCGTTGCCCGGGCGGTGTGTTTGGGATCATTGTCATGCTGAAAGACCCAGCCACGTTTCATCTTCAATGCCCTTGCTGATGGAAGGAGGTTTTCACTCAAAATCTCACGATACATGGCCCCATTCATTCTTTCCTTTACACGGATCAGTCGACCTGGTCCCTTTGCAGAAAAACAGCCCCAAAGCATGATGTTTCCACCCCCATGCTTCACAGTAGGTATGGTGTTCTTTGGATGCAACTCAGCATTCTTTGTCCTCCAAACACGACGAGTTGAGTTTTGGTTTCATCTGACCTTATGACATTCTCCCAATCTTCTTCTGGATCATCCAAATGCACTCTAGCAAACTTCAGATGGGCCTGGACATGTACTGGCTTAAGCAGGGGGACACGTCTGGCAATGCAGGATTTGAGTCCCTGGCGGCGTAGTGTGTTACTGATGGTAGGCTTTGTTACTTTGGTCCCAACTCTCTGCAGGTCATTCACTAGGTCCCCCTGTGTGGTTCTAGGATTTTTGCTCACCGCTCTTGTGATCATTTTGACCCCACGGGGTGAGATCTTGCGTGGAGCCCCAGATCGAGGGAGATTATCAGTGGTATTGTATGTCTTCCATTTCCTAATAATTGCTCCCACAGTTGATTTCTTCAAACCAAGCTGCTTACCTATTGCAGATTCAGTCTTCCCAGCCTGGTGCAGGTCTACAATTTTGTTTCTGGTGTCCTTTGACAGCTCTTTGGTCTTGGCCATAGTGGAGTTTGGAGTGTGACTGTTTGAGGTTGTGGACAGGTGTCTTTTATACTGATAACAAGTTCAAACAGGTGCCATTAATACAGGTAACGAGTGGAGGACAGAGGAGCCTCTTAAAGAAGAAGTTACAGGTCTGTGAGAGCCAGAAATCTTGCTTGTTTGTAGGTGACCAAATACTTATTTTCCACCATAATTTGCAAATAAATTCATAAAAAATCCTACAATGTAATTTTCTGGATTTTTTTTCTCAATTTGTCTGTCATAGTTGACGTGTACCTATGATGAAAATGACAGGCCTCTCTCATCTTTTTAAGTGGGAGAACTTGCACAATTGGTGGCTGACTAAATACTTTTTTCCCCCACTGTATATGTATGATAGTAACAACTTTGTTGTCTTTCTGATACAATCTATCAAGTTCCCTTAATACCTTTAAGGCTTGAAAATAATCAAATTTATGCATTGAATTAAATTGTAATAAATACATTCTAATAAAATTAATTCCTATTAAATTGAAAAAGCGCATCGGCCCAATGTGGGCAGCCTACATGGGGCCAATGTTTTTGCTGGGAAAAGATGGCCATATTTCAGGCAAAGTGAGTGCTGCCTTCACCAGATATGGGCTGGCAACACTGGGTAAATGTCTTGGGGGCCGATGTGGAGCCGATGAGCAAAGGCGCATTGGCCCAATGTTGGCAGCCTACATTGGGCCAATATTTTAGCCCGCATTGGGCCCACATCGTGCTGGGGTGTGCTGTAGTGTTTTTCTGCAGGGGCGACATTAGAGTTAGTGTTGGCATTGATTAATCACAGCTTATTGTGAACAGATGTTGGAGCAGACAGGTTTGGCTACCAGAGGAGACTGTTGTGGCTGTGCCAGGGTCTCCCATTTCCAGTCTGACACATCATCTCCATAGCAGACCTACCTGGGTTCAAGTAGGATTTGTAATCTTTCACATACTTTGAGGGTTTGTCTTGAGCCTGATGGATAGGGTATGCACTTTTGGGACTATTGCATTGGTTCCATTGCACTAGGGTAGTTCCAACAAGAACGTCTTAATACCGTTTGAACCCAGGTCTGAGAAGAGTTAAACTAGAGAAGAGTTAAAGGAGTGTAAGTGTCAGTGGTGACTATGAGAGAAATGGATAGCCTTGTATTCTTCTTTCTCTCATGTCATAAATGGCCCTCTCCCTGACAGTCAAAGTCAGGGTGCTCCACTGTGCTTGTTCTCACCCATAGATATCACTGTGTCTCTCACCTCTCTCAGACAGTGCTATAGAGGTGATGATGGATGATACAGACTGCAGACTGAACTGCATGATACCACAGAAGATATACAGTGCCTTGCAAAAGTATTCATCCCCCTTGGCGTTTTTCCTATTTTGTTGCATTTACAACCTGTAATGGATTTTTATTTGGATTTCATGTAATGGACATACACAAAATAGTCAAAATGTCTGAAGTGAAATGAAAAAAATAACTTGTTTCAAAAAATTCTAAAAAATAAATAACGGAAAAGTGGTGCGTGCATATGTATTCACCCCCTTTGCTATGAAGCCCCTAAATAAGATCTGGTGCAAACAATTACCTTCAGAAGTCACATAATTAGTTAAATAAAGTCCACCTGTGTGCAATCTAAGTGTCACATGATCTGTCACATGATCTCAGTATATATACACCTGTTCTGAAAGGCCCCAGAGTCTGCAACACCACTAAGCAAGGGGCACCACCAAGCAAGCGGCACCATGAAGACCAAGGAGCACTCCAAACAGGTCAGGGACAAAGTTGTGGAGAAGTACAGATCAGGGTTGGGTTATAAAAAACTATCAGAAACTTTGAACATCCCATGGAGCACAATTAAATCCATTATTAAAAAATTTAAAGAATATGGCACCACAACAAACATGCAAAGAGAGGGCCGCCCACCAAAACTCACGGACCAGGCAAGGAGGGCATTAATAAGAGAGGCAACAAAGAGACCAAAGATAACCCTGAAGGAGCTGCAAAGCTCCACAACGGAGATTGGAGTATCTGTCCATAGGACCACTTTAAGCCGTACACGCCACAGAGCTGGGCTTTACGGAAGAGTGGCCAGAAAAGCCAAAAGCCACGTGGGAGACTCCCCAAACATATGGAAGAAGGTACTCTGGTCAAATGAGACTAAAATTTAACTTGTTGGCCATCAAGGAAAACGCTATGTCTGGCACAAACCCAACACCTCTCATCACCCCGAGAACACCATCCCCACAGTGAAGTGAAGGATGTTTTTCATCGGCAGGAACTGGGAAACTGTTCAGAATTGAAGGAATGATGGATGGCGCTAAATACAAATAAAGGAAATTCTTGAGGGAAACCTGTTTCAGTCTTCCAGAGATTTGAGACTGAGACGGAGGTTCACCTTCCAGCAGGACAATGACCCTAAGCATACTGCTAAAGCAACACTCGAGTGGTTTAAGGGGAAACATTTAAATGTCTTGGAATGGCCTAGTCAAAGCCCAGACCTCAATCCAATTGAGAATCTGTGGTATGACTTAAAGATTGCTGTACACCAGCGGAACCCATCCAACTTGAAGGAGCTGGAGCAGTTTTGCCTTGAAGAATGGGCAAAAATCCCAGTGGCTAGATGTGCCAAGCTTATAGAGACATACCCCAAGAGACTTGCAGCTGTAATTGCTGCAAAAGGTGGATCTACAAAGTATTGACTTTGGGGGGGTGAATAGTTATGCACGCTCAAGTTTTCTGTTTTTTGGTCTTATGTCTTGTTTGTTTCACAAGAAAAAATATTTTGCATCTTCAAAGTGGTAGGCATGTTGTGTAAATCAAATGATACAAACCATTTTAATTCCAGGTTGTAAGTTAACAAAATAGGAAAAATGCCAAGGGGGGTGAATACTTTCGCAAGCCACTGTACTATATAGGTGGTGTGTTTGCCAGATAGGAAAGCTATGTGACATTCTGTACATTCAAATATTACACTCCTCACACATGTTGGACATGGGGCATAGGGGACAAGGGACAGGTGGAGGTTTAATCGTTTTTCATCCTCATGCTTAGGAATTGCTAGAATTTATGAGGTAGCTTTTACCAAGTGTATTATTACATGTATGTAGGCAATTTTGCTAATATACAGTATGTATATATTCGAACACTACATTTATTCTTAATGGGTTTTAATTTGACCTCCGTTACGTAGCCGTGATCTTTGTGAATATTTTATTAGTATAAAGTTGGTAATTAAAAATGAATCATTTTCTAATGTTATGCGTGTACCCCAAGGGTCTAGTTTTAACCACTGTTTCTCTCGACTCCACTAAACAAGTCTTGTGTTAGCGCTCCTCTGTGTCCCATACAGACTTACGATCACAATGGCTATCGAACTGTGGCTAGTCTGATGGGTTTTTCACAATGCTTTTCCCATGTATTATACTGGAGTGTACACCTGATGGGATGGTGGAGCAGGAATCTATTAACGGTGGGAAGTTCTAGAACAGTGCTCTTGGGTGTGCTTAGTGTGCATTAAGATGTGGTCGCTCTCGCTCTCTCCTATTGACAAATACACAGGTTAGGTTTGGGTGTGTTTTTCTTTATCCTAACAGGGCCTTTAATATTTAAAGACATTAACAGAGAGATTACAGAGAGAGTCACCATCCATGTTTAGAATATACAGTATGGATTCCTTATGAACAAACATGATATGGCTATAT
Source organism: Coregonus lavaretus (assembly GCF_964263955.1). Lineage (NCBI taxonomy): Eukaryota > Metazoa > Chordata > Actinopteri > Salmoniformes > Salmonidae > Coregonus > Coregonus lavaretus. Next base: position 24,144,598 of record NC_140003.1, read on the forward strand.
GGCGACTATATACTAATTTCAACATCACATTATGCCGCAGGCAGAGACAGTGCCTTCGGAAAGTATTCAGACCACTTGACTTTTTCCACATTTTGTTACGTTACAGCCTTATTCTAAAATTGATTAAATTGTTTTTTTCCCTCATCAATCTACACACAATACCCGATAATGACAAAGCAAAAACAGGTTTTTAGAAATGTTTGCTAATTTATACAAATAACAAAAACGGAAATATCACATTCACATACGTATTAAAACCCTTTACTCAGTACTTTGTTGAAGCACCTTTGGCAGCGATTACAGCATCGAGTCTTCTTGAGTATGATGCTACAAGCTTGGCACACCTGTATTTGGGGAGTTTCGCCCATTATTTTCTGCAGATCCTCTCAAGCTCTGTCAGGTTGGATGGGGAGCGTTGCTGCACAGCTATTTTCAGGTCTCTCCAGAGATGTTCGATCGGGTTCAAGTCCGGGCTCTGGCTGGGCCACTCAAGGACATTCAGAGACTTGTCCCGAAGCCACTCCTGCGTTGTCTTGGCTGTGTGCTTAGGGTCATTGTCCTGTTGGAAGGTGAACCTTTGACCCAGTCTGAGGTCCTGAGCGCTCTGGAGCAGGTTTTCATCAAGGATCTCCGTTCATCTTTCCCTCATTCCAGACTAGTCTCCCAGTCCCTGCCGCTGAAAAACATCCCCACAGCATGATGCTGCCACCACCATGCTTCACCGTAGGGATGGTGCCAGGTTTCCTCCAGACGTGATGCTTGGCATTCATAATGGCCAAATAGTTCAATCTTGGTTTCATCAGACCAGAGAATGTTGTTTCTCATGGTCTGAGAGTGTTTAGGTGCCTTTTGGCAAACTCCAAGGGGGCTGTCATGTGCCTTTTACTGAGGAGTGGCTTCCGTCTGGTCACTCTACCATAAAGGCCTGATTGGTGGAGTGCTGCAGAGATGGTTGTCCTTCTGGGAGGTTCTCCCATCTCCACAGAGGAACTCTAGAGCTCTGTCAGAGTGACCAGAGTGACCAGAGTGACCATCGGGTTCTTGATTTCTTTCCTGACCAAGGCCCTTCTCCCCCGATTGCTCAGTTTGGCCGGGCGGCCAGCTCTAGGAAGAGTCTGGGTGGTTCCAAACTTCTTCCATTTAAGAATGATGGAGGCCAATGTGTTCTTTGGGACCTTCAATGCTGCAGAAATGTTTTGCTACCCTTCCCCAGATCTGTGCCTCGACACAATCCTGTCTCGGAGCTCTACGGACAATTGCTTCAACCTCATTGCTTGTTTTTTTCTCTGACATGCACTGTCAACTGTGGGACCTTTATATAGACAGGTGTGTACCTTTCCAAATCATGTCCAATCAATTGAATTTCCCACAGTTGGACTCCAATCAATTTTTTGTAACAATCCATTTTAGAATAAGGCTGTAATGTAACAAAATGTGAAAAAAGTCAAGGGGTCTGAATACTTTCCTAAGGCTCTGTATCATACACAGTCCATGAGCTAATAAATTAAGTTTCAGGTTATTACCCCACATGCATCATCTACAGGCTGACAGGTAATATCTGGAAGGAAAGGTTTTATTGACAGTTATTCCAACTGGAAGGAAGGATACGCACCAGTGTCTGGTTTTATTGCCTCTTTCTAGGCTATATCCAAATGGCACCCTATTCCCTGCATCAGGGTTCCCTAATAGGCATCCCGCATACCAAATTCAACCCGCAGGTGATTTTATTGGGCCCACCAATTTTTCAGAGCAAAAATAAATCAAATAAAAAATAATGATAATTTATATAATTTTTGTTGTTGGGCAGAAAAGACTGTAAAATCACCAGGAAATCACCTCAAAGTGATTTTAATTTAGGAAATCTGTTCCCACGTATTCCCACACATAAATAGAGATGCATATGTGATCCTATTCAAATGTAATCAAGGTTTGAAATGTCAAATACTATATCTGTTTGGGATTCTTGAGGTCAGTTTGCAGTGTACAAATTATTTATAACTATGTTCCGGCCCCCTCGACCATCCACTCAATAAAAAATCGGGCCACGGATTAATGTAATTGGGGACCCATGCCCCACATAGTGCACTACTTTTGACCAGAGCCAAATGGGAATAGGGTGCTATATAGGGAATAGGGTGCCATTTGGGATGCAGTCCTAAAGAAGGGCCATATTAATTATTCCTGTTATGCCCATGGCACCTGCACCATCTGAAGATTAAGGGTTCGCTTTGTTGTTGCTTTGTTGCATTTTAAAGACTTCAAAACATTAGCAAATGCTAGTGACTGTTGCTAGTGTGTAGGTCAGTTGGTGTGTGTTTGTGTGTGTGTGCATACGTATGTGTGTATGTGTGTGCGTGCGTGTGCGTGTGTGTGTGTTACTAATGGGAAGTTCGGCTCTTTTTACTGACTCTGATCTTTTCAACTCGTTCAGTCAAAAGATTGAATCTTTCGACTCATTTCGTTAATTTGAGTCAGTAATGCCCAGAGCATGCAAGACCCTCTACCGGCGAACGATGAACTGAAAACTCGAAACAGTGATGATTCTACACGCCTCTCGTTCACGTCATTCAACATGTTCAATCCGACCTGCTTCACCGAGCAGCGCAGAGCTGTTGAGCAGAGTTGTTGTGAAGGAAGTTGTCAAGGAAGTGAGTTGGTGTTTATACAGGACCTCCCGCCCCCACCTACCGTCAACCAATCATGTCAATGCGGAGCTATACGGAGCTATACGGAGCCTTCCGCATTGTTACAACATTTGAGAGGCGCACTGTGATGTGGTACAGAGCTTGATTTGGCCTCTGCATGCCTCAAGAGGCTCCGCAATTGCGTCACACCCTCCATACAAAGCATAAATTGGCTTTTAATCCTGCTGTAGAACTCATTGCAGCCAGCAGGTCAAACGAACGACTCAAATTAACGAGTCACTCCGAAAAACGAATCATGAGCATTGAGTCAGTAAAAAAAAAATATTTAAAAAATAACAAATCGTTCGCGAACTGAAGATCACTAGTTCGTGTGTCTGCTTGTGATCGTGTGGGTCTCTGCAGGTGTGTGTATTTTCTCTGATTGTGTTTTCTCTGATTAGTGTGTAACGGCAGCGCAGTCAGATTTTACTCTGGTTTGAGACGTCAGCAGTAGGAGATCTCTGGATTATTTGTATGCTAATGACGGGTCCATGACGAGTTGAGTACTAATGAGTTAGAGAGGGAGGCTTCAGACAGGGGGTCTCAATGTACTGTTTAGAATTAGAATAATAGAATACACAAGGTGCAATTTTGAAATTTGGTTGTGCATCAGCAGTCACTCAATTGGCTGATGTAAAAAAAAAAAAATGGATTGGTAAATTAGTCTAGTGGCCAGCTATCTAAACTTGTAGTAAGCATGGTCTAATTACCGACCGGCCTGGGGCCCATTGATCATCAGTTATCATATTAAAAACTGCAAACATTTGCCTCCACCCAGTGGAAAAATGAGTAGAATTGCATGAAATTAGTTATACAATTGCAAAATCTTCTCTCCACACCATGGCATAATCTGTAGAATTGCAGTAAACTTGCTTTAAAACTGCAAAATATTCTGTATGACCCATGGCAAAATGGGCAGAATTCCAAGAAATTAACTTTAAAATGTAATTTGCTTGCAAGGTGGGGAGGGGGTATGGATGTGGGTACGCATACCCAAGAGCCACTGCGGCCCCTCATGATGACTTACGTCAAAGTTGCCCATCCCTGAAATACACAAACAAACATGATGTAAATAATGACTTTCACGCATTGATGATTGACAGAAATGAATAAAATGTAGAATATTGCAAATGATTAGAGTACAATTTACATCCCTGGCCAAATTGCTAGGCTATTTTCTTGCCAGCAGAGATACAATTAAATGGAGCTTTGGGAAGGAAATTGTGATTTTCCTTCTCCATTGTCTGTGTAGTGCAGTCAATCACAATGTGACATGTGAACGGACGGCATGATTGTGGCAGGCAGACTGATCTGTTCTCATGTTCATTCAGCAGTTAGCTCATACTGTGTGTGCGTGTGTGTGCATGTGTGTGTATGTGTGTGTATGTGTGTGTGCATGCGCACATACATGCATGTCTGTATGGAGAGAGCTCAGGAGCAGGCAATGTCCTTGGGTGCGTACACACACAAGGCTGATACATGCTCAGAGCATGGCTGGTCAGCACTCAAAGGAACCAGAGGCAGACAGAGAGGCAGATGTGTGATGCATGTAGAGAGCTGTAGAGTGAGGGAGGTAGCATCCTGCCATCCTGCCCAGTGGTCCAGGAGTTCAGGTGTTAATGGGAATTGATGCGTCAAATTACCCAGCCCCTGAGCCCCTCTGCTGGGGAGAGAAGAAGGAGAGGAGGGGGAGAGGTCCCTGGAGAGGGAGAGAGGGAAGGGAGGAGGTGGGGGGAGGTCTGATAAAACTGAATGATTTGGATGGTGGGAGGAGAGGAGAGAGGTGCCAGGAATCATAATTCTATCCTCTGCCATTCTGCCGTCTCTAACACCCCTCATCTCTTCCCCTCGCTCCCTCTCTCTCTCTCTCTCTCTCTCTCTCTCTCTCTCTCTCTCTCTCTCTCTCTCGCTCTCTCTCTCTCGCTCTCTCTCCCCTCTCTTCTTTCCCTCTTTCTCTCCCCTCTCCCCATCTCTCTCCACCCCCCCCCCCCCCCCTCTCCCTCTCTCTCTCTGTCTCCAGCTGCAGTGCAGAGATTGCAGCGGCGGAGGCCCCCGTCAGGCTGTCAGGTGACCAGGACGACAGCACTGACATCACCGCTCCCCCGCCGGACTGTCACTCCTCTGCTGTTTCCATGACAACCACGACGGCCTGCGGAGCGGAGTCTTGCGATGAGCCTGTAGCAGAAAGAGAGGAACTAGCTGCAGAATGTGTAAGGAGAATCTCTCGCTCTCTCTCTCCCTCCCCCTCTACCTCTCTCTCTCTCTCTCTCTCTCTCTCTCTCTCTCTCTCTCTCTCTCTCTCTCTCTCTCTCTCTCTCTCTCTCTCTCTCTCTCTCTCTCACTCACTCCATATGCTGGGGATAGTGGTGGGCTGTAGCACACACACAGACAGGGGCATGTGAGAATGGTTAGGGAAGAACAGAACAGAATAGAGGGATTGCGTATCTAGGCAGGCAGGCGGACTACATACACACACACACAGCCAGGCAGGCAGAGGTATGTGATGAGCCCCTGACAACTGCAGGCATGCAGGCATGCAGCTACTGCCTCAGTCTCAGCGTCTTCCTCCCAGCTCAGCTCTGCATCTGCCTGGGAACAGGACTCCGCAGAGAGAGAGGATTGAAGAGCAGGTTCATGGTGGTAACTAACTGGGCTTCTTCATCTAATCTTTGTGCTGTGCTGCTCTGCTGGCTCGGCTGTCTGTCTGGTCCTCTCTGTGTGAAACGCAGCTACCCAGCCGCTAGCCGTCCGTCAGTAGCTGTCGGTGCATTGTGTTAATTTGTGCTATAATCCGAGCAACACGTCTTAGCCTCTGCTGGGGTTGAGGTTACAGCAGCATCATCGACAGCCAGGGTCGTTGGGTTTATGGCCGTCATGTATTTTGTATGAGGAAGGATGCTATAGGTGAGAACGAATGCTAACGTTGTATATTCCAACCTTGCTTTTTGCTCATAGTCATTGTTGCTGTTGCATGCACTGGTTTATTAAATGCATGGAGAATGGCTGTGCATGTTTCCAGTAATGGCCAACTGCAATTCATTAGTACCCGCATTGAACTGCGTCATTAATTGTTCTGTGCGATACTAGAGCCTTAGCTACATGTCTTATTTCCCATCCTCATCTTGTTGGATATGAAAACTTACCCCAATGCCCTTCAGTTTTATCCACAGTCATGTTGTTTATCATGTAACGGTCTGCAGCTATCTGTTGTTTATCAAGCTGATGCTAGGAACCACAGAATCTAGACATTAGCAGTTTGGGGGCCGATCAATGATGACCTGTCAATCAATGAGCTGCTATCACTCAATGCTGTCAATCCCCTAATGATGCTGAATGTGCGTCTGTAGAGAGTTGAGGGGTAAGGGGTGAAGGTTCAGGGGTTACGAGTCAGTCTGATGACCTTTCACCCGATCCATAGTTCCATAATGAGGCCCACCATGATGTATGCAGGAATAATTTGACAGACACCAACGCAATCCACCCAATCCATCCTTGAACAGCACCTAGCATTGGTGCCATTGTGTCAAGCTGTTATGCGTTGTTGGGAAATTCCATTGTTTATCTAAAAAGGATAGACTCTTCCTGTTGTCTCTGCTATTTGGGATATTTTCTGCAATCTCAAAGGCTTCCCTTGCATTCCTATTCCCTAGAATTCCCATTCCATTCCATTCCAAGGCTTCCCAAGTCATTCTGTGAAGGAAACAGATACAGATATGTGCCCTTAGTCTGTCTGTCTGTCTGTCTGTCTGTCTGTCTGTCTGTCTGTCTGTCTGTCTGTCTGTCTGTCTGTCTGTCTGTCTGTCTGTCTGTCTGTCTGTCTGTCTGTCTGTCTGTCTGTCTGTCTGTCGGTATGTCTATCTCAGTACATTCAACAATGAGAGCCTCTCAGAGTCAAGAGTGTCATGTTTAAAGTACAGTCTGTGTCTCAGGATATTAAACACAATTTCATTAGTCAAACCTACCAGGTTCAGAATGGATTAATATCTGTTGCAATTCAGCCCATGATGGCACCATTAACACGGGTAGTCTATGCTACAGAGAATGCTCTCTCAGGCCCCTGAGTGTATGATACAGTGAACCCACTTCCTATAGCCTCTCACATGACGCTTACATCTCTCTTTATTTCTCTCTCTCTCTCTCTCTCTCTCTCTCTCTCTCTCTCTCTCTCTCTCTCTCTCTCTCTCTCTCTCTGTCAACCTCTCTCTATCAACACTGACCATGCCTCTTTCAGCCAATAGCAGATGACATGTACAGTTGATTGACAGGTGTGTCTCTCCAATCAGCATTACTCTGGCCTGGGCTGCAGGCGCTCCAGCTCAGACGCAGCCTATGAGCCGGCCGAGTCGGTGAGGGCCCAGCGCGAGTGCCGCCTCCGGCCCCACTACAGCGACCCCATGCCAGCCGATGCCACCAAGCGCAAACATCTGGAGATGAAGATCGCTGCAGCTGCACGCCTCCACAGCCAGCGTCGGGACAGGGACAGTGGTGAGGGGAGCTACATATCAAAGATCCCTATTCAGCCCATATCAAGCATCCCTGTTCAGCCCATATCAAACATCCCTGTCTAGCCCATATCAAACGTCCCTGTCTAGCCCATATCAAGCATCCCTGTTCAGCCCATATCAAGCATCCCTGTCTAGCCCATATCAAGCATCCCTGTCTAGCCCATATCAAGCATCCCTGTTCAGCCCATATCAAGCATCCCTGTCTAGCCCATATCAAGCATCCCTGTCTAGCCCATATCAAGCATCCCTGTTCAGCCCATATCAAGCATCCCTGTTCAGCCTATATCAAACATCCCTGTTCAGCCCATATCAAACATCCCCGTTCAGCCCATATCAAGCATCCCTGTTCAGCCCATATCAAGCATCCCTGTTCAGCCCATATCAAACATCCCCGTTCAGCCCATATCAAGCATCCCTGTTCAGCCCATATCAAGCATCCCTGTTCAGCCCATATCAAACATCCCTGTCCAACCCATATCAAATCAACAGTCTAACTTAATCATAATCACACATTATCCTCAGGAATAGTATTTCCTAACACAAGTCTCTCTTCGTGTGTTAATTCCCCTTGACCAATCCTGACAACGCACCATTCCACAAAACTACCCACACGAGTCATCACACTCATCCTTCTCATCCTACTTACCGTTTGGGCAGTCTTCCCAGCGGCCTTGTCTGGCATGGAGCCCATGTTGTGCAGTCTAACAATGAGCCAGGTTAAGAAACCAACACCCACATGAACCCAACCTCAGTTCTACTGCCACAAACGTTATTATTCTTGAATGTGACCTCACTTACTCTCTCTAAAGTGCTGTCCTCATCTTTACATTATGGACCTCAACACTGCAGTGTGACTGTCTCTTTGCTATTGAAACATTCTGAATCACTTATTTAGAGCCTCAGCCCCCTCTCTGTTTTCCTCAGATTGTGTTCAGGGCAGCCAGCTGAATCACTGTAAAGGAGCTAGCTATCAAGTAGGATTTTAAATGGCAATCTTCAGAGGCCCTTACACTAACATACCCTGCAATTTTAAGATTGGGTCTGTTTTGAAGAGTAGGAGCCTATTAGTATTGTCTCTTCAGGATAGGGCTGCTGTGTCGAGTTATATAACAACATATTGTAGTTTTCTCAGAATGTTTGTGACCTTTCACTCCTCAATTCCCTTATTGATAACAGGGTAACACCCTGCACCCTCAACACAAAACTATCTGGCATGTTAGGGCATGTAAGTCTATATGCTATATGACAGGTTTTGGCATAAGGTCAAAACTGGCTCACAAGTGATTTTTTATTTTACCCCTATATACAGTACCAGTCAAAAGTTTGGACACACCTACTCATTCCAGGTTTTTATTTTATTTTACTATTTTCTACATTGTAGAATAATAGTGAAGACATCAAAACTATGCAATAACACATATGGAATCATGTAGTAACCAAAAAAGTGTTAAACAAATCAAAATATATTTTATATTTGAGATTCTTCAAAGTAGCCACCCTTTGCCTTGATGACAGCTTTGCACACTCTTGGCATTCACTCAACTAGCTTCATGAGGTAGTCACCTGGAATGCATTTCAATTAACAGGTGTGCCTTGTTAAAGGTTAATTTGTGGAATTTCTTTCCTTCATAATGCGTTTGAGCCAATCAGTTGTGTTGTGACAAGGTAGGGGTGTTATACAGAAGATAGCCCTATTTGGTAAAAGACCAAGTCCATATTATGGCAAGAACAGCTCAAATAAGCAAAGAGAAACGACAGTCCATCATTACTTTAAGACATGAAGGTCAGTCAATCCGGAACATTTCAAGAACTTTGAAAGTTTCTTCAGGTGCAGTCGCAAAAACCATCAAGCGCTATGATGAAACTGGGTCTCATGAGGACCGCCACAGGAATGGAAGACTGCTGCAAAGATTGCTGCAAAGAAAACACTACGAAAGGACACCAATAATAAGAAGAGACTTGCTTGGGCCAAGAAACACGTGCAATGGACATTAGACCAGTGGAAATATGTCCTTTGGTTTGGTCCAAATTTGAGATTTATGGTTCCAACCACCGTGTCTTTGTGAGACGCAGAGTAGGTGAACGGATGATCTCCGCATGTGTGGTTCCCACCATGAAGCATGGAGGAGGAGGTGTGATGGTGTGGGGGTGCTTTGCTGGTGACATTGTCTGTGATTTATTTAGAATTCAAGGCACACTTAACCAGCATGGCTACCACAGCATTCTGCAGCGATACGCCATCCCATCTGGTTTGCGCTTAGTGGGACTATCATTCGTTTTTCAACAGGACAATGAACCAACACACCTCCAGGCTGAGAAAGGGCTATTTGACCAAGAAGGAGAGTGATGGAGTGCTGCATCAGATGATCTGGCCTCCACAATCACCCGACCTCAACCCAATTGAGATGGTCTGGGATGAGTTGGACCGCAGAGTGAAGGAAAAGCAGCCAACAAGTGCTCAGCATATCTGGGAACTCCTTCAAGACTGTTGGAAAAGCATTCCAGGTGAAGCTGGTTGAGAGAATGCCAAGAGTGTGCAAAGCTGTCATCAAGGCAAAGGGTGGCTATTTGAAGAATCTCAAATATAACATATATTTTGATTTGTTGAACACTTTTTTGGTTACTACATGATTCCATATGTGTTATTTCATAGTTTTGATATCTTCACTATTATTCTACAATGTAAAAATAAAGAAAAACCCTGGAATGAGTATGTGTCCAAACTATTGACTGGTACTGTTTATTTTAGGAAATGTGTTTCTAAGTATTCCCACAAATAAAAAAATATGTGTGATTGTGTCTCAATGTAATCAAGGTATGAAATGATAGTTATCTTCAAATTCAATCTCTTTTTGGGCTTACTTGTATTCAATTTGCAGTGTACAAATTATTATAATTACTGTATGTTCCGACAAAAATCGGGCTGCGGCTGAATCTAGTTGCCTACCCCTGCCATATGGTAATGTTGACCTTATACTATTGACATTATTGCCAGAACAGGGGTCAAACCTTAGAGGTGAGGGGATGGTGTGGGGGTAAGATAGTTTTTTACATATCTGACCATGTTATCCATTTATATAATTTTGCGTTACAACAATGCGGGATTGATTGGAGACAGGGAGGTCTCTTGTACACCTGTTAACAATGACGTGTGACTTGAATCTAGCCCATAGGCATATTGTGTGTTTATAAACATTGGTTGGTCTAACCTGTGTGTGTGTGTGTCCCATAGCACCTGCCTCGGTGCGGGTGCGCTCTGAGCCCCGCGGTGAGGAGCGTCTTGGGGTTCTGGGCGTGACAAGTGCTGGGCATAACCGCTGGAGCACTGTGAGCAGCCTCAGTGCCGACAGCGGTGTGGTGGGCCTGTGTGATGACCGCGACGATGACGATGAACCCCGGAGAGTACATCGCAGTGGAGGGGCAGAGGTAGAACGGGTGGACAGTGGGATTGGACCCTGCCTGGCCCGCGGCTGGAAGAGACCCTCTAACTCCCTCCGGGCCTGGGAGGCCCAAAGACCCTGCCCAGACTGTGGCCAGAGAGACGGGCATGGGGTGGCCCGGACGGACGGGGAGGGTACCAGTATGTGTGAGCGCTGCTCCAAGTTGAGGACGGAGAGGAAGGAAGCCATCTTGGAGTTCCTGAACACTGAGTCAAGCTACGGGGAGGACCTGAGGATCATCAAGGAGGAGTTCTACTGTCCCATGCAGAGTGCCGGGCTGCTGACCTCAGAACAACTGACTGTGGTGTTCAGCAACGTTCAGGAGCTCATAGACGTCAATGAACGCTTCACTGAACATCTGCAGGACAGCATCGATCAGGCCTTCGACCAGGTGAGGTGACACTTTTGAACCTAGACCACCAGTCAGCTCAACAAATGTTTAAAATTATCATGCCAATCTCATAGGCAGCAAATCGTTACATCCATGGCTCTGAATTTGAGTTGTGGTTACACAGTGATCAATGTAATCATTGTCATTGTTGTTGTTCCCTTTCAGGGAGATGAGGACCTCCTAACAGTGTGCATTGGAGAGATTTTCCTGGAGTTTGTCAACATGCTGCCAGCCTTCCAGACATACTGCCTGCAGCAGTCCATCTCTGTCAACATGCTCAACACCTTGGAGAAGGAGAAGGAACTGCTCAGGTAAAGACTGTGTAAAAGTGCACTTCAAAGACAAATAAGGGAACTTTGGTTTTTATTTTTCCTAATTCAAGATTGAGATCAAGATAACATTTACACCAAATGTATTGTATAGAACATTTCCACTGACCAGAATTCTCTGCGCTCTTGCCCTCTTCTGTCCTCCGAGGACTGGAACAATAACTTTGAACCCTAAGTTCCCACTACGCTGTGTGGAACTTAGTGGAAGAGACGGAAAGTTATCATTAATTCATAACTAGTCCTATTTTGAGAACGGTGCTGAAGTCAATACTTTTTTTAGATCCAGCCAACTACATCACATCTCACCCATAATGACTCAGCCTGCCTTGTCTTCCCACTGGGCACAGATATCAGTTCAACGTCTAGCTTTGATTTACATATGGTTGAATTGTCAACTAACGTGAATTCAACATGAAATCAACAAAAAATGTCACCATGTCATTGGATTTAGATTTAAAAAATATGAATTTCCCTTACGTTGATGACTTTCTTTTAAATCACATTGAATTGTTTTGTTGAAATGACGTGGAAACAACGTTGATTCAACCAGTTTTTGCCCAGTGGGTTGTGATTCCCACTTCTCTCAAATTTTGAATTAGGTCTGAGACTCTCTGGCCTACCATTGCAATTAAACAGTATGCTAATATCATTCTCTGTCTCTTTATTTCTCTTTCTCTTTCTCTCTCTCTCTCCCTCTCTTTCTCTCTCTTTCGCTTTCTCTCTCACTCTTTCTCCCTCTCCCTCCCTCCCTCCCTCCCTCTCTCTCTCTCTCTCTCTCTCTCTCTCTCTCTCTCTCTCTCTCTCTCTCTCTCTCTCTCTCTCTCTCTCTCTCTCCCTCTCTCTTTCTCTCGCTCTCTCTTTCTCTCTCTCTCCCTCTCTCTCGCTCCTCGCCTCCCAGGATCTTCCTGGATGTCTCCCAGAATGACAATACAGCCCTGCGGCGTATGAACCTGCGGTCCTTCCTCATGGCCCCCCTCCAGAGGGTCACCAAGTACCCCCTCCTGCTGAGCCGCATCAGCAAGGCCACCACAGAGTGCCACCCGGACCACGCCCGGCTCCGAGAGGCCAAGAGCCGTGTAGAGTCACACCTGGAGCACATCAACATGAAGACCAAGCAGGAAGGAACCCTTACCTGGTCGCTGCGTTCCTTCCGCCGTGACAGCCGCAAGAACCGCGAGGTCATCAACATTGAGATGCGAGAGATGTCCATGAAGACGGTGGGCTGGGCCAGGGAAAACACACGCTTCGTCATGGAGGGGCCCCTGCAGCTCTCCCAGCCCGCAGACGGACAGTGGGTGAAGAAGGGCAGTAAAGGCCTCAAGTTCCAGAACGTCCAGAGCCTGCTGATGGTTCGTACGCAGCGGCCTGGGGAGGGGCTGTCTCCGACGGACGGCGGGGCTATGGTGGAGCAGCAGGAGCACGGTGTGTGGGATGGTGTGATGGTGCTCATCAAAGACAAGAGCAGCGGCAAGTTCACTGTGCTCAGAGAGCCCATCCGCCTAGCCAACTGTGTGGTGTCGGCCGACCCTGACTGTGAGGACACCTTTGAGGTGCTGGATATACGGAAGGAGGCCTTTGTTTTCAGGGCATCTGACAAATCCCGCACGCAGCAGTGGTTCCGGCAGATCAAGAGGTATACCCGTGACCTGGGACCATGGAGGAAGAGGCGTAACGCGCTCCCCAATATCATGATAAACACAAACCAGGGCAGGTCCTGAGACTGAACCCTGGGGAACACTGTTTTACTCTTTGGCTGGATACCAGTGTAAATAGACGTACTACTCCTGCAAAAAGAACTGACCATGCTTCTGGATGGTGGACCAATTGTTTCTGAAGTTTTAGTGTGGGGCTTGTCTGAGACTTGTGAGGTTCCATGTTATGATGAGGATAGCACTTTTTTCTAAGAAAAACTACAAGTGCACCATATTGTAACGAAACGTATGAAGATATACACTGGACAAAAATATAAACGCAACATGCAACAATTTCAAAGATTTTACTGAGTTACAGTTCATATAAGGAAATCAGTCAATTGAAATGAATTAATTAGGCCCTAATCTATGGATTTCACATGACTGGGAATACAGATATGCATCTGTTGGTCACAGATACCTTTAAAAAAAAGGAAGGGGTGTGGATCAGAAAACCAGTATCTGATGTGACCACTATTTGCATCATGCAGCGCGACACATCTCCTTCGTATAGAGTTGATCAGGCTGTTGATTGTGGCCTGTGGAATGTTATCCCACTCCTCTTCAATGGCTGTGTGAAGTTCATCAAAAAGAAAGGAGGACCAAGACACTCTTCATATAATTAATTAAAATGCCTTTATTTGTATGGCATGTTCAATGGAAACAAAGTTTAAAAACTCAGATGCGAAGTTGCTGGATATTGGCGGGAACTGGAACACACTGTCGTACATGTCGATCCAGAGCATCCCAAACATGCTCAATGGGTGACATGTCTGGTGAGTATGCAGGCCATGGAAGAACTGGTACATATTCAGCTGAATTGTGTACGGATCCTTGCGACATGGGGCCATGCATTATCATGCTGAAACATGAGGTGATGGCGGCGGATGAATGGCACGACAATGGGCCTCAGGATCTCGTCACGGTATGTCTGTGCATTCAAATTGCCATCGATAAAATGCAATTGTGTTCGTTGTCCGTAGCTTATGCCTGTCCATACCATAACCCCACCGTCACCATGGGGCACTCTGTTCACAACGTTGACATCAGCAAACCGCTCTCCCACACGTCTGCCATCTGCCATCTGCCATCTGCCCAGCACAGTTGAAACCTGGATTCATCTGTGAAGAGCACACTTCTCCAGCGTGCCAGTGGCCATCGAAGGTAAGCGTTTTCCCACTGAAGTCAGTTACGACACCGAACTGCAGTCAGGTCAAGACCCTGGTGAGGACAAGCACGCAGATGAGCTTCCCTGAGACAGTTTCTGACAGTTTGTGCAGAAATTATTCGGTTATGCAGACCCACAGTTTCATCAGCTGTCCGGGTGGCTGGTCTCTGACGATCCCGCAGGTGAAGAAGCCGGATGTGGAGGTCCTGATCTGACATGTGGTTTGCGGTTGTGATACTGCCAAATTCTCTAAAATGATGTTGGAGGTGGCTTATGGTAGAGAAATGAACATTCAATTCTCTGGCAACAGCTCTGGTGGACATTCCTGCAGTCAGCATGCCAATTGCATGCTCCCTCAAAACGTGAGACATCTGTTGCTTTGTGTTGTGTCACAAAACTGCACATTTTAGAGTGGACTTTTATTGTCCCCAGCACAAGGTGCACCTGTGTAATGATCATACTGTTTAATCAGCTTCTTGATATGCCACACGTGTCAGGTGGATGGATTATCTTGGCAAAGGAGAAATGCTCACTAACAGGGATGTAAACAAATTTGTGCAAAAATTTGAGAGAAATAAGGTTTTTGTGCGTATGGAAAATATCTGGAATCTTTTATTTGAGCTCATGAAACATTGGACCAACACTTTACATGTTGCGTTTATATTTTTGTTCAGTGTAGTTCTTAGCTTCTGTCAAAAAAACGATCAGCCACTTGGATAACCAAAAAGGAGACTTGGTTGGTTGGGAACACTGCCGGCCTTGATTGTCAAAACGGTTTGCTCTTGAAGAAAGATAAGTGTTTTCATATACTGACTAACAAGGTGTCTGTGTTGAAAAGCATGGTTGAAGTTGATGATTGAAAAACAATTAAAATGATTACTCTGTAGTGTTCATGAAAATGCACAAATGAGTGAAAAACTATGTTAAGTTATACAATGGAGACGTGGACTACAGCTCAGTAAAAAAAAGACAGGAACTTTAGTTTTCATTTACCTGACCAAGGTAAGTCAAAAGCACTGGGCTCCTCCCTCTTTTATTTTTTGCCCTCTGTGTCAGTAGCACTGTCCACTGCCAGGAGAGAAGAGCAGCTATACGGCATCCATATAAGAAAGTCACTCAGTTGTCAGACAAAACTCCCTAATACCCCATGAGACTTCCTACTATGGATGCCAGGCAGACAGTGTCTGTCAGACACATTGGGTGGACATACTTATATCACTGGGCTGGGTTCAAGTCACAAAGCAGCAATAATTTGTGCAATTTTTGCTATTTATTTTTGTTTCTTCACATCTGGTCAGACTTTGTAATTGTGGTAAATCGAGAGCTTATTATCCCACCTATGAGTGGCAGTGATGTTATAGACACAAATGCGCTACAGAGGTTAAGACCCTAGAATAATGTGCACTTTAACTTCAATTCTAGGCCTGGTTTTGCCCGTACCAGTATTTTCAACTGCTTATTCAAACTCTCAAAGCCTTTACCTGATACTGAATGTGGTAGTAGAGCATGGCCAAAGTGGAGGTGGAAAGGCCTCAAACACTGGTTGGTCAACCTGGACCATGAGTTAAGTAGCTAAAGCGAACAGTAGCTCCACTCAAATGTCCCCACAGTGCGCTGTTCCACGACAAGCAGATGGGGAAATTATGAGCTTTTGTGCCTTGGGTATTTATTTCACTCTAAATTAACAAAAAGTATTTGTTCTGTTGTCAGTCACAGTAATGTTAATAAAATGTTGAGGATCTGGAAATGGTCACAGAGTCAGACTGCCCTCTGCCCCTAGGTAGCAGAAGTTACATATAGCCTGGTTATACCAGTCTGAACACTGCATTTACCAATCTGGATGCCAGAATAGACCTTACAGGCAATACTTATCACTCCATCTGGCTACTAGTGTTACTACATTATTACATCATAGTTTACCTGAGCCCTTATCTCAAGTGTGACTTCCCTACTTCTAACATGTGTTTTTGTGTCGGATGTTTTTGAATCTGATGGTTCTTCTTTCTGTTTGATGCACTTTATAATTAAGACTACAAACTAGATCCAGAGAATGGTGTGACTGTCACTCTCCAACAACGCTACAATGGCTTGCGAAAGTATTCACCCCCCTTGGCATTTTTTATATTTTGTTGCCTTACAACCTGGAATTAAAATTGATTTTGGGGGGGGTTGTATCATTTCATTTACACAAGATGCCTACCACTTTGAAGGATGCAAAATATATTTTTTTGTGAAACAAACAAGAAATAAGACAAAAAAACAGAACTTGAGCGTGCATAACTATTCACTCCCCCGAAGTCAATACTTTGTAGAGCCAGCTTTTGCAGCAATTACAGCTGCAAGTCTCTTGTGGTATGTCTCTATAAGCTTGGCACATCTAGCCACTGGGATTTTTGCCCATTCTTCAAGGCAAAACTGTTCCAGTTCCTTCAAGTTGGATGGGTTCCGCTGGTGTACAGCAATCTTTAAGTCATACCACAGATTCTTAATTGGATTGAGGTCTGGGCTTTGACTAAACCATTCCAAGACATTTAAATGTTTCCCTTAAACCACTCAAGTGTTGCTTTAGCAGTATGCTTAGGGTCATTGTCCTGTTGGAAGGTGAACCTCCGTCCCAGTCTCAAATCTCTGGAAGACTGAAACAGGTTTCCCTCAAGAATTTCCCTGTATTTAGCGGCATCCATCATTCCTTCAATTCTGACTAGTTTCCCAGTTCCTGCCATTGAAAAACATCCCCACAGCATGATGCTGCCACCACCATGCTTCACTGTGGGGATGGTGTTCTCGGGGTGATGAGAGGTGTTGGGTTTGCGCCACACATAGCGTTTTCCTTGATAGCCAAAAAGCTAAATTTTTGTCTCATTTGACCAGAGTACCTTCTTCCATATGTTTGGGGAGTCTCCCACATGGCTTTTGGCCAACACCAAACGTGTTTGCTTATTTTTATCTTTAAGCAATGGCTTTTTTTCTGGCCACTCTTCCGTAAAGCCCAGCTCTGTGGAGTGTACGGCTTAAAGTGTTCCTATGGACAGATACTCCAATCTCCGCTGTGGAGCTTTGCAGCTCCTTCAGGGTTATCTTTGGTCTCTTTGTTGCCTCTGATTAATGCCCTCCTTGCCTGGTCTGTGAGTTTTGGTGGGCGGCCCTCTCTTGGCAGGCTTGTTGTGGTGCCATATTCTTTCCATTTTTTTATAATAGATTTAATGGTGCTCTGTGGTATGTTCAAAGTTTCTGATATTTTTTTATAACCCAACCCTGATCTGTACTTCTCCACAACTTTGTCCCTGACCTGTTTGGAGAGCTCCTTGATCTTCATGGTGCCCCTTGCTTAGTGGTGTTGCAGACTCTTGGGCCTTTCAGAACAGGTGTATATATACTGAGATCATGTGACAGATCATGTGACACTTAGATTGCACACAGGTGGACTTTATTTAACTAATTAGGTGACTTCTGAAGGTAATTGGTTGCACCAGATCTTATTTAGGGGCTTCATAGCAAAGGGGGTGAATACACATGCATGCACCACTTTTCCGTAATGTATTTTTTTGCATTTTTTGAAACAAATTATTTTTTGCATTTCACTTCAGCAATTTGGACTATTTTGTGTATGTCCATTACATGAAATCCAAATAAAAATCCATTTAAATTACAGATTGTAATGCAACAAAATAGGAAAAACGCCAAGGGGGATGAATACTTTTGCAAGGCATTGTATCTGCAGTTCATGAATTCAAAAGCTTTATTCTGTCTGTTGTATTGTTTATTTAAAGAACTCTTTATGTTAGGGAAACGTATAAGACCCCAGCTGACTACATACAGCAGGTCAAGGCAATACTTATCAACCAAATCTAACCTATGTATACTGTTCAGTCTGATTAGGTTTAGTCCAGGAGTAGCACAGGTCAATGAGGTAGTTAATCTACTTTGGGGCAGAGAATGGTGTACAGAGTAGACTACTGCCTATCTCGTACTGTTCATCACCTTCCAATGGCGTTACCACTGTTACAATCATAGAATTAGAATCTCATTATATTTCTAGAACCCCAATCTATTACTATGGTTAGAATTCTTTCAGCTTCCATCTTGTTTCACTAAATTATTACTACCGTACAGTATATGAGAAGACTGATGCTGTGTAACAGTTTGAAAATACCCTTTTCAATATCCTAGACCTGCTGAACTGTCAAATGTTTTTCCTCTGTATTTTAAAGACCTAATGTAATATTTCCTTTATGTAAGATATTGTGAATTATATTAAAAAATGACATGTTAAATACATATGTCATTGTACATAACCCATTTCCACTTATTGCTATCCATTGGCATCCACTGTGTCTTGAGGTAAGTGATATTCTGAAATACTGAACAAGGTGTTCTCTTATGCAAATGAGGCTTGGTTCATTCAGGAAAGGTACATGGCAATTGCAATTACAGTGGCTTGCAAAAGTATTCATCCCCCTTGATATTTTTCCTATTTTGTTGCCTTACAACCTGGAATTAAAGTGGATTTTTTGGGGGGGTTGTATCATTTGATTTACACAACATGCCTACCACTTTGAAGATGCAAAATATTTATTCTTGTGAAACAAACAAGAAATAAGACAAAAAAACAGAACTTGAGCGTGCATAACTATTCACCCCCCCAAAGTCAATACTTTGTAGAGGCACCTTTTGCAGCAATCACAGCTGCAAGTCTCTTGGGGTATGTCTCTATAAGCTTGGCACATCTAGCCACTGGGATTTTTACCCATTCTTCAAGGCAAAACTGCTCCAGCTCCTTCAAGTTGGATGGGTTCCACTGGTGTACAGCAATCTTTAAGTCATACCACAGATTCTCAATTGGATTGAGGTCTGGGCTTTGACTAGTTTCAGATCTTTTTTTATAACCCAACCCTGATCTGTACTTCTCCACAACTTTGTCCCTGACCTGTTTGGAGAGCTCCTTGGTCTTCAAGGCGCTGCTTCCTTGGTGGTGCCCCTTGCCTAGTGGTGTTGCAGACTCTGAGGCCTTTCAGAACAGGTGTATATATACTGAGATCATGTGACACGTAGATTGCACACAGGTGGACATTATTTATCTAATTATGTGACTTCTGAAGGTAATTGGTTGCACCAGATCTTATTTAGGGGCTTCATACAAAGTGGGTGAATACATATGCACGCACCACTTTTCCGTTATTTACAGTGAGGGAAAAAAGTATTTGATCCCCTGCTGATTTTGTACGTTTGCCCACTGACGAAGAAATTATCAGTCTATCATTTTAATGGTAGGTTTATTTGAACAGTGAGAGACAGAATAACAACAACAAAATCCAGAACAACACATGTAAAAAATGTTATAAATTGATTAGCATTTTAACGAGGGAAATAAGTATTTGACCCCCTCTCAATCAGAAAGATGTCTGGCTCCCAGGGGTCTTTTATACAGTTAACGAGCTGAGATTAGGAGCACACTCTTAAAGGGAGTGCTCCTAATCTCAGTTTGTTACCTGTATAAAAGACACCTGTCCACAGAAGCAATCAATCAATCAGATTCCAAACTCTCCACCATGTCCAAGACCAAAGAGCTCTCCAAGGATGTCAGGGACAAGATTGTAGACCTACACAAGGCTGGAATGGGCTACAAGACCATTGCAAAGCAGCTTGGTGAGAAGGTGACAACAGTTGTTGCGATTATTCGCAAATGGAAGAACAACAAAAGAACTGTCAATCTCCCTCGGCCTGGGGCTCCATGCAAGATCTCACCTCGTGGAGTTGAAATGATCATGAGAACAGTGAGGAATCAGCCCAGAACTACACAGGAGGATCTTGTCAATGATCTCAAGGCAGCTGGGACCATAGTCACCAAGAAAACAAAAGGTAACACACTACGCCGTGAAGGACTGAAATCCTGCAGCGCCCGCAAGGTCCCCCTGCTCAAGAAAGCACATATACAGGGCCGTCTGAAGTTTGCCAATGAACATCTGAATGATTCAGAGGAGAACTGGGTGAAAGTGTTGTGGTCAGATGAGACCAAAATCGAGCTCTTTGGCATCAACTTAACTCGCCATGTTTGGAGGAGGAGGAATGCTGCCTATGACCCCAAGAACACCATCCCCACCGTCAAACATGGAGGTGGAAACATTATGATTTGGGGGTGTTTTTCTGCTAAGGGGACAGGACAACTTCACCGCATCAAAGGGACGATGGACGGGGCCATGTACCGTCAATTCTTGGGTGAGAACCTCCTTCCCTCAGCCAGGGCATTGAAAATGGGTCATGGATGGGTATTCCAGCATGACAATGACCCAAAACACACGGCCAAGGCAACAAAGGAGTGGCTCAAGAAGAAGCACATTAAGGTCCTGGAGTGGCCTAGCCAGTCTCCAGACCTTAATCCCATAGAAAATCTGTGGAGGGAGCTGAAGGTTCGAGTTGCCAAACGTCAGCCTCGAAACCTTAATGACTTGGAGAAGATCTGCAAAGAGGAGTGGAACAAAATCCCTCCTGAGATGTGTGCAAACCTGGTGGCCAACTACAAGAAACGTCTGACCTCTGTGATTGACAACAAGGGATTTGCCACCAAGTACTAAGTCATGTTTTGCAGAGGGGTCAAATACTTATTTCCCTCATTAAAATGCAAATCAATTTATAACATTTTTGACATGCGTTTTTCTGATTTTTTTTGTTGTTATTCTGTCTCTCACTGTTCAAATAAACCTACCATTAAAATCATAGATTGATCATGTCTTTGTCAGTGGGCAAACGTACAAAATCAGCAGGGGATCAAATACTTTTTTCCCTCACTGTATTTTTTAGAATTTTTTGAAACAAGTAATTTTTTTCATTTCACTTCACCAATTTGGACTATTTTGTGTATGTCCATTACATGAGATCCAAATAAAAATCAATTTAAATTACAGGTTGTAATGCAACAAAATAGGAAAAACACCAAGGGGGATGAATACTTTTGCAAGGCACTGTAGCATGTTGTTTGGACAGAAGTCTCCCTTTTCAGTGAAAAGTGCTTCTTGGACATCAACTAGGACAAAAAAAATAATATATACATAGTAGTATGTAGAAATATTTATTTGTAACATTTTCTAATTCATCAAAAATACACAATATTCCTTTAAATCAGGTGGAATTGTTTGTAAGGAGTCACAAATAAAAAAAAGAACAAAGTACAACAATACAAAAAATTATATTTACTATAATTCAACTACAGTAAGGTACATATGCAGTAGATGCATGGAGTGGCCCTAACAATGTATCAAAATCTATATTTTAAGACAGAAAGCTTTTCCATGAATGAAGTACAGTATTTTCCTCCGTCTCTAGCTGACACTGCCATGTCTGCTTTGAGGAGAATGCCGTTCTAACCTGAATGGGGATAGATCTCAATTGTATTTCCTTGATTCCTCATATCCTTTCTCCTCACCTTCTCACATGCAACGAATACAACAGGCATAGACTTTACTGTGAAATGCTTACTTACGAGGGGGTGTGGCAGATATCCAATTTGTAAGTCGCTCTGGATAAGAGCGTCTGCTAAATGATGTAAATGTAAATATCAAAACTCTTCCGAGAACGACTCAGGTAGGATAGACATGACTATCTTCAACGAAAGGTGGCTATCGATGAGGGGAGGACACTTCCGTTCGCTTACTAACGAATTGACACCCTCCTCGACCACTTATTGGTTTCCGGGTCACGCAGAGGACGGAGGAGTCGAGGAGAGGATGGTCTTTCGCCCAAAAGAGAATCTCACTGTGATTAGTCTTGTCCTCTCCTCCTAGGAAGAACCTAAATTGCCCACTCCTCAAAACCCATTGGATGAGAAAGCCAGAGGTGTCGTCCCTCTGACCTTCTCCAATGGGTTTTGAGAAGGAGGCGAGGAGAAGGCAATTGAGCTTCTCCCCTAGTCTCCTTGCATCCCTCTGATGTTTTGTTTATTGGTTGTTTGAACATTTTGAGATATCAACCCTGAACAGAACAATCAGAGACCAAACTAGCTAAACGCAAATTACTGTCATATCAGGTGGCTTATGGCAGACAAATGGCACAAAATCATTATTTATTTGCTCATGAACTAAAAACAAAAACGTTTTAAACATGGTAGTTAACGCGTTCTCTTTTCTTCTGGGTGGAGATTTACACCCAGTCAGCACCCCCTTAAATGAAATTAACAACAATAATTCATACAGCAGTACAACATTTATGAACAGCAAAAAACACTGAAACATAATAACAGGCATATTACAGTATGATGTTGGACATTAAAGTGAACATTTCCAAACGCCAGTAATCAAAATGGAACAACCACTCCCCTTCAAACTGTGCCTCTATATCAAAGGCTTTCCAACCCCACTGACAAGACTGTCATTCATCACATGCACTTCTCCACACGCGCAAGTCTAACCTCCTAATTCTGCCATTCAGCAGGTCAAGACTCCACTGTCCCAGTTATGGAGAGGTCAGGTGCCAGCCTAGGGTTGAGCCCCAGTCCAACACCCTCCATCTCCACCACCACCCCCCTCAGCTCTACTTGTCGCCCCCAGCCTCCTGCTCTTTGGTCAGGCCGCGGATAGACAGGTCGTAGACCACCTCCTCTATCTTCTTCACGTCGTACTTGAGACCATCGTAGCGCTTCCTCAGGGGGTCGTTCTTGAGGTTGAGCAGGCGGAAGCCAGAGTCCAGCTCGTTGATGAAGTTGGAGATGCGGAGGGGGCGGCCATAGTCCCCTGCTGTGACGCTGTTCACCGCCAGGCGAGACTAGAGAGGACAGACACAGATGATTTTATACATGTAAATAATCCATCCAAAAAGTAATCATATATTAGCGAAAAAAAACATGTACATTTTGCATAAACCAATGTATTGATATATTAAAATGGTATTGTCTGATGTAATATAATTTAAGAAGCCACAATTCATTCTCACCAGTTCACTGGCCATGATCAGCACACCTGCCAGGTAATCCTCAACATCCAGGTGGAATCCCTTCTCTCTCACCACCTCGACTGCAAGAAATAGGGAAAATGTATGACCACCACAGCACACTACCTGACGGCTGATTGACTGTCTGAGAGGACAGTCTGCGAATGCACCCATTGCCTTGAAAAAAGTTAAACTCAAGGCAATGGGTGCATTCGTATTAGCTTGCCTAGTGCACATGGTGGGCAGAGATTTACCAATGGAATGGTCTAAAATATTCAAACTCCATCCACCGGGGCACCAGGAAAGCTAAAAAAAGGCACCGAAATGAACTGATACCTACTTCCTAGTATTTGTGCCACTTCATCACGTGTCACCAGAGACTCACTCTCCAGGTAGACCACGAACGCTGCCAGGAAGGCCAGGCGCTGCAGAACAAACCTCCAGTGCTCATGGAACCTAGAAGCAGAGTGGAGGATGGAAAATGACGTGTTAGTTTGTCCTTTCAATAACAAGGAGAGAAGACACAGACAATATCACTCCATAACTTCACGTGGTAATACAGATACTTGAAATGTCCCTTGAATTTCATTCTGTTGACCGGAAACTGTGAATAAGTAGTTGCGAATAAGTAGCCAACTTCAGATTCACCCATGTGTAGGGCCTACCTGTAGTACTGCTCCACTGGGAACTTGGTTTTGAGTTCTCCAAGGTGCGTCCTGACTGTACAAAACAGTTCCTTGGCCTTTGCGCACTTACTGGGAACTTGTGTGACAGACAGGGGGACAAGAAAGAGATGTTTATGTAGCTACCTGTAGTACTGTTCCAGGGGGAATTTGGTTTTGAGCTCTACAAAGTACATCTGGACTGTGCTTAACAGTTCAAGAGCAATTACACACTTACTGGGAACTAGTGTGACAGGACAAAACAGAAACAGTTATGTCAAGGTGATGGAGACCTGCAAAGCAATGAGTCAGTCAGGAAGGTAAGCAATCATTTGTGATAGTCCAGCCTCGTATTCACTGCTTTAAACAGAAGAAAACAGTGAGGACTACCTTAACTGGTTACAAAACGTTTAGCTACGGTGCACTAATTAATAACTAACTTACACCCCATGTGATTGGGCACTCACTCTCTTTGAAGCCAGATGGTTGATGGACACTTTGGAGCAGGGTCAGGATCTCCCTCGCCGTCTGTTCCAGAACCTGTACCACTTTTTTTATGTCCTGCAAGAGAACATCCGCCGTTAGTTAGCAAGACATCTGTATTAGTTATGATTTTGAAAAAACGAAATGCATGCATGTGTGTCCTATCAGCGGCCCTGACGTTAGTTAGCTAGCTAACTTATATATCAAATGTCTGCAAAACATACATCGTGCACAGTGTTTTCCATACAGTGCATTTCTAAATGGATATTTTGTTAAATTCCTCACGTTCAATGCAAACCTTACTGACTGTATAACTGACTGCGAGTCAATTGCTAGCTTTGCAGTTAGCTAGTTGCGGTTCGGTGCTAGCTCGATTTACAAAAACATTAGCAGTTTGTTGATTGATTAACATTACCTCTCTTATTTCTTGATCCGCACTCAGAAAAGCCTGAATGTAGCTGAACATTTCCGTGACAGACATATTACACAAATTATTGTATTTTGCAAAACGATATGCTAGTTTGCTTCTTTCTGCACAATGAATCAAAATAGTTGGTAGTTAAATCCCAGAGGCGCAACATCGCGAGACTTCTGGGAACGCTTGCGAAACAGACCAAGCAGACCAGGTCCGGATTTGGGGTTTGAGCAGTCAATGAGAGAAGTGAAAAAGTATTCCTTAGTTGTTCATTTCTCGAAATCTAAAGGTACGATCTAGATTCGAGCCAATGTCTTAAGTAGTTTAGCATGTTATTACCCCAGCCTCGTGAAAGTGACACGTTTTAATTTGTCAAAAACATATTTAGTGCCTGACTTGACGGCTTGCACATGCGCAGTTTGGCGCGAGACGACTGTTGCCAAAGATAATGGACATACTCCGCGTTAACAATTTTTTTATTTTTTTATTTCACCTTTATTTAACCAGGTAAGCCAGTTGAGAACAAGTTCTCATTTACAACTGCGACCTGGCCAAGATAAAGCAAAGCAGTGCGATAAAAACAACAACACATAGTTACATATGAGGTAAAACATAAAGTCAAAAATACAACAGAAAATATATAAACAGTGTGTGCAAATGTAGCAAGATATGGAGGTAAGGCAATAAATAGGCTATAGTGCAAAATAAATACAATTAGTATTAACACTGGAATGATAGATGTGCAAGAGATGATGTGCAAATAGAGATACTGGGGTGCAAAATAGCAAAATAAATAACAATATGGGGATGAGGTAGTTGGGTGGGCTAATTTCAGAAGGGCTGTGTACAGGTGCAGTGATCGGTAAGGTGCTCTGACAACTGATGCTTAAAGTTAGTGAGGGAGATAAGAGTCTCCAGCTTCAGAGATTTTTGCAAATCGTTCCAGTCATTGGCAGCAGAGAACTGGAAGGAATAGCGGCCAAAGGAGGTGTTGGCTTTGGGAATGACCAGTGAGATATACCTGCTGGAGCGCATACTACGGGTGGGTGTTGCTATGGTGACCAATGAGCTAAGATAAGGCGGGGATTTGCCTAGCAGTGATTTATAGATGGCCTGGAGCCAGTGGGTTTGGCGACGAATATGTATTGAGGACCAGCCAACAAGAGCGTACAGGTCACAGTGGTGGGTAGTATATGGGGCTTTGGTGACAAAACGGATGGCACTGTGATAGACTACATCCAATTTGTAGTCTATTTGTAGAGTGTTGGAGGCTATTTTGTAAATGACATCGCCGAAGTCAAGGATCGGTAGGATAGTCAGTTTTACGAGGGCATGTTTGGCAGCATGAGTGAAGGAGGCTTTGTTGCGAAATAGGAAGCAGATTCTAGATTTAGTTTTGGATTGGAGATTCTTAATGTGAGTCTGGAAGGAGAGTTTACGGTCTAACCAGACACCTAGGTATTTGTAGTTGTCCACATACTCTAGGTCAGACCCGTCCAGAGTAGTGATTCTAGTCGGGTGGGCGGGTGCCAGCAGCGTTTGATTGAAGAGCATGCATTTAGTTTTACTAGTGTTTAAGAGCAGTTGGAGGCTACTGAAGGAGTGTTGTATGGCATTGAAGCTTGTTTGGAGGTTTGTTAACACAGTGTCCAATGAAGTTCCAGATGTATATAAAATGGTGTCGTCTGCGTAGAGGTGGATCTGAGAGTCACCAGCAGCAAGAGCGACATCATTGATATACACAAAAAAAAGAGTCGGCCCAAGAATTGAACCATGTGGCACCCCCATAGAGACTGCCATAGGTCCAGACAACAGGCCCTCCGATTTGACACATTGAACTCTATCTGAGAAGTAGATGGTGAACCAGGCGAGGCAGTCATTTGAGAAACCAAGGCTATTTAGTCTGCCAATAAGAATGCGGTGGTTGACAGAGTCGAAAGCCTTGGCCAGGTCGATGAAGACGGCTGCACAGTACTGTCTATTATCGATCGCGGTTATAATATCGTTGGAAATCGTTTTCCACAAAGCGAGAATGCGGTCTGCCTATCCTTTCTTGGGATTGGTGGATACATCTCATTATTGTAATCCTGGTTTGAATATTCGATGAGGGTTGTTAACCGCCTGTATTCAATGGAGAGAGACGCTATGATACTAGCCTCATGTCATGAATATGCATAGCCATCTCGAGACAACTCCGATATAAAGTGTTTTTTCTCAAAATTGCCAAGATGTCTACTTATATCAGTACACTCGTAACAATTTAAGCATTACGAAACTTATATTAGATCAAATAAACATCACATAGCAAATAAGCCATTCATTTTTGTGTTTAACAAATTCGACACTCATTGACCTCCATACAAAAACTCCTTGCTTGGTGGGCGAAAAAATGCCACCTGATCTCTGCCATTACCCAATGCGTGCGCATGGGTCCTTCGTAAATGTGTCGCATTGAGATGTCATAATTTTTCTACATCATCGATTGTTCACCCGTTCTTATTATTGCCGCATTCACGTTCTAGTCGGAACTAGGAAAGTCATACATTCCGAGTTTCCTAGTTCCGACTAGCACATGAACGCGGCATATAGAATATAGAATTGGCATATAGAATTTCTCCTTTGCCAAGATAATCCATCTACCTGACAGGTGTGGCATATCAAGAAGCTGATTGAACAGCATGCTCATTACACAGGTGCACCTTGTGCAGGGAACAATAAGGCCACTCTAAAATGTGCAGTTTTGTCACACAACACAATGCCACAGAGGTGTCTCAAGTTTTGAGGGAGCGTGTAATTGCCATGCTGACTGCAGGAATGTCCACCAGAGCTGTTGCCAGAGAATTGAATGTTAATTTCTCTACCATAAGCCGCCTCCAACGTCGTTTTAGAGAATTTGGCAGTACATCCAACCGGCCTCACAACTGCAAACCACGTGTATGGCGTCGTGTGGACGAGTGGTTTGCTGACGTCAACGTTGTGAACAGAGTGCCCCATGGTGGCGGTTGGGTTATGGTATGGGCAGGTAGCTTAGTGGTTAAGAGCGTTGTGCCAGTAACCGAAAGGTCGCTGGTTGTAATCCCCGAGCCAACTAGGTGAAAAATCTGTCGATGTGCCCTTGAGCAAGGCACTTAACCCTAATTGCTCCTGTAAGTCGCTCTGGATAAGAGCGTCTGCTAAATGACTAAAATCTAAATCTAAAATCATATAGCACAATGTTTTTTTTACTGCAGTTCCAAATGTCGTCACTAGTTACCACAGCCACAAAGTCATAAACCTCGCCTATTTCTACAATTTATCTTCTTAAAATTTGATTTTAAACCTAAACCTAACCCTAACCTCAACCACACTGCTAACCTTATGCCTAACCTTAAATTAAGACAAACATATTTTTGGGGGGTTTTCATGAATTTGTAGCCAATTTTGACGTTCAAATCAAATCAAATCAAATTATATTTGCCACATGCGCCGAATACAACAGGTGTAGACATTACCATGAAATGCTTACTTACAGCCCTTAAACCAACAATACATTTATTTCTTAATTAAAAAAGTAAAATAAAACAACAACAACAAAAAAGTGTTGAGAAAAAAAGAGCAGAAGTAAAATAAAATAACAGTAGGGAGGCTATATACAGGGGGGTACCGGTGCAGAGTCAATGTGCGGGGGCACCGGCTAGTTGAGGTAGTTGAGGTAATATGTACATGTGGGTAGAGTTAAAGTGACTATGCATAAATAATTAACAGAGTAGCAGCAGCGTAAAAAGATGGGGTGGGGTTGCAATAGTCCGGGTAGCCATGATTAGCTGTTCAGGAGTCTTATGGCTTGGGGGTAGAAGCTGTTGAGAAGCCTTTTGGACCTAGACTTGGCACTCCGGTACCGCTTGCCGTGCGGTAGCAGAGAGAACAGTCTATGACTAGGGTGGCTGTAGTCTTTGACAATTTTGAGGGCCTTCCTCTGACACCGCCTGGTATAGAGGTCCTGGATGGCAGGAAGGTTGGCCCTAGTGATGTACTGGGCCGTACGCACTACCCCTCTGTAGTGCCTTGCGGTCGGAGGCCGAGCAGTTGCCATACCAGTCGGTGATGCAACCAGTCAGGATGCTCTCGATGGTGCAGCTGTAGAACTTTTTGAGGATCTGAGGACCCATGCCAAATCTTTTCAGTCTCCTGAGGGGGAATAGGCTTTGTCGTGCCCTCTTCACGACAGTCTTGGTGTGTTTGGACCATGTTAGTTCGTTGGTGATGTGGACAACAAGGAACTTGAAGCCCTCAACCTGTTCCACTACAGCCCCGTCGATGAGAATGGGGGCGTGCTCAGTCCTCTTTTTTTTCCTGTAGTCCACAATCATCTCCTTTGTCTTGGTCACGTTGAGGGAGAGGTTGTTATCCTGGCACCACACGGCCAGGTCTCTGACCTCCTCCCTATAGGCTGTCTCATCGTTGTCAGTGATCAGGCCTACCACTGTTGTGGATCCAGTTGCAGAGGGAGGCGTTTAGTCCCAGGATCCTTAGCTTAGTGATGAGCTTTGAGGGCACTATGGTGTTGAACGCTGAGCTGTAGTCAATGAATAGCATTCTCACGTAGGTGTTCCTCTTGTCCAGGTGGGAAAGGGCAGTGTGGAGTGCAATAGAGATTGCATCATCTGTGGATCTGTTGGGGCGGTGTGCAAATTGGAGTGGGTCTAGGGTTTCTGGGATAATGGTGTTGATGTGAGCCATGACCAGCCTTTCAAAGCAAGTCATGGCTACAGACGTCAGTGCTACGGGTCGGTAGTCATTTAGGCAGGTTATCTTAGTGTCCTTGGGCACGGGGACTATGGTGGTCTGCTTGAAACATGTTGGTATTACAGACTCAGTCAGGGACATGTTGAAAATGTCAGTGAAGACACTTGCCAGTTGGTCAGTACATGCTTGGAGTACACGTCCTGGTAATCCGTCAGGCCCTGCGGCCTTGTGAATGTTGACCTGCTTAAAAGTCTTACTCACATCGGCTACGGAGAGCGTGATCACATAGTCATCCGGAACAGCTGGTACTCTCATGCATGCTTCAGTGTTGCTTGCCTCGAAGCGAGCATAGAAGTGGTTTAGCTCGTCTGGTAGGCTTTTGTCACTGGGCAGCTCGCGGTTGTGATTCCCTTTGTAGTCTGTAATAGTTTTCAAGCCCTGCCACATCCGACGAGCGTCAGAGCCGGTGTAGTACGATTCAATCTTAGTCCTGTATTGACTCTTTGCCTGTTTGATGGTTCGTTGGAGGGCATAGCGGGATTTCTTATAAGCGTCCAGGTTAGAGTCCCGCTCCTTGAAAGTGACAGCTCTACCCTTTAACTCAGTGCGGATGTTGCCTGTAATCCATGGCTTCTGGTTGGGGTATGTACGTACGGTCACTGTGGGGACGACGTCATCGATGCACTTATTGATGAAGCCAGTGACTGATGTGGTGTACTATTTGTGGCTGTGTGCTATTTAGTGGAAACCAGTTTCCAAATTATCAAGATAATTAAAATGTATACATTGTACAATGTACATAAATTGCGGAATAATATGAAATATGAATATAACGAGAGGAAATATTTGTTGTGTTCATTTATTTGTCTCGAAGTAGAACACCTAAAAATCTAAAAGTACAATAGAAGCAAAAACATATTTCATATAATATCTCTGTTATTTCTGACCTTTTTATACATTATCAATATGAAAAACATCCATATCCACTAGATGGCAACCATAGTCCAGATTTTCAGTGAAGACAAATCCACTCAGCTTTATCCCCATTTTTCAGTTAGACAATAGCACCTCTGGTCTTTCGTTTAAGCATACCACTAATAAAAAAACATAACTGAACACTGATTCTTCGTATGTCTTGAATGTGATATTGTGTATTTAACCATTATTCATATACAAATATTTTTGAAAAACTGAATACATGCAGTGAAAAACATTTATGTAGCAAAACACAGCAGACAACTCTTGTAATACGACATAGTGAATACCTTGTTTCTACAAAGACCAAAGGAACCATATAAGTGCTTCAATTCACACAACACAAAGCCCTATTTGTGACACAGTCAGTAATGTTACAGCAATGTCTTTTCCATTGTTTGGTTGGTTACTCCTGGTTATTCTGTAGACTAGCCTATTAGCAGGCCATCACAGTGTGGCTGGATTCAAGGCATTCCCAGCCTCTGACAGACTATCTGCTGTTTTTTGAGGGTTCTGAGGTGTAGTATCCTTGTTCTTGGCTGCGGCTGCCTTGTCGCTCTGTGCTCGGATCAGTTTCTCTCTCTCTAAGGCTTTCTCCATCTCTGTGTAGTAGTCCAGGGCCTTACGCACCGGGTCTATGATGTGCTGCTGCAGGGGCACAGAGAGATAAGGGTTCTGGATATGTTTACACAAATATGGCAGCTAGGCAGTGCTTGAGTTGTGCAAGTGCCAACCAGTACAGAATACCGGCACGGCTGCACCTTGCATTTTCTACTGCTTGAGTAACGGCACCCTTTTTCACTCTATAATATTCACTCTCAAATATGAATGAGTACCAGTACCTTTTGATTCCACTTCATGCACAGCAGCTAGGGGATGAAGTTGCATTACAGTGAAGCTACATTAGTGTAGTGGTTGTAGACCGGGAGCTCTTACCTCCAGGCAGGGGAAAAGGTTAGCCAGCTCAATGAAGAGGGGTAAGAGGACAAAGCCGATGAAGCCTGTCTGAGAGGACGGCTTGGTCACCTTGTCCCTGTCCATGAACGGGGTGACAGGAAGACCCTCCAGCTTCTCCATGTCACTCTGAGGGAGGACAGTTGAGAGCAGGACTTAATTAGTATTACATTGTAGTAGGCTATTTCTATGATACACTGTAGCATACCATTTAGAATGAAGCAGTGTTTTAGCCACGCATTCTATGTTGTATGCTAGTAGTTATATTGGAACATAACCAATATCTGTGTTGTGGTGCTTAGTTACCTGGTTGTAGAACTCCTGCAGGAGGCAGTCCAACCAGGGCTCAGCCACGTCCATAGGACGTGCTTCGTTGGAGATGTCACTCACTTTGATCATGATCATCATCAGCTGGAGGGAGACAGGGGGATATACATTTCACTTTAATCCAGTCGGGAAGAGCCCCAGGCTGGTTCCCTATCAGCACTAGTAGATACCAAGATTCTCTCATCTGATGTTGCTAGGCAACATGGCTGTAGACTCCTATGGTACCATGGCAACATCTGACTAAAAAGGGACAGGGAGTACCAGGATGACATTTACGTGACACCTCATAAACACTGGGCTAAACATAGGACTATTTCATAAACATACTGTTTATTCATACTCTTTCTTACCACGTCTCTGTGGTCCTTGTTGCTGAAGTCGAAGACAGGCAGGATGGACTTGAACTTGTTCAGGATCTCGTTATGTCTCGTCATGTCAGTGGCCAGGATGCATCTAAGAATAAATGAAATGCCTTGAGTTGATGCACTCTCCACACATTACGGTTAGATCAAAGTAAACATATATTTGTGGTGGTGAAGAGAATGCGAATAAATACATTCTTACTTGATTATGCCCTCTCTTATCCGTTTATACTGTTCAGTTGTCAGATTTCTGAAAATGTTGTTTTCATTCTGTAAAAAGATAAACACTTTACTGTCATCTAAAAAGTTGACCCACACACACCATAGCCCAACTCCAGTTACCCATGCCAATACCACCCATACCTTCTCCAGGATCTCAAAAGCCACAGCACAGTGGTGGTTCTCAAGGGGGGAGATGTCATTGTAGCGCAGGGCCAGTTCAGTACGAGCATTTATCTGAAAGATAGAGCTGATAGTGAGCTATCAATTCACGAATGCAGGCACACACACACACACACACACACACACACACACACACACAACTGTATCTGTGGTGGTCAGATAGATAGGTCACCTGGTAAGCGTTGTTGTATCCCGTGTGGTCAAGGTCGTGACAGACTGCAGAGGTCAGCATGGTGAGCAGGTCAATGCTGTCAATCTTACTTTTCAGGTCCGTCAGCCAGATCAGCCCGTACATCTATCAGAGAATAAAGAATCGCAAGAGGAGCAGTCCAGAGAGAACACAGCTCAATGATGGATAATTGCTATAACATGAATCCACACAAATTATATTAATACAAAACATTGACATTTGTTTTTGTTTAATGCAATGTCTTAACCGGCAAACCTCTGAATGATTATATTGAGTCTATTTCTTAAATCGGTTGAGGGGCCTGGATGTGCTAACCAATCAGGGTTTAGGGTGATTGGATAATTTGATGATTGCACAAAGGAATGGGACTCTACATGATTGCCCCTGACGACCCTCTTTTTCTCTCTCTTTCACACACACACACACACACACACACACACACACACACACACACACCCACCATCTGGGTGACACAGAAGCAGTGTTTGAAGTTGTGGAAGGGGATGTTGTTGTAGCGTTTGTACACCTCATACAGGAACTGGTGCAGCACCTCAGGCTCAATGTTAAAGGTGGCGATGAAGTCCAGGTCTGTGTACATGACCTGCAGTAGAACCATGATCTCTGCATCCTCCCACTGCCTGCACACACATAGCAGGACAAGTCAAGGGTCAAGGGTCAAATCATTAATTTTTAGGAGGTCATAGCGGTACTAAGTGTAACCTACTGTATGTTTCATATGTAGCAATAACCACTTTCATGTGCCCTTTAGTGCCCTGGCCAAGGGTTGATAAATATGCTAAAGTGATGGATTAATAGATTTCTGGACGCAGTAGCTGCAGATAAACTGCCATTTTGACTAATCTCTGTACGGGTCTAACAAACAGTTACCTGGAATAATTAATCATGTTCGCTCAAAGAACAGTTTTGAAAGTGGTCCTAGTGTAAATGTCACAAAAATATGGGTTCTTGTATGGTAGCTTTAGTTTTTTCCCCAAGTGGCCAATATATATTCCCTTTTTTGAAGTGAGGCCTCCATCTTGTTATGTTAGTTCTAAAAGGCCCTGAAGTAATACTTAACCAAACTGGACTGAAAGCTGTGACGTGCATGTCGTCCACATAATGCATCCTTCAAAAGCGCCTGTGTTAATGAAGCTTGTTATGAAGACCTCCTTTTGATTGGCAAACCCATAGCAGACAGCCATTCATATTGATATGAGCCTGTAGGACAGATGAAAGGGGTGAATAACCCCATCCTCTTCAGAGGTGCTGGCCGCCCGGCTCCCTGTCTCTCCCTGTCTCTCTTTTGAAGCAGCAGGTGCAGATGCTGTTTGTTTATCACACCACAGAGACATTGCTCAACCCTCTCACCTCCCACGCACAACCAGCACTCACAGGACCCTGTCTGTAGTCTCTCTGTAACTCCTACTGTGTAAGAAAGTCCATTAGTACATTTTCTAAGGAAAGTGGAAAAAAGGCAAATAGATGGGGAACTCACCAGTTGTCAAAAGTTGGGGTCTTGAGGTACTGTCTGACTTCCTCTGATACCTCCAGGGAACTATGGAGAATAGAAAATTACTATTCTGTTATTTTCATCTCAAATTTTTAGAACATGATATCCAAATTGTGATCTCAATTGCAACACCACTTTCACGACTTCCGCCGAGGCTGCCTCCCCTCCTTGTTCGGGCAGGCTTCGGCGTTCGTCGTCACCGGCTTACTAGCCACTGCCACTCCATATATCATCATTCCATTTGTCTTGTCTTGTTAATTACACACACCTGGTTCTTATCCCCTCATTAGTCCATGTATAAGTGTTCCCTCTGCCCCCCTTGTCCTTGTGGGTGATTTGTTATTTGTGAGAGTAGTGTAGCTCGGTAGAGCTCCTCACACTTTGCATTGCCGGGGTAGATATGTCCCCTGTGCCTGTATATTATTGGAGTATCCCTTTCCGTGTTTTGCCAGGGTAGATAGTTTCCCCTGTGCCTGTTTTCGTGTGTCGCTATCCAGCGCTATTTGTGTACGATGGAATAAACTCTGATTTCAGTGATTACCCTCCTGCGCCTGACTCCTTCTATAATATGCCATTTAGCAGACGCTTTTATCCAAAGCGACTTACAGTCATGTGTGCATACACAGGTATGGGTGGTCCCGGGGATCGAACCCACTACCCTGGCGTTACAAGCACCATGCTCTACCACCCGCTATGGAGTCAGCGGGAGAAGAGTGCATGCCTGGAGTCGTGGCACGGGTCCAGGAGCATTCCACGATGCTGGCCAGCTTCGAGACCAGCTGGCCAACCGGATCCAGTCACCTACACCCCAGCACCCGGAGAGATCCAGATATCCCAACCATGGGCGTTCGACGGGACGGCGGCGCTCTGCCAAGGATTCCTCCTCCAACTGGAGCTTTACTTCTCCAGCATCAGGCCGGCGCCATCGGAGCGGGAGAAGGTGTCCGTCCTCATTTCCTGCCTCTCTGGGAAAGCCCTGGAGTGGGCCAACGCGGTTTGGAATGAAGGAGGAGCCACGTTGGAGGACAACGGGGAGTTCGCTCGCCTCTTTCGGGCAGTCTTCGATCACTGCCCGAGGGTCAAGAGGCGGTCGAGCGGCTGATCCACCTGAGGCAGGGGATGAGGACCGCAAAGGACTTCGCGTTGGAGTTTCGGACTCTGGCAGCGGGGTCCGGGTGGAACGAGCGGGCCCTAATCAACCATTTCCGGTGCCATCTGCGGGAGGACGTCCGACGGGAGCTAGCCTGCCGGGACACCATGTTGTCTTTCACAAAACTGGTGGACATGGCCATCCGTTTGGACAACCTGCTGGCAGCCAGAGGACGTCCTGGTAGGGGTCTGCCCGTTTCCACCCCGGATGACTCGGATCCTGAGCTGATGGAGCTGGGTGGAGCCGCCGTCCGAGAGAGTGGAGGACGACAGCGACAGTGCCACTCTGGTGGCACGAAGGGACAGTACACCACACGTCGTAGTCAACGCTCTTTTGGGCCTGGAGGCGGCAGGCAGGGCACTCTCGCATCACCCCAGGTATCGAACACCCACACTCGTTCAGAGCCTGCTGCACACTGTACCCTACCTATCCACTTTCCCGATCACATGGTAGTTCCCCAGTGTAAGGCGCTAGTCGATTCAGGCGCAGCTGGGAACTTTATGGACAGGGCATTCTCACGCCGTCAAGGCATTTAATTGGTTCCCCTATCCATTCCACTCCCCATCAGAGCACTTGATAGTCGACTATTAGGGTCCGGGTTTGTAAAGGAAGTCACTGTACCAGTCACCATGATCACCCAGGAGACTCATTGTGAGCAGGTAACTTTTTCGATTATTGAGTCTCCTGCTTTCCCTGTGGTATTAGGTATCCCTTGGCTAGCACTCCACAACCCCACCTTCTCATGGCCGCAGAGGGTTCTCACGGGGTGGTCGCGAGAGTGTCAGGGTAGGTGTCTAGGTGTTTCCGTTGGTGCAACCACTGTGGAAAGTCCAGACGGTACCTCCACCATGCACATTCCCCCCAAATACCATGATCTGGCGCACACGTTTTCTAAGACACAGGCAACAAAATTACCACCTCATCGGGCGGGGGATTGCGCGATAAACCTTCGGGTAGACGCTGTACCTCCCAGGAGTCATGTGTACCCCCTGTCGCAGGCTGAAACGGAGGCTATGGAAACATACGTCACTGAGTCCCTGGGCCAGGGCTATATACGTCCCTCCACTTCACCCGCCTCCTCGAGTTTCTTCTTTGTGAAGAAGAAAGACGGCGGTCTGCGACCGTGTATTGATTATCAATCACTGAACAAGGAGACTATAAGATTTAGTTATCCTCTCCCCCTCATTCCTTCAGTGATTGAGTCAATGCATGGGGCACGCTTCTTCACCAAATTAGATCTCAGGAGTGCATACAACCTGGGGCGTGTTCGGGAGGGGGATGAGTGGAAGACAGCATTCAGCACAACCACGGGGCATTATGAATACCTGGTGATGCCCTACGGTTTGATGAATGCTCCATCCGTCTTCTAGTCCTTTGTGAACGAGGAGTTTCGGGACATGCTTGGTCGCGGTGTGGTGGTCTACATCGATGACATCCTGGTGTATTCCACTACGCGCGCCGAGCATGTGTCCCTGGTTCGCAAAGTGCTGGCCCGACTGTTGGAAAATGACCTTTATGCCAAGGCAGAGAAGTGTATGTTTTTCCAGCAGTCCGTCTCCTTCATCGGATACCGCATTACCACCTCAGGTGTGGAGATGGAGGGAGATCGCATTTCAACCGTGCGTAATTGGCCGACTCCAACCACGGTTAAGGAGGTGCAGCGCTTCCTTTGCTTTGCCAACTACTATCGGAGGTTTATCCGGGGCTTTGGCAAGGTCACAGCTCCCATTACCTCCCTATTGAATGGTGGGCCGTCCCGGCTCTGCTGGTCTGCTGAGGCTGACCTGGCCTTCAGGAGACTGCGGGGTCTGTTCACCTCAGCCCCGGTACTGGCCCACCCCGATCCATCACTACCGTTCGTAGTGAAGGTGGATGCGTCCGAGGTAGGGATAGGCACTGTCCTATCCCAATGCTCGGGCACGCCACCCAAGCTCCGCCCCTGTGCCTTCTTCTCTAAGAAGCTCAGCCCGGCGGAGCAGAAATACGACGTTGGTGATCGGGAGCTGTTGGCTGTTGTCCACCCTTTCCTCATCTGGACGGACCACCGTAACCTGGAGTACATTCGGGCAGTGAGGAGGCTGAATCCTCGCCAGGCCAGGTGGGCCCTATTCTTCACCCGGTTTGATTTTACACTGTCATACATTCCGGATACGAAGAACGTGAAGGCAGATGCACTGTCCCGGCTGTATGACACAGAGGAGAGGCTCAGAGACCACACCCCCATACTCCCGGCCTCCTGCATTGTGGTGCCGGTAGTATGGGCAATGGACGCGGATATAGAGCAGGCATTACGCACAGATCCATCTCCACCTCAGTGTCCAGCTGGGCTGCGGTACGTGCCTGCTCTTATCCGTGATCGTCTGATCTTCTGGGCACACATGTCACCCTCCTCTGGTCACCCAGGTATGGGTCATAGTGTGCTGCCTGATCGGAAGTACTGGTGGCCTACCTTGGCTAAGGACGTGAGGGTGTATGTCTCCTCCTGCTCGGTGTGCGCCCAGAGTAAGGCACCTAGGCACCTCCCAGCAGGTAAGTTACAACTTTTACCAATTCCACAACGACCATGGTCTCACCTGAGTGTTGATTTCTTGACTGATCTTCCCCTCTCCCAAGGTAACACCACCATCCTGGTCGTTGTGGACTGCTTTTCCAAGTCCTGCCGCCTCCTTCCTCTGCCCGGTCTCCCCACGGCCCTGCAGACTGCGGAGGCCCTGTTTACTCACGTCTTCCGGCACTACGGGGTGCCAAAGGATATAGTGTACGACCGAGGTCCCCAGTTCACGTCCAAGGTTTGGAAGGCGTTCATGGAACGTCTGGGGGTCTCAGTCAGCCTGGCCTCTGGGTTCCACCCCGAGTCAAATGGGCAGGTGGAACGGGTAAATCAGGATGTGGGTAGGTTCCTGCGGTCCTACTGCCAGGACCGGCCGGGGGAGTGGTCGGTGTTCTTGCCATGGGCAGAATATGCCCAGAACTTTCTCCGCCACTCCTCTACTAACCTAACGCCATTTCAATGTGTTTTAGGTTACCAACCGGTTCTGGCACCGTGGCACCAGAGCCAGACCAAGGCTCCTGCGGTGGATGACTGGTTTTGGCGCGCGGAGGAGACGTGGGACGCTGCCCACGTTCACCTCCAGTGCGCTGTGCGTTGTCAGAAGGCCAACGCTGACCGCCACCGCAGTGAGGCCCCAGTCTTCGTACCGGGGGATCGGGTCTGGCTCTCGACCCAGAATCTGCGCCTCCGCCTGC
This sequence comes from Coregonus lavaretus, assembly GCF_964263955.1. Lineage (NCBI taxonomy): Eukaryota > Metazoa > Chordata > Actinopteri > Salmoniformes > Salmonidae > Coregonus > Coregonus lavaretus. The sequence continues at coordinate 24,183,126 of NC_140003.1, forward strand.
CCTGCCGGAAGCGGTTTGTGTGGCCGTTCATAGTCCTGAGGAGACTCAACGAGGTCACTTATAGGTTATTACTTCCACCTGATTACCGTATTAACCCCTCGTTTCATGTGTCTCTCCTCAGGCCGGTGGTGGTTGGTCCGCTCCAGGAGTCTGAGGTGCGGGAGGTCCCTCCTCCTCCTCTGGACATCGAGGGGGCCCCGGCGTACTCTGTCCGTTCCATCCTGGATTCGAGGCGTCGGGTGGTGGCCTTCAGTACCTCGTGGAGTGGGAGGGGTACGGTCAGGAGGAACGGTGCTGGGTCCCGGTGAAGGATATCCTCGATCCCTCCCTGTTGCGGGATTTCCACCGTCGCCATCCGGCTCGCCCTGCTCCGCGTCCTCCTGGCTGTCCCCGAGGCCGGGGTCGGCGCGCTGATGGAGCTGCGCGTCAAGGGGGGGGTATTGTCACGACTTCCGCCGAGGCTGCCTCCCCTCCTTGTTCGGGCAGGCTTTGGCGTTCGTTGTCACCGGCTTACTAGCCACTGCCGCTCCATATATCATCATTCCATTTGTCTTGTCTTGTTAATTACACACACCTGGTTCTTATCCCCTCATTAGTCTGTGTATAAGTGTTCCCTCTGCCCCCCTTGTCCTTGTGGGTGATTTGTTATTTGTGAGAGTAGTGTAGCTCGGTGGAGCTACTCGCACTTTGGATTTATTTTTCTCATTTTGTCTGTCACAGTTGACGTGTACCTATGATGAAAATTACAGGCCTCTCTCATCTTTTTAAGTGGGAGAACTTGCACAATTGGTGGCTGACTAAATATTTTTTTTCCCCACTGTATGTCCCCTGTGCCTGTATATTATTGGAGTATCCCGTACCGTGTTTTGCCAGGGTAGATAGTTTCCCCTGTGCCTGTTTTCGTGTGTCGCTATCCAGCGTTATTTGTGTACGATGGAATAAACTCTGATTTCGGTGATTACCCTCCTGCGCCTGACTCCTTCTATCACACTCATCACAACCACTATTCAAGTCCAATGGAGTCTGGATAAGAGTGGCACAGCCTATTCATCTGATGTCACATGGTCTCTATCAACAGTGAGTGTAAGTAAACCTGCCTCATCTGCAGGAACTTTTCCCGTACATGTTCACATTCCTCTCTGGTCTTGCGCAGCGATCTCTTGTGGTAGAAAGGAGAGGGCTTCTGTGTTCCCTCAGATAGCTCTTTGAATAGGCCCAGCCAGCTGAGATGTTCAACACTCTGTGGAGACACAGATACACTAGGCTAGGCAGACACAGTGAACTTACATGATACTGGTATATGAATGAGCCTTTACACATAATTTATCAAATGATATCTGTACAGCATCAATAACACAACCTACCTCAAGTTTCTCCCGGAATGACTCCACCTGTCTCTTCATCTCATACACGACTGCAGGAGTCTCACCAGCCTCAATCAGGATCTTCTTCTCCAAGCCCTGCAGTCTGGGGTACAGGACATATGGCCTTCCTGACTCACACAGCCCTGCAGTCTGGGGTACAGAACATATGGCCCTCCTGACTCACACAGTCCTGCAGTCTGGGGCAATGTTCCCTCTAAGCTGCGGGTGTGCACGGGCACACAGCTCCCGGGACTGCCGCAGAAGAAATATCAGCCCGCGCAGAGAAGCACAAGATTGAACTTCACTCAACTTTCTAGAGTTTTCACCGTTACTCTGGGAATTGTGATTTAATCAATGCAATATTAGCCACTTTCAAGGCAATATACCGAAACAAAACTAACTATGCAAGACTTAGTATGCAAAACGAACTATTATTATCAGGATGTGGGTAGGTTCCTGCGGTCCTACTGCCAGGACCGGCCGGGGGAGTGGTCGGTGTTCTTGCCATGGGCAGAATATACCCAGAACTCTCTCCGCCACTCCTCTACTAACCTAACGCCATTCCAATGTGTTTTAGGTTACCAACCGGTTATTGCATTGACAGGCATGACTCAGGCCCGTACTCTACACAGACCGGTGCGCCATAACCAATCAGAGCTGCAGTAGGCCTAAATGCAAATAGACCATTGCCATACAGTATATGGATCTGTACCATTCACTTTGAACTGGACTGTTTTTACAGCATGAGCAGTCGTGAGTAGATGCACTTGTTTTGAGATCAAAGCGAGAGCCTTATGTAGCGACGTGTGGACATTTGTACATTTGTTCATGTCATTTTCTAGTTAGTGAGTTATTAGCCCAGTTATATATCATTTGTAGTCAGCAATGGGGGAGTGACTGCTTCCTACAAGAGCACAAAACGTGTGCATTTCTAGACATCTTTGAAAAGCGAGTCACATAAAGAGCCTTTTTTTGTCTTAAGGGGCAGTGTTGTATTTTAAGACAGGCTTGAATAAGCTAAGTAGCCAATAGGCAGAGTACCCCATAATTTGTCTGATTCTCTGTAATAATGGTATAGGAATAATGATGCATTTTATTTTGTAAAGTGGTTTCTTGCATCAAACAACACAACAACATTTTCAGTCACCTCCTTCTCTGAAGGACAAGTGGATAAACAGGTTAATGTCAAGCCCTGCATGTTTTCTTTTCAAAAAGTCTGATGGAATGTAGGCCTACATTGAACACCACACATTGGCTGCTACTGTAGGCTGAATGATACAACAGATATTTCCATGGTCAAATGTTATGGGATGCATTTTCTCCATTGTTTTTGATGGTATGCCACTCTGGTAGGCCTACATTATGATCAAATAGCCACAGTAGCCTACTTGACCACTGTTAAAACTAACTTAAAGCGGGTACAGCCTCAGTGTTCACACTAAAGGTGCGCCGGAAGTTGCACAGAATTTTCACAACGTTGCAGTTTGCGCTCAGCAGACCTGAGATTTGCTCAGTGACTAAAAAAATTAGAGGGAACATTGGTCTGGGGTACAGAACATATGGTCTTCCTGACTCACACAGCCCTGCAGTCTGGGGTACAGCTTGGTCCCTTACGTGGTATGACAGTTTCAGAACGGGCCCCAACCTTGAGAATGGTCACTCCTGTATACACCATGTCAGCCTTACCTTTTCTCCATGGAGGAGAGATCAAATCCTAGTGCCACAGCAAGCTCCACACCTGCAACATGAGGTACACAATTAAAATATGAACATCAATATACACAGTACACAGGCCCTAATGAAACAAAAAATAGTTACAACACAATAACAATGTAAGTAGGCCCACTGTCAGCCAATGTCTCTGGCGCCATGGCAGAGAATACCTAATGGCTCACTGTTGCAGTCAGCAGCCACCACCTCTAGCTTATAACAGGAGTTAGGACTGTTGGGCTCCAGGCGCGGGGAGATGTTGATGATGTTGCCCTTAGGGTTGTACAGCTTCAGAATGTCATGGGGTCCTGCCTCAGCTGCAGAGCAGAACAGATCTGGAAAGTAACAAACACACACACATGCATACAAACACAGACAACATTTTAAATTGTTCTCCTGTGAAAATAGCTCAGGCAACCAAGAGCTATTTTTGCCAATACTCAACACTTCAATCAATACTAGTTTTTCAGAGTCGAGTTTTGCAATCAAACACCCAATCAAAACACACACACATACCGCCTAGAGCTCTCTCTGTACAGCAGGTGAACAAAATACTACAAGGTTTTTATGGCCAAGCTTTTGTCAATGCCATTCATACACACAAAGATTAGAAGAGAGGGAATATTATTGCCCGAGGCAGCTCTGTAAAGGGGTAATCTAAAGCTATCAATCACACTGTGTCTGTGCCTAAATAGATGGGCAAAACATCTACTAAAGGAAGAACAGGGAGATGAAAATAAGAGGCGAAATGAGACGGTAAAGGATTCGAGAGATATGCTCGGTCAATTTCAAACCCACAATCAATTGCATTTTATAATTGCATTTTATATCAATGCTATGTTTGTGAGCTCCAAAGAGGTTTATAGGCAGTCAAATCTATAGGCAATAGGCAGAATCTTTGAAAGAAAATTAATTCTCATTACATTAGCATATATGAGATGTATCTCAAGCTATTTGATCACTGAATTCAATTACAGCCCTTTATGCCTGTCCTTGGTACTATTTGGAAAATAATATTATTGAAATGTTATGTATTTATTTATTTGAATAGACTTTCAATAGCCCCTTCCCTATATCTCATTAGAGTAACAACCCACAACAACTGTGACATAATGTAGTACTCTCAACAACCCTCACATCAATACGTCACATCTCTAGACTCAGTTCTAAAGATGCCATATGTACACCATATGTTAGCTTTGACGCAAATGCAAGTGCAAAGTGTTGTTGTCAGCTGCACCTGTGTCTGTCTCTACCCTGCTGAAGCATCAATCATGCACTATTTCTCTCTATCGATACAGAGACTGTCTGCTTATTATGCAATGGATCTCTCTTGTTGAAGACATGGATTGCATGTCTTTGCATCTTCTGATGGATTACACTTACATAACTATTTTAGGTCTCAGTGCTTTACTTGAGTTTTGATCCATTGTTTGATCTGGTAGAGAAGCAATGAAAGTGCTATTAACCTTTCCCTTTATGTACTTTTTTCTTTCAAATCAAAATCAAAGTTTGTTGGACGTGTACACAGTATAGCAGATGTTATAGTGGGTGCAGCGAAATGCTTGTGTTACTAGCTCCTAACAGTGCAATAGAATGTCAAACAAGTACACAAATCATAAATAATTCAGAGGTTTTGAGAGGTTTCTCATATCAGAGTAATGAGTTCAAAAACAAAATCATGCTCCAGACAAAAAAAATATAATTTTTATGACATTTCAAAGATACCAAAATAATAAGGTGATATTATTTGAATTGCCTACCTTTGACATCCTGGGCAGGGCAATCAACTGGAAACTCTGCCTGCTCTGGTCTCCCATTCACAGTAAAGTAGATGATTTTTGTTGCCATATCAGTGTTTTAAAGCCACTGCCCTCACTGTTCAATTATGTTCTGAATTTCAATTTAGTAGAGATCTATTCCACCTCCCCCTCCCTCCCTTTCTCCCTCTCCCTCTCTCGCTCTCTCACACACATCCTCCTCCTTCTGCTCTATACCGCTTCTCCTTCACACAAATTCAGACAGCTGATGTTCTGAAAGAGCTGAAGAATCTGGACCCCTACAAATCAGCTGGGCTAGACAATCTGGACCCTTTCTTTCTAAAATTAGCCGCCGAAATTGTCGCAACCCCTATTACTAGCCTGTTCAACCTCTCTTTCTTAACGTCTGAGATCCCCAGAGATTGGAAAGCTGCCGCGATCATCCCCCTCTTCAAAGGGGGTGACACTCTAGATCCAAACTGTTACAGACCTATATCCATCCTGCCCTGCCTTTCGAAAGTATTTGAAAGCCAAGTTAACAAACAGATCACCGACCATTTCGAATCCCACCGTATCTTCTCCGCTATGCAATCTGGTTTCCGAGCTGGTCATGGGTGCACCTCAGCCACGCTCAAGGTCCTAAACGATATAATAACCGTGATCTATAAAAGACAGTCCTGTGCAGCCGTCTTCATCGACCTGGCCAAGACTCTGTCAACCACCGCATTCTTATTGGCAGACTAAATAGCCTTGGTTTCTCTAATGACTGTCTCTCCTGGTTCACCAACTACTTCTCAGATAGAGTTCAATGTGTCAAATCGGAGGGCCTGTTGTCTGGACCTCTGGTCGTCTCTATGGGGGTGCCACAGGGTTCAATTCTCGGGCCGACTCTATTCTCTGTGTATATCAATGATGTCGCTCTTGCTGCTGGTGACGCTCCGATCCACCTCTACGCAGACGACACCATTTTGTATACATCTGGCCCTTCATTGAACACTGTGTTAACAAACCTCCAAACGAGCTTCAACGCCATACAACACTCCTTCCGTAGCCTCCAACTGCTCTTAAACACTAGTAAAACTAAATGCATGCTCTTCAACCGAACGCTGCTTGCACCCGCCCACCCGACTAGAATCACTACTCTCGGCGGGTCTGACCTAGAGTATGTGGACAACTACAAATACCTAGGTGTCTGGTTAGACTGTAAACTCTCCTTCCAGACTCACATTAAGCATCTCCAATCAAAAGTTAGATCTAGAATCGGCTTCCTATTTCGCAACAAAGCCTCCTTCACTCATGCTGCCAAACATGCCCTCGTAAAACTGACTATCCTACCGATTCTTGACTTCGGCGATGTCATTTACAAAATAGCCTCCAACACTCTACTCATCAAATTGGATGTAGTCTATCACAGTGCCATCCGTTTTGTCACCAAAGCCCCATATACTACCCACCATTGTGACCTGTACGCTCTTGTTGGCTGGCCCTCACTACATATTCGTCGCCAAACCCACTGGCTCCAGGTCATCTATAAATCACTGATAGGCAAATCCCTGTTTTATCTTAGCTCACTGGTCACCATAGCAACACCCACCCGTAGTATGCGCTCCAGCAGGTATATCTCACTGGTCATCCCCAAAGCCAAAACCTCCTTTGGCCGCCATTCCTTCCAGTTCTCTGCTGCCAATGACTGGAACGAACTGCAAAAATCTCTGAAGCTGGAGACTCTTATCTCCCTCACTAACTAGTTGTCAAAGTGGCTTACCGATCACTGCACCTGTACACAGCCATTCTGAAATTAGCCCACCCAACTACCTCATCCCCATATTGTTTTTTTGTTGTTGCTAATTTGCACCCCAGTATCTCTATTTGCACATCATCTTTTGCACATCTATCATTCCAGTGTTAATACGAAATTGTAACTATTTTGCACTATGGCCTATTTATTGCCTTACCTCCATAACTTACTACATTTGCACACACTGTATATATATTTTCTGTTGTATTTTTGACTTTATGTTTTGTTTACCCCATATGTAACTCTGTGTTGTTGTTTTTATCGCACTGCTTTGCTTTAGCTTGGCCAGGTCGCAGTTGTAAATGAGAACTTTTTCTCAACTGGCTTACCTGGTTAAATAAAGGTTAAATAAATAAATAAAATACCCTCCCTTTGCAACAGTTGAATCTGATGATGCTATGGATTTCCATAAACATTACACTTCTCATATGATATACATTTTATTCAAAGTGATATTGCAACTATTTTTCGGTACTCACTATTTTCCAAAATGTCATAGTTATTGTGAATACATTTGTTGTGGTCAAGAAAAGTATTGCTGTCTTGATACCTCCAATACGATAGATGGCGCTGTCTCACATTTATTTGTTGAGTCTAGTCACGTGGGTTAAGGAAGTCTGGAAGAAGAAAACATGTTTTCTGTCTCGCGAGTCGTTTTATTTCTGTAAAATAATCAAATAAGTGCCATGACAGAAATTAAGGCACCGGCGGCTACTAAGCAGGCTAAAGCTTTGTTGGCTTTGAACCCGAAAGAGGAGGCTGAATTCAAGAAGAAAGTCCAGGAGGTGAAGAAGCGACCCAACAAGGTTGGTTTGCCCAAATTGCACGCGACAGTGCCACTGGCCTAAAATCCACATCATGCACGTGGGACCAAGCTCTATACATGTTATTCTAGACAATATATGTGTTAGTTTATCCAACCACATTGTTTCTATAAGAGATGTGATTTCCTCATTAGCCTGGTAGCTAGCTAACAGTAGCTAACTCCTGGCTAGCTAACTAAACTAGTTAAACATCACCCAAAGTTCACTCGCGAGACTTCCGGGAACGCTTGCGAAGCAGTCCGGGGTTTGGGGTTTGAGATGTAAATGAGAGAAGTAAAACATTCTTCCTTAGTTGTTAATTTTCTTGAAATCTAAAGGCACAACCTAAATTCGAGACTGTCTTAACATTTACATTTTAGTCATTTAGCAGACTCTCTTATCCAGAGCGACTTACAGTTAGTGAGTGAATACATTATTCGTTTATTTTGCTAAAAAACATTTCATACAATTTTTCATACCCCCGTGGGAATCGAACCCACAACCCTGGAGTTGCAAACGCCATGCTCTACCAACTGAGCTACATCCCTGCCGGCCATTCCCTCCCCTACCCTAGACGACGCTGGGCCAATTGTGCGCTGCCCCATGGGTCTCCCGGTCACGGCCGGCTACGACAGAACCTGGATTCGAACCAGGATCTCTAGTGGCACAGCTAGCACTGCGATGCAGGGAGGTCTGAACGAACATGTTTATTACACCAACCTCGTGAAAGTGACAAACTGACACGTTTTCGTCAAAAACTACTTTATATAATTTGGAAGTCGCTCTGGATAATTTGTAAGTCGCTCTGGATAAGAGCGTCTGCTAAATGATGTAAATGTAATATAAGGAGTGCCTTTGACTTGAAGGCATGCGCAGTTCGGCGCGAGGCGACCACTAGACCTGATGACGTGTTTCTGCACATGAGCTTAGCTAACCAATGTCGCCATGACATCGCCTACAAGCGTGATCAGGGATTTCTATAGGAGAAGCAGTTTTAGCCTATCTTCATACTGTACTGTCTGGCTCACGCTCTGTGGCGTCGCCAGAATGCAGATGTTTCAGGGATACAGTATTTTCAACCTAACTTCTGTTTCCCCTGAAAAACGGTTGTGGAGACTCCGCTCATATGTATTTTTACGCCTGCTACGTTAGGTTACCCAACATTCCAAATCAAATGTTATTTGCCACATGCGCCGAATACAACAGGTGTAGACATTACCGTGAAATGCTTACTTACAGCCCTTAACCAACAATGCATTTTATTTTTAATAAAACGTTTAAAAAAACAACAAAAAATTGTTGAGAAAAATAGGGCAGAAGTAAAATAAAATAACAGTAGGGGCGGCAGGTAGCTTAGTGGTTAAGAGCGTTGTGCCAGTAACCGAAAGGTCGCTGGTTCTAATCCCCGAGCCGACTAGGTGAAAGATCTGTCGATGTGCCCTTGAGCAAGGCACTTAACCCTAATTGCTCATGTAAGTCGCTCTGGATAAGAGCGTCTGCTAAATGACTTAAAAAAAAAAAAAAAAAAAAAAAAAAAAATACTATATACACTGGGGTACAGGTGCAGAGTCAATGTGCGGGGGCACCGGCTAGTTGAGGTAATATGTACATGTGGGTAGAGTTAAAGTGACTATGCATAAATAATAAACAGAGTAGCAGCAGCGTAAAAATATGGGATGGGGGGGCAGTGCAAATAGTCCGGGTAGCCATGATTAGCTGTTCAGGAATCTTATGGCTTGGGAGTAGAAGCTGTTGAGAAGCCTTCTGGACCTAAACTTGGCGCTCCAGTACCCCTTGTCGTGCGGTAGCAGAGAGAACAGTTAATGACTAGGGTGGCTGGAGTCTTTGACAATTTTGAGGGCCTTCCTCTGACACTGCCTGGTATAGAGGTCCTGGATGGCAGGAAGCTTGGCTCCAGTGATGTACTGGGCCGTACGCACTACTCTCTGTAGTGCCTTGCGGTCGGAGGCCGAGCTGTTGCCATACCGGGCGGTGATGCAACCAGTCAGGATGCTCTCGATGGTGCAGCTGTAGAACTTTTTGAGGATCTGAGGACCCATGCCAAATCTTTTCAGTCCCCTGAGGGGGAATAGGCTTTGTCGTGCCCTCTTCACTCTCTTGGTGTGTTTGGACCATGATAGTTTGTTGGTGATGTGGACACCAAGGAACTTGAAGCTCTCGACCTGTTCCACTACAGCCCTGTCGATGAGAATGGGGGCGTGCTCAGTCCTCTTTTTTTTCCTGTAGTCCACAATCATCTCCTTTGTCTTGGTCACGTTGAGGGAGAGGTTGTTATCCTGGCACCACACGGCCAGGTCTCTGACCTCCTCCCTATAGGCTGTCTCATCGTTGTCGGTGATCAGGCCTACCACTGTTGTGTCGTCGGCAAACTTAATGATGGTGTTGGCGTCGTGCCTGGCCATGCAGTCATGGGTGAACAGGGAGTACAGGAGGGGACTGCGCACACACCCCTGAGGGGCCCCTGTGTTGAGGATCAGCGTGGCAGATGTGTTGTTACCTACCCTTACCACCTGGGGACGGGCCATCATGAAGTCCAGGATCCAGTTGTAGAGGGAGGTGTTTAGTCCCAGGATCCTTAGCTTAGTGATGAGCTTTGAGGGCACTATGGTGTTGAATGCTGAGCTGTAGTCAATTAATAGCATTCTCACGTAGGTGTTCCTCTTGTCCAGATGGGAAAGGGCAGTGTGGAGTGCAATAGAGATTGCATCATCTGTGGATCTGTTGAGGCGGTATGCAAATTGGAGTGGGTCTAGGGTTTCTGGGATAATGGTGTTGATGTGAGCCATGACCAGCCTTTCAAAGCACTTCATGGCTACAGACGTCAGTGCTACAGGTCGGTAGTCATTTAGGCAGGTTATCTTAGTGTCCTTGGGGACAGGGACTATGGTGTTGCCTGTAATCCATGGCTTCTGGTTGGGGTATGTACGTACGGTCACTGTGGGGACGACGTCATCGATGCACTTATTGATGAAGCCGGTGACTGATGTGGTGTACTCCTCAATGCTATCTGAAGAATCCCGGAACATGTTCCAGTCTGTTCTAGCAAAACAGTCCTGTAGCTTAGCATCTGCGTCATCTGACCACTTTTCTTATTAACCCAGTCACTGGTGCTTCCTGCTTTAGTTTTTGCTTATAAGCAGGAATCAGGAGGATAGAGTTATGGTCAGATTTGCCAAATGGAGGGCGAGGGAGAGCTTTGTATGTGTCTCTGTGTGTGGAGTAAAGGTGGTCTAGAGTTTTCTTCCCTCTGGTTGCACATTTAATATGCTGGTAAGTTTCCCTGCATTAAAGTCCCTGGCCACTAGGAGCGCTGCCTCTGGATGAGTGTTTTCCTGTTTACTTATGGCCTTATACAGCTCATTGAGTGCAATCTTAATGCCAGCATTGGTTTGTGGTGGTAAATAGACAGCTATGAAAAATATAGATGAAAACTCTGTTGGTAAATAGTGTGGTCTACAGCTTATCATAAGATACTCTACCTCAGGTGAGCAAAACCTTGAGACTTCCTTTGAGTGATAGCATTGATCTAACTTAATGGTAGTATTTATTTATTTATTTAGTTAGTTAGCTAACTACTACCCAGCAGGTCCGACCCGGTTGCTTACAACTGCACTAGGATCGGATAGCATTCCTGTGTATTCATGGTTTGCATGTTTCGTCACAATATTGTTTTGAATGTTCGTTAAGGACATCCCTGACTGAGCATTCTACTCCATGCATTGTCAATGAGCGCTGATGAAGATTTCATCAAAAGTGCATTACTGTGGCTTGGAAATACAATGATATTCAAAATGAGGCACATAACTAGTAGGGAAACCTTTTGTCATCATTTTGATGTCGCCAGATTGACTTAAGATGCAGTATAACAGTAGCTAGCTAGCTAAGACTGAGGGGTGGCTTCCGGATTTCAGCTAGCTAACGTTAGCATTGCTAGCTTTTTTTGACTAACTTTTCTAGCTGATGACAACATTTCCATCTGTCTCAAGTAAATTTGATGACAATGGTGGCAAAGTTATTTCCTACTAAATATTTGACTACTTTAACAATGTCATTGTATTTCCAGGCACTATAGTGTAATTTAGACAACAGTAGTTAGCCTCCAGCCAGAATGGCTGGGTTTATCACCACTTTAGGGCACCACTATGGCACCACCGGTAAAGGGCAGCTTGAGAACGTTCTTAACAATGGCATGAGGTGACAGAGGTGCAACCTAAGAATATTAATCCTTAAGTCTATTGATGCACCCATGCAACAATCTAATTAACATGATTTTAAAAATCGCCATCAAAATCCAACAATTTAAGATGGATCTTTTTTTGCATGGGCTGCGTCTCAATCCACTGCATCCACCTATGTCTGCCTTCGGCATCTGCAGTGGAAAGTGAAGTCGGTACAGCCGATGTGCCAACTTCTGTCTGAACCGTTTGGGCTATAAACTAATATGATCTGCTCTACAACCCCCACAAGTGTCACAAGACTCATCTGATAGTAACCCATACAAATTAATGGAAGTTTTGAGGTAGTTTTGTGCGACCCCCGCGGAGAGGCTATAGCACATCCCTTGTGGAAACAATGTGGTTGGATAAACTAACAAATCTATTGTAGGAAAACGGCAGTATACTTAAACTAGCAGTCGTTCAATTTATTCGGTTTAACAGTTGGGGGATAATGAGACAATTAGTAGTATTCTCATCCCTGGATTGAGGTACGTTTTCCGAGCCATATCTCATGCCGGATCCGCTCTAGTGCAGCTGTAAGCAAGCGGGTTCTGCTGGCTAGCTAACTACATTTTACATAATGTTCTGCCTTACCCACATTTCCTCTTTTTTTACAGGGACAACAAAGTCCAGGTGTGATTTATGTTGGCCATCTTCCCACTGGGTTGTTCGAGCCTCAGCTCAAATCCTACTTTGAACAGTTTGGAAAAGTTGTCAGGTTACGACTGGCCAGGAGTAAAAAGGTACAAAAATTGAAATCCATTATCTTGAAAATGTAAGAATGGGATGTGTTGTGTGATGCTCAGGTGTGAAGAATGGCACCGTCTGAAAATTACCTCAGATGTACCAGTTGTCTGTGGTGAGAGAACTGTGCTGACAGTATTGTGGTACGTTAAGCTTATTGCCTGCTTTGTATAGCAGTGTGATTAAACCAATGTCCCCACATTAGTGTCGTGACGTGACTTACTTTAATGTATGACTTATTTATCGAATCACCTAACTATGTTTAATTGTCACTCGATTAAATTAATAATGTAACAATTAACTCATTAGGAATTTGGGGCACCACGGATAAGTCGTTTAACGAGTTACCATCTCCCGAATTAAACTCTTAGAAGGTAAATGTTTTATATCGATAAGTCACTTATTAAATAATTACCTCTTATCAGTCTCATTCTGAGCGTCGCATAATCCTTGAACCTGCAAGAACCCTAACCTTATTGATGAATCAGCAATACACAAATTGGCTTAATTATTTATTTACTAACTAAATAATAACACAATGCAAACACACACACAGGTTATTGATAACTAACGTAATACAATGAAAACAGGTCCCTAGTGGACTGGACTAACAATAGCATGAATGCTTGGGTAGAAGGAGGGTCAGAGTGGAAGGGAGAGACACAGATTCAAACGATTGTGGTTACTTTGTAAACTACGCTACACGGAAATACAAATGCTGAAAACCCCACTAAACGCTAATTCGGATTAGAAACGCAACATGTATTTACGTGTAGCTGTCATCGATAGTTGAGTTGATGATGTAGGACTCTGGTTTGCCCGCCAGAGATCCCAATGTACTTTGTAGAGTTTCTGGTCATAGTGGTGGTTAGAATGGATACTTCAGATGTACCAGTGGTTGTCTGAGAGGGATTGTCCTCTCGTGTCTTTAGTTAAGTTCTCTAGACGACTATACATGCCAGCTGCAGACTGAAATAAGGTCTAGTGCATTGTCTTCTTCTTCACCTTGTGTAGAGGTTGAGAGTTTGAGTTTCTCAATTTAAAACGTGTGAACTAACATCTCACGTTTTCTGGTCTAACCATTTTGTAACGTGTAGCTTCAGCTTCACGCTTCTTGGTCTTGTAGAAATTCAACCATTTGCAACATTTGGCTTATACCGTAGTATGCTTGGTCTTCCTTTGGTAATGGAGTTGTAGTTTTAAACCATTTTGTAACGTGTAGCTTCAGCTTCATGCTTCTTGGTCTTGTAGAAATTCAACCATTTGCAACATCCGGCTTATACCGTAGTATGCTTGGTCTTCCTTTGGTAATGGAGTTGTAGTTTTAAACAATTTTGTAACGTTTAGCTCACGCTTCACGTCTGCTGGTCTGAGGTTAATTTCGTCACAAGGCTTATTATGCACTCGGGGTGTTTGTGCTCATCTGGGTGTGGCCACTGACTGAGAACAAATCAATATGGAAAACAATGATTTCATCTAGAATGCTAAAATCACATTGTTATCGTCACAAAAGTATTATTATACTTAATCATTCGTTTTATACAACAATTAGATGCAAACCTCGTAACTGTGAAGTGTACCCCCCCAGATATAGTTATGTTGTTCCATCATCTTTAATGACATCACAACATAGTAACAAATTTGACATGATTGTTCTTTAAGTCCCCACCAACCATTTCCCACATTCTTTTAAGTAGTAATATTGTTTCATTATCCACTTTTGGATGTTGGAGTCTTGGCGGGAAGACTTCCTTTGTTAACAAAGGGGTCCTTTCTCCCAATACTTCATGGCAAGGAAGAGAAAGTCTGCACGGTATTTACGACCGGTCATAAAACTGGCCCCCAGGAAAGGGGGTGTTCAAACCTTTGCCCAGCCGGCATGTTTAATCCTCAACCCATGAGGGCAAGTCATGACAACAGCCATTGACTCATGGAAACAGCCATGCGCCAATCAGATGTGGAGACCATTGTTAGAGTTCATATTGGGAGGTGATACAGGCTAAATTATTTGATGTTATACCACAGCATTGTTGAATACAAGTTTCTGATTGGCTAGAATGGGCATTTAAACCAGATATTGGGACAGTTGGATGTCCTGATTTAGAGAACGACAGATATGGATTTTTTTAAGGCTGATGCCGATACCGATTTTTGGGGGTCAAGGAGGCCGATGGACGATATTTAATATTAAATTGGAAGAATTGACCAAATTTCCCAACATCCATGTATGCATTAATGCATCAGTTTTAAAATCAAACAAATGTGACTTTGTTTTTACCAATCTAACTATGTAACATAATGGTAATGCTTTTATTTGAATGGTAAATCTCTTAATAAACTGGGTAAATTAAGATGGCATATGCCTACTCACAATACAGGTGAATGCATATTCAATAGGAGTGTGTGCATACATTGAGTCATTGAGCTTGTTTTGGCTGATCAGTGGAGTCTATGGTGCCACAGATGACAAACAATCTGTTTGCCTTCCATTTGGGGCTTCTATTAGCCTACTGATTAACAACATTTGCAAAGAAGAGTCACTCCAGCATGTCACGCGTGTACGCCTGTATGGAAGGACATCATATAGGCACTATCTATCAAGAAATGGGTGGGTTGTAACTTGATCCTACTGCTACGATTGGATAGAGCGAGGATTTAACTCCGCTCCCTTTAACGTCTCCTCACATCTCCCTCATCGCTCATATCACTTGCTGCTGTTTACTGCTACTATGAGAACTAGCTCAATGACGATGACATTTGCTACGAAGCCATAAATATGCATAATATCTAACAAGGAGAGCGAGGGTAGGAAAAAAGATGAAACGACGATGCACCTTCTGTCTGAATGACTCAAATCTGCCCATAGTTTGAGAAGTTAGAACGCACACTGCTCTACAGCTTTCTTGGTACATAAACATGCAGGAAGATTCTTAGGTAGCTAAACCTATTGGCAACCTTTATTTAGGCGTTTTAAAACATTTCCTTCTTTAACTATTACGACAATCATCTAATCCGAATATCAACTAGATTTATGGATACGATTGTGGCTGGTCAGATCAGCACACCAGTAAACTAGCAAGTCAGATGGCTCGTTGCTGAAAATGGTGCATGTTCAAAATCATAACCAGCTAATGTTAGCTAGCTACGTTGGCTATTAGCACCTATCTGATATCTTAGAACCATGCTTATCTAGGCAGCTAGCTAGCATAGTAGCTAATATAGCTAGCTACCTAACACCACAGTTAGTTAGCTATGTGACCCATTAACAAAGATTACGCTATCTTCTTAGGTAGCTTGCGTATTGCATGCATGTCTGGGCACATCGACAGAAGCCTTATTATTAGTCAATTAACTAAACGAATATTTGTAACAGGAGTTTGATATGTCAATTAATCAATTTCTCAATACTGCACCTTTCTGTTGGAGAATGAGCTAGCTTGCTGCTGCTGATTTTCCCTGCAAGACATTTCTCTGCATTTTGCAGTGCTCGTGGCTCAGGTGGTGAGTGGTGGCTGGCATAGCAGTAGCTTTGCTATGTAGAGGGACTATCGGCAAAGCTGATAGAGAAGGGCCAATAGACTAGAAAATGCCAATATCAGCCCGATTTATATCGGCTCGGCCGATTATCGGTCGTTCTCTGGTCCTGATATCTGAATATAACGGGACACCTAATCATGATGCAATATAAAGCACTGCATACAGACCATACTTGTTACAAAAAGCTAAACCAACAACCACACAAACTGAAATTGGATACATTGGAACTCCGGTCCAACAAGGAAAGACTTAGCTAACTGATTTGTTTTTGAAGAGACTTATTTCTCCGGTCCTTCAATGTTGCAGTCATGTCGCAAGTGGTGATCTGCTGTCAAATCCTCCTACATGTTCCTAGTTTGACCAGCTGTTTTCAGCAACTGATATTTTTTTTGATTTGGTTGTTATATTGTCAGGTTTGCTAACAAAAACTATTTAGTTAGCTTCTAGCCTAGTGTCTCTAGCAACCAAAATATGCTTTAAAAAAATAGAATTTCTACTGGTAAATGTGTGCTTTAGTATTGTTTTCTTTGTCAACTCTGGTATAAGCTGGATAAACGCCTCCGTTTTGTACATTACCTTAGAAAAATGAACTCCGCAAAGGGACTCGGCGCTGCGTCGTCCATTATTTCCAAGGTAATGCTTAGAACGTTGGCGTTTAACCCTTACATAACAACATTCTCCTCTCACAGACAGGTGGAAGCAAAGGCTATGTATTTGTGGAGTTCGACTATGATGATGTCGCCCAGATCGTTGCTGAGACCATGAACAACTACCTGATGGGCGAGAGACTGATCAAATGTAAGTTAGGGACTATGTTATTATTAATAATGAGAAATACCTGGAGAAAGTCGGACCTCTCTGAAATGAAAATGGATGGCCCTCCCTTCTGCATTTTTTTTTTTTTAAGAAGCATTTGACTCGCATCCTGAAGTGCCACTGTAAACAGCAGTCATTGGTTAGGCAGCACAAAAGGGTTTACATCAGCAAGAGCAGTACAGGCTGGGGCTCATGATTGAGAACGCCTATCTATTGCATTTTATAATGCAGTTTAGCCTAGTTTTATATTCACCATCCCAGCAGCACAAAAACTCGAAGGAAGTACATTTTCTTAGAAATATAACTTTGCCCATGCATGCTCTTCGTATAGCCTAAGCCTATTGCCTATAGTTTAGGCTATGGGGAATTTTTTAAAGACCACACTAGGCACACTTGATATAGCGTGCCCAGCAGAGAATCAGGGATGAGGGCACACATCGAGATACTATAATAAACAACAAATTCTCAAACCCTGAGCAATATGACATTTAATCAATTACAAATTACATGACCCGCCCCTGGACTAAATTAAAAAATACTAAACCCTCCCCCTGACTGAAATTGAAAAAGCATGACCCGCCCCCATTTTCCTCAGGGTAACAATTATGCACACTTCGACCGCTCCCTTATCTGAAGAAATAAGCCACCTTTTCACTCATTTAAACCTAGAATCATATGTTCAGGTTTAACATTTGCCCCTAGCTCTTGATGTCTTGTAGTGTGTGTGCATGCATGTTGTGGGAGGAGAGCAGCAGACACATTTCCGTTTCACCAGAGCTGGACAGTGGCGGCTCCTGAAAAAATTCTCAGGAGGGGCAATTTTTCTGATGATTTAGGTGACCTACACACATTTAAAAAAAAGATATGTCCAGCAACAACATGAAGACAGGGGCAGCATATAAGTCAATACCAGAAGCATTTATTGACTGATCTCAAAAGTGTTGGCTTACCAGGGTTGGTGGAGCCCTCAGTTTCATCTTTGCCTCGCAAAGCTAACTCAAACACTCCGCAAAACTTCACACACTGGATTAGCCGGCTGAGGATGTGGCGGTTCTTGCTAATGTCGTAGTAAATATATTTGTTATAGTGAATATGGAATATGATATGTTGAGTAAAATGTTGTGCTAAGATCTATTTAGGTCAGGAGCTGGTTATAAGTTCTGTTCCTATCCAATAACAATGGACAAAAGGGTCCTATCTTGTCAGCCTTGTCAGCAGGTGGCCAAGGACAACACCCACGCCATAGGCCTCTCAGTTCTTCCAACTCACGAGTTCTTGCTCTGAGGACACACACACACACAAACACACACACACACACACACACATCATCACTGTTAAACACACACACACACACACACACATCATCACTGTTAAACACACACACACACACACACACACACACAAAAATCCCCTCTCTTAGGCTGAACATTTGAAGACAGAGAACCCGACTCAGAGCCAATGCAACAGTGACAGTAGCCTGGAGGTGACCTCGCCCAACTCATCAGGACCAATCAGAAGATCAGAACTACTAGATTGAACCTACTTCATTTATTGCATAAAATGTCTGCACACAATGTTTCGGGGCTCTCTTCAGATAATAATAATAATAATAATAATAATATGCCATTTAGCAGACGCTTTTATCCAAAGCGACTTACAGTCATGCGTGCATACATTTTTGTGTATGGGTGGTCCCGGGGATCGAACCCACTACCTTGGCGTTACAAGCACCATGCTCTACCAGCTGAGCTACAGAAAGTGGATACTCATGGATGCGCATTGCAATTGTAAAATGTCAACACAATTGGAGACACCACGTCATTTTTGGAGACATGTTATTGACAGTAAACTATTGTAGATGCGACTGCTAACTAAATAAAACATTTTAGCTGGCTAGCTAATCATCTTAGCTAAATGTGGGGCAAACAATTCAGTTATTTACCGTTAATTTGAGGGATTGGGGTGAAAGAAATCGAGTTACATAGTGATACTTTACGATATACTGTATTGACAATATCGCAATATTTTAGCGCTAGTTGGCTGTACCTGCACCAAAACACCATTATTGTTCCTTCATAGCTTGTTCTCAATCTTTTCACATTGGGAGCCAATTAGTTTTCAGCACTTTTATTTCCATGACTGATCAAAACTCGTTCTCATGGCTTTCTGATCCCTCTGCAACAGACATATGGTGCGCAATAAAATCACAGTATCGAATCGCAATACGTATAGAATCATGAGACTCGCAATGCTGATGCATATATCTTATCGTGAGGTTCCTGGCAATTCCCAGGCCAAGTTCATTTGCCACAACAAATCTCTTCGCTAGCAAACGCGATGTCTTCTCCAAAACGACAATGTGTCTCCAGCAATGTTTACTTTTTTGACGTTCTATGGCATCTCCACTTTCCAAGCATATATGACCACATGTAATATTTTGGTAAGTGATGCAAATAGTGAACTATGTAGGGCCAGGATGTAAAATATATGTAGCTGCAGCAATTTCTCTTATCTGATATGGTAAGTAATGGGGCTTAATTTATAGCTCCCTAAGAGTTTGACGAACGGGTCCGTGAACGCGATTCCAGATATATTTACCTCTGAATAAACTGCCTTTATTACACCATATCCACATCCAGTAAACTTGTGATTATCAACACTAACCTCATCGTTGTGGCGGCGGACAGCTAGCCTGTATCCCTCGTCATCCAGTTGAGTGAGTGGCAATGTCTTTTTTCGTTCGTACCAATTTTTGGAAAATCCTCGGGTGTAGGACTTTCCGCCTTTAGTAGAAACCTGTTGAATTATTAAATTTGGTCTGGGAGGTCCTAATTGTTTCGTTGCCAATTTATCTTAATTTGTTCGCCGACAAAAAGGAACTTCTTTCAAAGACACAATCGAGTTGGACTGAAGCCTAGCCATTTTGATAGTAGTAGTGAATTGATTGAGGCTGCTACCTGGTCTTTTCTTAGTTACGTTCATTCGTGGTTACGTTATGTATGACGAAAGCGCGTAAGTGCAAGCCCACAGACACCCATAGAGAATGTATTGAAAGCTTTGAAATGTGAAAAAAATAGATTTTACATGACAGGCTATGAGAGACTTCTGGGCGATTTTCAACCTGACTGAAATCGCCCAAAAAACGGGCGGGGCCATTTGAAGCACGACTTTAGCCTGATTTGACATTTAGTGGCTGTCAGATCAGACGTGAACACTGATAACTGCTGTTGCCGTGATATAATTTTTTATAAATTTATAAAAAAAAATTATATATATTTTTTTTTTTTTTTTTTTTTTATAATTGATTAGAAAAAAAATCCCTTCCTTTTCCCGTTTGGCAGTGCGTCGCCCATATCGCCCTATTGAACAAGCCGTCCCTGGAATAAACTGCCTTTATTACACCATATCCACATCCAGTAAACTTGTGATTATCAACACTAACCTCATCGTTGTGGCGGCGGACAGCTAGCCTGTATCCCTCGTCATCCAGTTGAGTGAGTGGCAATGTCTTTTTTCGTTCGTACCAATTTTTGGAAAATCCTCGGGTGTAGGACTTTCCGCCTTTAGTAGAAACCTGTTGAATTATTAAATTTGGTCTGGGAGGTCCTAATTGTTTCGTTGCCAATTTATCTTAATTTGTTCGCCGACAAAAAGGAACTTCTTTCAAAGACACAATCGAGTTGGACTGAAGCCTAGCCATTTTGATAGTAGTAGTGAATTGATTGAGGCTGCTACCTGGTCTTTTCTTAGTTACGTTCATTCGTGGTTACGTTATTTATGACGAAAGCGCGTAAGTGCAAGCCCACAGACACCCATAGAGAATGTATTGAAAGCTTTGAAATGTGAAAAAAATAGATTTTACATGACAGGCTATGAGAGACTTCTGGGCGATTTTCAACCTGACTGAAATCGCCCAAAAAACGGGCGGGGCCATTTGAAGCACGACTTTAGCCTGATTTGACATTTAGTGGCTGTCAGATCAGACGTGAACACTGATAACTGCTGTTGCCGTGATATAATTTTTTATAAATTTATAAAAAAAAATTATATATATATTTTTATTTTTTATTTTTTTATAATTGATTAGAAAAAAAATCCCTTCCTTTTCCCGTTTGGCAGTGCGTCGCCCATATCGCCCTATTGAACAAGCCGTCCCTGGAGCTGGACTAATAAAGTTCTATTGCATTCTCCAGGTCATCTGGTTCCTGCTGAGAAGGTGCATGAGAAGCTGTTTGTGGGATCACAGAGAGCATTTAAGAAGCCCATGCAGCCTGCTGTGGCTCGCTACAACAAGAGACACACACCAGAGGAGGTCAAGGAGATGACCGGACGACTCCTACATAAAGAGTCCAAGCTCCGCAAAAGGCTGTCAGAGAAGGGAATAGACTATGACTTCCCAGGGTTTGTAAGTGTTGAATTTGAATCATCATCGGTTCAATATATATTTATTTTTAGTATATTCCTGACTTTTTAAACAATTTGAATGTATTGAATTTTAACTTGCATTATTTTCTTGTAGCATAATTGTAAACTCTCTTTTTGAAGGCTTCTCAAGTGCCACAGAAGAAAATGTTAGATGACACTGTGAATGAATCCACGTGTAGTGAGGTAAGGACAATTCATCTGAACTAGGCAACACTTTTGTAAATGCCTACATCAAAGTACAAGATTGTATTTTTGCTGCATATAGCTATGATTTTGGCACAGTCTGAAAATCTGGCGGCAGGTAGCTTAGTGGTTAAGAGCGTTGTGCCAGTAACCGAAAGGTCGCTGGTTCTATTCCCCGAGCCGACTAGGTGAAAAATCTGTCGATGTGCCCTTGAGCAAGGCACTTAACCCTAATTGCTCCTGTAAGTTGCTCTGGATAAGAGCGTCTGCTAAATGACTAAAATGTAAATGTAAAATTACCTTTGATGTACCAGTTGTCTGGGGTGAGATAACTGTGCCGACAGTATTGTGGTATGTTAAGCTTATTGCCTGCTCTGTATAGCAAGGTGATTAAACCCATGTGCCCACATTCACTAAGCAAAGTAAAGTATTCTTGCACTCCGTAAGAATTAACATCAAATCAAATCAAATTTTATGTGCCACATGCGCCGAATACAACAGGTGTAGACATTACCGTGAAATGCTTACTTACAGCCCTTAACCAACAATGCATTTATTTCTTAATAAAAAAGTAAAATAAAACAACAACCAAAAAGTGTTGAGAGATAAAAAGAGCAGAAGTAAAATAAAATAACAGTAGGGAGGCTATATACAGGGGGCACCGGCTAGTTGAGGTAGCTCCTCACTTCCTTCTAGGAAGGACTCCTCCGTCTCCTCTTCCTCAGAGGATAAATCTTCGTCTGACTCTGCTCCTTCTTCATGTTTGCCTTTAGAATTTTTTTAGGGCGGGGAATCATTGGAGATGCTAATAGCGAAATGGAAAACGTTGTTTCTCTGTGTTGTAAGGTTCTCTGTGTTAATGATGTCTGTTTCTCCTCAGGATGTGACTCCAGTGTGCACCCCCTCAGTCCTGGACAAGAGGAGGTCCATGAAGATCAACGATGATGACAGCGATGACGAAATCATCATCAAGAATACCCCCGCCCTAAAAAAAGTCTAAAGGCAAACGTGAAGAAGGAGCAGAGTCAGACAAAGATTTATCCTCTGAGGAAGAGGAGACTGAGGAGGAGTCCTTTCTAGAAGGGAGTGAGGAGCCCACAATGTGTGAAGAGCGCTCAGGGGACGTAGAGACTGTCGTATAAGAAGGAGGAGCAGAGTGAACGAACGTCAACGCCTGTCGTTTAAAGGACAATAACTCCATTAAATTGCCTTGCTTGTAAAGCAGATACATTTTTACAAGGTGGTTGGTTGGTCCTATACAATTGCCCAGAGGAGAATGGCTAGAGAGCCAATGACTGTTTGACAGTGTTAGAACCTATGCACCTGTATAGCACCTCCTAAAGTCCCACAGCCAGGGCCTAAAATTAACACCTGCCAAATGTGGGTAGATTTTGGCATTGGCTTGTAAGAGTTCTATTTCACCAGCCCGGTTGGGGGTGGTCAGGGCTCCACAGTGCAAGCATTTCACTCGCATTTGTGAATTAAAATAGTAATTTATATAAAATAAATGCCACAGTAGCTGTTTTCAAAGTATTTCCACCGTTTTGTTTCATAGCTGTTAAATTAATTCACAAAGTCAAAGAACTAGCTACGAATCCAGGGTTTCACCGCTGTCACTCGGTTGCGTCATTGCCATTAACGTTATCAACGTTCTACAGATGTCGCAGCTTATTGATGTCTGACTGATGGTTAATGCCATGTCTTTCTGAACAGGAGCTAGTGACTTTTTTGTCAAATTTACGCTATAGTGGCCTGGAAATACGATGACATTGCTAAAGTAGACAAATAATTAGTCAAAAACAACTTTGCCATCATTATGTCAAGTAGTTATTTTTTTTTAAATGGGCTGATATGCTTGATCCATTTTTGCAACAGCTCTACCCCCCAGATTGCTGAATCATATTGAATCACCTGACGATTATATCTGGTACTATCCCCAAGGTTTGGAAGGCGGCCCATGTACTCCCCCTTCACAAAGGTGGTGACCCTTGTGACCTAAATAATTATCGCCCTATTTCTAAACTTTCTTGCCTAGCTAAAATATTAAAATCCTTGATTAATTCTCAACTAAGATCTTTCTTATCTTTGAAATGTATTCTAAATGGACATCAGTCGGGTTTTAGACCAGGTCATAGCACTATCTCTGCTGCATCCCTAGTTATAAACGATGTGTTTAACTGTATGGATAAAAGGCAACATTGGGCTGCCCTCTTCATTGACCTGTCAAAGGTGGTCCTCTGTAGCTCAGCTGGTAGAGCACGGCGCTTGTAACGCCAAGGTAGTGGGTTCGATCCCCGGGACCACCCATACACAAAAATGTATGCACGCATGACTGTAAGTCGCTTTGGATAAAAGCGTCTGCTAAATGGCATATTATATTATTATTATTATATTATAAAGGCTTTCAATACTGTTGATCACTCACTGCTATTTCAGAGGCTTTCATCAATTGGCCTAGACCAGCCTGCATGTAACTAGTTTAAAAAGTACTTGACAGGTGGACCTCAATGTGTATCTACTGATGGTGTTAAATCAGGTTTCCTGGATATTACGAAAGGTGTCCCACAGGGGTCGATACTGGGTCCTGTACTTTTTACTGTTTACATTAACAATATCGACTTGTCTGTAAGAAACTGTAACCTGCACTTGTATGCCAATGATACTGTTGTGTATGCTATTGCCCCCACGGTTGACCAGCCTCTATCTGAACTACAGTCTGTCTTCATTGTATTACAGAAAATCTTTATTGGCCTGAAATTAGTATTGAATGCAGGTAAAACTATTGCGCAAGTTCTCCCACTTAAAAAGATGAGGGAGGCCTGTAATTTTCATCATAGGTACACGTCAACTATGACAGACAAATTGAGAATAAAGAATCCAGAAAATCACATTGTAAGATTTTTTATGAATTTATTTGCAAATTATGGTGGAAAATAAGAATTTGGTCACCTACAAACAAGCAAGATTTCTGGCTCTCACAGACCTGTAACTTCTTCTTTAAGAGGCTCCTCTGACCTCCACTCGTTACCTGTATTAATGGCACCTGTTTGAACTTGTTATCAGTATAAAAGACACATGTCCACAACCTCAAACAGTCACACTCCAAACTCCACTATGGCCAAGACCAAAGAGCTGTCAAAGGACATCAGAAACAAAATTGTAGATCTGCACCAGGCTGGGAAGACTGAATCTGCAATAGGTAAGCAGTTTGGTTTGAAGAAATCAACTGTGGGAGCAATTATTAGGAAATGGAAGACATACAAGACCACTGATAATCTCCCTCGATCTGGGGCTCCACGCAAGATCTCACCCCGTGGGGTCAAAATGATCACAAGAACGGTGAGCAAAAATCCCAGAACCACACCGGGGGACCTAGTGAATGACCTGCAGAGAGCTGGGACCAAAGTAACAAAGCCTACCATCAGTAACACACTACGCTGCCATGGACTCAAATCCTGCAGTGCCAGATGTGTCCCCCTGCTTAAGCCAGTACATGTCCAGGCCCGTCTGAAGTTTGCTAGAGTGCATTTGGATGATCCAGAAGAGGATTGGGAGAATGTCATATGGTCAGATGAGACCAAAATAGAATTTTTTGGTAAAAACTCAACTCGTCGTGTTTGGAGGACAAAAAATGCTGAGTTGCATCCAAAGAACACCATACCTACTGTGAAGCATGGGGGTGGAAACATGCTTTGGGGCTGTTTTTATGTAAAGGGACCAGGATGACTGATCTGTGTAAAGGAAAGAATGAATGGGGCCATGTATCGTGAGATTTTGAGTGAAAACCTCCTTCCATCAGCAAGGGCATTGAAGATGAAACGTGGCTGGGTCTTTCAGCATGACGATGATCCCAAACACACCGCCCGGGCAATGAAGGAGTGGCTTCGTAAGAAGCATTTCAAGGTCCTGGAGTGGCCTAGCCAGTCTCCAGATCTCAACCCCATATAAAATCTTTGGAGGGAGTTGAAAGTCCGTGTTGCCCAGCGACAGCCCAAAACATCACTGCTCTAGAGGAGATCTGCATGGAGGAATGGGCCAAAATACCAGCAACAGTGTGTGAAAACCTTGTGAAGACTTACAGAAAACGTTTGACCTGTGTCATTGCCAACAAAGGGTATATAACAAAGTATTGAGAAACTTTTGTTATTGACCAAATACTTATTTTCCACCATAATTTGCAAATAAATTCATTAAAAATCCTACAATGTGATTTTCTGGATTTTTTTTCTTCTCATTTTGTCTGTCATAGTTGACGTGTACCTATGATGAAAATTCAAATCAAATCAAATCAAATTTTATTGGTCACATGCGCCGAATACAACAGGTGCAGACATCACAGTGAAATGCTTACTTACAGCCCTTAACCAACAGTGCATTTATTTTAAAAAAAAATAAATAAAATAAAACAACAACAAAAAAAGTGTTGAGAAAAAAAGAGCAGAAGTAAAAATAAAGTGACAGTAGGGAGGCTATATATACAGGAGGGTACCGTTGCAGAGTCAATGTGCGGGGGGCACCGGCTAGTTGAGGTAGTTACAGGCCTCTCTCATCTTTTTAAGTGGGAGAACTTGCACAATTGGTGGCTGACTAAATACTTTTTTCCCCCACTGTATATTTGTTCTCTAGAGCGCATAAAAATAACTGATTTAAGCATATGTTCTTTGGATGGTGTCCATATTGATGATCGTGTCCCTGCTTACAAATATCTGGGCATCTGGATAGATGAAAAGCTGTCTTTTAAAAAGCATATTGATGAGTTTAGTAAAAAACCTGAGAATAAAAATGGGCTTCTTCTATAGAAATAGGACCTGCCTCACTAAACAGTGGAAAGCAGATTTTTCAGTCGACGTTGCTATCGGTCCTAGACTATGGCGATGTCTATATGAATGCATGAATATAATTTTTGTACTCATCACTGCATTCTCTCAGAATGTTGGTTGGCCCTCTTTGATGTCATGAAGGTTGATACATTGCTATGTTGTCATTTATAAAGCCCTTTTACAAAAAGTCCCACTGTACCTAACATTTTTACTTAACTTTAGACGTACAAGTTACCACACCCGGTCTCAGGGATGGTTAACCCTGGAAATTACTTTGGTCTCTACGGAGTTAGGTAAATCAGTTTTTAGTTTTCTTGCACCATATTTGTGGAACAATCTTCAAAATGTTCTTAAATTTGATGTTTTGGTGCCTCTAGGGCAATTCAGAAGGCTGATTGAGGACCTTATTTTTGATGAGTGTGTTTGTTTTTTATGACAATGTTTTTCTTTCTACTTGCATTTTGTATTCATATTGATGTGTATAATTTATGTAATTCAGTGCTCATCTGTAAAAGAGACCTTGGTCTCAGTATGACTTTAGCTAGCAAAGCTCGTCAGAAATACAGTAGCTAACATTAGCTAGCGATGCTAACGTTAGCTAGCTAAAATGTCGGTGCTCCCCACTCAATCTTAGCTAGCTAAAGTTATACTGCATCTAAAGTCAATCTGGAGACATCACAATGATTACAAGCTTTTCCTACTAGTTATTTGCCTCCTTTTGAAATGTCATCGTGTTTCCAAGCCAAAGGAATGCACTTTCGACTAAATCTTCATCAGCACCAATTGAGACTGCATTGAGTAGAATGCTCAGCTAGGCATCAATCCTAAAACGAACGTTCAAAACAATATTGTGACGAAACGTGCATCCATGAATATAGCCTATTCCACCTCACGCTGCAACACTGCTTGGATGGGGCTCTAGTATGGTCATATATTTGGCAGGAGGTTAGGAAGTGCAGCTCAGTTTTCACCTCATTTTGTGGGCAGTGTGCACATAGCCTGTCTTCTCTTGAGAGCCAGGTCTGCCTACGGCGGCCTTTCTCAATAGCAAGGCTATGCTCACTGAGTCTGTACATAGTCAAAGCATTCCTTAATTTTGGGTCAGTCACAGTGGTCAGGTATTCTGCCACTGTGTACACTCTGTTTAGGGCCAAATAGCATTCTAGTTTGCTCTGTTTTTTTGTAAATTCTTTCCAATGTGTCAAGCACTTATCTTTTTGTTTTCTCATGATTTGGTTGGGTCTAATTGTGTTGCTGTCCTGGGGCTCTGTGGGTTCTGTTTGAGTTTGTGAACAGAGCCCCAGGACCAGCTTGCTTAGGGGACTCTTCTCCAGGTTCATCTCAGTAGGTGATGGCTTTGTTATGGAAGGTTTGGGAATCGCTTCCTTTTAGGTGGTTGTAGAATTTAACGTCTCTTGTCTGGATTTGGATAATTAGCGGGTATCGGCCTAATTCTGCTCTGCATACAGTGGGGAGAACAAGTATTTGATACACTGCCGATTTTGCAGGTTTTCCTACTGACAGAGCATGTAGAGGTCTGTAATTTTTATCATAGGTACACTTCAACTGTGAGAGACGGAATCTAAAACAAAAATCCAGAAAATCACATTGTATGATTTTTAAGTAATTAATTTGCATTTTATTGCATGACATAAGTATTTGATACATCAGAAAAGTAGAACTTAATATTTGGTACAGAAACCTTTGTTTGCAATTACAGAGATCATACGTTTCCTGTAGGTCTTGACCAGGTTTGCACACACTGCAGCAGGGATTTTGGCCCACTCCTCCATACAGACCTTCTCCAGATCCTTCAGGTTTCGGGGCTGTCGCTGGGCAATACAGACTTTCAGCTCCCTCCAAAGATTTTATATTGGGTTCAGGTCTGGAGACTGGCTAGGCCACTCCAGGACCTTGAGATGCTTCTTACGGAGTCACTCCTTAGTTGCCCTGGCTGTGTGTTTCGGGTCGTTGTCATGCTGGAAGACCCAGCCACGACCCATCTTCAATGCTCTTACTGAGGGAAGGAGGTTGTTGGCCAAGATCTCGCGATACATGGCCCCATCCATCCTCCCCTCAATACGGTGCAGTCGTCCTGTCCCCTTTGCAGAAAAGCATCCCCAAAGAATGATGTTTCCACCTCCATGTTCTTGGGGTTGTACTCATCCTTCTTCTTCCTCCAAACACGGCGAGTGGAGTTTAGACCAAAAAGCTATATTTTTGTCTCATCAGACCACATGACCTTCTCCCATTCCTCCTCTGGATCATCCAGATGGTCATTGGCAAACTTCAGACGGGCCTAGACATGCGCTGGCTTGAGCAGGGGGACCTTGCGTGCTCTGCAGGATTTTAATCCATGACGGCGTAGTGTGTTACTAATGGTTTTCTTTGAGACTATGGTCCCAGCTCTCTTCAGGTCATTGACCAGGTCCTGCCGTGTAGTTCTGGGCTGATCCCTCACCTTCCTCATGATCGTTGATGCCCCACGAGGTGAGATCTTGCATGGAGCCCCAGACCGAGGGTGATTGACCGTCATCTTGAACTTCTTCCATTTTCTAATAATTGTGCCAACAGTTGTTGCCTTCTCACCAAGCTGCTTGCCTATTGTCCTGTAGCCCATCCCAGCCTTGTGCAGGTCTACAATTTTATCCCTGATGTCCTTACACAGCTCTCTGGTCTTGGCCATTGTGGAGAGGTTGGAGTCTGTTTGATTGAGTGTGTGGACAGGTGTCTTTTATACAGGTAACGAGTTCAAACAGGTGCAGTTAATACAGGTAATGAGTAGAGAACAGGAGGGCTTCTTAAAGAAAAACTAACAGGTCTGTGAGAGCCGGAATTCTTAATGGTTGGTAGGTGATCAAATACTTATGTCATGCAATAAAATGCAAATTAATTACTTAAAAATCATACAATGTGATTTTCTGGATTTTTGTTTTAGATTCCTTCTCTCACAGTTGATGTGTACCTATGATAAAAATTACAGACCTCTACATGCTTTGTAAGTAGGAAAACCTGCAAAATCGGCAGTGTATCAAATACTTGTTCTCCCCACTGTATATGTTTTTGCTGTTGTTCTTTGTTATAGAGCCAAAAAGATTGGAGAAGTGGTTTATCCACACATCTCCGTTTTGGATAGATAACTCTTTGTGTTGTTTTAGTGATTCACCATAGTGAAGGCGTAGACTCAGGTTTTCTGGGTCTCTATGTTTTTGGTTGGATAGGTTTCTCAATTTCTTTCTGAGGTTTTTTCATTCTTCAAAGCATTTCTCATTGTTAATTTTCTAAGGTTTTCTGCTTGAAATATTTTGATTTGATAGGGAAGCTGATAGGTCAAATTTTCTACTGCCAAGTTTACACCTTCACTATTAAAGTGAAATGTTTTGTCCAGGAAGTTGTCTGAAAGGGATTGAATTTGTTGTTGCCTAATTGTTTTTTGGTAGGTTTCTACACTGCTCTCCTTCAATCTATAGCATTTCTTAATATTGTGCAGTTCCTTTGTTCAGGTAGACTGTGATTTTGCTGTGATCTGATGGGGGTGTTAGTGGACTGACTGTGAACGCTCTGAGAGACTCTGGGTTGAGGTCAGTGATAAAGTAATCTGCAGTGCTACTGCCAAGGGATGAGCTGTAGGTGTACCTACAGTGCCTTTGGAAAGTATTCAGACCCCTTGACTTTTTCCACATTTTGGTAGGTTACAGCCTTATTCTAAAATGGATTAAATTGTTTTTTTTCGCCTCATCAATCTACATACATACCCCATAATGACAAAGCAATAACAGGATTTTAGACATTTGAAATGAAAAACTGATATCACATTTACATCAGTATTCAGACCCTTTTCTCAGTACTTTGTTGAAGCACCTTTGGCAGCGATTACAGCCTGGAGTCTTCTTGGGTATGACGCTACAAGCTTGGCACACCTGTATTTGTGGAGTTCCTCCCAATTTTCTCTGCAGATCCTTTCAAGCTCTGTCAGGTTGGATGGGGAGCGTTGCTGCCCAGCTATTTTCAGGTCTCTCCAGAGATGTTCGATCGGGTTCATGCCCGGGCTCTGGCTGGGCCACTCAAGGACATTCAGAGACTTGTCCCGAAGCCACTCCTGCGTTGTCTTAGCTGTGTGCTCAGGGTCGTTGTCCTGTTGGAAGATGAACCTTCGCCCCAGTCTGAGGTCCTGAGCGCTCTGGAGCAGGTTTTCATCAAGGATCTCTCTGTACTTTGCTCCGTTCATCTTTGCCTCGATCCTGACTAGTCTCCCAGTCCCTGCCGCTGAAAGACATCCCCACAACCATGCTTCACCGTAGGGATGGTGCCAGGTTTCCTCCAGAAGTGACGCTTGGCATTCAGGCCAAAGAGTTCAATCTTGGTTTCATCAGACCAGAGAATCTTATTTCTCATGGTCTGAGAGTCCTTTAGGTGCCTTTTGGCAAACTCCAAGAGGGCTGTCATGTGCCTTTTACTGAGGAGTGGCTTCCGTCTGGCCACTCAACCATAAAGTCCTGATTGGTGGAGTGCTCCAGAGATGGTTGTCCTTCTGGAAGGTTCTCCCATCTCCACAGAGGAACTCTAGAGCTCTGTCAGAGTGACCATCGGGTTCTTGGTCACCTCCCTGACCAAGGCCCTTCTTCCCCTATTGCTCAGATTGGCCGGGCGGCCAGCTCTAGAAAGAGTCTTGGTGGTTCCAAACTTCTTCAATTTAAGAATGATGGAGGCCACTGTGTTGTTGTGGACCTTCCATGCTGCAGAAATGTTTTGGTACCCTTCCCCAGATCTGTGCCTCGACACAATCCTGTCTCGGAGCTCTACGGACAATTCCTTCGACCTCATGGTTTGGTTTTTGCTCTGACATGCACTGTCAACTGTGGGACCTTATGTAGCCTTATTCCAAAATGTCTGTGTAGCTCAGTTGGTAGAGCATGGCGCTTGCAACGCCAGGGTTGTGGGTTCGATTTCCACGGGGGGCCAGTATGAAAAAAATAAAAAATAATGTATGCACTCACTAACTGTGAGTGTGCTAGCTGTGCCACTAGAGATCCTGGTTTGAATCCAGGCTCTGTCGTAGCCGGCCGCGACCGGGAGACCCATAGGGCGGCGCACAATTGGCCCAGCGTCGTCCAGGGTAGGGGAGGGAATGGCCGGCAGGGATGTAGCTCAGTTGGTAGAGCATGGCGTTTGCAACGCCAGGGTTGTGGGTTCGATTCCCACGGGGGGCCAGTATGAAAAAATAAAAAAAATAATGTATGCACTCACTAACTGTAAGTCGCTCTGGATAAGAGCGTCTGCTAAATGACTAAAATGTCAATGTAAAATGTAGACCGGTGTGTGGCTTTCCAAATAATGTCCAATCAATTGAATTTACCACAGGTGGACTCCAAGTTGTAGAAACATCTCAAGGATAATCAATGGAAACAGGATGCACCTGAGCTCAATTTCGAGTCTCATAGCAAAGGGTCTGAATACTTAGAAAAAGTCAAGGGGTCTGAATACTTTCTGAAGGCACTGTACCATAAGAGTATCCTCGAAGCCTACCATTGACTATGTACAGACCCAGCATGCGACAGAGCTGCAGGAGTTGTGACCCATTTTTGTTATTTTGTCATAGTTGTGTCTAGGGGGGCATATTTGGGAGGGAATACTGTCACCTCCAGTTAGGTCTTTTTCCCCCTGTGTGCTGAGAGTGTCAGGTTCTTGTCCAGTTCTGGCATTTAGGTTGCCACAAACTAGTACATGTCCTCTAGGATGGAGAAGCTGTCATCTTTAAAGTATTCGGATTCTATTGGGGGGATATAGGTAGCACACATGAGGATCATTTCCTTATTAATTTCTAGCCAGATGTAAAATGTTTCTGTTTTGACTAATTTAATAGTGGGTTGGGTCTGCTCTATACCAAATGACCATACCCCCTGAGTCTCTTCCCTGCTTCACACCAGGTAGTTTGGTGGATGGGACTACCAGCTCTCTGTAACCTAGAGGGCAACCAGTGGGTCCGTCTCCTCTATACTATATTTCCTGTAGGATGACAATGTCTGTATTTCCAATTTCTTTGATGAAGTCTGGGTTCCTGCTCTTTAGGCCAAAGGCAGATTACCTAAGACCTTGTATATTCCAGGATGAGATAGTAAAAGCTTTGTGTTCCATAGTGTCTAGTGTTGTTTTTGTTTGCTTTAGGCCCGGACCATTACAGTAGGTGTGAGCAGAGCATGTTGAGCATCTGATACATAACTCTTAGGTCGCAGGATGGGGCTTGAGGGGGTGCATTAGTGGGGGTTGGGCCTGTTGCTCTGCTCACGGCCTGGGCATATGTGTGGCTGTCATGTTAAGGTCTTTGCTGCAGGGGCAGGGAGCATGGGGGGGCAGAAGGGGCTTAGGTCTGATCTGGGGGGGCCTATATAGGGTGTGTTCAGGGTTTGTTTGGGGTGGTCTCAGCTGGTTGTAGTGTGGCTGGTGAAGCTGTGGTCTGGGTGTAGATCCTCTTGGCGTGGTTTCTCTTGGTGCAGGTCCTTCGGGAGGGGTTCTTGCAGGTTGTTACGGATACAGGTATCCTGTGTCTTTTTGTGTTTCCTCTCCTTCTGCCCTAATAACAGGTGTCCTGTATGTTCCTGATTGGTGGTCGTTGAGGTGTCTGCTGATTGCTAAGGTGGACCAATCAGTGAACATTCCTCTGCATTGCACCACCTGTTGCTGGTTTTTCAATCACACATCCCATTGTATAAAAGCCGGTCAGTTGTGTTTGTTGTGAGAGAGAGAGACTATTTCTGTATGTGAGTATGGATACTGTGGTGTCCTGTTTTTTGTTTACTCACTAAGTTGCTGGTTACTCTGTTTGGTAATTTTGTTAGAGACTAATTTCTGTATGTGAGTATGGATACTGTGATGTCCTGTGTTTAGAGTACTCACTAATTTGCTGGTTACTCTGTTTGGTAACTTTGTGTGTTTCTGGGAAAAGGGGAAGTTAAGCAAGCTGCCCTTGGGCCTACATTACCCGTAGAAAGAACTGTCTATAAACACTAGTTAGACCTGAGCGGACCACCCCCTGTACTTTTGTATGATTAGCAGTAGCTTAGCGGTTCTTGAGGCAGGCAAGATCAGTTTAGGTTTTTTTTACACTATTGTTTCATTTCTTGGGTCCTGCTCAGCCCTTTTTCCCAAACCTTTACCGTGTGTTCACAAATAAACATTTTATGTTTGACGGTAGTTTATGGTTGTCGTGTAGTTTTTCGTTCTCACTGTTCCATGTCATCATCCTAATTTGCATGAATTATGTTACGGGTCTCATGTCCATCCACCCTAGACGTTTAAAGCCACGGGGTTCGTAACACAGGTCTTGGAGGGTGTCTCTCTGGGCGGGGTGTCTGTTGCTCCTGTGTGAGGTGCTGGGGCTGCGGTTGAGGGTGATGTACTTCAGGGTCCTGGCAAAAGTTGGGATTGCTGCCTTGTAGAGGTGGACCTGGTCGTAAAGGCTGTTCAAGTCCAGGGTGGAGTGATGGGCAAGGTAGACATTAGGTTTTGAGGCACAATCCTGGGAAATGCTTGCGTTCACCCGCTGAGTGGTGGCAAGGTACATTTATTTTCGTGGTAGCAGGGTGGAGATAACCACTTGTGCGTTGGGGAAAGTGGAATACGCTTTTTCAATCACTCCCTTGAGTGCTGTGGCCACCCTTTCCTGCTTGGCCCTCAGCTCGTTTGTGCCCGTGTGAATTATAATATGGCTGGGGACCCTAGTCTGTCCTCTGACAACAGCTCCAGGGCATGCCTAGTGTTTGGGCACCAGAGTTTAGCCACTTTGTGTTTGGGAAAAGGTTTATTCTCTTGAATGTATTTGCCATTTGAGTCAATGAGGAGCACAATTTCTGGCATTTGTGTGTCCCTAGTGGATGTGTGGGGGTTGTCAGGAGAGCTATCTGGGGAGCTGACAGGGGGGCTGTTAGGAGTGGATGGGGTCTGTTGGGTTGGTGGGTCCTGTGTTCTCTGTCCCATTGTGGTGTTGAGGTTGTGATCCGGGTCTGAGGTGGGCTGTTCTGCTGGCTTCTCAATCTCACAAGCACAAACATGAATCGAGTCGTGACCACGGTAACCTCCCGCCCTTAAAGGGGCAGGTGAACATTTTTGTATCATCTGATATTTTGATTAAAAGACTCGGGTCACAAAAAATGAAATTAAACAATATACCACATGACTTCTTACTAGTAATACATTTATTGTTTTAAAAACGTTACGAAGCATGCTCATCAGTTTTCTTTTTTTTTTTGTGTGTAATTTGAGCGAAAAATATATTTTGGCTTGTAAGAAAAATCTGAGTGGCTGGTACTGTAGATTTTTTTATCTACCTGCCACAGTGGCTGGTGGACCAAAAAGTAAATTTGATGCCCTGCTCACAGTTTTACCATAAGGTGAAATGAATTCTCAACAACAAAGCATCATTTTTACTTGTGTCCTGCCTGAGGTGACTCTTAAGTGAGCCTCACCTTTTTATAAATATAACAAACCATGAGAAAATACCCATTCTCAATATTGGTCATGTCACATTTGACATTACATGGACTCTAGCCATACCGACTAAAAGTAATACTATTTTTAGTCCGTATGGAAACTTGGACTCTTGCTGCTCTTATTCATCTGCAGTTATGTTTGATAAGGTTTATTTGTCAATGTGCTTTGATATTTTGGGTTTTCAAATCAAAATGTATTTGTCGCATACGCAGTTTAGCAGATGTTATAGCGGGCGCAGCAAAAGGCTTATGTGACTAGCTCCAAACAATGCAGTAAATGTCAAAGAAGTACACATCTTTTGATAGGCTATATATTATTTTACAAGAAATCAAGAAATGTCAGAACGAATCCAATTAACAACCAAAATAGCACTGTAACAGTAAACCAAATGCAATTTATACACACTGGATCAATTTACACGAGATATACTAAGAATATGTACAGCAGTAGACACTGTATATTAGTGCGCTATGTCAATAATCCAGTATATAAATAAATGCGGTGTGTATAAAGTGTAACTAAAATGCAATTTCGAATACGGTGTTTTAATACACAGTACAAAACCCCATGGCATCTGGATAGGATTGCAGGAAATTAGCTTCCGGACCAGAGTCCGGAATATAAATATATGTGAATGTTGTGTAGACAGCATGTGAATAGAAAAGTTGTGTACAGTCGTGGTCAAAAGTTTTAAGAATGACACAAATACTAATTTTCACAGTCTGCTGCCTCAGTTTTGATGATGGCAATTTGCATATACTCCAGAATGTCATGAAGAGTGATCAGATGAATTGCAATTAATTGCAAAGTCCCTCTTTGCCATGAAAATTAACTTAATCCCAAAAAAACATTTCCACTGCATTTCAGCCCTGCCACAAAAGGACCAGCTGCCATCATGTCAGTGATTCTCTCGTTAACACAGGTGAGAGTGTTGACGAGGACAAGGCTGGAGATCACTCTGTCATGCTGATTGAGTTAGAATAACAGACTGGAAGCTTTACAGGAGGGTGGTGCTTGAAATCATTGTTCTTCCTCTGTTAACCATGGTTACCTGCAAGGAAACACGTGCCGTCATCATTGCTTTGCACAAAAAGGGCTTCACAGGCAAGGATATTGCTGCTAGTAAGATTGCTCCTAAATCAACCATTTATCGGATCATCAAGAACTTCAAGGAGAGAGGTTCAATTGTTGTGAAGAAGGCGTCAGGGCGCCCAAGAAAGTTCAGCAAGCGCCAGGACC
Source organism: Coregonus lavaretus (assembly GCF_964263955.1). Taxonomy (NCBI): domain Eukaryota; kingdom Metazoa; phylum Chordata; class Actinopteri; order Salmoniformes; family Salmonidae; genus Coregonus; species Coregonus lavaretus. The sequence continues at coordinate 24,219,050 of NC_140003.1, forward strand.
GTCTCCTAAAGTTGATTCAGCTGCGGGATCGGGGCACCACCAGTGCAGAGCTTGCTCAGGAATGGCAGCAGGCAGGTGTGAGTGCATCTGCATGCACAGTGAGGCGAAGACTTTTGGAGGATGGCCTGGTGTCAAGAAGGGCAGCAAAGAAGCCACTTCTCTCCAGGAAAAACATCAGGGAAAGACTGATATTCTGCAAAAGGTACAGGGGACTGCTGAGGACTGGGGAAAAGTCATTTTCTCTGATGAATCCCCTTTCCGATTGTTTGGGGCATCCGGAAAAAAGCTTGTCCGGAGAAGACAAGGTGAGCACTACCATCAGTCCTATGTCATGCCAACAGTAAAGCATCCTGAGACCATTGATGTGTGGGGTTGCTTCTCAGCCAAGGGAGTGGGCTCACTCACAATTTTGCCTAAGAACACAGCCATGAATAAAGAATGGTACCAACACATCCTCCGAGAGCAACTTCTCCCAACCATCCAAGAACAGTTTGGTGACGACCAATGCCTTTTCCAGCACGATGGAGCACCTTGCCATAAGGCAAAAGTGATAACTAAGTGGCTCGGGGGAAAAAAACATCTGAATTTTAGGTCCATGGCCAGGAAACTCCCCAGACCTTAATCCCATTGAGAACTTGTGGTCGATCCTCAAGAGGCGGGTCGACAAACAAAAACCCACAAATTCTGACAAACTCCAAGCATTGATTATGAAAGAATGGGCTGCCATCAGTCAGGATGTGGCCCAGAAGTTAATTGACAGCATGCCAGGGCGGATTGCAGAGGTCTTGAAAAAGAAGGGTCAACACTGCAAATATTGACTCTTTGCATAAACTTAATGTAATTGGCAATAAAAGCCTTTGACACTTATGGAATGCTTGTAATTATACTTCAGTATACCATAGTAACATCTGACAAAAATATCTCATAACACTGAAGCAGCGAACTTTGTGAAGACCAATACTTGTGTCATTCTCAAAACTTTTGACCACGACTGTACAGCAGTAGTTCTAGGATGAGCCATGACTAGAATACAGTATACACATATAAAGTAGGTAAAACAGTATGTAAACACTATTAAAGTGACTAGAGTTCAACTAATCTATGTACAGCCCTCTCTAAGATTCAGGACAGGGTACTGGCCGGAGGATTGCTAGTGATGACTGCTTAAGAGTCTGATGGCCTGGAGATAGAAGCTGTTTATCAGTCATCTGTACAGTCTCTGTCTTCTAGATGGTAGCTGGGTGAACAGGCTGTGGCTGAGGTCCTTGATGATCTCCTTGGTCTTCCTGTGACACCGGGTGCTGTAGATGTCCCACTGCCCAATGATGCGTTGGGCAGTGGTGGAAAAAGTATGCAGTTGTCACACTTTAGTAAAAGTATAGATACCTTAATAGAAAATTACTCAAGTAAAAGTAAAAGTCACCCAGTAAAATACAACCTGAGTAAAAGTCTAAAAGTATTTGGTTATAAATATACTTAAGTATCAAAAGTAAATGTAATTGCTAATATATACTTAAGTATCAAATGTAAAAGTATAAATCATTTAAAATTCCTTATATTAAGCAAAGCAGACACAACCATTTTCTTGTTTTTAAAATGTACAGATAGCCAGGGGCACACTCCAACACTCAGACATCTATACTTTTACAAACAATGCATTTGTGTTTAGTGAGTCTGCCAGATCATAGGCACGACCACGAGTTCTCTTGTGTGACCATTTTCCTGTCCTGCTAAGCATTCAAAATGTAATGAGTACTTTTGGGTGTCAGGGAAAAATGTATGCAGTAAAAAGTACATTATTTTCTTTAGGAATGTAGTGAAGTAAAAGTAAAAGTTGTCAAAAATATAAATTGTAAAGTACAGATCCCCCAAAAACGACTTAAGTAGTACTTTAAAGATTTCTACTTAAGTACTTTACGCCACTGGCGTTGGGAAGATCTCGCCACCCTCTGGTGAGCCCTGCAGTTGCGGGCAGTGCAGTTGCCGTACCAGCATCTAGAAGTTTGTGAGGGTCTTAGGGGCCAAGGCAAATTTCTTCAGCCTCCTGAAGTTGAAGAGGCGCTGGTCCTCAGTGATGTGCACGCCGAGGAACTTTACGCTTTTTAGCCTTCGATGTGGATGGGCGATCTGTATATAACATATGATTTGTAATAAATATAAAGCTTCAATATTGGGTTTGGTCACATCCATAGTAATGCCACGACAGCCATCAATACTATGTCAAACTATTCTCTGTTTAGGCCACACGATGTCGCTGTAGACTCGTGGCATACTGGCTTGACAGGTTTCAGAGCAACGGAGTGGGAGTCAAATGGGTGGCACCATTTCGCCTCCCTTTAGTTATAAAGCTGCTGAGTTGCTGTAGCACTCTCTTCAAATGAAGAAATGGTGCATTCACGCAAGTAGTAGCTACATCGATCGCCATATAATCCAGGAAAGGAAATATATTTATCTAGTAGTGAACAACAGAAATGTGCATGCGTCAATTTCCAAGTGCCAAAATCCTCAGATTGACGCGTGCGCATGACAATCCCATTCTTTGTCCACCAAACGGCATTCCGGGGTGGAGACTGAGGTGCCTCGATGCTACTGTCATAACCCGAAAATATTTACAAAGCTGTCAAAGACTTCATATATTTGTGTTGCTCTTTCTGAACAGGGTATGGTAAGTACGAAGATAAACCTTTTCAAATGTATAATATATGCATGCTTTCATTCAGAGTAGTTGCTCACATTGTGTGTTGTGGTAGCTGAACTAGCTTTGTGTGATTGGACGTTTAGCTAGATAATCAATGAAAAAGGGCTAGCGCCATCTAGCTTGCTTGCTAGCTAGCTAGTTCAAATAAAGGGTATCTACTGTAGCGGTTGACTCCGGTCCATAGCTACACTTGTCAAAATATGCGGTTGTTTTGAATGTGTTTCCATTGAACTATTGCATTTTTGTTTTATTTGAACCAGATAGCACCTGACTAAGTAATAGTTAACTGTTTAACAATACGAGCGAGACAAATGGATACGGCTGCTGTTAGCTAGCTGTCAGCCAAGCAGATAAAACAACTATCTAGGCAACTGTACAAGGCTACTGTACAAAGATTCAAGCACAAGGATGTGTGTCAGAATTGTATCTGTTCATTCATTCTAGCTAAACGTTTGCTTTCTCTGACGTGCATTCAGACAGTGTAAATAACAAAACAAAATAATGGTGCCTTACATGTCTTACATTTGTTGTATGACTGCTTAGGTTGTGGGTAGCTTTAGGACAACTACGTTGTGTCCCAGAGCTAGGTTGTGGGTCTGACAGTCTTTGTTTGAATAATCCTTTGTGAGTGTGCTCTGTCTATTCATGCATCTGACACTACCCACAAACTGAGAATCATGATAATAAAACCGTACAGTTTACATGAAATGAGTTGCTATTGCCAGGTCCCAAAACTCCCATTGCTTAACAACTACCATAGGAGTTAGCAAAACAACACAGACTCACCGCTACATTTACAGATATCTATTTTACAGTTATTTCATTTAAGATAAACTTCATGGTTCTTAGTATGTGGGTAATGTCAGACTTTCTGGCAGTCAAATCTTTAGCCCCTTACCAGTTGGGCATATCTGACCACACAAATGTATTGTCCAGACAGAGACATATTCTATATTCTATGTACTATTTAATTTTTTAATTTTTTATTTAACCATTATTTAACTAGGCAGGTCAGTTAAGAACAAATTATTATTTACAATGACGGCCTACACCGGCCAAATCTGGGTGACGCTGGGCCAATTGTGCGCTGCCCTATGGGACTCCCAATCACGGCCGGTTGTGATACAGCCTGGAATCGATTGCGCCACTCGGGAGCCCAATTTTAGGAGAAGTAGGCATTCCTTGCTGGCAGGTCACGTCATACACAAACAAAGCCATCTTATTTGCAGTGAACAAGCTGTCAGCATGTCAAAGAGAGAGCAAGTGGTGTGAAAACAAAGCCATCTTATTTGCAGTGAACAAGCTGTCAGCATGTCAAAGAGAGAGCAAGTGGTGTGAATGTTTTTCAAATGACGTGTCAACGGGTTGGGGGCTCCCGTGAACTCTTCACTGACCCCAGTTGCCATGGCGGCAGGTTGTGTAGCATTTACTATTTTGAAGACAGGAGGGTGGGATTGTGTTAACGGTCTCCACTTCTCTATTCTTGACCCCTGTAGGGCTTCCTGGGAACCAGGGACCACTAAGTTATGAAGCTCTTCCCTTCCAGACCTTCCCTGCTCTCCATCTCCAGTTACTGCCTGAGCCTTACCCACTGCTGCTCTCACATCCACCATCTCTGCTCAGCCTGGTACTAGCAGCTTGGCTCAGACTCACTTCATCACAAAGAATAAAAAAAGAGAAAGAGAGCGGGAGAAGAGAAGAAAACCCTTCCCAGCTGCCATCCAGACACACATGGTGCATAGTTGCCATTCTCTAGAATCCATCTATCCCCGTGGCCCAGCCTCCAGCACACATCACATAGCCTAGCCTAGCCCAGTGCCTGCCCAAGGGATATAAATAGGCTGCACCAGCTAGTGTGTGGAGTGTGCGCTTGTGTTTCCTTTTTTCTCTGGGTCATACATACGACCAGGAGGGGTCACACCCATTTGTTTTCTGTCTTCCCACTGCCTGGAGCAGTGTTAGTTAGTGGTGGGACCGAGGAGAGAGTGACGAGGCAGAGACCATGGAGGTCAATATGGAGTATTGTCTGGCCCAGGTGGTGCAGAAAGACCTGGGGCGGAAGGTGCAGGTGGGACAGGAGCTCATAGATTACATTGTGGATAAGGAGAAGTCCCAGGACCTGGAGCAAGACCAGACGGCTCTGGACAGGATGGTGGACGGCATCGCTACCACCTGGGTCAACTCCTCCAACTTCAAGGTAAGAAGGGTATTCATACCCTTTGACGTATTCCTTATTTTGTTGTGTTACAGCCTGAATTCAAAATGGATTAAATTGATTTTTTTTGTCACCCATCTACACACAATACCCCATAATGACAAAGTGAAAACATGTTTTTAGCAAATTTATTGACAATGAAATGCAGAAATATCTCATTTACATAAGTATTCACACCCCTGAGTCAATACATGTTAGAATCACCTTTGGCGACGACTATAATTGTGAGTCTTTCTGGGTACATTTCTAAGAGCTTTGCACACCTTGATTGAACAATATTTGCACATTATTTTAAAAAAAAATCTTGGTTGGTTGTTGATCATTGCTAGACAGCCATTTCCAAGTCTTGCCATAGATATTCAAGCCGATTCAAAACTGTAACTAGGACATTCAGGAACATTCAATGTCGTATTGGTAAGCAACTGCAGTGTATATTTGGCCTTGTGAATTTGTCTCCCAGTGTCTGTTGGAAAGCAGACTGAACCAGGTTTTCCTCTAGGATTTTGCCTGTGCTTAGCTCTATTCTGTTTATTTTTATCCTGAAAAACTCTCTAGTCCTTGCCGATGACAAGCATACTTGAAAATATGGAGAGTGGTACTCAGTAATGTGTTGTATTGGATTTGCCCCCAACATAAGACTTTGTATTCAGGACATGAAGTTCATTTCTTTGCCACATTTTTGCAGTTTTACTTTCGTGCCTTATTTCAAACAGGATGCATGTATTCCTTCTTTTCACTCTAATTTAGGTTAGTATTGTGGAGCAACTATAATGTTGTTGAACTTCAGTTTACTCCTATCACAGCCATTAAACTCTAACTGTTTTAAAGTCACCATTGGCCTCATGGTGAAATCCCTGAGCGGTTTCTTCCTCTCTGGCAACTGAGTTAGGAAGGACGCCTGTATCTTTGTAGTGACTGGGTGTATTGATACACCATCCAAAGTGTAGTTAATAACTTAACCATGCTCAAAGGGCTATTAATGTCTGCTTTTATTTATGTATTATTATTACCCATCTACCAATAGGTTCCCTTCTTTGCAAGGCATTGGAAAACCTCCCTGGTCTTTGTAGTTGAATCTGTGTTTGAAATTCACTGCTCGACTGAGGGACCTTACAAATATTTGTATGTTTGGGGTACAGAAATCAGGTAGTCATTCAAAAATCATGTTAAACACTATTATTGCAGGGGCCTCCCGAGTGGAGCAGCGGTCTAAGGCACTGCATCACAGTGCTTGAGGTGTCAATACAGACCCAGGTTCGATCACAGGCTGTTCACAACCGGCCGTGACCGGGAGTCCCATAGTGTGGCGCACAATTGGCCCAGCGTCGTGTGTCCAAACTTTTGTCTGGTACTGTATGTAGCCTATGTTATGTGCCTGGGACAAGCGGAATTAGAATGGCAGTACGGCGTTTTACCTTAATCCTTCCTTCCAAATTCTAGAAGAATCACTTCTCCTGAATAACGTGAGATGCATTGCACCTTAACATAAACTTAATTGTTTTCCTTAAAAAACAGATATTCATGCAAAAAGATTGCTAATATTTTGGAATTCTTTCATAGGCCTATGACTTATCTATCCCAATTGTGAGGACATCAGCAGTCCAATTTGTCAATGCGCCTTTTCTTTCCCAACTGTCTGTGTGGATATTTCCTTGTTTTATTTACAAAGCTGGTGATTTCTTGTTGTGATACGTAGTTTATTTTATGCTGGTACCTCTGAGATCTCAATCTAAACAAAGCCATACTTGCCCTGGCCTACATAGTTTAGTGGGTCTCAGACCTTTGTGTCTGCCCTGTTTTGCCTCCTTGCAGTCTCTGTGTTTAGCTGTTTCTGCCCCAAGCCTCAGGCCCTCTGACCTGGTAAACTAAGGCAAAGCACTCCCAGGCTCTCCACCCTCCCCGCCTGCTGTTTCTGGCACGGCTAGGAGGTGGTCTTTAGGACCTGAAAGCTGTGTTGCTACAGAGAGAGAAAGAGAGAGAGGCCTAATTGGAGCTGCCCTGGCCTGGTTACTGCTCAGATGAAGGAGCTCTATAGAGGTTGAGTGATGACTAAGTGAGAGGGGTTCAGGCATGGGGTTCCACAGGGCCAAAGAAGGTTGTAATCACTTTTTGATTGCAGCCCAGATGGTCCGCAATACATATTGATCCTTCACAGTGATGACACTAGTGCTGTGTCACAGGTTAAAGGGATGTGCTTCCAAATGTCCTCCTTTTCTCCACATCCTTGTTTTGGTGAAATGTTGTATGTTTTAGTGTGCTTCAAAAAGCTTCAGGGTGGTCACATCAGCTGATGTATTCCTTGTCAAGGTCATATGGAGAAGTTGGAAGTCTCCATTGTCTGGTAGTGTAATGATTTCTCTGCTGTGCCTCTGAAAAGCATGCAGTGGCTGGACCTCAGAGCGACGCTTGCCTGGATGCAGACTGTGGCTGATGGGCAGAGTAATGTGAAAGTATTTGGGTAGAGCCAGAGGGAGAGAGTGTGTGTGTGTGGGGCATTCTCCGTAAATGGTGGATTGGGGGACATGCCTGAGAACATTTTAAGGTCAGACTAAGTAGTGCAGGCTTTATGGTCACTGACATCTCCCAATACATTGCTCTGTAGCCTAACCAAAGGATAACCACAGCTTTTCACTTGAACCTAGAACTAGGCCTATATCTGGTCCTGTCATCACTACAGGCCTGTTGTTTTTCTCAATTGAATGGAAAAATATCATATGTAATGGATTGAACAAGGGGTCCTATAGGCATACCTTCCAATCCCTAACAGAAGAATAGTGAATCTCTCCTCCTGCTCTTCTACATGTTGCCTAGTCCTAACCTGCCAACATAGTAACTGACACTGCTCTAGCTTAGCTGGTAATGTGTGATGTGTGCGGAATTAATGTAGTAGTACAGTAGTATTTAGTCAAAGATTTTTATAACTAAACCAAGAGACCACAGCTTGTCATTTCCAATGGGAACAAATTAGTCATGGTGGGCAGAGCCAAGCACATGCTAGCGAGATCCTATTGGCGCGTTCTAGTATGCGTCTGCATATTTCCGTTAGGGAACGCCTACTCTGTGAAGTGCGAGTGTGTCATAACTCAATTCGCCATTGCACTCCTTCTAAACAGCACTATAAAAAAAAAAAAAACTTTTGCAAAGGGTAAAGTCTACAAAATGTAGTCCACTCTGTTCATAACAGATTGTAGTTTTGGGAACAGAAAACTGTATTGAGATAAAATGTTTAATTGCTGAGAACATTTGCAGAATGTCGGCCAAAATCCATCTTGTTCCGTCTTCTCTCACTGCCCGCCAGTGGGCTCCTCTCACTACCATATTTGGTATTGAGTGGAAACGCCAACCGGATGCTTCACATTTATACATCCAGTGAAATATCTGTCTCATTGTTCTCTCTGTGATTTAGTCCTTCATTTGGCAGACTGTCCCATTAAGACTTAGAGGGAGGGCAGGGATAACAACAGTACATGTCTGTCCTCTCAGCTCACAGTGGACTTCATCATGATTTATACATATGTAATGACGACCTACAGGCTAACAACCGAGGGAGAGCTGTGATCAGTGTGGTAGTAGTTGACATTTCCTTTCTCACAATGGTTTCTCTGCTGCAGTCTTTTTTTTTTATGTCTCTGCCGTACAAGGGTGTGTCTGTGTAGACCCAGCAGCCTTGCCTCACTTCAACGCTAAAACAACATTTAACATGTAATGGTAGACCTAATGATAGTTTGATGCAGGTGCGTCAGATGTTGAAAAAAAGATCACAAAAATGGGAGCAGTATTTTCAAAGGCATATTACACTGTCATTATAGCAGCTAATCCTGAGGCTACTCCAGGCAAGATTAATGTATGTGTGTGTCTGATGTCTGTGCACTGTGGCCTGTCAGAACATAGGCCTGCTTGCGGTACTGTGTGTTTACGTTTGGTACAGTGCTTGCTGGCCCTGCTCTCCTGCTTGTCTGGCGCTGCAGTATCCAAACTCAGGATCACGTCTTCTTCAGCAATCGGCACCTGACACTGCTAAGGCTTTTCTGCCCTGCTCCAATCCACCAATCCACCAAAACACTGTAAACCCCTCCACTAAAACACACTAATAATCTCCTTTACCAATCCACACCAAACTCCTGTTGCTCTATTTATATCCGTTTTGCTACCCAAAGCAGATTCAATAGCTCTGGGAAAAATACTCAACCCCAAGCTCAGCAAAATAAAATATAAGCTCTAGCCCTTGTCTCACATTTTTATCATTTTTAAATCTAAGCAGGATAGGGCTCCAGTCTGTATTACTTTTCTCAGCCATCAATCTGCCACTTGCACTGTGTAGCACACTGTAGCCCTGGGCAACCAGGTAAGCTGGGCCGTCTCTCTGACCAAATCAATGACCTCACAGAATCAGCTGTTTGATGAGGCATGAAGAAACCAGTCAGACAACACCGGCTCAATGTCTCCACTCAGCCTCCCTACCTCCCCTACCCTCCCTATCTCAGTGGATGGTTCAGCCGTCCTCTCTCTCTCTAGCCTCACTCTCTCCCTCTAGCCTCTCTCTCTCTCTCCCTTTAGCTTCTCTCTCCTTCTAGTCTCTCTCTCTCTTCCTCTAGCCTCTCTCCCTCTCTTTCTCTGACTCTCACTCCCACTCTCTCACTCCCCTCTCTCTTCCCCCATACTTCCCTCTCTGTCTCCCTCTTTCGCTCTCGCTCCCTCACTCTTTCTCTGCCTCTCTCTTACTCTCTCTCTCTTACCCATACGTCTCTCTCTCTCTCTCTCTCTCTCTCTGTCTCTCTCTCTGTCTCTCTGTCTCTGTCTCTGTCTCTCTCTGTCTTGTTCAGAGACACCCCAGCAGGAACCCTGTCTCTCTCTAGATTTGGGCTGAAGCATTGTCACCCTGTGCCAGGGTGTTTGAAGTCTCTGTCTGCACTGTGACACTGAGCTGCCCTGTGGGCCCTGGTCAAAAGTAGTGCACTATAGGGAATAGGGTGCCATTTGGGACAAATACCCTGTGTCTTACAGGCTGCAGCAGCGAGAGAGATGTTGGCTTGCTAGCTGGTGTAGTCCTGTCCTCTGGCTGGAGGAGTCCTGTGTGTCACCCCCCACTGTACCTCTCTCTGAGGATGATCTGCCAGAAGAGAAGAGGACAGAGGACACAAATGTCACAAAACCATTATAGTGGCTGGCTGATATTGGCCTTGTAGCTGTACTGACATGATATACAGTATGCACTGTCAAAATCGGGATAAGCCAATAAGCCCTGTGGCTACATTTTGAAGGTGTATTCGCATTAAGTTGTCACTCTGAAGAGACCTCTTAAATCATACAAACCTGAGGCAAACTCTTCATCTGGCACTGGTCCAACGCACCCTCAAACCATGTTCTATCTTGGCCAGGTCGCAGTTGTAAATGAGAACTTGTTCTCAACTGGTTTACCTGGTTAAATAAAGGTGAAATAAATAAAATAAATAAAAATGTATTCTACAAACTAGTTCCTCAATAATAATAATCATGCAATGCTGCTTGTCCAATGTTCTGCATTGCTAATGCTAATCCAGTACTGCTACTTGTCTTTCCCCTCGGGATGTTATTTTATGATGGATGGCATTTGTCATGGAAAGCTGCTCCTTCGTTTAGCTCAGCTGCTGTGGTTCACAGTTCCACTTGGCTTCAGGTGGTGAGGCAAGGAGATGAACATGTCCCTTGTTTGAGTGACGGGAGCAGTCCAGTAGGCCTCTAACCTTTCCCCAAAGCCTGTACTAATGCTCTGGTCTTAATTGACCTTGTATGATATGTACTGTAGAGAGCAACACAGACCTATGTGTGGCTTACTGGCTTTTTTGTCACTGTAATATGATGCACTCTGTACAGCACAGCAGCAAGCCCAGCCTTTTCTTCTTGGAAACCTGACTAGCAGACTGACTGACTGACTGACTGACTGAAGCTAGCACATGCTGACTACTGTGGGACAGGGACAGGTAGGACTGTAGGGTTCAGTACTGAAACCTCTCTGGGGTCATGTCAACCCACTGAGGAGGACTTTGTGCCGGTAGAACCAAGACAAACATAAGCCTGTGTTTAAAAGTTAATCCAAAATATTTCCTTGTTATGTTTTGCGAAACCATAGGAATGCACAGAGCACCAGTGTAAGAATTAGGCAGAGGAAGGCTGAGTGGACACAGTCCCTCTCTGTGTTCTTCTTGTAATGTAGTGTAGCTATTTATTTGGTGCAAACAGGCATTACACTGTAAATACTGATGTGTGGTTGGAGGGAGCACAAGGCTGCAGTCAATGATGTTTACATCCACGGTCATCGCGGGGGGGGGGGGATTTAGGTGCTCTATCTTAGCCTCCTGTCCTCTGCTCTGGGCCTCCACACAGCAAGCACACACTGACAGTCTGTCTTTCTGTCTCTACCCCCCATCTGAGCCAATGCACTATTTGAAGACTGCCATCCACCTCCATCTTCTCTTGTGAGATTCCTCTTAACCCTGTCGGATGCCTAGCCCCCCTATGGCAGTCCTTCTGAATCATATTTAATTTCTTTAGCTAGCTACATTCTGTCCTTGTTCTCTGAACTGAAGTTATTGGATGGATGATCATATTGTATCTTGCTGCAGTGTGTTTGTCTGCATCCATGATCATATGTGTGAGTGTGTAGTACAGTGCCTTTGGAAAGTATTCAGACCCCTTGACTTTTACAGCCTTTTTCTAAAATGGATTTTTTTGAAACAATCCTCAGCAATCTACACCCAATACCCCATAATGACAAAGCGAAAACAGGTTTTTAGAAATGTTTTGCAAATTAAAAAAACAAGAACTGAAATACCTTATTTACATAAGTATTCAGACCCTTTGCTATGAGACTCGAAATTGAGCTCAGGTGCATCCTGTTTCCATTGATCATCCTTGATGTTTCTACAACTTGATTGGAGTCCACCTGTGGTAAATTCAATTGATTGGACATGATTTGGAAAGGCACACACCTGTCTATATAAGGTCCCACAGTTGACAGTGCATGTCAGAGCAAAAACCAAGTCATGAGGTCGAAGGAATTGTTCGTAGAGCTCCAACACAGGATTGTGTCGAGGCACAGATCTGGGGATGGGTACAAAACATTTCTGCAGCATTGAAGGTCTCCAAGAACACAGTGGCCTCCATCATTCTTAAATGGAAGAAGTTTGGAACCCCCAAGACTCTTCCTAGAGCTGGCCGCCCGGCCAAAACTGAGCAATCGGGGGAGAAGGGCCTTGGTCGGGGAGGTGACCAAGCACCCGATGGTCACTCTGACAGAGCTCTAGAGTTCCTCTGTGGAGATGGGAGAACTTTCCAGAAGGACAACCATCTCTGCAGCACTCCACCAATCAGGCCTTTATGGAAGAGTGGCCAGACGGAAGCCACTCCTCAGTAAAAAGGCACATGACAGCCCGCTTGGAGTTTGCCAAAAGGCACCTAAAGACTCTCAGACGATTCTCTGGTCTGATGAAACCAAGATTGAACTTTTTGGCCTGAATGCCAAGCATCACGTCTGGAGGAAACCTGGCACCATCCCTATGGTGAAGCATGGTGGTGGCAGCATCATGCTGTGGGGATGTTTTTCAGTGGCAGGGACTGGGAGACTAGTCTGGAATGAGGCAAAGATGAACGGCGCAAAGTATAGAGAGATCCTTAATGAAAACCTGCTCCAGAGAGCTCAGGATCTCAGACTGGGGTGAAGGTTCACCTTCCAACACGACAATGACCCTAAGCACACAGCCAAGACAACGCAGGAGTGTCTTTGGGACAAGTCTCTGAATGTCCTTGAGTGACCCAGCCAGAGCCCGGACTTGAACCTGATTCGAACATCTCCGGAGAGACCTGAAAATAGCTGTGCAGCGACGCTCCCCATCCAACCTGACAGAGCTTGAGAGGATCTGCAGAGAAGAGTGGGAGAAACTCCCCAAATACAGGTGTGCCAAGCTTGTAGCGTCATACCCAAGAAGACTCAAGGCTGTAATCGCTGCCAAAGGTGCTTCAACAAAGTACTGAGTAAAGAGTCTGAATACTTATGTAAATGTGATATTTCAGTTTTTTATTTTTAATAAATTAGCAAAAATGTCTAAACTTTTGCTTTGTCATTATGGGGTATTGTGTGTAGACTGATGAGGGAAAAATATGATTGAATCAATTTTAGAACAAGGCTGTAACGTAACAAAATGTGGAAAAAGTCAAGGGGTCTGAATACTTTCCGAAGGCACTGTATCTAGCCTAAGTGCCTGTTTGTGTGCTGTGCAGCAGGTTTTAATGCCGGTGCTGCTGCGGTAGTGGTGTTTAAGGCGGCAGCGCTGTACTGTGGTGATGTGGAACTCCAGCGAGAGCACAGTCAGGCTGGCAGCAGGACAGCGCCATGATGGGGAAGACACAGAGGGGAGGAGGGGATAGCATGGGGATGAGGATGGAGAACGGATGAGGAGAAAGGGGACTGGAGTATGTCTTAATGAACATGCTGCTGGACTGCTAGTGTGTCTCTCTCTGGCAGCCTGCCAGTCTTTCTCTCTCACTCGCTCGCTTCCCCCCCACCCACCCTCCCCTTTTTAACCCTGTCAAGGCATCATCTCTAGGCTAAACACAACCCAGAGTCATGACAAGCTCTTTGTTGTCAGAGTATCCCTGCTGCGGTCTCATCTGTGTCCTGTTGTGCTGCATCTCTGCTTTGTCTGTCACTCCTCTTTGTACTGTTAATATTTAATTTGGGCTGTTATTTAGTCTGTGGGGTAGTTTATTTGCTGAGTTAAGCAGCATTGCACATCTCAATCCCAGGCATGCTTACATTTTCCTTATCCATTGCATTTTTAGGGTATTTGGTGGCTGTGTCAAAGCATTATGCTGGAGGGGAAGAAAACCAATTTTGAAAAGTAAGCAACCATTCAATGTTACCACAGCAGGCGAATATGGTATCTCCTTGGCAACCAGACAAAAGAGATGGGAAAGGATAGGCATTAACTCACTCAGTCCTGCCCTCAGATGCTCATTATAGCCCATTCAGAGATGATTGGGGAACATTTTATCATATTATTCATCAGGCCAATTAGAGAAAGGTTTGGTTTCCCGTGAGATTAATCTAAGAAGATAAATCTCTATTAAAGGGTAGGTAAGATAAATGTAACCAAATGTAACATATGGATTTGCATTAGTAGACACATTAAAGTCCCAATGCAAAGTTAGACCTGACTTTACTATTTCTCAAGTTAATACATAACAACGATCAGAATGCCCGAAAATGTTTTTGTGGCGTGTGACATAAAATGATGGCGTACCCGGCAACTTCAAATACAGTGCATTTGGAAAGTATTCAGCCCCCTTGACTTTTTCCACATTTTGTTACGTTACAGACTTATTCTAAAATGGATTAAATCGTTTTATCCCCTCATCAATCTACACACAATACCCTATAATGACAAAGTAAAAAAAGGTTTTTAGAAATGTTAGCAAATGTATTCAAAATAAAAAACTGAAATCGCAGTTACATAAGTGTTCAGACCTTTACTCAGTACTTTGTTGAAGCGCCTTTGGCAGCTATTACAGCCTTGAGTCTTCTTGGGTATGACGCTACAAGCTTGGCACACCTGTATTTGGGGAGTTTCTCTCATTCTTCTCTGCAGATCCTCTCAAGCTCTGTCAGGTTGGATGGGGAGCGTCGCTGCAGAGATGTTCAATCAGGTTCAAGTCCGGGCTCTTGCTGGGCCACTCAAGGACATTCAGAGACTTGTCCCGAAGGCACTCCTGCGTTGTCTTGGCTGTGTGCTTAGGGTCATTGTCCTGTTGGAAGGTAAAGATCGTCTGTCCTCTGTTGCAACACTCACTACCGAGTTCCAAACTGCCTCTGGAAGCAACGTCAGCACAAGAACTGTTAGTCGGGAGATTCATGAAATTGGTTTCCATGGCCGAACAGCCGCACACAAGCCTAAGATCACCATGCTCAATGCCAAGCGTCGGCTGGAGTGGTGTAAAGCTCGCCCCCATTGGACTCTGGACCAGTGGAAACGCGTTCTCTGGAGTGATGAATCCCGCTTCAACATCTGGCAGTCCGATGTTTGGCGGATGCCAGGAGAACGCTACCTGCCCCAATGCATAGTGCCAACTGTACAGTTTGGTGGAGGAGGAATAATGGTCTGGGGCTGTTTTTCATAATTCAGGCTAGGCCCCTTAGTTCCAGTGAAGGGAAATCTTAACGCTACAGCATACAATGACATTCTAGACGATTCTGTGCTAATCAACTTTATGGCAACAGTTTGGGGAAGGCCCTTTCCTGTTTCAGCATGACAATTCCCCCGTGAACAAGGTGAGGTCCACACAGAAATGGTTTGTCAAGATCGGTGTGGAAGAACTTGACTGGCCTGCACAGAGCCCTGACCTCAACCCCATCGAACACCTTTGGGATTAATTGGAATGCTGACTGCGAGCCAGGCCTAATCGCCCAACATCAGTGCCCGACCTCACTAATACTATTGTGGCTGAATGGAAGCAAGACCCCGCAGCAATGTTCCAACATCTGACCAACTCCATATTAATGCCTATGATTTTGGAATAAGTTGCTCGCACAGGCAGGAACGCACAGAACATAAAGAAAGGAAATATCAGCAGATATGAAGTAGAGAGGGCGGATACTTACCGATTGACGGCAGAGTTGGCTACCAAAGAAGAGCCAAGAAGAGGCAGGAGAGGCCGTTTCACCGGCCGAGATAGTCAGCTAATCTAATAGCGATATAGTGAGGCAAATCCAAAGGAGATAGAATCCAAAGGCAATTGGGCACAGGCGACGAGGGGAAAAGTCAACAATAAGACAGCGATCGGAGGAAGGCTCCAGCAGATGGAAATGATCAAAACAGCACAGTCCGCTAGCTACTTTAGTGCGCTAGTACTAAACCAAGGTTGAAAAACTCCAGAAATAACTTAATAAAAATGTAAAAATCCCAAAACATAACTCTGTTTGTAGTTATAGGTAACCAGATCGTGACTGCACACTGTGTTGTTACTTTGGTGAGTAAAAACGTATGCTTCTAAAAGGAAAGGCGGCAGGTAGCCTAGCAGTTAGAGTATTGGACCAGTAACCAAAAGGTTGGTAGTTTGAATCCCTGAGCCGACAATGTGAAAAATATGTTGATGCGCCCTTGAGCAACCATATACTACACACTTGTACATGTGTGAAACAGGACAAATAAAAGCACACACCAAATTACTATTATTATTAAAATGTAGAGCATTTGATTGCTAAATCTGGGAGTGAGTGAAGTGATAGTAATGTGAAATGGGTTGAATTTCCAATGTGTTTTGTTTGTCAGTGAGGCTTCTTACCGTACTGTACAGTACAGTTCTCCATCTCCATCAGGCCCTTTGTTGATTAGAGAGAGAACCTTTGAGTGTAGCTACTGTAGTGCTGCAGTCCGTCACGACTCAATATGACTCAAGCACAGCTGAACGTGCCCTTTGACTATCTAATAGCATTTTCTACCCCTCTGTATCAGAGATGTATAAATTCTGACACTGTACAATATAATCCCTGTTTATATGAGATGTACTGTACCTTCTGTTTTATAATAATTGGAAACCGTTGGAAACATTTATTCATAAACTCCTCTCTGCTCTAAGCCTACTCCCTGGCCTACAGGCTCCATTTCTGGAGAGCTGAACAAGAATTGAAAAGTTGAGAACTGTTTGTAATCTGAGAACAGCAAGAGGAACTGCCCCACCCTACCTTCAGGCTATGCTCAAACCCTACACCCCAACCCGAGCACTCTGTTCTGCCACCTCAGGTCTCTTGGTCCTCCCACTCCTACGGGAGGGCAGCTCTCGCTCAGCCCAGTTCGAACTCTTCTCTGTCCTGGCACCCCAGAATCCCTGCCCATCTATGCCTGTGATATGTGGTTGTCCCACCTAGCTATCTTAAGATGAATGCACTATCTGTAAGTTGCGCTGGATAAGAGCGTCTGCTAAATGACTAAAATGTATACATGTAAATGAATGCACTGTGAATTGCAGGGTGTCTGTGGCCTGAAAGAGGGGCCTAGCTTGAGGCCCTGAGTGGCTGATCAGATGAGTGTCAATAAGCATGGCCCCTCTCCTATCCTAAACAACAGGTCCCTGTGTGTAGGCCCCCCTGTCATGGACCCTATCTAAAGGCTGTCTTTCCATCTTTGTTCCTCTGTTGTGTTGTCTTGTTTTGCTGTAACCCAGTGTTTGCCAAATCCCTTCCTCTCAACTCAATTCAATTAGGGTATACAAGCTATCACTTGATTACAACCGCAGTTGATTCATGTAGCATATGTTTTTTTCGTGTGAATGATTTATCATGCATGAAATCAAATCAAATCAAGCTTTATTTATACAGCACATTTCAGACATTGAATGCAACGTAATGTGCTTTATAGAGGGAAAAAAACAAATTAAAAACAATGAAAATAAAAGCTGGAATATTACTACATAAAAAACTAAACAAAGACACAAACCGAACAACTAAAAAGCAGAGATGTTTTAAGATCTCTTTAAAATATGTACACAGTTTCGGCCCCACCTCAGGTTCTCTGGCAGGCTATTCTAGAGGCTGTGGGAAAAATAATTTAAGGCTGCCTCTCCATGCCTCTTGGTCCTAGGCTTTGGTGTAGTTAAAAGGCCGGTGCTAGAGAACCTGAGGGACCTACTGGGTACATAACTTTAAAAGCATGTCTGACATGTATTGGGGTGAACAATTGTGGATTGATTTAAAAACCAATAGAAGAATCTTAAAATTAACTCTAAAACTCACAGGCAGTCAGTGCAGAGACCTTAAAACCAGTGTAATGTGTGCTCTCCGTTTGGTCTCGGTCAGTACCCGTGCTGCAGCATTCTGTATGGCTTTCTTAGGTAGACCAGACAGAAGAACATTACAGTAGTCAAGCCTGCTTGTAATCAAAGCATGGATGAGTCTCTCTGTATCAGCCTGAGAGAGAAACGGCCGCACCATGGCAATGTTCCTCAGGTGGTGAAAAGCTATTTTGGTCACATTCCTAATGTGTGATTCGAAATTTAATTCAGAATCTAAAATAAGACCTAGGGTTTTTGCCTGGTGTTTTATCTTTATTGCCTGTGAATTAAAATGTTCGGCTGGATTCTCTATATGTGCTTTTGCTCCAACAATAAGTACCTCGGTCTTGTCTTGATTTAGCTGGAGGAAGTTGTGAGCCATCCAAGTATTTAAGTCACTAATACAGTCTAATAATTTATCCGTGGAGCTAAAATCCTCTGGTGACACGAATGTAAAATTATGTATCGTCTACGTAGCAGTGAAAATCAATGCTGTGCTTTCTGATAACGCTGCCAAGGGGTAACATATATAAACTGAACAGTACCGGACCCAAAATTTAACCTTGTGGAATGCCACGTGATATGTACAGTGGGGAGAACAAGTATTTGATACACTGCCGATTTTGCAGGTTTTCCTACTTACAAAGCATGTAGAGGTCTGTAATTGTTATCATAGGTACACTTCAACTGTGAGAGATGGAATCTAAAACAAAAATCCAGAAAATCACATTGTATGATTTTTAAGTAATTAATTTGCATTTTATTGCATGACATAAGTATTTGATCACCTACCAACCAGTAAGAATTCCAGCTCTCACAGACCTGTTAGTTTTTCTTTAAGAAGCCCTCCTTTTCTCCACTCATTACCTGTATTAACTGCACCTGTTTGAACTTGTTACCTGTATAAAAGACACCTGTCCACACACTCAATCAAACAGACTCCAACCTCTCCACAATGGCCAAGACCAGAGAGCTGTGTAAGGACATCAGGGATAAAATTGTAGACCTGCACAAGGTTGGGATGCGCTACAGGACAATAGGCAAGCAGCTTGGTGAGAAGGCAACAACTGTTGGTGCAATTATTAGAAAATGGAAGAAGTTCAAGATGACGGTCAATCACCCTCGGTCTGGGGCTCCATGCAAGATCTCACCTCGTGGGGCATCAAAGATCATGAGGAAGGTGAGGGATCAGCCCAGAACTACACGGTAGGACCTGGTCAATGAACTGAAGAGAGCTGGGACCACAGTCTCAATGAAAACCATTAGTAACACACTACGCCGTCATGGATTAAAATCCTGCAGCGCACGCAAGGTCCCCCTGCTCAAGACAGCGCATGTCCAGGCCCGTCTGAAGTTTGCCAATGACCATCTGGATGATCCAGAGGAGGAATGGGAGAAGGTCATGTGGTCTGATGAGACAAAAATAGAGCTTTTTGGTCTAAACTCCACTCGCCATGTTTGGAGGAAGAAGAAGGATGAGTACAACCCCAAGAACACCATCCCAACCGTGAAGCATGGAGGTGGGGATGCTTTTCTGCAAAGGGGACAGGACGACTGCACCGTATTGAGGGGAGGATGGATGGGGCCATGTATCGCGAGATCTTGGCCAACAACCTCCTTCCCTCAGTAAGAGCATTGAAGATGGGTCGTTGCTGGGTCTTCCAGCATGACAATGACCCGAAACACACAGCCAGGGCAACTAAGGAGTGGCTCTGTAAGAAGCATCTCAAGGTCCTGGAGTGGCCTAGCCAGTCTCCAGACCTGAACCCAATAGAACATCTTTGGAGGGAGCTGAAAGTCCGTATTGCCCAGCGACAGCCCCGAAACCTGAAGGATCTGGAGAAGGTCTGTATGGAGGAGTGGGCCAAAATCCCTGCTGCAGTGTGTGCAAACCTGGTCAAGACCTACAGGAAACGTATGATCTCTGTAATTGCAAATAAAGGTTTCTGTACCAAATATTAAGTTCTTCTTTTCTGATGTATCAAATACTTATGTCATGCAATAAAATACAAATGAATTACTTAAAAATCATACAATGTGATTTTCTCTCACAGTTGAAGTGTACCTATGATAAAAATTACAGACCTCTACATGCTTTGTAAGTAGGAAAACCTGCAAAATCGGCAGTGTATCAAATACTTGTTCTCCCCACTGTATTTTCTCTGAGTTATGTTCACCAAGGGTGACAAACTCTTGACCGGTTAAATAGGTCCTAAACCAATTTAGAACTGGACCGGAGAGGCCAACCCACCTCTCCAGTCTGTCCAGAAGGACATCATGGTCAACATTGTCGAATGCAGCACTTAAATCTAAGAGTACAAGGACAGAGAGCTGTACAAGGACAGAGAGCTGTACAAGGACAGAGAGCTACAAGGGCAGAGAGCTACAAGGACAGAGAGCTACAAGGACAGAGAGCTACAAGGACAGAGAGCTACAAGGACAGAGAGCTGTGTTGGTTCTAAGATCATTTACCACTTTAACTAAGGCTGTCTATTATACTTACATCCGAACTGGTTCTCTAGCAAATTAGTAAGATTGTCTCACCCAATGTTCAAGAATGGCCTTTTTCCCTTTATTCAGATTACAACCTCTCACTTTCAGTTATTTGAAAAGGAAATCATCTCCCAAATATCACTATTTCTAAAACAAGCCATAGAAAGTTGGTTGCAATTTCAATTTAATCCTCCAGAAATGACAGAACAAATAATGCAACAAATATTGTGGTTAAACTCAAATATACTAATAAAAAAAAAAAAACATTATAGATTGCAAAATAGTTTGGAAGAGATTTTTGACGTACCGATTCCATGGCATAGTGTTTATGAACTGATATGCAAAACGACGCCGGATTCAAAACTTAGAATTTTTCAATTTAAATTATTATACAAAATTCCTGCTACCAATAGAATGTTATTTATATGGGGGATACAATCTTCCCAGCTCTGCAGATTTTGCTGCGAAGAAACAGGAATCATTAGTTCATATGTTTTGGTACTGTCCATTTGTAGCTTGTTTTTGGACACAGGTCCAGGAATGGCTAGTGGATTGCAATATTTACCTGGAGCTAACCCTGCAGATAGCACTACTGGGTGATCTGAAAAGTCAGTCAATTGATCAATAATATAATAATACTTTTAGCAAAAATGTTTATTTACAATCTGTAGAAACAATGAGAATAGAAGGGTTCAGAACTTTTGTAAAACAGTACAGTTGAAAAATATATGGCAAATAGAAATCCAATATGGATGGGTGGTGTTGAATGGAGTTGAAGGATGGGACTAATAACAACTAACAACAACTAATAACAAGGTAACTAATGTAAAGCATACTGTGTCCATAATAAGTATATAGGTTATAGGTTGAGAGCTTTTGTGAAAGAGCACAGTTAGAAAGATATGGCATATAGAAACAAACCGGATGGACATCATGAAAATGATCTGAGAGGTTGAGGGTAGAGGAAGTTCAGGAGTAAAAGCAAACAAAATATAATTATTGTAAAATTGACTGTGTCCATAAAATGTATATAGTATGTATAAGCTGGAAGTAGAGGCATAAGCATTGTTGTTCACGAGTTTACTCCATTTAGGGAAGGGGTGGTGGGGTTGGAAAGTAATAAAGGGAAATATATTCTTAAAAAGGATATGTATGTATGTGTGTGTGTGTGTGTGTGTGTGTGTGTGTGTTTGTACAGTGAGGGGAAAAAAGTATTTGATCCCCTGCTGATTTTGTACGTTTGCCCACTGACAAAGAAATTATCAGTCTATAATTTTTGTCTCTCACTGTTCAAATAAACCTACCATTAAAATTATAGACTGATCATTTCTTTGTCAGTGGGCAAACGTACAAAATCAGCAGGGGATCAAATACTTTTTTTCCCTCACTGTATGTATATGTGTATTTGCGAGAAAAGACAGAGGATGGGGGATTGGAAGTGATGCAGATAATTACATTGATGGAAGTTACAATCTATCTGCAATATTAAAGCTGATCTATCCCCTAAAGGGAAAAAAAAGGAAAAAAGGCTGTCTCTGTGCTGTGGTGGGCACAAAAATCAGATTGGAATTTAAAAAGAATACAGTTGGCACTTAAAAAACCATTTAGCTGTTTAAACACCAATTTCTCCAGAATTTTGCTTAAGAATGGAAGGTTAGAGATTGACCGAACATTGCTAAGCGCTGAAGAATCTAGATTACTTTTCTTCCTTTTCTTTTAAAAGTGCTGGTTGCTCCCACAGCAAACCAAAGTTGTCACAAAAAGAGCCATTCCTGTTTGCCTCGTTCAGGGCAAACAGTTGGCTGAAATGTTCCGAACCCCTTCGGTAGCACGTGATGGGGCCTGAGATAATTATTCTCTTCCCTGTGCTAGGGAGGGTGTTTCAAAAATGTTTGTAGTCTTCCCTTAGTACCTCAGATCACTTAAAATGAAGGTTGTTAAAACCTACGTGCGTGACGATGGTGTCAGTATTGGAGTAGTTGTCCAGAACCGTGGACAGGGGGGAGGTGATGTCATGGACACAGGCCCCTGGGTGACAGAGGACCTTGGTCGGTCCACAGATCGTAGGCAGGCCAACATCTCTCACCATCGATCTGCCCACAATGATGGTGGTCGTGCTGGAATCCGATGGGGAAGCGACCTGCTAAACTGTGGTGGCCGTGGGGGAGGGTGACACTGGGCGGCCGCCGGCTGGTGGTATACACCCAGGATTCGTGCTGACTCCCGGGGCTGGTAGGTCCGTCTCAAGCGGTGCAAAGCTGTTTGATAGCTGAATCCGATCTTCTCGAATAGATAAGGGGTGGCCAGACTGCCTCCCCGATTTCCTATGCCTTGCGAGTGTCCTGTCTCCCATGGGCCACGGAGTTGAATTTAACATCTGTCCGTTGGATTGGGACAGATCAACGCCGCCCGACTCAGACTCATCGACAGCTTTCCTACACGAGCCATTTAAAATTAGATTTGGTTTGCCTGGGTTACAGTAAGGTCGGTGTACTTAGAAAGCAGGTTATCCTTTTCTCGCAGCCGAGCTAACAGCTAGAGGATCTCTTCCCTAAGCTGCATGATGGTGGTGCATGTAGGGCAGACAAATCCATGTCCATTTTCCAGTTCCACCTTACCTTCATCTTGTGATTGTGTGGAAATCATTAGCCTGCTCCGTTTTCATGATGGCTAGCAGCTAACTGCTACTAAACAGGAATCCGGGACACAAACTTGCGGTCCCAGCCGTAAAGGCTGACCGCGTCGCAGAATCCGTAGCAATACAAACTTTAGCTATGATTTTAAAAACAATTTTAATTAAAACAATTTCATAAAAACATCATACAGAGTGTTCTGTTGCACGCTTTGATGACGTCTGTTGGTTTTCTTAGGGAAGATCTATATCTTCTTCCCTTGTCTAGGTCATCGGTATTCAAACTCTGCTACAGTACAGAACAGGTGACACTCCCTGACATTCTGCTTCTCCGTTGTTGTTTGAGTGACAAGAGGATCTGTCAGTGTCAATCAATCACTCCAGCCAAACTTTGATATTTTATTTTCTCTCTGTCCTCCCTTCTTGTGATGAACAATACATCTGTCTGACTTGAGTGCTCAGCACACTCCACTGTGTTTTCTTAGGCTTTGTGGCAGCCTCTCCTTTAGCAATTGGATTACCACAGCATTGCAAAGGGCCAGGTTGGTCTGCTTTGAAGTAGAAACCAGGCCCTAACTGACTCAATAGGCAGACTGGCTGTCTCTGAACCTGCTCTGCCACTGATAAACAGGGCTATAGTGGAGAAGGGCCTGTCAAGGCTGCACTTCCTGAGATACTGATTCTACTGAAGACCAATGCAAATAGTTATTGACCCTTTGTGCAGATTAGATGTTTCTGTTCAAATGGCTTTTAGGAGAACACCTTCCGTTAATCTTCTGGATTCAGTCCTTCTCCCTATAATTTTCCTCTGTATCTATTCGATCTATATCACATTGTCAGAGAGTTGTTCCGTTTTTCCCAGTCAGCCTTACTGAGGAAGTGAGTATCGGTTAGGCTAGAGCTGCTGTGTCATGGCAGCTCAACACAGCTGGCACCACTGTCCTGCTGATCAACAACAATATGATACTGTAACTGTACCACCATTCTACTGATCGACTCACATCTGTCTGTATAGCACAAGGTGTCTTCATCCCAGAAGAGATGGAGGGAGGAGAGGGATAGAAGACAGTTTATAGGCCTAAGGATAAAACGTTCCAAAATTGACGCTTGTCATCATTGGCATCCTTCCATCAGTCGGGGATGTTTGGGAATACAGCAGCAAGGTGACCGCTGTAGTTATGATGCTAGATGTGGATGGGCTTTACAGTACATTGTGAGAGAATCTGTGCTCAATTTGAGCCGTATCCTGCCGGAACAGGATCTGGTACCTCTCAGTTTTGGACTGTTTCGTTCCGGAACCCATTTGCCAGGATCCGGTACCTCTCTTGGCATGAACAATTCACTGTTTGCAATGTAAAAATTCGAATACAACCTATCAGAGTTAATTCAAGTTACCTCCTCTGTAATTCTCCTGCCCCCTAAAAAATTGTAATGTGAAAATGTGTGTGATAGTCTAAGAATTGATTCGAGCCTGCAACTCTCATCTCTCCAGCGTTGCACTTCATCATTTATTTCCTTATAGGATTATAGGGGAAGGGAAGGGTGCTGGAGGTTCCGCAGCACCCCTGATAAATGTAAATACATTTGCCAAAGTTATAGAATTACTGTTGTCTGTTCAGAAAGAAATTAAATAATTCAGGATACTACACCAGGAGTAGGCCTATAATTTAGCCACAGAGGACCAATAGCTTGTTTTAAAAAAATTGCCTAGCTGTGGATTGTATGTAGCCCAATCACAAGGCATATAGCCTTGGAACGCACTGCAAATCTGTCAGTGAACAGCATGCAGCCAAAACAGGCCTTTCGCAAGGTTAGTGCGTATGGCCCAGTACATCTCTGGGGCCAAGCTTCCTGCCATCCAGGACCTCTATACCAGGCGGTGTCAGAGGAAGGCCCTAAAAAAAAGACTCCAGCCACCCTAGTCATAGACTGTTGTCTCTGCTTCCGCGCGGCAAGCGGTACCGGAGCGCCAAGTCTAGGTCCAAAAAGTTTCTTAACAGCTTCTACCCCCAAGCCATAAGACTCATGAACAGCTAATCATGGCTACCCGGACTATTTGCATTAATTATTTGCTATTTTTATTTTTTTCTTAACTGCATTGTTGCTTAAGGGCTTGTAAGTAAGCATTTCACTGTAATGTCTACATCTGTTGTATTTGGCGCATGTGGCAAATACAATTTGATTTGATGTCAAATACAATCGCGGGTAAACAGACTGGAAAGCAAATGGCTCCTGCTGAAAATAGAAGACTAATATGCCTGTAGCCTACCAAATATGTTATCAACTTCCAAATAGGCCTATTAAGCGAACAGCATTGTTTTACAAAGTAAAACAAGAGAGAGGCTTGCATCATTGAAGGAGTCAGTGGAACTGGAAAGTTTTTTAAAGACTAATTTCCTCCTCATATTGTACAATATGTGTGTCTCCACACAATTAGGCCTAGGCTATTGATGGCTAAATTCTTCAAATAGACACCCTTTGCCTTGATTACAGCTTTGCACACTCTTGGCATTCTCTCAACCAGCTTCACCTGGAATGCTTTTCCAACGGTCTTGAAGGAATTCCCACATATGCTTAGCACTTGTTGGCTGCTTTTCCTTTACTCTGCCGTCCGACTCATCCCAAACCATCTCAATTGGGTTGAGGTTGGGGATTGTGGAGGCCAGGTCATCTGATGCAGCACTCCATCACTCTCCTTCTTGGTAAAATAGCCCTTACATAGCCTGGAGGTGTGTTGAGTCATTGTCCTGTTGAAGAACAACTCATAGTCCCACTAAGCCCAAACCAGATGGGATGGCGTATCGCTGCAGAATGCTGTGGTAGCCATGCTGGTTAAGTGTGCCTTGAATTCTAAATAAATCACAGACAGTGTCACCAGCAAAGCACCCCCACACCATAACACCTCCTCCTCCATGCTTTACGGTGGGAACTACACATGCGGAGATATTCCGTTCACCCACTCCGCGTCTCACAAAGACACGGCGGTTGGAACCAAAAATCTCACATTTGGACTCCAGACCAAAGGACACATTTACACCGGTCTAATGTCCATTGCTCGTGTTTCTTGGCCCAAGCAGGTCTCTTCTTCTTATTGGTGTCCTTTAGTAATGGTTTCTTTGCAGCAATTCGACCATGAAGGCCTGATTCACACAGTCTGAACAGTTGATGTTGAGGTGTGTCTGTGACTTAAACTCTGAAGCATTTATTTGGGCTGCAATTTCTGAGGCTGGTAACTAATGAACTTGTCCTCTGCAGCAGAGGTAACTCTGGGTCTTCCATTCCTGTGGTGGTCCACATGAGAGCCAGTTTCATCATAGTGCTTGATGGAACTTTCAAAGTTCTTGAAATGTTCCGTATTGACTGTCCTTCATGTCTTAAAGTAATGATGGACTGTCATTTCTCTTTGCTTATTTGAGCTGTTCTTGCAATAATATGGACTTGATCTATTACCAAATAGGGCTATCTTCTGTTAGCTGGACCTGAGGGACAGGCTGTGTGTTATAGACACTGGACTCAACCATTTTATCATCAAAGTGTGAATTCATGGTTTGAAGATACATAACAGTATGAGTGTGTACTGTAGCTCCTAGCTAGCATATTTGCAATGGTCTCAACGACTATGGTTAAATGAGCTGGGGCTTCATGCGCTAACACTAACACCTAAACTCCGTTATCAACAATACACGTGATAGGCGGCTAAGAGCTAACTGTCCTAACCAGGGTTGGGGAGTAACGGATTACATGTAATGGATTTTTTTTTAACTAACTGTAATCCGTTACATTACCAGCAGAAATATCGTAATCAGATTACCGATACTTTTGAAAAAGTAGATAATTACTTCTAGGATTACTTTCAAATTTAGAAGGGATGTTTGCAGAAAAAGAAAATGTCCATGAAACAATTGTGTGTTTTCTTAATTACCTTTCATATTAACGTCAGTCATTAACCGAAAAAGTGCTACTTTGATCTTCCCGCCTGAGCAACATACATGGTCACAAAATAAAAAGGTATGGCGTTTCAAATAACTATTTGTGTTCAAAGAAGAAAAGGGCAGGAATGTACCAGTTCAATGCAAACTATGTTTGCCCACGGTAAAGCTGCTATCGACGTCCAAAGACTCGACTTCGAACCTGAAGAAACACTTGGAGGTAAGGATGACGATTGGCAGGTTTGACGAGTTAGCTTGCTTAGCTAGCTAGTCTCTAGGGACAGACAGGTTGTCTTCAATGTTACCAATGTTCCAGCATAGGTCAGAGATTTCAGAGAGGACTAGCTAGTTAGTCAGATTTCTAGGTAGCTAGCCTGTTTAGTTTGCTAATTTGCTTGCCAACTCTCCTACACTATGTGGTATGGTGCTCACTTAAGGTTGCTCTGTCGGTTGCTAGCTACTGTAGTTAGCAAGATATCATATCAAGTATGCTATTGTGCTAATTTAACAATTTCGCTAATTATATCTATTTTAACTAAGAAATCAGTTGTAGATAGTTAAAAGCCTGTATTATTCAATCATAACTCAAAGTATAATACTGTATTAGTCCATCTATTTAAAAAAATTTTTAGACAAACAATATAAACCACCATAGACATCCTTGCATCCACAGCTTTGTCCATGTGTGAGTGGTTACATGGTCCAACCCCAGCCCTGTGTTTATCAGACGGGCAGGCTATAGAAAGTGAAACATATGTTTCAAAAGGGTCGACAAAAGTTGGGTAAAGCTACAATCCTTAATTGAAACAATAACAAGGTGCTCACTCCACTGTTATTTTACTTATACTGTAGTGTCATAGTTAAGTAGTTACATTTTGTTTTTTCAGAGGATGCAAAACAATCAATGGAAGACCCTGAGCAGGAAAAGGCAGCCATATGACATGGAGGAGTGCAGAGATGCACAGCCATCTACAGATGGCCAAAAAGGGACATCTTGTACACCATTGAAACAAGCAAAACTACAGCCAGGAGGACCACACACCTCACAAAGCCGTGTTAAAGCACCTGGTATTTGACTTCATCATAGAGGATGTGCAACCCCTTTCACTAGTAGAGGTGACTTCATTCCGCAAGCTAGTAGAAGGAATCAGTGGTGGGAGAATGGTCATGTGTATAAGGTAATGTGTGGAGTATAATTGAAAATGGCGCCGGAGAGGATGGCTGCTGTTTTATGGACTCTTAACCAACCGTGCTATTTTGTGTGTTTTTTCGCATTGGGTTGTAATTTATTTTGTACATAATGTTGCTGCTGATGTCTCTTATGGCCGAAAAGAGCTTCTGGACATCAGAACAGCGATTACTCACCTTGAGCTGGACCCAAAAAAAAAAAATTATGAGTCGGACGAGAAGGATTTGCTCCAGACACCCGACAGGGCCCTCATCCCCATCATTCGCAGTAGAAAGAAAGGGAGATATATTGCGGAAGGAGATCGGGGTGCTTGCTAAGGAGCCGGCGACGAGTGGCTAATCTGCCTTTGCCATTGATACTATTGGCCAATTTACAATCTCTTGATAATAAAGTGGACGAACTACAGGCACGAATATCCTACCAACGGGACATTAACTGTAATATCTTATGTTTCACTGAGTCGTGGCTGAACGAAGACATGAATAACATACAGCTGGCAGGTTTTACACTGTATCGGCAGGATAGAACAGCAGCCTCTGGTAAGACAAGGGGTGGCGGTTTATGTATATTTGTAAACAACAGCTGGTGCACGATATCGAAGGAAGTCTCAAGGTTTTGCTCGCCTGAGGTAGAGTATCTCATGATAAGCTGTAGACCACACTATCTACCAAGAGAGTTTTCATCTATATTCTTCGTAGCTGTCTATTTACCACCACAAACTGATGCTGGTACTAAGACCGCACTCAATGAACTGTATAAGGCCATAAGCAAACAGGAAAACGCTCATCCAGAGGCGACGCTCCTAGTGGCCGGGGACTTTAATGCAGGGAAACTTAAATCAGTTTTACCTCATTTCTACCAGCATGGTAAATGTGCAACCAGAGGGGGAAAAAAACTCTAGACCACCTTTACTCCACACACAGATTGGCCGGGATAAAAAGCTCTCCCTCGCCCTCCATTTGGCAAATCTGACCATAATTCTATCCTCCTGATTCCTGCTTACATGCAAAAACTAAAGCAGGAAGCACCAGTGATGAAGCAGATGCTAAGCTACAGGATTGTTTTGCTAGCACAGACTGGAATATGTTCTGGGATTCTTCCGATGGCATTGAGGAGTACACCACATCAGTCACTGGCTTCATCAATAAGTGCATCGATGACGTCATCCCCACAGTGACTGTACATACATACCTCAACCAGAAGCCATGGATTACAGGCAACATCCGCACTGAGCAAAGGGTAGAGCTGCCACTTTCAAGGAGCGGGACTCTAACCCGGAAGCTAATAAGAAATCCCGCAATGCCCTCCAACGAACCATCAAACAGGCAAAGCGTCAATACAGGACTATGATCTAATCGTACTACACCGGCTTCGACGCTCGTCAGATGTGGCAGGGCTTGCAAACTATTACAGACTACAAAGGGAAGGACAGCCGCGAACTGCCCAGTGACACGAGCCTACCAGACAAGCTAAATTACTTCTATGCTATCTTCAATTACTTAACTCCAACACCATCATTTAAGTTTGCCGATGACACAACAGTGGTAGGCCTGTTCACGACAACGGCGAGACAGCCTATAGGGAGGAGGTCAGGAAAACAACCTCTCCCCCAACGTGATCAAGACAAAGGAGATGATTGTGGACTACAGGAAAAAGAAGAGGACCGAGCACCACCCCATTCTCATTAACGGGGCTGTAGTGGAACAGGTTGAGAGCTTCAAGTTCCTAGGTGTCCACATCACCAACAAACTAACATGGTCCAAGCACACCAAGACAGTTGTGAAGAGGGCATGACAAAACCTATTCCCCCTCAAGAGACTGAAAAGATTTGGCATGGGTCCTCAGATCCTCAAAAGGTTCTACAGCTGCACCATCAAGAGCATCCTGACTGGTTGCATCACTGCCTGGTATGGCAACTGCTCGGCCTCCGACCGCAAGGCACTACAGAGGGTAGTGCGTACGGCCCAGTACATCACTGGGGCCAAGCTTCCTGACATCCAGGACCTCTATACCAGGCGGTGTCAGAGGAAGGCCCTCAAAATTGTCAAAGACTCGAGCCACCCATAAGACTCCTGAACATCTAATCAAATGGCTACCCAGACTATTTGCATTGCCCCCCCCCACCCCTCTTTTAAGCTGCTGCTACTCTCTGTTTATTATCTATGCATAGTCACTTTAATAACTCTACCTACATGTACATATTACCTCAATTACCTCGACTAACCAGTGCCCCCACACATTGACTCTGTACCGATACCCCTTGTATATAGCCTCGCTATTGTTATTTTTACTGCTGCTCTTTAATTATTTGTTACTTTTATTTCATATTATTTTATATTGTATTTTTTTTTTTTTTTTTTCTTAAAACTGCACTGTTCTATTCGGCGCATGTGACATAACATTTTATTTTATTTGTAGAAAGACTTTGATGCAACGAATTGAAAGGGAATTTGAATCCATGAAAGAAGCTCTCTCCACCAAACTCCAGAGCGTAAAGTCAGTCTGTACAACAGCAGACATCTGGTCTGCCCATAACAGAAGCTTCTTCGGCATTACATGGCACTGAATCGAGGAGGACACCTTGGAGAGGAAGTCAGCTGCTTTAGCTTGTGCGAGACTGATAGGACGTCATACCTACGATGTGATTGCTGCCAAGTTAAGTGAAATAAATACATGCAGACTTTAAAATTCAGCACAAAGTGAGGGCCACAGTGACAGACAGTGGAAGCAACTTTGTAAAGGCATTCCGGGAGTTCAGTGGAAATGAAGAGGAGCCAGATGGGACGGATGATGGAGTGAGGTTTGATGTGGGTGCCGTTCTTGAGGAGATTGAGCAAGAACCAAACGTTTTTCTCCTTCCACATCAACGTTGTGAGGCACACGAAAATTGTACAGAAGTGCAACGTCTAAATGTTCCAGCATTTGGAACAAAGCACACAGGTCCATATTAGCTTCAGAGGCAATAGAGGACATTGCAAGCATGAAAGTAACTGTGCCATGTGTGACAAGATGGAGCTCAGAGTACCGTGCCATCTCCAAACTCATAGCCCTCACAGATGACCAGCTGGGGCAAATCTGTGAAGATCTGGGTGTTAGCAGCAAACTACATCCTTGTGAGATTGCTTTTCTCAAGGAGTACAATACAGTCCTACAGTCATTCTCTATTGATCTTCTTCAGGGAGAGAATAAGTGTTTTCTTGGCTTTCTTATCCCAACAATCCTAAACTTGAAGTCTAAGCTCTCAGAGAAAATGCCTCTTGCGACATTCTCTGCACACATCATCACTGCGGTCATTGAGGCTATAGAACGCCGGTTTGGACCTATGCTAAGCAGCCATGAAGCAAAAATGGCAACTGCTACTGTGCCAAGGTTTTGACTGTGTTCGCTCAACCCTGGAAAGAGAGAGGAGATGCAGAGCACATTAGTTCAGTGCCCCAGTTGAGTGCCTTTTCAGCTATGGTGGAAACCTGTTTACCCCTCAGCGAAACAGGATGTCTGATGCTCATCTAGAGTATGTCCTCTTGCTGTGATACAACAGCAATTTCTGCCTTTAATCATCTGAGTAGGCTAGCTTCAGAATAGGCCTACTGCAATGCCATGTCTGATATGTGGTTTTATTGCACCTAGCTGCACTTTTTTTGCTTAAACTTAAAAAACTACTTGGTGGACTAAATGTGTGATTTACACTGCATGTTGTCAAAAATAAATAAAAACGTTTTTTAAATATTTATATTTCTCATTTTAGTCATTTAGCAGACGCTCTTATCCAGAGCGACTTACACTAGTGAGTGCATGCATTTTTATACTTTTTTGTACTGGTGTCCCGTGGGATAAGTGTTTAGCACCATCCATGTTGCTGTGTTACTTAAGCCCTTACTTATACCTGGTTTTAACATGTATCCTTTGTCCTTCACATTGTGTTTGTGCCCACATTTTTAGACAGGTGTACATGATTAAAAGTCGCATTGTAGTCTGACTGTGATCAGATCTTATAGGTGTAAATGGACAAGATCAGGATGAAGGATGCATGTTAGAGGCAGGGATACAGGGCTTCAATAAATTTTTGTCACAATGT
This sequence comes from Coregonus lavaretus, assembly GCF_964263955.1. NCBI lineage: Eukaryota > Metazoa > Chordata > Actinopteri > Salmoniformes > Salmonidae > Coregonus > Coregonus lavaretus. Next base: position 24,251,082 of record NC_140003.1, read on the forward strand.
TTTGTGATGTTCTAATGTGGCTCTGCTTTGTGGCTCAAAAATCCTGCAATAAATGTTGTGAAATTGTTGCTAATACTCTTTTTTTTAAATTTATTTTAACGTGTTTTACGAGTGAAGTAATCCAAAATTAACTGAAAGTAATCAGATTATGTTACTGAGTTTAGGTAATCCAAAAGTTACGTTACTGATTACAATTTTAGACGGGTAGCTAGTAACTGTAACGGATTACATTTAAAAAGTAACCTACCCAACCCTGGTCCAAACCCAACAAGCAGGTCCCAGCTCCAACATCTTCTAGCACTGCAATTTGCACACTGATTAGGCCAACACAACAACTGATTGTCCTGTCAGCGGTTGGAATTCCAATCTTCTATCTCAGATGCCCCACCATGACCTCTTTATGAGTGACCTTTAACCCTGAGGTCAGTGGCTATCTATTATCAGCCTTTAGACTTGGGATTCCCCCAAATGTTTGCCCTTTACCACCTAACCCCACTGACCTCAGACATAAGTGAAACTGTTTCTTACAAGGCAGGGTATTTTGGCTATTTCGGGAAACACAGACAGGTGCCCGAGGTCCCTTCCCTTGTCTCTCTCAAAGTGAAAGCCCCCCGCTGCCACTTGCCATCCTGACCTACAGAGACCACACACTGAGGAAACTCACGAACACATGGACATACTTGACACACACACGGGTAAGTCTACGTCAGAGAAAAGGAAATGGTCTGCCTCGTCTATAGGGACTGGTTGTGGATGTTTGTGGTAATTCTGCCTGCCCCCCTGACTTCTGTTATGGGTTGGTCTTAGCTAGTCAGGGCTTCATTCCTGTCCTTCTGTCTCAACAGGTAGCCACACTTCCACTACCTCATTCTTTACCTTCTAATAGTATTCTCAAAGGTTTCCTCTAGCTACCAAACACATGATACCAGCAAGACCCAAACTGTTAGGCTACAACAGTTAGCCCATCTTCTCCATAAAAGAGACTTCTTTGTTCGAAAACATGAATGGTGTTTGTTTGTGAAAGGTTGACCAAATATATCCCCTGTTCTTCTTGTTTGGTTCGAAGGTTCATTGGCTTTCCATGGGCTCGCCAATGCTTAGCCTATTTAATGGCTTGGGCCAAACTTGAGTGAGTCTGTTTTGTCCAATTTTTACCTGCAAAACTAGTCACTTTAAGACAAGTTCTCCCAGAGTAGAGGCAGTCAGATCAGGCTGTAGCACCCAGATTTCTGTCATGTAGTGTCAAACATCCTGAATGAGCTGCTGCCTGGTTGTGTTTGGAGGCCATGTTTGTTGCCTTCACTTCCAGCAGAACATTTGTCATAATGTTGCAGACTGTTGCCTTTTTCTATCCTGTAGGACCGGTCTGTCCCGTTGCTGGAGCTGTGCTTCCGCTGTTCATGTGTGTGTGTATCTATCCCTGTGCATGTGTGTGAGGGGAATGTGTGTTGTCACTCTGTCCTCAGCCCCAGTCGACCCAGCCTGGTCCTACCCTACCCTGCCCCGCCTGGTGATGGTGTGTCAGTTTCAGTCACTGACTCTGCCTCTGCCCAAAGATTAGGCTTGGAGCAGGGAGGGGGAGAAGACGAAGGGCTTCTGCTGCCACCGTTGTGTGTGTGTGTGTGTGTGTGTGTGTGTGTGCATGTGTGCTTATGTGTGTGTGTGAGAGTTGTGTTTGCCGTGTTGTCAGAGGCTACCCTCTAACTCAGCTTTTCATTTATCCTGCGCTCGTACACCGACAGATTGTCACAGAGGAGCATAATACTTGTTATGCAATGATGTTATTGTTTGTTGGCCTGCAAACCCTCTCTATCGTCCCTTCATCATAACAGTGTGTTTTTACATAGTGTCAGTGTGTTGTGTGTTTGTGTTCATCATGGGCTATCATGCTCACGTTGCTACGGATCCTGCCTGCAGTAACTGGTCCCATGAGCACCTCCAGAACATCAGAACACTGGTCTCTTACACACTGTTTGCCTAGAAACACCAAACTAGCAGAACATTGATGTCCCATGGTTTGGGCCTGATACATAAAAAAAGATATAGCGTTTATATGAATCTCTATGGCCTCTCTCTGAAACCGCTACCTCTGCCTCCAGCACCCATCTCTCTACTAAATTATGTGAAATGGAGGAGGTGTGGTGAATGTAACTGGTGGATGGTAGTGACCTGTCTAACAGGCTAGTGTTTGTTCTGTAGGGATGTTCTAGGGATGGTTGTACAGCCTCAGGCAGGAGCAGGGATGTGGCTTTTACTAGCTGCAGTAGTGTGGATGTGTGGAGAGGCACAGAGCCAGGGCTAAAGCCTCTCTGCACACACGCAGATACACACCGCTTATCTGGAAGCCCCTGTCCCATGTAATATCTCATCTCGATCTGAGATGTGACCACAACACAGCACTGGGGAATGGCTGAGTCTAGTGCATATGCATATAGGGCCTAAGCATTAAGAAGACACATTGGAGCTTAAGTTCAAGCAGAACCGTCAACCTTTAGATAAGACTTCTATGTCCAGTAAACAAGCAATACTAGAGCTATAGCCGTAGTATCTCTCTGTAGTGCTGCATTCAGCAGAGGGAGGATATGATAGGTAGGCTACTCAGCTAGGATTCTATATAGCTGGAGGAGGAGGCTCTTATTTCACTGTTTTCACTTCAGGAATTCAAGCATTAACAGGAGGAGGCAGGGAGCATCGTATGTGTGAAGTGGACTGGAAATACTGCCGTCTGTGTGCATTTTCCTATCTGTGTGTGTTTTCCTTTATTTTTTTGTCATTTAGCAGACACTCTTATCCAGAGCGACTTACAGGAGCAATTAGGGTTAAGTGCCTTGCTCAAGGGCACATCAGCAGATTTTTCACCTAGTCGGCTCAGGGATTAGAACCAGCGACCTTTCGGTTACTGGCACAACGCTCTTAACCACTAAGCTACCTGCTGTCTGTCTGTCTGTCTCTGTCTCTGTCTCTGTCTGTGTGGGGTGTGTTTATATGTTTTGTTAATGCGTGTTTACTAGTTTTTCCTTGACACTGCTTTAGGACTGCTCTCCCTCAGGCTCCTGAGTACTGCCTGCTGACTAGCCTAGCTATCGCTGAGTCACTGTGCTGGGCTGCTGGGAACAACACACACAGTAGCTGTAGGATAATATTATCAGCATCACTCACTACAGCCCCCGGCCCCAAGCACTGGTCTAGGATCAGACCAGTCAACCCTCAGCTCTGACTCCAACCAGGGTTGTGCTAAGAACACAAAACTGATCCAGAATCAGCTGATAAATATTTGATGTGAGGGAGAGAAGGAGGGTCAGGCATCCAGAGTAATGACAGGGTGCTATGTGTTAGGTAACTACCATGTAGCTCTGCCTCTAGGCTCTGTCTGTCTGGAAAGGGACAGGTTGTCGAACTGGCTGGCTGTCCTCTCCTCTCCTCCAGCCATTCAACCACTCAGCCCAGCTGTTTCCCTGACTCATGGAAAATCACTGCAGTGAGAGCCCACAGTGTGTGTGGGGTGGGAGGGGGGTACGTGCGTATGAATCTGCATTACGTCCTGTCTGATCTAATGTGCTTCCTACTGTCTCAGCAGACACTGTGTGTGTGTAGTGTGTGTGCGTGCGTGTGTGTGTGTGTGTGTGTGTAGTGTGTCAAGCCACTGGAAGTAAAATAAAAGAGAATGGGCTTTGCCTGGTCCAGCCACATCAGAGGAGAGTGGAGGGGGAATCCTTATTTTCCATGACTCACAGGGATGAATAGCAGACATGTTTGAGTGAATGCGATGTCATTAAGTGTCCATTGTAATACAGATGGCTGATGGATTTTGGCAGAAGAGGAAACCACCCATCTCCCTCTACTAATGGAGAACACATCTAGCTGGCTATACCAAGCTAGCACTACTGGCTGGGGCCGCTTGCGTTGTGTGGCATGTCTTCATGCTATTAGGATGGGCATGGACTCCTCTGATGTCCCCTTCCTTGTTTATCTCTGACATATAAAGATCTACTGTGTGTAGGACTGTAGGTGCTGCTTGTCATATAATTGTATGAGTCATTTGTCCTCTTATCCAGTTGATGGCAGTGATGCCAACTCTGTGTTGTTGTTTTTACCGCACTGCTTTGCTTTATATTGGCCAGGTCGCAGTTGGAAATGAGAACTTGTTCTCAACTGGCTTACCTGGTTAAATAAAGGTGAAATAAATAAAATAAAAAGCCAATGTATGCTAGAGATGGCTACAGCATACAGTGGTGGAGAGAGAGCTGCAAGTTTAATGGGGACGAGGGTCCCACAGGGACTGAGATGACCTTATTTTACCAGTGTGTCATCAGATAGGATGGCCACCAGCCTCAATATATCATGTAGCATATTTCTCTGGGTGGGGATCCATACTCTGCTCCTTGCTAGTTAGCCAAGGTGGGACAGACAGTTCTGGGAATTGTCTAATTGTATTGTAGGTCAGAATTGATTTGGGCTGACGGGAGAGGGGAGAGTGTACATTCTGCTCCTATTCTGTCTTTATTCTTCATCCCCACCTCCTGTGAACTTTTAAAACAAACAAGAGAAATAAAATAAATAGGGTAAAGCAAATTAACCTGAATGCAGGGAAAGTAGAACAATAGTCCCAGTCAGTCTGCCAACTTGTCTCAGAACATCAACATCCTCCTGGTGAAAGTCATTGAGAGGGTAAATAACAGAGAAGGCCATGTTGAAATGAAGTGTAGAGCATTCATGATGATGGAACAAATCCCTTCTATGTTTACCAGCCCTGAGCCAGGGGGAGACTGGGGGAGACAGGAGGGGGGAGGGGGTAGCCATCTGTCTGTCTGCAGGGACCAGTGAGTAGGAGGGGTCTGTCTCTCAAACTCAGGGTGGAGACTAGAGAGAGGACGCACACACGCACACACGCTCATACACATACACACGCTCATACACACACACACACACTCATACCCACACACACTACCAACAGGCAGGAAGGGGGCACTGCAGCAGCCATCCTTCATCTGCCTCTCCCCATGATGACCCTGCCTCCCGGCACTATTGGCAGACACCCAAGTCTGACATTGTGTGTGTCTATGTGTGTAGATGAATACAGGGAGAGGGTGTGTGTGTGTGTGTGTGTGCATGTGAGTGTAATCATACGCTTATGACAGCAATGGGGTAAGCAGATTCTGGGGTGAGTAGTTTCTGTCCATAGAGGGAATCTAAATTCTGCTCTGAGAAGAGACTGAATGTGGTTGAAATCAGAGATGCAGTTTGGGGCTCTCTTAAAGGTCTGACTCTCTGTACTGTTGTCCTCCCCTCTGGCAGTCCAGTTTTAGTTCTCTCCTCCAGGCCTTTTGTTTCAGGCTTGTCATCAGTATAATTACTGTAATTCCGTTTTGTCTGCGTCTGAGAACAAAGGATCAGGATTATGCCCCCAGAGCAGACATGCCTGCTGCTGGTAGTGTTCAAGTAAACCTTAACCAGTCTCTAGCCTAAATTAAGGAAAGGATATCTGTTAAAGTTGTGCAGCATAAGGAAGCTGACTGTTTACTGTTAAATTTGATAACATGGACCAGGGTTCCCCAATATTTGTTGTGTTTTTATTTTATTATTGGACATAAAAAACTAAAAACACCAGTAAATCAGCTCCAAATGATTTACATTTTTAAAATATTTTCCTAAGTATTCCCACGCGTAATAAAGAGATATTATTGTATACAAATGTAAGCTAGGTTGAAAATTATTGTTTTAGTCTAAATCTGTTTGGGCTTCTTGTGCTCAATTTGCAGTCTACAAATTATTTATAATTAAATTCCGGCCCCCTGACCATCTGCTGAAGAAAAATATCATCCCATGGCTGAATGTAGTTGATGATCCCTGTTTCTGTATTGATGGCTGGTACATTCCACATACCAGTAGATGGCAGTGTTCTTCAACGCAGTTCGGATCTTTCTCAGTGTGACATGTTATTTACAAGATTAGGTTCCAAAAATTGCACCATGGACTGAGCAAGCTCAGGTGATGCTTATGTGTCGTTATGGTGTTAGCAGGGCTACTCTCACTAGACGTTCATTGAGCAGCTCTCTCACCCCATGACAAGGAAAGTTAAATAAATTGGGGGGGCAGTGCACTTAGCTTACATCAGCCATGGTTTTTCCCATGGTGGGTGGCAATTTTTAAAATGATTTTTCAATGGCAGTGCTGTCCTAAAGTTTAATAGGTCAACATTACAAAAGTTTCAGAGTGGCAGCATCATCCATTGTCCTTTTATGAGCAGATAAAGTGAGAATATTTCAGTTTACCCACAATCCTTTGCAACAAGCATTTGCATATTGAACTCAATCAGAAGGAAGAGGGTTTTAGGATAATAATTTTGGTAAAAAATGATGATGTTATTGTAATTTCGATGTAGTTTATTTCATATTTTGTATTTTTATATTTATTCAAAATTCCCTCCTTTTGTGTTTTCCAGGTGGCTTTGCTAGGAATAGACCTTTTATCTGCCTTAGTGACACGGTTACAGGACCGATTTAGGAACCATGTGGGAACAGGTAAGATTGTGTCATTTTATTATCTTAAAAAAGATAACTTTCTTCATGGTTAAATTAGTTCAAATAAAAATAGGTTTAGGTTTCTAGACAAAATGTCTGACAAAAAAACACTGTATTGGATTCCTGCATAGACTAGGCTATTGAGCTGCATTGGATTTTAACTCCTCGTTCACACCTTTAGATAACAATGCTACCTCTTCCCTGTCTTCTCTTCTCTCCTCTGTGTCTCCATCTCTCTCTCCTGTGTCTCCAGTACTGGCCAGTCTGATAGATCGTCTGGGTGATTCCAAAGACCAAGTCAGAGACCAAGATCAAATCCTGCTGCTGAAAATCATGGAGCAGGCTGCCTCCCCACAGGTACGTACACACACACACACACACACACACACACAGCCTCCCCACAAGTGGAGCTTTCCTGGGCTAACCTGTACACACAGACGAGCTATTGACAAACCATGATCATAGGATTACCCAGCTTTCTCGTGGTGATACTACAGTACTGTCAAAGGTCAATCCCACAATCTCAAATTAATAAATTCCTAGTTTATTGATTTCTGAATCCCTAGTACCCTTTGATTCCTGACTCGATTGTATGTTAATTTATATGATCCTGATCCATGATAAAAAAGTGATTGATTGTTGACCTGGTACAAATATCCTGTCCTCTCCTCCCCAGTACGTGTGGGACAGAATGCTGGGAGGCTTCAAACACAAGAACAACAGGACCAGAGAGGGAGTGTGCCTTTGTCTCATCTCAACTCTCAACATGTAAGACTGCCTGGCCTCTCAATCACACATCTTTAAATCTGTCTTTCCTTACTATACAACGGATGGGTATTAGAGCGATTAGTTACCGGAGTGTAACTCCAGTTCTATGAGTGGAGCGGAGCCCCATAGGGGAGCTATGCTCCTAGTGGTTTACCCTCTGCCCTAGGGCAGAACAGCCTGAAGCAAATTTATGCACACACCTACAGCCAATAGGAGTACAGGTGTCCCTATATAAGGAACCCGGTTCCCTCAATCTGCCTCCCGAGATATTATCTTCAGCGAGACTAGAGAGGGTCGGTAGGGCCTTAAGTCCTATGGGGCTCCGCTCCACTCATAGAACTGGAGTTACACTCCGGTAACTAATCGTTCTATATCGTGGAGCTCCGCCCCATAGGGGAGCTATGCTCCTAGTGGTTTAAGGCGGAGCGAAACGCTCCAAAATGTACTCCCTGCCGAGCCTAACACTTCCCATTAAAAAATGAAAAAATGTCAAGCCCAGCAATGGCTGCAACCAATTCCCGCAGTACTGCGACTAAGAACCCATTAAGGCGTCACAATATACCGCGTCATTGGTTATAGACCCGCCCCATCTATCTCAATGGCAATGCCAATGGCTAGTGGGCAGATCATCAGAATAGACGCCATGCTAAACTGTACCAGCAGCTAGCCGTGCCTCAATATTCTGTGTTCAATACATGTCTCTATGTACTAACCCTGAGTCAAGAGACATGCTGACATAACACGTTTTCCTAACCAAGGCGGACCTGATTGGAACCTGTCCAAGGTCCTGCTCTGTCCTCTCTTTTTTAGCTCAAAATCGCCTTTCAGCTCTGCTGAAAGCCGACCGAGCTAAAGAGTTGGAAAACCGTGCCATAATATGTTCCTTCTAATAAAAGCGGATTTATGAACATGGTCACAATCCTGCTTTCTTTCTCTGTTCCTTCTCAAGATCTCCCTTCAGCCACGCTGAGTACAGATCGAGCCAAAGAGTTAGAAGACATATCCAACAGATAGAAACGAATAAAAGGAGACGGTGTTGACCAAGACGCCGCTCTACAAATATCCACTACCTCTGTACCTCTGAAGAGGGCAGTAGAAGCTGCTACTCCACGAGTGGAATGCGCTTTAATACCCTGAGGCGGTTGTTGCCCCGCCGCCTCGTACGCCGTCTCAATGCCTTCACAAAGCCAATGAGACAATCGCTGTTTTGAAAGTGGTCTACCCAATGCAGCCGCACCGTGACACACAAACAGCTGAGGCGATGACCTAATCGCTGCTGTGCGCTCAACGTAACACGCCAAAGCGCGTACTGGGCACAGACAATGAAGCTTTTTCTCACTCCTCTCCCCATGGGGAGGGGGATAAAAAGCCCACAGTTCCACGGTCTGTGATCTATATGCACTGTTAATAACCTTCGGCACAAATGCCGGGTTGGGACGTAACACCGCTCTGCTCAAATCGCCATTAATGGCAAGGCAGTCGTGTCTCGTCGACAGTGCACTCAAATCACTGACCCGCTTAGCGGTAGTCAAGGCGAGCAACAGCGCCGTCTTGATAGACAGCATTTTGAGGGGTATTTGATTCAATGGCTCGAACGGCGACTTACATAGCGCTTCGAGAACCAAAGCCAAATCCCATCGGGGCAGCGTAGCTCTAGGCATTGGCCTAAGCCGTCGCGTTCCCAATAAAAAACGTTTCACCAATGGATGACTAAACAGGTTCTTCCCGTTAAACCCTTCATGACCAGCTGAAATTGCCGCTGCAAACACTCGAATGGTGGAGGGCGATTTCTGCTTATCAAACATAAACTGCAGGAATGAGAGCACACTCTCTACCTGACAGCTCATGGGGTCTACGTCCTGTGTGTTACACCACTGTGAGAAAACATTCCATCTGCTCGTGTACATCCTGGAAGTGGAACTGGCCCTAGCGCTCTGTATGGTTCTGATCACTGCATCAGATAACCCACGGCGCTTTAACCTGTCCCGTTCAGGAACCAAGCCCTCAGTGGTTGGCCGATTATGGGCCACTGCCCTATCGAGCCTCCCGCCTGGCTCAACGCGTCTCGTCGATGTAGAATTGTCCAAGGTGGCACAATCAACATCTGACTCATCTCTGCAAACCACGGAGCCCCCGGGCGATCGGGCGCTATCAGTATCACTGTTAGCTCCTCTGATCTCACCCTGGCCAGCAGTGGGAGAATGCAAGACAGCGGAGGGAATGCATACAGGAGAACTTTCGGCCACGGGCAGTGCGCGAATGCGTCTCTTCCCAATGGCGGCTCGTCCTGTTGTCTCAGGGAGAACCATAGGGGACACTGTGCGTTCACACGTGACGCGAACAGATCCACCTCGGCTCTCCCGAATTGTTCCCAAATTTGGAGAACAATGTCTGGGTGCAGACACCACTCGTCGTCTCGAGGACCCCCTCTTGACATGAGATCTGCCCCTACGTTCAAGTAGCCCGGAATGTGCGCTGCTCTCAACGAGCGAAGGTGCTTGTGAGCCCACAGCCACAATTCCTCTGCCGCCCTGTGGAGGGCAGGAGACCTGACCCCTCCCTGGCGATTTATGTGAGCTACTGTGGTCCGGTTGTCTGACCAAACCAGCACATCGCGACCCCGAAGGGTAGACGCGAAGTGGTTCAGAACCAGTCGAACCGTTTCCAACTCCAATAGGTTTATGTGCCGACCTGATTGAGGCCATGCACCACCTATCGCTTGAGACTGACATGTCCCTCCCCATCCAGTCAGACAGGCATCTGTATACACTGGAATGTAGGATGACACCCTGCCCATCGGGACTCCGTGCGTGAGAACGCACGGGTTCCTCCAATAGTCCAGGTCTGCTCTTAGCGAGAGAGGAACCACCACCAACCGATGACGTTGACGCACTGGGTCTAGTCTTAGTTGGGCGAACCACCGCTGTGTTCTGCGCATGTGCAGAAGCCCCAGCGGTACCACAGAGTGGGCTGCCGACATGAGACCCCAAAAGTGACATGATCGATAGCGCCGTTACTGTGTGATTCGGACGACACTTCCTCAGGGCTAGTACCAATGCTGCCCTTCGAGGGTCCGAAATTCGCGCCCTCATCATTACAGTGTCTAGCTGTAGTCCCAGGTAGACTATCTGATGACTGGGCCAGGGTGCGCTCTTTTTCCAATTCACAGCGAACCCCAGACGCGTGAGATGAATCACTGTCTGTGTCGTGTGCATGAACGCCAGCTCTGCTGACGGGGCGAGAACTAGCAGGTCGTCTAGGTAGGCTAATATCCTTATCCCTTGACGACGCAGCGGTTCCAATGCCGCCTCCACACATTTGGAAAAAGTTCGAGGTGCCAGGGCGTACCCAAACGGCATCCTCGTGAACTCGTACGCCACCCCTTGAAAGGCGAACCGCAGAAACTTTCTGTGGCGAGATTGAATCGGCACATGAAAGTACGCGTCCTTTAGGTCTATGCTTGTACAAAAGTCTCCCTTCTGGACACATTCCAGTAGACGTTTTGTCGTCAGCATTCGGAAGGGCCGTTTGGTTATGCTTTCGTTTAGAATGCGTAAATCCAAAATCGGCCTCACTCCCCCCGTCTTTTTGGGCACTAGGAAATAAGGCGAATAGAGCCCTTTGTTCCTCTGCTCTCGGGGAACTACTGTGACCGCCTCCTTCGCCAAAAGTTCCGTGATCTCTGACATCAGAGCGGCTACTTTGTCCGGCGTTTTCATCACCGTTTCCACTACTCCCCGAAACGGGGGTGGGGTTCGGCGGAATTGGAGGGCATAACCCTTCTCTAACGTCAGTTCTAGCCAGCGTGAGAGGGTACAGCTTTGTCGCCACTGCCAACAATGCAGAGAGAGCGGGCGTGCACGAAGCTGTGGTACATTCAGTAGGAAGGACCTGTATTCCTCTATGGCCCTCGCCGCCGCTATTCCCCAGCACTGAGTTGGTGGAATAGCCCAGGGTGGGCCCCCCTCGAAAGGGAGAGGAAACATCAGCTGGTTCTGTGTGAGTCGGAGGCCTTGATACGATAGTTACGCCTGTAACTCCAGTAATCCGGCCCTCCGTGAACGCAGCACGGTTCTGAACTGCGCTGTCTGAGGCATTAACCTGAGACGGCGCGCTCTCCCCGAATAGCGATTGCATCATCACGTCATTGTCTGACTGAGACTGTCGCTTGCCTTGAGACCCATCCATTACAGCACTCATCTGAGTCTGAAAGGTGTGATCTCCGACTGGTACCACACGGTGGTGCCATAATACCTCTTTACTGGTCTCATGCGTCTGCTCTACAACACACTCAGTGAGTGGTGGGCTGCGCTCAGAGCCATGGGTATTGATACGTTCATGATAGACCGGAGGCGTCCATACCTTGGTTACACCTGTAACTCTGGTAATCCCGCTCCCCGTGAACGTCGCACGGGTCTGAACTGCGCCGGCTGAGGCATTAGCCTGCAGCAAGGCGTTCTTCCCGGCTAGCGGCTGCGCCTTCATGTCACATTGGGACATAGGCAGCTGCCTGCTATGTGAGACCTTTACTACAGAGCTCCTAGGAGTCTGTAGTAAGTGATCTTTATTAGGTAAGCTAAGGCTGCGCCCTGCTACCTCTTCCCTTTTCCTCTCCTGAGCGCGCTCAGCAACGCACTCTAGGTGGGTTGAGCTACACTCAGGATGGTGGGGGGATACCATAGAACGTGAAGTGTTCTGTACCTTATGGAATAAATGTCTTTCATTGACAATGTCAGTGAGACTCCGCTCTTTATTCACATAAAATAAAACGCCCTCCACGCCCTGAACAGTGGGGTGGGGGGGAACAGTAGGCTCTTGAGCGTCGTACGCCGGGCCATCTCCCGTTCTCGCCCCCTCGCCCCGTCACAAGTGCCGTCTCTTCTGGGAGGCCTTTCGGTGCTGCCAGTCCGGCTTCGTGACAACCTCTCTGGTCGGCGGGACCGCTGCTGCCACCTTCGCTGCCGGAGGGGCCGAGCCCGCTCTCTTGCCGCCTTCGGTGGGCGCCTGCCGCCTGGCCCGTCGCCTCCCTGCTCTGCTGGGGGCGTTCGAGGTGGACGGAGCTGTCGGGGCTCTGCCGGCTTTCATCGCCAGTGGCAGATGTCTAGCCAGATGCCTCCTCTCCTCGTCCAGCTTGGCAATCCTTTCCGTGGCGTCTTTCACAGCGAGGCCAAATAGCCCTTCGCTGGAGACGGGGGCGTTGAGCAATGAAGCTCTATCAGTCTCCTTCATAGCTGTCATGGACAGCCAGAGGTGTCTTTCCATGACCACCGAAGTGGCCATGGTCCTGCCCGCACAGATGGCTACCGCCTGTGTCAGGTGGAGAATGGCTCCAGAAATCCTGGAGGCCTCCTCCACCTCCTCGCTAGTCAACTCAGACCTTCCTGTCGTAAGACGGGATAGGGAGGCTGCGAGGATGGCGATGTTGTTTGCCGCCGCTACGCTCTGAGCTCCCAGCGTGAAGGATTTCTCAGCCAAAGTGGCTGTGAACCTGTCCTTCTGCGCTGGCAGAGTGGCCTTCTTGGAGGCGGCCCAGGGACTCGAACCCGGCACTAAGAACGCCGTCATGGCGCCTTCGAGCCTGGGGATTCCCCTAGCTGCCCACTCGTATCCGTTCACTCTGGTGAATGGGGTGTACGCCCTGGCCGGCGAACGCGCCGCCAGGGGTGTCCCCCACGAGCCCTCGACATATTTACCAAGGGAGGGCAATGCTGGAGCCATTGGCTCCGCTGCTCTCCTTGGCTTAGAGTAAGGGCCGCCCTCCATCAGATCCACCTCCATAGGGAGGGGAGCTGGGGGTAGCGCAATCTCCAGTCGTTTGGTCGCCTTCTCAATGAGTTCCGGAAAGTCGGAACGCAGAGAGGCTGCTGCGAAGGACAGGGCTTCTGACCTAACAGAGCCCATGACGTCATCGCACAAGGATCCCTCAGACCTCACGCTCTCTGCTAGAGAGGGGGTCTTGAAGGCAGGTGCCGGAGTATGAGATTGTCCCACTGGAACATCCCTCTCGGCGCCCTCCTTGTCATCCTCCGATTCTGCACTGTCCTCAGATATCTCCGAAGCGGAGGCGAGTGTGGACAGGGCATCATCCAGAGGGACGTCCTCTCTAAAAAACGCCCAGCGCTGCTTCCTCTCCTTCACAGGAAGGAGGGCGCAGGAGGCGCAATTAGGAGGGATGTCGAGACCTTCCTTGGCGTGTTGCGGTCCCAAGCACACGAAACATAGGTCGTGGGGGTCCGTAACGGCCATGGTAGTACATCGACAAAGGGCCCTGAAAAGGGCCTTTGGGGGTGGATATGATGGTGTGCTCATTTTAGGAAGACGTTGATGGCTGGATATCAACGACAAAAATCTTCCTGAGTCTTCTAGGCTTCTTCTCTAGTCCAGTCGCTGAAGATAATGGGAGGCAGATTGAGGGAACCGGGTTCCTTATATAGGGACACCTGTACTCCTATTGGCTGTAGGTGTGTGCATAAATTTGCTTCAGGCTGTTCTGCCCTAGGGCAGAGGGTAAACCACTAGGAGCATAGCTCCCCTATGGGGCGGAGCTCCACGATATAGAACTGTCAGCTGATTTATTTTAACATTGCTAATGTTTTTTATCATTAGTGCGTAATGGACAGGGTAGAATTCAATATTCATTTTTAGATTTCTGGTTTCTAATACTCTGGTAGCAATGGACATTTTGCTAACTGCCAAGAAAATGGATGAGCCTAGATTTGATTTAAAATATGACAATATTATCTGATGTGTATCATAGTGAATTATACAATTATATTATGGTAAGGTCTTTACTGTCAGGAGTCTTAATTTTTTTGTGATGCTATAGCTAATGCTTACCTATGATGTCATTGACATCCTGTCTTTTTATTTTTAATTTTGTTTTTAAAAAATGTTTAGGGGGTAGATCAGCTTTAATATTGCTGATAGATTGTAACTTCCATCAATGTAATTGTCTGCATCACTTCCAATCCCCCATCCTCTGTCTTTGTTCTTCCAGGTACGGAGCCCAAGGCTTAACCCTCAGTAAAATAGTCCCTCACATATGTAATCTTCTAGGAGATCCCACCAGTCAGGTATGTACAGCCTGTTTGTGTCCCACTCTGTTTGCTGTGTCATGAATGAGTTTATTAAGTTGCTGGCCAGCGAGAGAGAGAGCTCTAGCACAGACAAAGGAGTCGACTGCAGCAGCATTTTACCATAGGGACATGGAGCCCCCTAGTGGCTGTACAGAGATGTACAACCACAACATAACAGTGCCATCTGCTGGTGGAGGCTGGCGTAGTGTTTCTCTACACAAACTGTATTTTAAGAGCAGTAAACATATCAAACTAGTGGGCGCATAAACATCTATAAAGCGTTTTCAAGTAATGTGGCTGAAACAGGGTTTATATAAGTTACTGATAATTGCATTCTCCAGCTAGTTGTTACAGACAGTTCTGTCATGATCCAGTCTAAGAACGCTAAAATGACCTTTGAACGTTACCCCCTGTTGTCCTCAGGTGAGAGACGCAGCTATGGGCTGCCTAGTGGAGATCTACAGACACGTGGGGGAGAGGGTGAGGATGGACCTTAGCAAGAAGGGCCTACCACAGTCACGGTACGATGGACCTTCTACCTCTGTCTGTCTGTCTGTGTGTCTCTTTCTCCTCTCTCTCTCTCTCTCTCTCTCTCTCTCACTCTCTCACTCTCCCTCTCTCGCATTCTCCCCCCTCACTATTCATATTTCTTTCTCCCTCTTCCTCCCCCTCTCTTACTGTACCGAATGTGTAAATGGGTCAGGTATAGTGCTGATTCAGCAGCCTTCCCAGCACAAGGCTGTGTATTAGGAAGTTAGGTTGTGATCATAGTGAAAAACACAGAAGTAGAATAAAGCAATTCTGTTTCTTTGGTATAAAGGCCTATACCATTACCATTTTGTATATGCAGAATCTTTCATATTGAAGTGCTTATTGTACACTTTCTCTGATTCTTTCAACAGCCTACAGAACACTGTAGACCAGAACACTGTAGACCAGAACACTGTAGACCAGAACACTGTAGACCAGAACACTGTAGACCAGAACACTGTAGACCAGAACAATGTGAAAGAGGTGTTGGTCTCATGTAAAGGAAACCACCTAGGCTAAATTATCTGTTAATGTCAAGTGTTAGATGTGTTTCATTCAAGCTTACTGTATAACACTGACAATGCAGATTCTTTAAATCAAAAGTGAATGTCTCACTTTTCTGCAGTGTCTCCCTGAAAACTGATAATTTCAACAGGCCATTAGTCCCTAGTGTCCAGCTATCCACATAAAGCCTCATAGCCTCTGGCAGCCTCAGACCATAACCCCAGAATGGCTGTCTAGTGTCTTCTATCAGTGGTCATAATCTACTGATCGCTCTCATCCAGCTCTGCCCTGGCCTGCAGTGTTTAATAAAGAACACTCCACCATAACCACTAGCTAGCTAGCTGCCCTTTCACTGTGGCTGTCAGACCTCCAATTACCTTTCCCCTGTGAGAAGTGAAGCACCATGGGTAATATATAACGTTACCGCTGCCGCACCAGCCTGCCTGTGTCTGTGGAGTGGATGTAGGGGAGGGATTGAGTACATGGTAGCCAGACGTCAGTCTTTATTGAATGAATCCATACACCAATACACTTGTTATTGGATTAGACCGTCCGCTGTACTGTGATGCCTCATTGGAGAACAGCTGCTGAGGAGAGCTTGGACGCAGGCCTGCGATAGGCTAATCTTGGCCACAGAGGCTCTTGGGTTGCCCTTGAAGTCTCTCAGTGATATGATACTAAGTGATACCACAGTATTTAATCATGATGGTAGTGGGAGTGACCGGGACAATTTTGATGACTCAGCCTGGCCTCCAGCTAAGTGCCTGCATTGTTGAGTGGGGAAGGGAAGCAGATTGATTCATTCCCATTTGTCTCTGTGGTTTGAGAATTAAAGGGGAACATCTGTTCTGACCGGGCCATCTGTCTCTCTGATCGTCCCCCCATTTAGTTTACTGCTGCCATTTTTGGTCCTGGTATTGGTTATCCTACCCACTCTTCATTGTTTTTTAGCTGGTATCACAAAACTATTTCCCAGACCCAAAGGGAAGAGATGCCTCTTTATAAAGGGAACTTGAAGGGGCAGGGTTGGAAGAGGGGTAAGCTCATTTGGTCTCCCTTTAGGAGTGCTTCCTCTGCTCATGATTAGATTTGGGCTGGGGTGTAGGCCAGGGAGGGTGCTGAGGCTCTCTAGTGCCCACCTGTGCCCTCCTTCTGTCTATAGGCACACTCTTAATCCAGTTACTCCAAGAGATCCATGAGCAATTAAAATGGAGATTAGTTAGATCCAGTTAAATACTAACTAAGCCTTCATCTCCTTATGTTCAGAGGAGATTCCACCGGCCAAAAACCTTGTTTTTACATTTTAGTCATTTAGCAGACGCTCTTATCCAGAGCGACTTACAGTTAGTGAGTACATACATATATATTTTTTCATACTGGCCCCCCGTGGGATTCGAACCCACAACCCTGCCGTTGCAAGCGCCATGCTCTACCAACTGAGCTTTGAATACGTCAAAGTCTTCCACAGTTAGATAAAATGAATGTGATTTAAATTAACTGTCCAGTAAAAATCTCACTTTTAAAATTGAAATAAGGTTTTACTCGGATGAATATTTTTTATGATCGCTATACGTCCACACCATTCTGTTGGGGTACGACCACACCAGGGTTTCCGTTAGCCGGTAATTGTCGTCTTTTGGCCGTAAAAAAAATATAATGAAAAGCCGATAAATACAATTGTTGCCGGCCAAATTGACCGGGAGAAAAAACAAAGCACTTCAAACAAAAGACAATAAAAAAATGTATACTCGTAAATGATGGTTATGAAATAAACCAAAACTTGTTTCTCAGAATTGTAGCAGGTTGGGAACTCTACAAACAATGTTTCTCTCAGAGAATGAGAACGGTAAATGACTATATGCCTAATTAGTAATACAATGCACTAACAGAAATTAATGTAACCAAATGATGGGTATTAACGGTTACGGTACATTTACTACTTGTGACATATGTAATGTGGAATTTGTAAAAATAAACAATCAAAGAACAAACAATTCACATGAAACAATGAATGCGCAAAATTGGCAGGAGACAGCTGAGTGGATTCTGGAGCGCTGAGTGCATGCATTCTGGAGAGAGACAGGCCTCTGGGCTATTTTCGCCACACACCCCTCCCTTTCTTCTTGTCTCAACATTTTAAATTATACACAAGACACATTAACTTCACACATATTTCAGATGCTTTTAAAAAAAACTGACAGCCTCAACTCAATAATCAGCTAGGCCTTTTGCCACACACGCTGCCTATGAAAGACTACCTCAAATGCCATTTCTCTCCTGTTCTATTGGTTTTCATATCAACTTTCTTTCATTGTCCAGAAGACAAATGCACAATCCTAGTCATTAGCAACCCATCCTAGTTGTTACATCTTTAAATTCACCCTCTTTCTAAGTTTCTAGCTGAGATTTTCATCTGTCATATACCGCTTGCATCAGGTGTTCTGTTTAGAAATATGTTTTCCCTTTTGCGAATTGCATTTTGGCAAATGTTTGAAAATTACATTTTATTGGCTGCTTCATTACAGGAGTTGCATGTTTTGTTAAGATTAATTACCGTAATCTAATTGTGATTTCGGTCATGCTGAGAACCGTGGGTGGACGCCCTAATGTGTTACACACGCAATGCATGAGTGTCCGGTAAATTTCTGAAATGGCCGATAAATTAAAATCTTCCCGGTTGTCTGGCGCCACATGTTACTAACGGAAACCCTGGACCACACCATTCCAACACAGAAAAGCTGCTTTTTAAGGTACTTAATAAATAAAAATAGGAAGGAAAACTATTTCATTTATATTGTAATTAATTATAGGTTATATTTCATAGAAATCTGGAAACACTGGACAGTTACTTTAAATAACCTATGTTGCGTACAGTGTGAGTGTCATTCTAATTCCGTCAATTTAACGAACTGCCGTCTGTGGGAAAAGGGCTGGGGATATTGGCTTAGAACTGCTTGCGATGCCCCTTTATACTATTCCAAGTATACCAAACATTAGGAACACCTTCCTAATATTGAGTTGCACCCCCCCCCCCCACCCCCCCCCCCCCCCTTTTGCCCTCAGAACAGCCTCAATTTGTCAGGGCTTGGACTCCACAAGGTGTCGAAAGCGTTCCACCGGGATGCTGGCCCATATTGACTCCAATGCTTCCCACAGTTGTGTCAAGTTGGCTGGATGTCTTTTGGGTGGAAAAACCCAGATGCGTTGCAGTTCTTGACACAAACCGGTGCGCCTGGCATACCATACCCCGTTCAAAGACACTTAAATATTTTGTCTTGCCCATTCACCTTCTGAATGGCACACATACACAATCCATGTCTCAATTGTCTCAAGGCTTAAAAGTACTTATTTAACTTGTCTCGTCCCCTTCATCTACGCTGATTGAAGTGGATTTAACAAGTGACATCAATAAAGGATCATAGCATTCACCTGGGCAGTATGTTATGGAAAGAGCAGGTGTTCTTAATGTTTGGTATACTCAGTATATGTGTATGTGAATATAATGAGAGATGCAAATTGTGTAAAATTGCATTAGAATGTAAAAGGATTTAGCTGCCTACTAGACAAGTTCTTGTTAACTGTGTCTACGCAGCATTTTCACTAATTGACACCACAAGTTCCTGGCTCATTTTATCAGTGTAATGCAGTGATAATAAACCCTACATCTTTAGTACATCATACAGTACATCTATACATTTTGTTGATTTGAGTTTGCAGAGAACTCTAGCTTAGAAATGTGTGTGTTGTTAACATTTGTTAGTTAAAGACCGCTTTCAACACAGCAGCTGAGCCAGTCCTGACATATTGAAGTTCTTCAGTCACTCTTCCTGTTTGAATTGATGTCTCTGGGATATTTAGATATTGTCAACGTGATACGATACGATATATCGTCATAAATAACATCCCGATATGTAACTGTATCGAGTTTCTTCCCCCCATCCCTAGTCTATTATTGGTCTAGTTTGGCTCGCCATTCTTCTGAACAGGCCAGGGGGAAATGTTCTCTCTGACAGGTAGAGATCGATACAGTCAGTTGAATCAGCGAGTTTCAGCGATTCATCTTCCTGTCGCTCTCTGTTTCCTGACCTGTTTTCTCTCTTTTCTCTTCTCTTCCTTCCTTTCCTCTCCTCTTTAGGTTGAGTATAACCTTCTGTAACTCTCCTCTTTAGGTTGAGTATAACCTTCTGTAACTCTCCTCTTTAGGTTGAATATAACCTTATGTAACTCTCCTCTGCAGGTTGAATATAACCTTCTGTAACTCTCCTCTGCAGGTTGAATGTAATCTTCAGCAGATTTGATGAAGTCCAAAGATCTGGGAACATGATCCCATCCTCAGGTTCAGGTGAGTGATGCAGCTGCTGCTTCTGGACCCCTGTTCTGTTGATTCATGGTTATTACCATGGCTTCTCGGGGTGGTTGTGTCTGTCTATGTTTGCTTCCTGTGTTCCTCTCTCTTTCCTGTTCCTGTGTATTTTGTATGCACTTCTAGTTTCTGGAACCTTTTGAAGGATTCCAAATACGGTCTTATTGACTGATGTTGACTAAGCTGAAAGTCGTTTTTCATGAAGCTATAGGGCTCTGTAGTGATGGCTATGAGGAGATCTACCCCATCTTACACACGACTTTGTGTCTCTCTAGGCAGGATATTTAGGCACATTTCTATTTGGGGCAAGGGAATTAAACACAACACAACTGGAGCTCATTCTTTACATTTCTCTTTCTCTTTTTAAGTTGAGGCTTTTTTCTACCAAAAGCAGGCAGTGATATGGCAAAACAAGACAATATCAGTCTCTAATGTGCTTTTGTACAGATATTGCACCACTTCTGTTTGTTTGTTGTTGTTGTTTTCTCATCTGTGTGAGAGAACTAGGCCAGCAACTATGCTTAGAAACTGAGTTCCTCTCTCCCACGTTTGTATTCTCACTCACTCCTCAATCTTTCCCCAGCTTTCTCTCTTCCCCCCCTCTCTCACCACTTGTTTTCCATCCTCTCCTTCCTCCCCACTTGCTGTTCGCACCATTGTGGCCTGGCTGTCTCCTGCCCATGTTAGGTCCACTCTCCACAGCCGTCATGCCAGTGTGTGGGTTAGTGTGTTGGCGAGAGGAGGCCTGAGGGCCAGGCGGACAGCCTGGGGCTTGAGTAGAGGAGTTTCCCCACAGGAGGGCAGCCTCCTCTGGGCCTCAGATGTCGCATTCCCTCAGTGTAGCCAAGCCAGATCCTATCAGCCTCACTGTAATCCCTTCGTGTCTGTGTGTGTGTGTGTGTGTGTGACTGTCCTTGTGTGTG
This sequence comes from Coregonus lavaretus, assembly GCF_964263955.1. Classification (NCBI taxonomy): domain Eukaryota; kingdom Metazoa; phylum Chordata; class Actinopteri; order Salmoniformes; family Salmonidae; genus Coregonus; species Coregonus lavaretus. Next base: position 24,271,768 of record NC_140003.1, read on the forward strand.
TCTCAATGTGTGTTTCGTACAATTTCAGTGTTCACTGTCAGTGTGTAAGTGGAGCTGTGAGTTCTCTTTGCAGTGTCGTGGGCAATGGCTCGCTGACTCCATCACATTCTAGCTGACTGGGTATAGTGTTTGTTTGCAGGACAGGTAGAATGGCTGAGCTGAGGAGAACTGTGGAAACTGCTCAGCATTTAGGAACTGTTTTCCATGCCCTCTGTAACTTCTCCCTCAAGGACAATTACTATAGACTTTACTGAGAGAGACAACAGATCTATCATGGCAATCAAACCACCCTGAGAGGTAGCACAGTAAATATATTCTATTTAAGTTAACCATAACTTTTCTGTTTTATTGTGCATCATAGCATTAACAACCCACTCTGTCTGATTTTGCTCAATGTTGATCAGAGTCCAACTGTTCAAAGAGAGGAAACAGCTCTCTCTGTGTAAGGGCTTTGTTGCTTCCACCCCCTCACTATTTAAACTCATATTTCCAGATTACGTTCAGGCTCACATGGTTTTGATGATGTTTTCATTGGAAAGGGAAAAGTAATAGATGATTCATTACATGACAGTTATTAAACTATTCATTATGCACTTGGCGCTGTCGTTTTGTTCTCCCCTAACGCTTCAACTCAAATTAGGCGATGACTAAGATTGCCCCCTTAGCTTGCAACAAGGAGCTCCGCTCTCGACTCTGAGGGAAATAGTTTCTGTGTGTACATAAACAGCAGAGGACAGGAGTGCAGTCAACAGAACACAACATGGTAATGAGGGCCTTTCATTGTAGAGACATGGGTCATATTCATTAGGCACCAAACAGACTGAAACCGGGAGGGACTACCTGAACTTGACCAATAAGAAATGCTTGTTGTTGCAAAACATTTTACTACAATGTGTTCTAATGAATACTACCCTGGCCCTGTGCTGTGCAGAGATGTGTGGGCCCGCTAGCCGTTGCCTGGAGACACAGATTGGGGTCAAAATGCTCTCTGCTAGTCGGTGAAGTGAAGGAGTAGCTGTTCCTTTCCTTCTGACGAGATTAACCTCAGCCTCTCCTCAACAATCTGTATTACCCCAAAGGAACACAGTAGAAATGTCGCTAACGGGCTGAAACCAAAGGAAAAGGCATTGATTGTTTGTTAGGGTCATTATAAATAGTGTTCTGAATTGCAAGCCCAAACATTTGTCTCCCTCTCCCTGGGCCAGTTTGGTTAGAGCAAGGAGATAGACTGAGTACTTCTTCTACTGTCGGGAAGAAAACGTATACAGCATCTCCCTCCACAAGAGTACACTTCAGAAAATGATTGAATTTCATCTCTAACTGCAGTTGTAATCTGTATTCCCCAAAAGGGCATACATATGCTGCAAGTAGACCATGCTCCAGTTCAGTTGACGTGAAATAGGAGCATTAGCAGTTAATCATCCTGGGATAGAGATATGATGGAATATGATGTTGGACTGTCCTGACTCCTGAGGTGTCAGCACTGGACTTTCCTCCTGGAGAGGTGAAAGGTTGTGGTATGTAGGGTGCTTGGCTGCTGTCTGATTGTGGCTGTGAATCTCATAAAGACTTACTGTAAATGTCACATTTGCTGCAACATTGTGATTTGGCCTAAATCTCCAGATTACTCTTGCAGAAGGCTTATAGGTACTGTTGAGATGATACACGTATGAGATAAAGATACAGACAGAGAAGCCATCCATTGACTCCGTTTGTGCTGCTTGTCTCACTGTATGTTCACCCTCAATGATGTCCCTTTGTTAAATCTCATGCCAAAGTTACATGGTAGGAGTAATGTTTTTCAGCTGAAAGCCCAAATGTTACTCCTCTGCAAAATGAGGGGGCCACTGCAGCCTGAGCCTCTTGTTCTGGAGAGGGAGAGGGATGCCAGCGGTATCGGGTGCAGTAGTCACAAGACTAGAACTGGAGGAAGGAAAGAGAAGGGAGGGAGGGGATGGAGAGAGGAGAACAGGGAGAGAGAGAGAGGCACATGCAGACGTAAAGCAACATTCTCCCTGCCTGTTCACTCACTCTCTTCTCTCTGCTCTGCGTGGAAGGAAGGCTTTGCACTATGACAACCGGGGAAGGTAAGAGCATGAATGGAATGGACTCTTTAATGTGAAGGGCAGAACACACAGGACTCAGGGGCTCAGAGGCTAATGGTTGTAGCACTCTTCTCTCTCTCTCGCCTGGCCTATTTAGAGGTGCTACAGGGGGGTGGGGGGGCATAGGGCAGGCAGGCAGGCAGTGTTTTGCAAGGGAGAGAATCATATGAACCCTTTCATGATTTTTCTACTTAATTTGTATCTTTCTTGTAAGACAATGTACCAATTTGAGATTGTAGGCGCAGTTCATATTGCCCAGACAGTGAACAGTGGGTTGTTGTATTCCAACACTCTTAATAGAGAAGGATTGTTGTTGTTTACTATGTGATTCATTCTGACTCTGGGAGTTGTTATTATGATAAAACAGACCACTGTTTTGGTGTGTAGTTTATATAGCCTATATCACACTGCTAACATTTCAAACATTAAACATTGTATTTCACGCCTCTTTGCCTCCCTGCAGTTTAATGTGAGAAATGTTTCGCCCCCTCAGCCTGCTGCTTAATGAGTCTGTTTTGGGTTCTACTGTTCTGATGATAAGATGCTGCGTGGTCGGTCACTGTTCGCTCAATCTCACTGTACCTGTGTCTAACTTCAGATCATCCTGTACAACAAGCAGTATTGAGGGCACTTTAAGTAAAACGTATTTTACTTAATAGCCTACCTAGGGTAAATATCTCTTATTGAGGTCTCCTCCAAGATGTCTCTCTCCCTCTTCACAACAGGAGGCTGCAGTGCCCCCAACACTTTGTGACGTCTGTGTCATTTTTTTTGTTGCAGGATCATTTATAGAAGTCATATACATAATGCAGTGAGAGGACTGAAGGATGGCTCTCATAGGAGTGTTATTACTAACTCTGCCTAGGTGATGGGTCCTAGCCAAGTCACAGTGAATTATGCTGTAATTATAATGTGTCAGCTGGTGCTTTGGTTAGAAAGCATCTTTGTTGTGTTAAATCCTGGGGGTTCCATGGTACGTTAGCTCATGTTAAGACTGTTTATCTCCTACAAGGTCCTGTGGGTGTGTGTGGGTGTGGCATGCGTGCGTGTGTGTTATGTAAACACTGCATACTAGAGATGGCCTACTTGTCTTTTCCACAAGGCTCGGCTCTGATGAAGCAGAAGAAAGGTTGTTACCTTCCCTTGATTTCACAGCTAAGACCATGTACCTGTTATAATAGGTTATGAGTCACACCTCACCTGCTACTGCTAGTCTCGTGGTGCCGACTGGGAGCGCAGTGTGTGAGCTGCCTTAAGTGGGGGTGTGTGTGTGTGTGTGTGTGTGTGTGTGTGTGTGTGTGTAAGGTTCTTGAAAGGGACATTAAAGGAGAAGGGGGAGCGATGGTTAACACAGACCAGAGAGGGAATTCAGATTCAAAAGAAAGCCTTTTAATCACATCACACACTCAGTGGATCGCACGGTGCAAGCTGCGACACACACAATGGATGCTGCAGCTCTGTACAGCATAAAGAGATCATGGATGGTGGTGTGTGTTAAGGGCTCCACACAGTCAACGCAACGGATTCGATTGAGCTTAGTTTGTGTAGCTCTCTACGTACTTTTGTGCGGTGGAATTTTTGGAATGCGACGCAGACTGTGAAATCACTGTGGCGAGACCTTTGAAGAGAGTCTGTTAATGGCTGTACTGTTATGTAAACACTAGAGTTCAGTCAGTTTTGTGCTGAGTCTGACGGTGTTGGACCCTGGTGCATTGACCTGCTCAGGTAAGATGGCCCACCCCTGTCTCTGTCTTTCCTCCCTGTGGTGACTGACGACGGCAGGTTGGATTTAGTGCTGTTTTCTGCTCTCTTAAAATGGCACAACCACCCAATGGCCCAAACAGCTCTGCACTTAACACTGGTCAGTGACTCATAAGCTGTTTGTTGTGTGTGTTTGTGTGACTGAGGAACTTCATGGGGCTGGCTGTCATGCATCAGGTCAAGCTGCTTTTTGCCCTGTCATGAAAGCTTTGTGTTTGTTCCCTGAGGCAGAAGACATTTGGAAGGAAAAGCTTAGCACATATTATTATCCAGCAGCTTTTTGATGAAAGCTATCTCTGTCAGACAAGCTAGGCTACGGCCGGGCAATAGATAATCACACAGTTGATCCTGGGTCCTCCCTGGAAGACTCCATCTTGTCTGTTGTGAAAGAGAGCTGAAAGCTCAGATGGGGTTGGTCAATATTATGGTGATATTATCTTGGCTAAGATTAGAAACTCTTCTCGAAGTGTGTCTCACACACACACACACACACACACACACACACACACATACACACACACAGGCTACGATTTACTCAAGCAATCTGTTCTTTTGACTTCCGATTAATACCACCACCATATGTGGATCTGAATCCTAATACAAACCCGATCCTTCATATGCGACCTCTGTCTGGACGCTTGGATCAGATTCTATTCCTCTGAAGTGGTTTTTATGCACATGACCTGCCGTTACCATGACAATCAAATCAATCAAATGTTATTTGTCACATGCTTTGTAAACAACAGGTGTAGACTAAAAGTTAAATGCTTACGGTTTGCTACATCAAGAGGCTACATCAGAGTGAATGCGCACATTTTATATGGGTCACATTCCAGTCACTGTGGCAGAGTACCATTCCAGTGCTGGTCACTGGGGCAGAGTTGGGGTGGTGGCAGGGTGTACTTAACTTAGAGCCTAGACAGCTGTGTGTGTGTGTGTGAAGGGTGGACGTAACACCAGAGGCCTGGTGAGAATAACCTGTACCCATTCATTGACTTCCAAACATGTAGGCCAAATGCCAGAGCTAGTATGCAAGCATAAGTAGCCTAATTGTCCACGGGGATAGTCGAGAGAGTTCAAGGACAGAGTGATGCATTCAAAGCTCTGTTTATTCAAACCAACCATTTGTTATGGCTTTTATTCTCTCAAAGACTCCCTATCACATCCCCATCACTGTTGTTGGGAAATGTGATACATAAATATGGACATGCATGTGGTTCATTAGATAAGAGATAAAACTGTTTGTTTTGATAAGATGGATCTTGAATTATGTAATATTTTTTTGATTACAGAGACCGAGCAAGAGAGACTGAAATCACTTACAATAAACAAACTGTCTGAATGTCCCTTTTGTCCACTTCATACTCTGTCCATGAGGGTGCCAACCAAGTGGATTCTGTGAATAGCCATCTGCCCACATGGACCTTGTAATGAATGGATGTCTTTGAGGTCTGTGTAAGGGTGTGCAGGACCTTCTTGCGAGGGCATGGGCGGCTCTGCCAAAGCTTAACTAAAGGTTTTTGCCACCCATCAGGGAAAACAGTCAGTGCATGTTACCAGCTGGGTTTTTACATGTCCTACTAATCTGCTCTTCAGACAGTTTTCATCAAGTACGTGTGTTGTTGTCTGATGTAAAAGTGTTGATCTTCTAAATTTCTCCCAGCTTCAGCACAGTTTTCATTTGATCTGTGTGTGTGATGTGACACGTGCGTGTGTGTGGGCCGACGCAGGCCCGGCTCGTGTTCCACATTCCTCAGCCCACGTGTGAGAAAACGTCTCAAATGCAAAACAAGCAGTTGCTACTTGCACAGTTTTAACAGTAGCAGTCAAAGCACTGTGACTCTGCCTCTGTCCCTCTCTCTCTGCTCATCCCTCTGCTGCCTGCTCAGAGGAAATGGCTTCTGATATGTAACATACGGCTTCATTGCCTTCGTATCACTACTTTTCTGCTCTCTGTCATCAGAAAGAAATGAAGTCTTTGAGTCAGTTACACATTAACTATTGGAGCCCTAAGACAGACAGTCACATTAACTAGCTGTTGAATGTCATTACCTCCCTAGTGGCGCATGCGATGCAGTGCTAGCTGTGCCACTAGAGATCCTGGTTCGAATCCATACTCTGTCGTAGCCGGCCGCGACCGGGAGACCCATAGGGCGGCGCACAATTGGCCCAGCAACGTCCAGGGTAGGGGAGGGAATGGCCGGATGTAGCTCAGTTGGTAGAGCATGGTGTTTGCAACGCCAGGGTTGTGGGTTCGATTCCCACGGGGGCCAGTATGAAAAAATAAATAAAATAATGTATGCACTCACTAACTGTAAGTCGCTCTGGATAAGAGTGTCTGCTAAATGACTAAAATGTAAAATGTAATTAGCTGAACTCTGCCCTGCTCTACTGCCACTACAGTCATGTTTATGCTTCCTACAGGGAGATAACAGGAAATGAATGCTGTTGACAGTAGGGGGGTGCACAAGAGACAAATTATGTATAAGATACAGTGGGGAGAACAAGTATTTGATACACTGCCGATTTTGCAGGTTTTCCAACTTACAAAGCATGTAGAGGTCTGTAATTTTTATCAACTGTGAGAGACGGAATCTAAAACAAAAATCCAGAAAATCACATTGTATTATTTTTAAGTAATTAATTTGCATTTTATTGCATGACATAAGTATTTGATACATCAGAAAAGCAGAACTTAATATTTGGTACAGAAACCTTTGTTTGCAATTACAGAGATCATACGTTTCCTGTAGGTCTTGACCTGATTTGCATACACTGCAGCAGGGATTTTGGCCCACTCCTCCATACAGACCTTCTCCAGATCCTTCAGGTTTCGGGGCTGTCGCTGGGCAATACGGACTTTCAGCTCCCTCTAAAGATTTTCTATTGGGTTCAGGTCTGGAGACTGGCTAGGCCACTCCAGGACCTTGAGATGCTTCTTACGGAGCCACTCCTTAGTTGCCCTGGCTGTGTGTTTCGGGTCATTGTCATGCTGGAAGACCCAGCCACGACCCATCTTCAATGCTCTTACTGAGGGAAGGAGGTTGTTGGCCAAGATCTCGCGATACATGGCCCCATCCATCCTCCCCTCAATATGGTGCAGTCGTCCTGTCCCCTTTGCAGAAAAGCATCCCCAAAGAATTATGTTTCCACCTTCATGCTTCACGGTTGGGATGGTGTTCTTGGGGTTGTACTCATCCTTCTTCTTCCTCCAAACACGGCGAGTGGAGTTTAGACCAAAAAGCTCTATTTTTGTCTCATCAGACCACATGACCTTCTCCCATTCCTCCTCTGGATCATCCAGATGGTCATTGGCAAACTTCAGACGGGCCTGGACATGCGCTGGCTTGAGCAGGGGGACCTTGCGTGCGCTGCAGGATTTTAATCCATGACGGCGTAGTGTGTTACTAATGTTTTTTTTTGAGACTGCGGTCCCAGCTCTCTTCAGGTCATTGACCAGGTCCTGCCGTGTAGTTCTGGGCTGATCCCTCACCTTCCTCATGATCATTGATGCCCCACGAGGTGAGATCTTGCACGGAGCCCCAGACCGAGGGTGATTGACCGTCATCTTGAACTTCTTCCATTTTCTAATAATTGCCCCAACAGTTGTTGCCTTCTCACCAAGCTGCTTGCCTATTGTCCTGTAGCCCATCCCAGCCTTGTGCAGGTCTACAATTTTATCCCTGATGTCCTTACACAGCTCTCTGGTCTTGGCCATTGTGGAGAGGTTGGAGTCTGTTTGATTGAGTGTGTGGACAGGTGTTTTTTATACAGGTAATGAGTTCAAATAGGTGCAGTTAATACAGGTAATGAGTGGAGAACAGGAGGGCTTCATAAAGAAAAACTAACAGGTCTGTGAGAGCCGGAATTCTTACTGGTTGGTAGGTGATCAAATACTTATGTCATGCAATAAAATGCAAATTAATTACTTAAAAATCATACAATGTGATTTTCTGGATTTTTGTTTTAGATACCGTCTCTCACAGTTGAAGTGTACCTATGATAAAAATGACAGACCTCTACATGCTTTGTAAGTAGGAAAATCTGCAAAATCGGCAGTGTATCAAATACTTGTTCTCCCCACTGTATATAGCCGGCCGCAGCCTAACACATGAGACAAAACATAGAAGGGTATTATACAAAGAACGGTAGGACTATAATTTCACTAAGTTATGTTGCTGAAGCTATGGCTGTGCCACTCAGACCCCTAGGTGAAAAGTTGATGCACTGACCCCTCTTACTGCCCATGTTACAACCATAGGAGTACCAGTGAGAGAATATCCAATATCCATCATCTGTCTTGCCATATACCCAGGGGATATCTCAAAGTTCTATCAGTGTTCAATTAACCGACGTTGTCCTTCAGCCTGATGTATGGCCTTCCTCACTGACAGATAGATGGCTGCTGTCTTTCATTTCAACCTTTTGAGTGACACTTCATTAGAACTATATGCTCCTCTGTAGACAGACAGACAGGCAGGCAGACAGCGAGATAGAGTAAAAGGGAGAGAGAGAAGGGGGAGAGAGAGAAAGGCAAAGAGAACGAGGGAGAGAGTGAAGCAGAGAGATCAAGAGAGAGACTGGCTACTGTGAAGTTTGACCTCTGTGTGTTTAGTTATATTGAGGTCATATATAGGGCTGTTGCCGTGACCGTATTACCGTCACACCGGCGGTCACGAGTCATGAAGGTAGTCAAATTCCATTTGAACATTTAGTCACAGTAATTAGGCTTCTCCAAGCTCTGATGCTGCTGATGGTCATTAGTAGCCTACCAAACTTGCTAATTGTCTGGTACTCAGCACTCTATTGTCCCTCTAATCACTCTGACATCAATGAAAATCTAATCGAAAATCTAGTCAAAAACTTAATGAAAGCCAATGAGCTCATTTCTATAGGCTATGCAATTGTGTGAGAAAATATAGTGATGTCCTTTGTTAAAAAGAGGATGATCCCATCAGCTTTCTGTAGGCTTACTATATTTATTTCTCAACTTTCCTAATATTAAGCACATTGCTTATCTTTACAACATGAGTATAGACTACCTGGCTGGCATGAAAATGAACCACGGGAAAAGCGTCCTCCATTCACTATTTAAGTGCATAGATGACATGTATTTTTTCCCGCTGCCCCTGTTTCGAGACAGGTGCATGATAATGGTCCATTCTAAATCCAAACAAATTTCACACATATTATTTAGTATATGTGAAGACAAGATTAAATCAAGAATAGTCTGATGGGTGACAATATGTCTATCACTTGTGAATGATGCCCAGCTTAAGGCAAGAAACAACACCTCATGTAGCCTAGCCCATAGGTCTATATCAGGGGTGTCAAACTCATTTTAGCTCGATGTGGCCCACATGGAGGAAAATCTATTCCCAAGTGGGCCGGACCGGAAAAATCATGGTATATATATATATAACTTAAAAACAACAACTTCAGATTGTTTTCTTTGTTTTAATACGATCAACATACAACATAAAGCTGGAACCTGAGGACAGTGTGTCCAAAATAGTACAAGCACAACATCACTATTAATCATAAAACACGTCAAGTTTATTTGAAAATTCTAAAGAAAAAGAACACACAAACACACAATGCCTCAGTGATTAACAGAACTGTTTCACAGATCACAGAACTATATCAGGGTGTCATTTCTCAGGCAGAAATGTAGATAAAAATAATGAAATCCTGTTCCCCAAACAAGTGCAAGAACCACAGAGTCAAGAATAGGTTAAATATACAAATAAAATAAAATCAATTAAAAACAATAGCACATCAACATAAAAACATATAAACATAAAGCTGGAGCCTGAGGACAGTGTCCAAAAGCACAACATCACTATTAATCATAAAACACCTCAAGTTATTTGAAAGTTCTGAGGACAAAGAACACACAAACACACAATGCCTCAGTGATTCACAGAAGTATATCACAGATCACAGAACTATATCAGGGTGTCATTTCTCAGGCAGAAATGTAGATAAAAATAATGAAATCCTGTTCCCCAAACAAGTGCAAGAACCACAGAGTCAAGAATAGGTTAAATATACAAATAAAATAAAATCAATTAAAAACAATAGCACATCAACATAAAAACATATAAACATAAATCTGAAAGCGTTGCTCAAACTCCCGTAACAGTCCCGTTATTTTATCTTTGAACCGCTTCATGTCTGCCACATGTTGGGTCGCGCACACATTTTTCAGACAGGGGAAGTGAGCTGCATCACCACCGGCAAGTTGTGTCTCCCACAATGACAGCTTCAACTTGAAAGAACGTATGCTGTCATAATACTGCGTGACAACTTTGTTGTGCCCTTGCAGCTGTTTGTTCAAGTTATTCAGGTGCTCTGTAACATCCACCATAAATGCAAGGTCCTGCATCCATTCTGCGGAATGAAATTCTAACACTGGTTTGCCCTTTTCTTCCATGAACTGTTCAATTTCTTCTCGTAAATCAAAGAAACGCCTCAGCACAGCACCTTGGCTTAACCATCTTACCTCAGTGTGGTATGGCAGGCCATAGATGTGGTCTTTCTCTCTGAGAAGGCTGTCAAACTGACGGTGATTCAGGCTTCTGGATCGGATGAAATTAACAGTTTGGATGACCACCTTCATGACGTTATCCATCTTTAATGACTTGCAACACAAAGCCTCCTGGTGTAAAATACAGTGAAAAGTCAAAAAATCACGTCCTCCATTTGCAGATTGCACTTTCTCTCTGAACTTTGTCACAACGCCTGCTTTTTTCCCGATCATTGAGGGCGCACCATCTGTAGCCAGGCTGACAGCGCGGGACCAGTCCACTCCGACCCTGTCCAGCGCGCCGACGAGTGCGGTAAAAATATCAGCTGCTGTCGTTGTATCTGTCATCGGCACCAACTCCACGAACTCCTCGGTGACGGTCAATGTGTCATCAACTCCGCGGATGAAAATGGCCAGTTGTGCAACATCTGTAATGTCCGTGCTTTCATCAATTGCAACCGAAAACGCAATAAATGACTTTACTTTTTGCTTCAACTGGCTGTCCAAATCCACTGAAAGATCTGAAATCCTGTCTGCAACTGTGTTTCTTGTCAGGCTGATATTTGCAAAAGCCTGCCGCTTTTCAGGGCACACAATCTCCGCTGCCTTCATCATGCATGTTTTTACAAATTCACCCTCACTAAATGGTTTTGAAGCCACTGCGATTTCATTAGCAATGAGGTAGCTAGCTTTCACTGCAGCGTCACTGATGTCTCGGCTGTGAGTAAACACAGACTGCTGTTTCTTCAGACCCGCCAACAGTTCATTCACCTTCTCTCATCTCCGCTGTCCTTGAAAGTTGTCATATTTGTCGGCATGAAGACTCACATAGTGGCGACGAAGGTTATATTCTTTCAGCACTGCATCATGCTCTGAACACACCAAACATACAGCTTTCCCATTCAATTCCGTGAATAAATAGGATGACCATTTTTCTTGGAACACTCTGCACTCTGCGTCCACTTTTCTCTTTTTTGACAGAGACATATTGGGGCAATGAGGGTGCCAAAGCACATAATGTTAAAAGTAGAAGCCGTAATAAATATCGCGGGCAAAACAAAGTAGCTCATTGGCTGCACGTGCTTGACCTACTTGCTCTGCCCCGGTATAAACAGTTTGCTTGCTTAACACAATTGCTATTGCGCCATCCAGTGGACGCAATTGGAACAGCAGTTTATTTAATTGAAAAATTGCAGCGCATTTTTATACTTTACATTTTTAATATATTTTTTTAATCATCTCGCGGGCCGGATTAAACCCGTTTGCGGGCCTGATCCGGCCCGCGGGCCGGACGTTTGACACCCCTGGTCTATATGTTTTGATAAGGTTTGTATCACAACTAAAGTGGCCAAATATTTTCTTAAAATGAAGCACATTAATCCGCTTTACAAGGGGTGTAGAGCCTAACTGGCATAAGCAGCGCGTGAGTTTCAAGTTTAGGGAAGGTAATTTTCACCATAAAAATGCACCTTTATAATAAAAGCATTACATGCATAATCGCATTTGTGGTCACTTTTGATAATGGTGTTTTCCCGCTAATGGAACGTTCATGCTTATAGCCTACTGCCGTGTGCGCATTGCTGCGCTTATAATGTGAAGAAATGGCCTAGTAGTTTATCAACATTTAAAGCTAAACGTTCTGATCTGTTGCGTCAGCCACATTGCGTAAAAAATGTTGTTGTTTTTATGCTAGTGATTGTATTCATTTGGGATCTATCGCATCCCACAACTGTCCCAGACTGTTTGGAATATTTATTTCTCGAACAGAATAGAATAGGTCAACTTTTGTACTATGGGGGATAGTAGATTGACATAGGCTAGTGCTTTTGCTGTTCGTTAGGCCTACTCATCTTGTTGGCTGACGAAAAGTAAATGTGGACAGTTCTTCCAATATCTTCAATATGCACCTCAGAATTGGATAAGGACGCGCTCAGTTGCATCCCCGATGTGTCTGTCTTCACTTGTAGCCTGTGAGAAAGACCCTATCACGTGATGGACAGCCATTTGAATGAGAGGTGCTTCGGAGCACGCAGCACTCAGGGAGAAGGGCACAACACAGCACTTTGGGCCAAGGACGCAACGGCCACTGGCCACAAAAAGCATGGATTTCTTTAGGGTGCTGCTGTGAAATTCAAGGTATTATCAAGTGCTTGTCAAATTGTGAATGAGAGACTAATGAAGTGTGTACAGCCTGCGCAAAAAACAAAGCAGAGCTCATGCCTTTCAAGCGACTTTTTTCAAATCATCATTAGTCGCGTCATGCAGCCTTACAATGTATTAAAAATCTAAACATACAGTGAGGGGGAAAAAAGTATTTGATCCCCTGCTGATTTTGTACGTTTGCCCACTGACAAAGAAATGATCAGTCTATAATTTTAATGGTAGGTTTATTTGAACAGTGAGAGACAGAATAACAACAAAAAAATCCAGAAAAACGCATGTCAAAAATGAATCAGAAGGTTTCTGGCTCCCAGGTGTCTTTTATACAGGTAACGAGCTGAGATTAGGAGCACACTCTTAAAGGGAGTGCTCCTAATCTCAGCTTGTTACCTGTATAAAAGACACCTGTCCACAGAAGCAATCAATCAATCATATTCCAAACTCTCCACCATGGCCAAGACCAAAGAGCTCTCCAAGGATGTCAGGGACCAGATTGTAGACCTACACAAGGCTGGAATGGGCTACAAGACCATCGCCAAGCAGCTTGGTGAGAAGGTGACAACAGTTGGTGCGATTATTTGCAAATGGAAGAAACACAAAAGGTACTGTCAATCTCCCTCGGCCTGGGGCTCCATGCAAGATCTCACCTTGTGGAGTTGCAATGATCATGAGAACGGTGAGGAATCAGCCCAGAACTACACGGGAGGATCTTGTCAATGATCTCAAGGCAGCTGGGACCATAGTCACCAAGAAAACAATTGTTAACACACTACGCCGTGAAGGACTGAAATCCTGCAGCGCCCGCAAGGTCCCCCTGCTCAAGAAAGCACATATACAGGCCCGTCTGAAAATGTTGTCCCACTCCTCTTTGCAGATCTTCTCCAAGTCATTAAGGTTTCGAGGCTGACGTTTGGCAACTCGAACCTTCAGCTCCCTCCACAGATTTTCTGTGGGATTAAGGTCTGGAGACTGTTTCAGTCTTCCAGAGATTTGAGACTGGGACGGAGGTTCACCTTCCAGCAGGACAATGACCCTAAGCAAACTGCTAAAGCAACACTCGAATGGCCTAGTCAAAGCCCAGACTTCAATCCAATTGAGAATCTGTGGTATGACTTAAAGATTGCTTTACACCAGCGGAACCCATTCAACTTGAAGGAGCTGGAGCAGTTTTGCCTTTGATGAATGGGCAAAAATCCCAGTGGTTAGATGTGCCAAGCTTATAGACACATACCACAAGAGATTTGCAGCTGTAATTGCTGCATAAGGTGGCTCTGCAAAGTATTGACTTTTGGGGAGTGAATAGTTATGCACACTCAAGTTTTCTGTTTTTTTGTCATTTCTTGTTTGATTCACAAGAAAAAATATTTTGCGTCTTCAAAGTGGTAGGCATGTTGTGTAAATCAAATGATACAAACTCCAAAAAAATCTATTTTTATTCCAAGTTGTAAGGCAACAAAATAAGAAAAATGCCAAGGGGGGTGAATACTTTCGCAAGCCACTGGAGTGTAGCCCACAGCCATTAGGCATAGCCAGATCAGGACCTAACATAAGGATAACTCAGAGTATGCTATTCTGTAATAGACTAAATTTTTTTCATATCATGCTTCTTTAGACCTGTCTAAAATAAATAATGGATTTATTGTGAAGGTGTAGGCTATATTACATGGATTTATTATACTTTTTTAAATGTAGATGTTCCAAAGGTCTGCATCAGTGGCTTGTAGGCTATGTGTGGAAGCCAGGAGATGCTAAATGTGTTCATTTTAATTAATGTCAATTACCGTGAGACCGACAGTTATTTGCTTGACAATCACCGGCTGACAAAATGTTGTGACCGCCACAGCTCTAGTCATATAACCCAGGCCATTGAAATGGCTGCAGTGTGTCCCACATTACAAATGTGTCTCTGTGCTGTGATAACATTTCCCAAAAAGAATGGCCTTTGTTTGTTCTCTGTCCACGGTATTTTAGAGCCTGTGTGTGTTTTTCCCCTTTCAGATCTGCCCTTTTAGTGTCCCTTTTGTCGTAGCAGAGTCTGAACCCAAGCATTTAGTGTACTGCCCGGGTCTGAACTAGGCCTGGGATTATATCTTGTTTGTTAAATGGTTTTCACCAATGTCATGGCTCAGAATAAATTCTATGTTGTCTGAACTTGAAGACATAACTAAATGTCTGGAGCATTTCCACTAACCCTGACTGTTATGATGATGTTGCTTGCTCTGTAGCCCCAGTCAGTCTGTCCACCACTATGATGTCTTTTTTGTCCAACTGTTACATTGGAAATTCATCTTCTGCTCGGCTCTCAACTCCCCCATACAACCCTAAAACACACATATTTGAGAGGAGTACAGTTAAGCTAGTTTTGCCTTGCTTTAAGAGTACAACGGTAGAATTAATAGGTGAACTCATGAATCATCACAACATGCTAATCAAATCAATCAAATTGTATTTATCACAAGAGAAATAATACAAAAATAATAACACAAGGAATAAATATGCAATGATTAACGATAACTTGGCTATATACACAGGGTACCAGTACCGAGTCGATGTGCAGGGGTACGAGGTAATTGAGGTAGATATGTACATATAGGTAGGGATAAAGTGACTAGGCAACAGGATAGATAATTAACATTAACAGCAGCGTATGTGATGAGTCAAAAGAGTTGGTGCAAAAAGGGTCAATGCAGATAGTCTGGGTAGCTATTGGTTAACTATTTTAAAAAATGCACACATGTATGTAAAATGTGTGTATAAATACATATAAAAAGCTGTAAAAAACATGTTTATTTTTGTCCTCCGAAGAGGAGTGGTGGATGGGCCTTAATTTATATACAGTGGGGAGAACAAGTATTTGATACACTGCCAATTTTGCAGGTTTTCCTACTTACAAAGCATGTAGAGGCCTGTAATTTTTATCAACTGTGAGAGACGGAATCTGAAACAAAAATCCAGAAAATCACATTGTATGATTTTTAAGTAATTAATTTGCATTTTATTGCATGACATAAGTATTTGATACATCAGAAAAGCAGAACTTAATATTTGGTACAGAAACCTTTGTTTGCAATTACAGAGATCATACGTTTCCTGTAGGTCTTGACCAGGTTTGCACACACTGCAGCAGGGATTTTGGCCCACTCCTCCATACAGACCTTCTCCAGATCCTTCAGGTTTCGGGGCTGTCACTGGGCAATACGGACTTTCAGCTCCCTCCAAAGATGTTCTATTGTGTTCAGGTCTGGAGACTGGCTAGGCCACTCCAGGACCTTGTGATGCTTCTTACGGAGCCACTCCTTAGTTTCCCTGGCTGTGTGTTTCGGGTCGTTGTCATGCTGGAAGACCCAGCCACGACCCATCTTCAATGCTCTTACTGAGGGAAGGAGGTTGTTGGCCAAGATCTCGCGATACATGGCCCCATCCATCCTCCCCTCAATACGGTGCAGTCGTCCTGTCCCCTTTGCAGAAAAGCATCCCCAAAGAATGATGTTTCCACCTCCATGCTTCACGGTTGGGATGGTGTTCTTGGGGTTGTACTCATCCTTCTTCTTCCTCCAAACACGCCGAGTGGAGTTTAGACCAAAAAGCTCTATTTTGGTCTCATCAGACCACATGACCTTCTCCCATTCCTCCTCTGGATCATCCACATTGGCAAACTTCAGACGGGACATGCGCTGGCTTGAGCAGGGGGACCTTGCGTGCGCTGCAGGATTTTAATCCATGACGGCGTAGTGTGTTACTAATGGTTTTCTTTGAGACTGCGGTCCCAGCTCTCTTCAGGTCATTGACCAGGTCCTGCCGTGTAGTTCTGGGCTGATCCCTCACCTTCCTCATGATCATTGATGCCCCACGAGGTGAGATCTTGCATGGAGCCCCAGACCGAGGGTGATTGAAAGTCATCTTGAACTTCTTCCATTTTCTAATAATTGCGCCAACAGTTGTTGCCTTCTCACCAAGCTGCTTGCCTATTGTCCTGTAGCCCATCCCAGCCTTGTGCAGGTCTACAATTTTATCCCTGATGTCCTTACACAGCTCTTTGGTCTTGGCCATTGTGGAGAGGTTGGAGTCTGTTTGATTGAGTGTGTGGACAGGTGTCTTTTATACAGGTAACGAGTTCAAACAGGTGCAGTTAATACAGGTAATGAGTGGAGAACAGGAGGCCTTCTTAAAGAAAAACTAACAGGTCTGTGAGAGCCGGAATTCTTACTGGTTGGTAGGTGATCAAATACTTATGTCATGCAATGAAATGCAAATGAATTACTTAAAAATCATACAATGTGATTTTCTGGATTTTTGTTTTAGATTCCGTCTCTCACAGTTGAAGTGTACCTATGATAAAAATCACAGACCTCTACATGCTTTGTAAGTAGGAAAACCTGCAAAATCGGCAGTGTATCAAATACTTGTTCTCCCCACTGTATATAAAGCTGTCATCACGGCGAAGGGTGGCTATTTGAAGAATCTCAAATATAAAATATATTTTGAATTGTTGAACACTTTTTTGTTTACTACATGATTTGTATATTTTTTAACTAACTATTTAGCAGTCTTATGGCTTGGGGGTAGAAGCTGTTCAGTGTGCTGTTGGTTCCAGACTTGGTGCATCGGTACCGCTTGCTGTGCAGTAGCAGAGAGAACAGTCTTTGACCATTTTTAGGGCCTTCCTCTGACACCACCTGGTATCGAGGTTATGGATGGCAGGGAGCTCAGCCCCAGTGATGTACTGGGCTGTACGCACTACCCTCTAGCGCCTTGCGGTCAGATGCCAAGCAGTAGCCATACCAAGCGGTGATGCAGCCAGTCAAGATGCTCTAAATGGTGCAGCTGTATAACCTTTTGAGGATCTAAGGGCCCTTGCCGAATCTTTTCAGACTCCTGAGGGGGAAGAGGCGTTGTCGTGCCCTCGTCACAACTATGT
Organism: Coregonus lavaretus; assembly: GCF_964263955.1. NCBI lineage: Eukaryota > Metazoa > Chordata > Actinopteri > Salmoniformes > Salmonidae > Coregonus > Coregonus lavaretus. The sequence continues at coordinate 24,289,241 of NC_140003.1, forward strand.
TGATGTGTGTGGACCATGATAATTCCTTAGTGATGTGGACACCAAGGAACTTGAAGCTCTCGATCTGCTCTGTTACAGGCCTGTCGATGTGGTTGGGGGCGTGCTCAGGTTGTTGAGGTTGTTGTCCTGGCACCACACTGCTAGGTCTCTGACCTCCTCCCTATAGGCTGTCTCATCGTCGTCGGTGATCAGGCCTACCACCGTTGTGTCGTCTGCAAACTTAATGATGGCGTTGGAGTCGTGCGCTGCCACGCAGTCGTGGGTGAACAGGGAGTACAGGAGGGTGTCTGGGATGATGGTGTTGACGTGAGCCAGCCTTTCAAAGCATTTCATGGCTACAGATGTTAGTGCAACGGGGCGATAGTCATTTAGACAGGTTACCTTGGCGTTGTTGGGCACAGGGACAATGGTGGTCTGCTTGAAATATGTAGGTATTACAGACTGGGTCAGGAAGAGGTTGAAAATGTCAGAGGCCCTTACTTGCTTTTCTTAACCAGAGGAGATTAACTTTACGATGAGAGCCAGCACTCTGTTGACTTTACCACAGTCTTGTCTACAACACTCTGAACATTTACCCTTTACTTGGCCACACTTTAGGATGAATACTTTGCCTCTGCTCTTTTTCAGTGGTTGCTCATTCCTGTCTGCTCACCCTGGCAACCATGTAGCCAATCATCTATCATGGCCCTTAAGTAGGAGAGACCCCACTGGTACGGTAGCTCCTTAGGGACACACTTAGTTCCACCTCCCAGAGGAAAGCATTTTTACTTTGTTGGCTGTCTAATACGCAGGCAGGCTCAAATTAATTAATAGATCCTTTCAAGCACAGAAGGATCTTCATTAATGATCAGTGTTTTCTTATTGAAAGGAGTGGAGAGTTTTTGTGATCTCTTATCATTGTCTGACCAGGCAGAAGAACTCTGGTCCTCTGTGACACAGGATCAACCAAGAGTCTCAGTCACAGCTGTACTATGGTTACTTTACCAACAGAGTGGATGCGAGCTCCTCCCATAGCGGGCTATCCTAGTCCCAACATTAGATTCACATGGATTTTAAATTGTCAAACGCTTTAGTCATGGTTATTATTATTCAGTGCTGCATGAGGTATATAGGCGTGTGTGTGTGTCTATGCGTGTGTCTAAGAGTGCGAGGGATGGGGGAGAGTGTTTTGGCTGAGCGGTCCCTGTTGACTCTTTATAGTCGTTCCCATATTGAGATATCACTGTAATGATATTGTGCAATTTGTGCTGAACCATTAGCCTCTAGCCCTCATACTTCTGTAAACTGCTGGCTAGAGTGTCAGGTTCGTAGACTGAGAGACTGACATACCAATCTTGGGGAATGAGTTGTTGAAATCACAATGACACTTTCCCCTAGCCTGGTCCCAGATCTGTTTGTGCTGTTTAGCGAACTCCTATGGTCATTGCCATGCCAAGACAGCACAAACATATTTGGGACCAGGCTAACTCCCCACAGATTAGCTGAGTTCTCAGAGTACCTGGAGCCTGACACAGTCAGAACCGGACAGGAGCAGCTTTCCTGGAAGGAACTAAAGAAAAGCCCTTGTGTCAGGGTGCCTTTAGTCTGTCCCTGCAGCTTAGGACAGACAGGAGAAAAGCATCTCCTGAGCTTCAAAAATCCCCCAAATAGAAATCTGTGGCCCAGGGATTACCAGTGCTGCCTGCCATGCAGTTAGGATGCTGGGTGGGGAGTGAAATTAGGATTCTCATCTGCTTCTGCAGTCACTGGAGCCTGCAGCTAGTGGACACATTATTTAGTGTGCTGTATGTATTCTGTGCTTATGGCAGTCTCCCTCAGTGAGTTCTTATGACAGTTTGTTTTGTCATGCTGTCCTTTTAGTAATCATAACATGAGAATGGCCCACCAGTACCTCATTATTCCTCTCAGAGAATGCCGTAATAACCAGTTTATCTTGGCAGGGCAATCACTTGACCCCCTCTCTACCTTCAAATCAAATGTTATTTGCCACACGCGCCGAATACAACAGGTGTAGACAATGCAAATAGTCTGGGTAGCCATGATTAGCAGTTCAGGAGTCTTCATCATCCTATCTTTGTTTCTTCATTCTCTCTGTTCTCTCTATTTCCTCCGTCTCCTCTCTCTATCTTTAGAACTCTGTTCAGAACAGTACATTGTCAAGAACAGTACATTGTCAACCAATTTTCAGTAACATTCCTGAAGTCTGAGAACTGTGAGCTATTTTGGTCCTCCTGAACTGTCTCGTCTGGCTTCTTTTCTCTTCCATGTAGTTGTCTGGCTAGCTAGTAGTTTCCTGCACAATATTGTTTTCTAGCTAGCAGTCAGAATGGGGTCTGTGCTGTTAGGGAGGTTTAACAGTGGAAGAGAGAGGATGCATCCCAAATGACACCCTATTCCCTATGTAGTGCACTACCTTTGACCAGGGCCCATAGTGCACTACATAGGAAATAGGGTGCCATTTGGGACCTAGTCAGAGACTGTTGCAGTGCGGCGGACACTTGAACCGTTGAACTTCCTGAAGGATACAGACTGCAGTCAGACAACTTCCTGTGAAGATGGATAGGGCCGTACAATGATGTGAATGTGTCTCTGTGGGGAGACAATGCAGTGTTTCACCTCAACCAGCGGAGGGAGCCAGAGAGGACAACCTATCTCCATGACATCACCTGTTATACCTCCTCTATCATCAATGACACTTATGAACTTACCTGTCTGCTACCCCACTCTCTTCCTTTGAGAATTCAGCCTAGGAAATAGGTAATACTCTGCACATTAATACAGGAAGCCTACATACAGGACTGTCCAGCTTACAGTAATCATATCACTGGGCAGAGCAGGCATGATCTCATCGAGGCATGTGGATTACTAACACGACCCCTGCTCTGCCACAGGCACAGCTAACGACCAAGCTACTGCCCCCAGAGATGGCAGACGCGTGTGTGTGTGTGTGTGTGTGCGTGAATATGCGTGTGTGTGTGCATATGCGTGTGTGGGTGTGTTCCCGTAGGGCGTGTGAGTCAGTCGCGTGTCTCTGCAGGCTGTGTTAATTGGTCCCTATGTGTGTATAAATCAGCTCGACATTTGTGTCAGCGTTTGATCAAGTGCTGCTGTGACTGCTCTGATCAATAAACTAAATGCATCATCGTGTTTTGCTCTTTCGCTAAAGGTGTTTCGGTAAATTGCCTTGCTGTTTAAAGCTGGTATTTACATGGGTTATCTCAAACGTCTTGTGCTCAAATTCTGTGAAATTCGTCATGGATCTTGTCTCAAGGAATGTTTCTATTTCAGCTATCTAAAAACTCTCTGCAGATAATTTAACGATCAGTTAAAAACGGATGGAAGATGTTCACTCAATGAGATGTTGTTGAATAAAGCTGACATTACTGCTAGAAAATGATTGATCCATCCCACATGCTGCAGTCCCCTGTTTTCTCTCTGGTATCGTAATGTTACTAGACTCAGTGGAAAGCAAATGGAAGGTGTGCCGTCAATGAGATAGATGTTGTTGGATGAAGCTGACATCAGGATTGAGCCTTTTCACATGCTTTTTACAAGCTGCTGTCTCCTCCTGATCTCTTTCATACAATAATGCTAATCTCAGTCCTTACTGTATTGACTATTTTCTCATAACGATAATGCTAGCCCCCACACTCAACACATTAACTGGAGAGCCAGGGGGTCAATAACTAGTGTCTACTCACTGTTTTATCTCTGGGTGGGTGAGATGGTGACAGTGTGACTACTGCGTTTCACAGCATGCTAACCAGGCTTCAGGGGAAAATAAAGCCAACATAATGTTGAGCTACCATAGTGTTATGGTGTGGCGTGCGGTGCCGTACACAGTACAAATAATTAATTTACATCATATTCATACATTCATACAGTCATTCATATGCATTATGCAGTGTAAATAGCGGTGGGACTATAAACAGTGTTTATGTCCTTGGCCAATGACCACCAGGCTAGGTTTCTTTGTTTTTTCCTCACCCAACGGCCTGAATAAACAATGATTGGTCTGAGATGACATCACAGGTGCTGGCCCCTCCTCTCCTCTCTGTGGTCGAGAGTCAGTGTCCCTATGGACATGTCACATCATGCTGCCAGCATCCTCCTGCTACACACACACACTGCTGTTTTTGACAGCTAACCCTTGACCAGAAGGGCTTAAGGGGGAAGCTGGTCTAGCACTGTGTCATCACAGAGCTGCACATGCACCCTCACACAGGCACGCGTCATGCAGACACACACACACACACACACACACACACACTGTTAATCCAGAAGCCTGGTGAGGAAAATGCTTTAGTGAATGTGCCATAAATCATGCTGCTGAGGAAGCTGGTGTGTAAGAAGATCTGTGCCTGTAAGAACCTGCTGCTATTATCTCTTCTCTTCCTGTGGTGTGTCTCTCTCTCTCTCTCTCTCTCTCTCTCTCTCTTTCTCTCGCCCTCTCTCTCCATCCATTCCTCTCACACTACCTACTGTCATTTCAGCAAATGTTTTCCTCCTCTTTCCCCCAATTTATCTGCCTTTCTCAAATGTATCTCTCTCTCTCTCTCTCTCTCTCTCTCTCTGTGTCTCTCTCTCTCTCTGTGTGTCTGTCTCTTAGACTTAATAGATATATCAGTTTCATGGTAATTACAGGTTAGCAGTCTAGTGGAGGGATGGAGCGTTGTGAGAGGAGGATGAGTGGGAGATGGATCAAAATCAAAGTGGTGAATGGGCGTTTCTCTCTGTGTGCCTGTTGCTTTGTTTATGGAGCTATTGTCTTTTAGTGTGAGTGGTGTCTTGTTTTGCTATCTTTCAGAATGATCACTACTATTGTGATCTGTACAGACTAGCATACATTAGTTAATGGCCTACTGTGTGTTTGGATTGTTCCTAAAAATGGTTTATTATTGTCTGTTGTGGGCATTTGTCTTACGTGCTGAGAAGAATAGCTTTGGGATTATTTTCTGTAATGAAAAGCGCTACACAAGTTAAATAAAAAATAAAATAATAATGATAATAATTATTATTATTATATTGCTGCCGGCTCTAAAATAATGCTGGCTTGGCTCGAGGCATCTCTCCAGGATCATATTGTCCCTGTATTCATAATCCCTTGTGTAAACTGGAAAACTGGAGAGGTGACAGAACGGCTTGTATTTGTGTAACAGTGACAATCCAGGCTAGCTACACTCAACACTGCAGATGGGTGGGTTCAGGCAATCACACTCTCAGCCAAAAGAACAGTGTCATCTTCAGTAGGGTTGCAAAATTCTGGGAACCTTCAATAAATTCCCTGGTTTTCCAGAATTCCTAGTCTTCAGTAGGCATGACTTCAGTAGGCACAAAACATAAGAAAACTGTCAGAAAACCGAGTGAAACTGGGACGTACTGGGGTAGCTGTCCATTATAAAATGTTTGTTTTCGTTTCCCTATGGTGTGTCCTAATGAACATGGTGGTCACAAATGCAGAGAGGATATGACTTCAACCTGGATTAACACCACTGTTCTTCTCACTCTACCTTGGCAGATAAGAACTTTGAAGATGAGGACTCTGTGGACGGGGGCCGGTCCTCCTCCTCCGCATCGTCCTCCAAGGCGCCCCCCAGTGGGAGGAAGACTGTAGCTGCAGCTTCTGTCCGGAGACCCAGCTCTGCCACTGGACCCGGCAAGATCTCAGCTAAAGATGCTGCTGCAGGTGCTGTTGACGAGGAGGACTTCATCAAGGCTTTTGAAGAGGTTCCTACTATCCAGGTAACCTGCACAGATAGGGGCGACGTGTGTGTTTACAGTATAAATTGCCATCAACCCCAGTCTGACTCCTGTCCTTGTCTCTTCTCTCCTCTCCAGATCCACTCCAACAGAGAGATGGAAGACAACCTCTCCAAGGTCCGGGAGGTTCTGTCTGATGACAAAAACGACTGGGAGCACAGAGTTGTCGCTGTAAGGACCAAACACACAAATGATCAGTCTCTAAATGAACATTTCAGCACCTCATACTGTGTATTCTTGCAGTCAGAAACGATGGTTGTAGCGTAATATTGTTATTTGTGTTTCCTTTTTTCTAGCTGAAGAAGGTGCGTTCTCTGCTCCTGGCTGGAGCACTGGATTATGATAGTTTCCCTCAGCAGCTCCGTCTTCTGGAGGCCCCTCTGAAGCTGTCGGCTAAAGACCTGAGGTCCCAGGTGGTACGAGAGGCCTGCATCACACTGGGGTAAGGACCTGCAGACAAAACAGCTTTCAACCTCTGTCTTCCACTTCTATACCAAGTGGAGTTAACTACACTGTTAAACCTATCTGTTCCAAGAGCTGCTGTCTCAGACTCGGGTTGAGTATGGTTGACCTGGAGATGTAGACCGTGATTAGAGATGTAGCAGCTCAGTGAAACTGGTGGAAAGCGCCTGGTCTCGCCTGGCCTGGTTTGTCAATCCATCAACCTGATGCTCTTTATATGTGTATCTTGACTCTCTGCTCTGTTGCATGTCATCACTACCACATTAGGAGCACATCACTGACTGACAATTAACAACTCTGAGTCTGGAAAACGTGTAGGCTGCTACTACTACTGCTCCATATCTAAGTACGGGTACACTAGTCTAGAACCTCAAATCAAATGTTTCTGTGGAGATTTGAAAACTGATTGATATTGATTTGATGTCTTGAATCTCTCCCCTCTCCTCTTCAGATACCTGTCCACGTTGCTGGGCAACAAGTTTGACCACTGTGCAGAGACCCTGATGCCCACACTGCTCAACCTGGTGCCCAACAGTGCCAAGGTCATGGCCACGTCTGGGGTGGCAGCCATACGCCTCATCCTCAGGGTGAGTACTGTACACACACATATGCACAGGCAATCATAAATGTCAGGGGTTGACCAACAGTAGATGAGTGTGATTCATGCATTTGCCACTGTAAAAAAACATTTTGTTATGTATTTATACTCAGTCGGAATGATATCTGGTTGCAAGATGATGTGTTGTTAAGACACTGGGAGGTGTGAAATAAACTGTATTGGAAGATCTCTGGGACCTCCTCCTCTTCTCTTCCAGCACACACACTACTCACGGCTCATCCCCATCATCACTAGTAACTGCACGTCCAAATCAGTGGCCGTCAGAAGGTAACGACTCAAGGATCTTCTGTGTGATATATTATTTTGTGTGAAAATCTTCTAGCTTTTCCTGAGGTTTCCCTTATAATGTGTTAACTCTCATCATGTCTTCTCTCTCCAGGCGCAGTTATGAGTTCTTAGAGCTGTTATTACTAGAGTGGCAGACGCACACACTGGAGAGGTAAGCACACACCCTTTCAGCATCCACGCTGCATGCTAATACTATTTATCCAGGACATAAACACTAACAACAGACTGTAGCATGCTTGTCTGCTTTTCTGCTCAGGATCCAACCAGTGTTTGTGTACGGATGTAGAATCTTAATTTTATCTCCCTGTTGCAGGAGAACTGCAATGCAGGATATTTAAAACGTGTAGTGTATTTGAGGTTTAAAAAGGCTTCTGAAGTTTTTCACTTAGAAATTTCCCTTACGAAAAACATATCAACCCCTAAAACAATTTCCATTCATTATAATCCACATAATAATTCATATTTCCTGTTGCTGCTGCACTTTAGATTTCCCCCTCTCCTCTCCTCCTCTTCTCCTCTCTCCTCACTTCTCTTCTCCTCTCTGGCGTGTGACATTTACTTTAAGTAGTTGGGTGTTGGTTGACTGGGCGACTGATGATCCCTAGTTAAATTTATGATGCTGGAGGGCTGGAGCGAGCCACGACAACCCTGCTGAGATTTTAAAACGCATGTAGAAAGCGTGCTGTGTGGTCACTTTCCCCCTGTGGAGAAGGAGAGTGGAGAATAGAAAAAGAGAGGAGTGTATACTGAAGTCTCAGGGGAAATGAGGAAGTCTGTGTGTCCTCTCCATTGGTGTAGTTGTGGTTTCCTGGCTGCTGTACCTGAAGTTGTCTCTGTCATGTTTCCCTACTATCCCACCAGGCACGTGACTGTTCTGACTGAAACCATCAAGAAAGGGATCCATGATGCTGACTCAGAGGCCAGATCTGTCGCGAGAAAGTAAGTTCTTTGGTTGTTTATTTTTGTAAATTAGTCAGAATTTGTCCTCAATTAATTAATCTTAGCAGTTCTGTAACAAGTAATATATTGCTTTATGACTGCATGACCGACAGAAGTGGATGACGATATGGAATAATATGCTATCTGTCTGTGTCTCTGATTTTACTACTAGTGATCATTTGAAAAAGTATTCATTCTTCTGGATTTTTTATTACATAGCATTGTCTCATATGTCACTTTCTCCGGCGATGATGTACACTATATATACAAAAGTATGTGGACACCCCTTCAAATGAGTGGATTTGGCTATTTCAGCCACACCCGTTGCTGACAGGTGTATAAAAAAAAATTAAACGTGGCACCGTCATAGGATGCCACCTTTCCAACAAGCCAGTTCGTCAAATTTCGGCCCTGCTAGAGCTGCCCCGGTCAACTGTAAGTGCTGTTATTGTGAAGTGGAAACGTCTAGGAGCAACAACGGCTCAGCCGCGAAGTGGTAGGCCACACAAGCACACAGAACGGGACCACTGAAGTGTGTAGCGCGGAAAACTCATCTGTCCTCGGTTGCAACACTCACCATGCGCAATGCCAAGCGTTGGTGGAAGTGGTGTAAAGCTTGCCACCATTGGACTCTGGAGCAGTGGAAACGTGTTCTCTGGAGTGATTAATCACGCTTCACCATCTGGCTGTCCGACGGAAGAATCTGGGTTTGGGCGGATGCCAGGAGAACGCTACCTGCCTGAATGCATAGTACAAACTGTAAAGTTTGGTGGAGGAGGAATAATGGTCTGGGGCTGTTTTTCATGGTTCGGGCTAGGCCACTTAGTTCCTGTGAAGGGAAATCTAAACGCTACAGCATACAATTACATTTTAGACGATTCTGTGCTTCCAACTTTGTGGCAACAGTTTGGGGAAGGTCCTTTCCTGTTTCAGCATGACAAGGCCCCCGTGCACAAAGCGAGGTCCATACAGAAATGGTTTTGGTTGAGATCGGTGTGGAAGAACTTGACTGGCCTGCACAGAGCCCTGACCTTAACCCCATCGAACACCTTTGGGATAAATTGGAACGCCGACTGTGAGCCAGGCCTGGTCGCCCAACATCAGTGCCCGACCTCACTAATGATCTTGTGGCTGAATCGAAGCATGACCCCGCAGCAATGTTCCAACATCTAGTGGAAAGCCAGAAGAGTGGAGGCTGTTATAGCAGCAAAGGGGGGACCAACTCCATATTAATGCCCATGATTTTGGAATGAGATGTTCGACAAGCAGGTGTCCACATACTTTTGATATGTTGTTTATTCAGAGTCAGGTGTGCTGTCATATGAGTCATTTGCTGACAGTTATGTTAATCTACTGATACAAGGGGCTGTGACCTTCATGTGACCTCTGACCTTGTCTCCCCCCTCCCTCCCTCACCCATAGGTGTTATTGGGGTTTCCATGGCCACTACAGCCGGGAGGCGGAGCATCTGTTCCAGGCCCTAGAGTCGACCTATCAGAAGGCTCTACAGTCCCACCTGAAGAGTTCTGACAGTGTCGTGTCCCTCCCCCAATCAGACCGCTCATCCTCCTCCTCACAGGAGAGCCTCAAGTAAGATATCCCTTCTCCTTCCTCCTCCCTTCATCCGTCCACACTTTCCTCCATCCCTTCCACAGCATAATATTTCTGAGAAATGTTGCCATGATTCATGATGATGTGTTGAAAGAGATTTAAAAGCGTAATTAACATTGATTTGAAGACTGCACTAATGGATATGTCTGCCTCATGGACAGCAATCATAATCAGATTAGGAAAACACTGGGAGTGATTTTATTGGTTGATCCAGTTTAACAATCCCCCACTGAGTGTTGACCATTGATCTCATATACCATGATTCACCAGCACAGTGTTTGTTATGATGAGTCTGGAGTTGGGATTTGGACAGAGTGATGTCATTTTCCTCTAAGACTGAGGATGGTTTTCCTGCATCATCATCAGATGGGTCCGAGCCCTGTACTGATGTCCAGACCTAGGCCTATGACTTTGTCTTGTTTTGATAGTTTGATACACAGTGATGCTGGGCTGTTTGTCAAAAATCTGTTGTTTGTTAACCTCATAGTGGTGTGTCCTCCTGTCTCTTCAGCCGGCCCCTGTCTGTCAAGAGTGCCATAGGAGGCAGCATGACAAGGGGTAAGAGTACTACTAAAAGTATTTGTAATTTCTCAAAGTGTGTGGTGTATTCCATGCCAACTCTTTTATATGTATTTATAATCTGTTGTTATTTCAACCTCTCCCCCATGGCAGGTAAGATGGTGAGTTCCAGGGTGAACTCCAACTCCGGCGGTTCTCTTCAGCACTCCCGTAGTGATATCGACGTGAACGCTGCGGCCAGCGCCAAGTCACGCCTGGTCACCGTGCCCTCCGCTTCTCCCTTCAGCTCAGCAGCTGCCCTGCCCCCAGGCTCCTACGCCTCACTAGGTAAAACACACACACACACACACTACCCCACTCCCCAGGGCCATCTATGCCAGGCCCTAACAACCCCACACACACCAAACAGCATTTCAAAATATAATGGTCACTGGATGTCAGTTCTGTATCAGTCATTTCTCAAAGTCTCCACAATGTCTTAATTACGTTATTTAGAAGAAATGTTAATCTGAAAACCACTGGCTTTTATGGCCAGAGTGGATATGTTAATTAATGTGATGGTTGTTAGTAAGACATCGTTAAGCTGTGCTCTGAAGAGAAACATACAAAAAGGCCAAAAGTTTTGTCTGTAAACTAATTAAACCCAACATGACAAATGGCTGCCTATAATCACTCAAAGATATGGCTACTGACCTTTAGATAAATATTCAAGACTTTGATAACTAATGATGAACAACTCTCCACGTACCCCCCCCCCAATTTGATACTGAAGCGTGCTGCAATCCAGATGCTGTCCCTCTGTTCTTGCCCTAACACTTCCCTGTGGAGTTTACTGCTTGCTGTCCATTACAAATTAGACCTCTTTCTCCCACCCACTCACTCACCTCTCTCTCTCTCTCTCTCTCTCTCTCTCTCTCTCTCTCTCTCTCTCTCTCTCTCTCTCACTCACCACTATCTCTCTCTCTCTTTCTCTCTCTCTCTCTCTCTCTCTCTCTCTCTCTCTCTCTTTCTCTCTCTCTCTCTCTCTCTCTCTTTCTTTCTCCTCTCTCTCTCCTCTCTCTCTCTCACTCACCACTCTCTCTCTCTCTCTCTCTCTCTCTCTCTCTCTCTCCTCTCTCTTTTTCTCTTTCTCTCTCTCTCTCTCTCTCTCTCTCTCTCTCTCTCTCTCTCTCTCTCTCTCTCACTCTCACTCACCACTATCTCTCTCTCTCTCTCTTTCTCTCTCCTCTCTCTTTTTCTCTTTCTCCTCTCTCTCTCCTCTCTCTCTCTCCTCTCCTCTCGCTCGCTCGCTCCTGCCTAACTGGTACTAATGTCTAACTCTATACCTCTTCTTCCACTCGCTCCCCTCAACCGCCGCCCCCTGCTTTGCTTTATGCTCAAAAGATGGCACACCCGGTAAAATTGATACTGGTAAGATTGTGTGTGTTCTGCGTCTGTCGGGGACAGTCAACTGCTCGACTGGCCCCCCTCCCTCCTGTCTGTCCTCTTTTCCGTGTTGTCTAAACACCAACGTTCCCCCCCGCTGGCCATCTGTGGAACTCTGCATGAATGGACTGTCTGCATGGTCCTTCTGTCCCCTACTAAACACCTTACTGTTAGTGTCCCCTGGAAGTCACTTTCCAGAGGTTGTTAATCAACCTTTAGGTACTGATTTGTAGACCTCATATTGCCTGGAAACTCTTAACTTAACCGATAGTGCACTACTACATCATTCTGACCTATTTAGTATGGTATATCTGGTAGGTCTGCATGTTTGACCAACATGGTGATAATTATTGATTACTGACGACAGACCGGGTTAGATAGCTATCAGCAGTCTACACAGCACACCATAACACCTCTCCTCTCCCGCACGTTGTACACAACTCATTTTGTTATCCTCCTTACTCGTTATTCTTTACGTTTTGTACTGTTTATTAGTGATTTGCGAAGGGAAAGGAACCTGTGATGTGCGTGTAAAGGTTAATGTTGCATGCAGTGAAACTCGCCCACCCTGTGGTCTCTGTCTGTGTGTGAGTGGTCTGAGTTAGGGGTCAGAGGTCGCTGAGGTTTAGTCTTGCCTGCCTCTCAAGGTGATCGTCTCCCTCTTGGTTTTCTACTTTTAGTCCCCGGTATCTACATGTACTCTTATTATTATCTACATGTCACTGAGACTTTCTAGACCCAAAGTGTATTTGTTTAAAGAAAGGGCTGTCCCCTATCCTGTTGTGTAATGCGGTTGTTCTAGAATCTAGTGCAACGTTTTCTGACTAAGGAGGACCTCGCCTATCAAACATCTTCCGCCCACATTCTATCAAAGAGCTTGTGAAGACTGTCTGATAATAGGAGTTATTATTGGCGAAGGTGTTCCTTAATCTAGGGCCAAGTTCCAGCTGTGTAGCGTTTGTGTGTCTGTACTTGGTGAAAATTAGAGGCTGGGTGGAAAAAATTTAAAGCTGCTTCTTTTTTTTTTTACACAGTCCAAAATTAGCAGACATTTGAACACCCCAATCAGTTTCTCAGCGTCAGTCTGTGTTGTCCTAGCTTTTAGGAACATTACTTGGTTGGATTGCAAGTATGACAATACTAGAGACATTTTATTTGGGATTTTGCAAATTAATATCTTACATTGTGTATAATATGCACAATTTGACATACTCCAAAGCAAGGTGTGTTGGGTCATGATGTTGCTAGTTGCATCTGTGTTTCAGAACACTCTCTCCTCTCAGTCAGGTCTTTTGTCACCATCTGTTTATAGTCGTTTCTTTCAGTGTTGTGTTTTGTGTTGTGGTGAACTGTGGTGCACAGCTGCCTGGATACAGTATCATTTGTAATGTAGTGTCTTCAACACTCTCACTAACTCCCTGTGTTTGTCCATCTCTCCCTGTGTTTGTCCATCTCTCCCTGTGTGTGTTGTTGTCTCCAGGTCGTGTGCGTACGAGGAGAACAAGCTCCGGCAGTGCTGTCGGAGCCAGCGCTACTGTGACTGACAGCAGGGGTCGCAGCCGAGCCAAAATGGTGTCCCAGTCCCAGCGTGAGTACACACACACACACACACACACACACTGTCAGCAAAATTTCTCCCTCACTGCACACTGTCTGAACTCAGGGAAGCCAGTCCACATTTTCATCTCCAGTCTCTTTCATGTAAACCCTCAGTATGACGTTTAACCTGCCTGCTGTGAGGTCATACTAGGTTCCCCTTCAGTTTCTCTCGTCAGTCTGTGTGATGTTTTACCTCATAAACGTAGCATCCTGAAGGGACTTGGAGCCACTGTTATTTACTGCACCCTTTCACAAGATGTATTTGTGTCGTGTGTGTGGTTTTTCTCTCTTTGCGTCTGTGAAGCCTTGATGAGGGGCTTCAATGATTATTGCACGTGTAACATGACATGCACAGTTAACATCTGGCCCAGTGCATGCTGGGTAAACACTACTTCCTGTCACATTGACCGTTTAATTTTCATGCCCTGTTCTGCCGCTCGCTACCATAACAACCACAGGATCCAGATCTGCTAACCCCATTGGGGGTGGTAAGGCCCGAACTTCATCCAATCAGAGTAAAGCGTCCAGTCCTTAGTCCCGCCCCTTCCTCCTCTGCAGATCTCTGCATGTCAATCAACTCATTCTTTTAGTTTTTAGACTCATAATGTCATACCAGCATGCTCCATTCAACTCAAGTGTCTGTATTATAATACCTTATTTTATAGTCTCACAAGCTGTTTGGAGTTTGCGTTGTCTAATACGTGGTTCCTTCCGTATTGCCTTATTATCTTAAATTGTTGATTGTTACATTTCGTCGTTAATATTGGTTGTTGTCCAATGTCGTTAATATTGGTTGTTGTCTATGTCCTCTGAACTGTTTTCGTTGTTGTTGTAATCACTGGTTTGTTTTCCCAAAGCCCAGTTACACCCTGGATTCAACCCCATCTTGTTTGTTAGCTGTTTGTCTGTCTCTATTTATCTCATCAAAGCTGAAATCCCATATCTATGTTATCCACCTAGTAGGATATACAGAGAATGTCATTGTCCCATTATCTCAAGTGTTGGTTAGACATTCTGTGGTTATTCCCCTCAGAATCACCAACCCACTCTAAACACACAGAGACACTGTATGTGCCCAGTTGGTGTGTGGCGCTAGCAAAGCCAAGGTCGTGGGTTCAATTCTCACTGGGATCACATACACTTATTATGCACTCAATGTACTAGAAGTCGCTTTAGATAAGTGTCTGCTAAGTGTTATTACTACAATAAAAGCAACATATGCAATTAGAAACATTGAAGTAATTAAATATTTCCCCAAAAAGAGGGAGAGAGTATGAGGGAATTCAGCTTTGAGCCGTGACAGAACCTTCCCAGCATGCCATGGAGAGGTGCGTCGCTTGCTGTGACCCATCATATCTTCTCTGAAAGAGTGTAACGTCTCACTCTAAGACTGTGGGTCCTGTGTGTTATCCTTCCTGCAGCTGGCAGTCGCTCCAGTTCCCCTGGCAAGCTGCTGGGCCACTCGTCTGGGTACGGGAGGATCAGCAGGCCCCCCTCAGCCTCCAGAACCCCTGCAGACAAGAGGAGCAAGGTCCCCCGCAGCCAGGGCTGCAGTAGAGATTCCTCGCCCAACAGACTGGGCCTAGGTAAGGGACATTTACATGACATCACAATATCCGCATCATGCAAGTAAACACAACATAGAGCATGCATGCACTCTATACACTAGGAAAAATACATTTGTCATTTGCTAGCAACGCACTTAGTAACTAAGTAACTGCTTTATTAAACAGTGCATAGTATAACTGACACACCGGATGCACGTACATACAGTGGGGAGAACAATTATTTGATACACTGCCGATTTTGCAGGTTTTCCTACTTACAAAGCATGTAGAGGTCTGTAATTTTATCATAGGTACACTTCAACTGTGAGAGACGGAATCTAAAACAAAAATCCAGAAAATCACATTGTATGATTTTTAAGTAATTCATTTGCATTTTATCGCATGACATAAGTATTTGATACATCAGAAAAGCAGAACTTAATATTTGGTACAGAAACCTTTGTTTGCAATTACATAGATCATACGTTTCCTGTAGGTCTTGACCAGGTTTGCACACACTGCAGCAGGGATTTTGGCCCACTCCTCCATACAGACCTTCTCCAGATCCTTCAGGTTTCGGGGCTGTCGCTGGGCAATACGGACTTTCAGCTCCCTCCAAAGATTTTCTATTGGGTTCAGGTCTGGAGACTGGCTAGGCCACTCCAGGACCTTGAGATGCTTCTTACGGAGCCACTCCTTAGTTGCCCTGGCTGTGTGTTTCGGGTCGTTGTCATGCAGGAAGACCCAGCCACGACCCATCTTCAATGCTCTTACTGAGGGAAGGAGGTTGTTGGCCAAGATCTCGCGATACATGGCCCCATCCATCCTCCCCTCAATACGGTGCAGTCGTCCTGTCCCCTTTGCAGAAAAGCATCCCCAAAGAATGATGTTTCAACCTCCATGCTTCACGGTTGGGATGGTGTTCTTGGGGTTGTACTCATCCTTCTTCTTCCTCCAAACACGGCGAGTGGAGTTTAGACCAAAAAGCTCTATTTTTGTCTCATCAGACCACATGACCTTCTCCCATTCCTCCTCTGGATCATCCAGATGGTCATTGGCAAACTTCAGACGGGCCTGGACATGCGCTGGCTTGAGCAGGGGGACCTTGCGTGCGCTGCAGGATTTTAATCCATGACGGCGTAGTGTGTTACTAATGGTTTTCTTTGAGACTGTGGTCCCAGCTCTCTTCAGGTCATTGACCAGGTCCTGCCGTGTAGTTCTGGGCTGATCCCTCACCTTCCTCATGATCATTGATGCCCCACGAGGTGAGATCTTGCATGGAGCCCCAGACCGAGGGTGATTGACCGTCATCTTGAACTTCTTCCATTTTCTAATAATTGCGCCAACAGTTGTTGCCTTCTCACCAAGCTGCTTGCCTATTGTCCTGTAGCCCATCCCAGCCTTGTGCAGGTCTACAATTTTATCCCTGATATCCTTACACAGCTCTCTGGTCTTGGCCATTGTGGAGAGGTTGGAGTCTGTTTGATTGAGTGTGTGGACAGGTGTCTTTTATACAGGTAACGAGTTCAAACAGGTGCAGTTAATACAGGTAATGAGTGGAGAACAGGAGGGCTTCTTAAAGAAAAACTAACAGGTCTGTGAGAGCCGGAATTCTTACTGGTTGGTAGGTGATCAAATACTTATGTCATGCAATAAAATGCAAATAAACTATTTAAAAATCATACAATGTGATTTTCTGGGTTTTTGTTTTAGATTCCGTCTCTCACAGTTGAAGTGTACCTATGATAAAAATGACAGACCTCTACATGCTTTGTAAGTAGGAAAACCTGCAAAATCGGCAGTGTATCAAATACTTGTTCTCCCCACTGTAGCATACAGCACATGCTGATAAATAATACCACACTGATGAGGGCCATGTATGTGTCAAAACATACCGATATGCCCAACGTCGTCATTGCACACTCCCATCTATCTAGTGATAAACGTAGATACAGTACACCAAGTCTGTCCTTTTGAAGCTCAGATATACATGGTCTTGGTTTCCTGTTCATAAACACAAAACAAGGAAACACAATGAACACAAAAGATAAGTCTTGAAAGCAATGGACCTTTTGCACTCAAATACTGGATGATAATGCTGAATGGCAAAGAACTGAATGGCAAAAGGCAAGGAGGGTGAATGGGAAGAGCTTGTCTTTCAGCTTCTACAGACTATAACTGTCTCTCAGGGTTAGCAGCTAAGTAGAACTGTGTTGTTTTGGTAGAGGTCTCTCATCTTGGTAGTATTTCTATCTTCCAGGCATGTCACATCATTGGGGTGGTACATCCTCTTTCAGGAAAGTGGATGAGCCTCTGTAGGGCTAGTCTGGTCATCAGCAGCCCAGCTTATGTCCTTCCAGTCAGTCTGAGTCACTGGCTCTTCTCTGACTCTGTCCTATCGCTGTGATTGATTGGTCTGTGTATTTCTTAAATGCCAGGACTGACCAACCAGCTCTCTCCATCTTGGCTTGCTATCAGTGTGCTGTCTGAGGTCACCCTCTTGTCTGTCAGTCTGTTGTAAATAATACCATCATCTCTGAGTTGGGAAAGGTGCCTTTTTTACATCTGTCCATGGATGAGATTTAAAAATGATGGATACACAAAATTAACAATTACATGTAATGAAAGTTTCCCATTGATATGTAGTTGGTTTTCTTCTTGTCTTTTTTCATCATTTGTTTTGTCTTTTTATTATAACAATAACTGAATATAACGGTTTGTCTTTAATTTCCTTTGGTGATATTACCATATATTTCTATACCCTCTTAAATTTTTGTTCTTTTTTTTCTTTCTGTTTTTCTTTTGTATGTTAACTCTGTATATCTGTTGTAAGCTACGGTCATACCAATCATATTTTCACAGACAACCTTGTGAAATAAGAAAAACATTTAAAAACTGACTTGCGCTAACGTAGGTGTCTAAAATCTAACCTGATGTCCAGCGTACTCCAACCCACCACCACGCTCCAGAGTCCTCCTACCCCTCTCCCCCCAGTCCCCAACCCCAGCCCCAACCCAGGCCTCACCTCACTAACCCCAAACCTGTGTTCTACCGTCCTACTGACAGCCAGGCTGTGTGGTAAAGCTCTTGTTCCTGGTACTCCTCTCTCCTCCTACAACACGCTAGCAAGGAGCCGTATCCCCCGGCCCAGCATGAGTCAGGGCTGCAGCAGGGACACATCTAGGGAAAGCAGCCGAGACACCAGCCCTGCTCGGGGCTTCAAGCCTCTTGGTGAGTACCACGACCAACCGGACACCAGGAGGCCTCTTGGAAGCAGCAAGGCCCACTAGTACACACCCCTCAGTCTCTTAGTCCCCCTCCTCTAGACCCCTACTCTCTGTCCCAGCCTCTCTCTACACCCCAGGACATCTAGATAGAAGATCCCCCTCTAGAACGAATGGGTATAGACCTCTTCTTTTGCCTGTTCTGATCTAGTCTGCATGCACTAACCCTCTCAAAGGTTCAGGAATATAATCACTGCACTGTCTTCTGTCTGTCTTGTTGGGAATGCTCCAAATGTTATCCTATATCAGTATGTTTCTGTGTCTTTGTATGTGTAATAAATTACCACCAAAATGTAAAGATCACAAAAATCTCTGGATGTTCAAGATTCTGTTTGAACTTTTTGCTCCAATGACTTATGTACGATAACTTATTCGGCACATCTCATAATAAATCCACATCAAGAGGCAGAGAAAAAAGGCAGTGACTACAGTAAACATTGTACTGTATGCATCATCGTATTCAATGTCCATAGCTGACCTGCTTCTCCGCTCTTTCCTGTGCTGCTGTCATATCACAGGAAATGACACAACTTTGTCACTGCTTTGTCATGGGGGACAGAGGGGGAAAAAAGCAACAAAATAGTGGGACAAAGTGTGAAACCCCCCCCTACCCTATGATTGTTGTAGATGTGGGCAGCAGGTAGCCTAGCAGTTAGAGCGTTGGGCCAGTAACTGAAAGGTTGCTAGTTTGAATCCCCGAGCTGACTAGATTAAATCTGCCCTTGAGCAAGGCACTTAACCATAATTGCTCCAGGGTAGCCGTCAATAATGGCTGATCCCTGGCCATGACCCCACTCTCCGAAGGTGTCTCAGTGGGAGTGGGATATGCAAAAAACACACTTGCATTTTACAACACACACACGTACATGTGTGAAACAGGACAAATATAAGCACCCCCTGTTTGGCTGGTTGGTCATAGCCATAGTAGATGAATGCAGCGAGGCGCTGAGCCTTAGTCGTCTACAGAGGACGGTATCTGTCGTGTATGTGTCACTAACGCCCCGGGTGTCACCCACCTGTCCTGTCCCTTGCAGCCTCCCGACGTACCTCCCGCTCTACCAGCGCCTTATCCACAGCTGACCCCCACAGCCAGTCAGGTGACCTGCATGCCCCACCCCTTTCCCCGTCCCCCATATTAGCGACAATGCCAGCATGTGTCCATACGTTGTACTGTGAGGGCTGTGCCCACCCTGCTGTGCCCACCCTGAGGCAACATTTATTCAAACTTTTGAAGCTTGTAATGGTCTTTACTTTTCATTGAGGAGAAGATTTGTCATATTATGTGTTGTGATCATCTGCTTCAATATTATGTTTTGTGATTTTATTTTACAAAGCTTGTGTTGTCTCATACTGCATAATCATGATATCCCCATCCATATGATTTTCTCCTTGTTAGTGACTTTTTGGATGTTGTATAATGTATTTGTACTATTGTGTATTAAGTATCTCATATCAGATTTGTTTTATTTTCCCGTCTGCAAGTGTCAGCTTATTTTTTCTTCATTTTTCATGAGGTGTTTCAAACAAGCACCAGTCATTCTGTGGTGATTTCTGTTGGTGGTTGGCACCTCTTCATCTTTATTTCAGCATTCTTTTTTTTTCATTTATCAGTCAAGCTTTTTGGCGTTTTCGTTTTCAAGCTTTTTGGTGTTTCAGTTTCAAGCTTTTTGGTGTTTTCATGCCAAACTCTTTAATTTCTTTACCCCGCAAACCCCATCATGTCTTACATGGGATTTGATTACCATATTCTGAGGTAAGTCCATGTCATCCATTCCAATGGCTTTCTCCTCTGTTTCCTCTCTCACCCCTCTACCCTCTCTTTCCCCCCAGACCGATTTGGTTTGATCCACCAGGCCCGCATTTCTGCCTCGGTGAACGCCATGAGAGTCCTCAACACTGGCACTGAGGTGGAGGCTGCTGTGGCTGATGCACTGGTAAGTCACCAATCAACTCTTGCCAGTTCTGAAGACATCACTACCGTTTGTCTCAAGGTAGAGTGACAGTTAGTCAGCCCCTCATTTACAGAATGTTAGTTAATGGCCGAGGGATTGATGTGGAAGCTGTATGCAGTGTTTGGATATTTGCTGTCGGCCTTATTCAATCTAATGATTCCCAGGGGTTTTTGCCTGTTTAGCATTTGACAGAAAATAACTTCATTAAGAAGTCAAATGTAATGACATGACATTATCAAGAGTGCTCGCGTTTGTTTGTGTATGACTATCAGAATATATATGGGGGATAAACTTAGACAGCAAGTAATTCAACATTGCTAATGTGTAGAGAAATTCATTTAAAAATGTATTGTCTTACTCCCAAGCAGGACAGCACTCATGTTTTCCCTTGACAGTTTACACCCCATTTAAAATATACCTATTTTCTTCTTCCTCCTTGGTTGTCTGTATCTTCAGCTATTAGGAGACTCCAGAAATAAGGTAATTGTCCAATTTGTGTACAGTTTGTTGATTAGTGAATAGAATGAATATAATTTACAAAGATCATACAGGCCACATTTTATCACTAAATGTTACCGTTAGGCCAAAAGCTTAACCTGCAGATTTGATTTATTATTCAATTAAATATCCCATATTATGATTAACAGTATGCATTCTTATAACATAATTTAATAATCTCATTGCATGTCCATATCAATCATGATAAATCAAGAGTTGGAACAAATTGCATCGCTATACCTCATTCATTGCGAATGGCAACCTAATAGAAATTGTGCATCGTAGCTCATCAAATCCTACATCATGGCTGAGTTTGAGTGACCAAGCTTTTCCTACAGAGTTTTAGTCTGTCTGTCCCACTTCGCTCCTGGTCCTATGACCTATGAACTCACCATTAACCCATCCCTCCCCATTCCCTTCCCAACAGCGGAAGCCTATGAGGCGGCGCTATGAGTCTCCTGGTATCTATTCTGATGATGATGCTAACAGCGATGCGTCCAGCGCCTGCTCGGAACGCTCGTACGGCTCCCGGAACGGAGGTATGTGGTCCTGTGTTACTCAGTTGGTAAGAACATCGCACTAGCAACACAAAGGTAGTAGGTTCAATTCCCACTAGATTTACATATATACTAAAATGTACGCACTCACTTTGGATAAAAGCGTCTGCTAAATGGTATATATTATTATCATGATCTAGGTATCCCTCACTACCTACGTCAGACAGAGGATGTGGCGGAGGTACTCAACCACTGTGCCAGCTCCAACTGGTCTGAGAGGAAGGAGGGACTGCTGGGACTGCAGAACCTGCTCAAGAGTCAAAGAATACTCAGGTCAGCCCAGGGCAGGGGGGGTGGACCTTTTACAAAGGAATCTATAAGGATAAAGTAAAGGTTTGTGTTTAGAAGGTAGAGTTTGGAGAAGGTAGAGTTTGTGTTTAGACTGTTGTGCCAGCTGTGTTCTTTCATATTTCATGGTCATTTCCTTTTTGAAAACTTCCACCAACTTTTAAAGAGGCCAGCATATCAAGAGTCCTGCAGGGTGTTTCTTTTTATAGCTTTACTTAATTGAGGGAGAAATGACTTTGTGAGCAGCCTGCAGGTATAAATCCGCCCGTCAGATGGTGCAGTTAAAAATGAATTTCAGACAAAGCAGTTTGTCTGCTATCTGTGAGTTTCCCTGTCAGGCCTCCAGCGGTTTACGTCAAGCCTCGCTGTCTGTTATGTGTGTCTATGTTTATTAATGTGTTCCGGCGGATGCTGTTGTGTGTTGCAGCCGAGTGGAGCTGAAGAGACTATGTGAAATCTTCACCAGGATGTTCGCAGATCCACACAGCAAGGTAGGTGACAGGATGTTCAGCTGTGTTGTTTGAACGTTTCATATCAATACAATTATACACTCATAACTTTTACTTTTGAAATTCAAAAACCAATTGCTTAGCAGTGATTTGTCTGAAAACTAATTGAGTGTGTTTTGTTGCATGGCCTGCTTTGGTGTGGATGTTAACAACAGCGAGTAAGTGTGTGTTTTTATTCTCTCAAATATCTACTATGCTATATACTATTATATTGCCTGTGTTATTACTTATAAAGATGCTATGTTTTCAGGTGTTGATGGTAGCTCTGTGTGTGTGTGTGTGTTCCTCAGGTGTTCAGTATGTTTCTAGAGACTCTGGTAGACTTTATCCTGGTGCACAGAGAGGACCTGCAGGACTGGCTGTTCGTCCTGCTCACCCAGCTACTGAAGAAGATGGGAGCTGACCTGCTGGGATCCGTACAGGCCAAGGTCCAGAAGGCTCTGGACATCACCAGGTATGGACTTCTAAATCCCCCCTCCGATAACATCTCTAACCATTTTCACACTATCATGCCGACCCAAACCAAACTGTGTTGACTTGGATATTTTATTTTTTATACAGTCCTTTTCAGCACTGTTCCAGCAACTTTGGTGGATTAGTAACTAGGCCAGCTCATTACAGCTGTTTTTGGCTCAGTCATGTGAAAATACCATTTTGAGTGTAATTTCGCTCATTCAATTTAGTAACTAATATTGTTTTCTATTTTGTTCTCCTCAGGGAGTCTTTTCCGTTTGATCAGCAGTTTAACATCCTGATGAGGTTCATTGTGGACCAGACACAGACACCCAACCTCAAGGTACAGTATGCAGAGAATGTCACATAACTAGATTATTCTCTGTTTGTTTTGGGGGTTGGCTCTGGGTCTAAGAATTTATGATTTCAAATACCAGTAATCTACAGTACAATGGTGATATTGTCAAACATTTTAAAAGTAAACTTGCTGAATGCTAAATGCCTGTGTGTATCGTGAAGCTAAACCATGTGTGTATCGTGAAGCTAAACCATGTGTGTATCGTGAAGCTAAACCATGTGTGTATCGTGAAGCTAAACCATGTGTGTATCGTGAAGCTAAACCATGTATGTATCGTGAAGCTAAACCATGTGTGTATCGTGAAGCTAAACCATGTGTGTATCACACAGGTGAAGGTGGCCATCCTGAAGTACATAGAGTCACTGGGAAGACAGATGGATCCTACAGACTTTGTCAACTCCAGTGAAACTCGACTGGCTGTATCTCGCATCATTACGTGGACCACAGAACCCAAGAGCTCTGACGTCAGGAAGGTATGTCTCAGTGGGAAGTAGGAACTACTACTTACTGTAGGTATCTGCTGCAATAGGTCCTGTAGTCCCTATGGTCTGCTCAATAAGGACTAGCTGAACCACATGCTGTCTAGGCAGATTGCTATGCTAATACTTTATTGTTAATAGTACAGCAGCTGGATTAGCCTACTTCCTCAATCAAATTCAGTTTGAACTGTTTTTAGGATATATTCACTTGGATTAAGTCTGTTATCATTTGCTGTTAAATCTTAGCAAACTCAGAAACCATCCTTTAGAGGAAATGCATTCAATAGTTTTTCAATGTTATCCATATTACGATCTAATTATGTACTGTAGCTATCTATCCACTGGGTTTTACCTCCTTTGAATTACTACAGATTTTCTGTTTGTATTTGTTGATGTTCTAAACGGTTGTCAACGATGCCATGTGCCACCAGGAATGACCTTGGGTTAACAGACTCTATCTCCCTGTGCTGTGGCTGGACGTGTATACTGTTGGGCTGTTTGTTTTTCCCACTACTAGTTCCAAATTAAGTCCTCAACTAGCTAGTTTTTTAACCCAGTAGGGTACTAAAAACGGTAGACAAAAAATTATCTTTGATGGGAGGGGGAAATAAATACTTTTTTCATGCTTTTTATTGTTTTATAATAGAAACAAACGTTATATACCTCAACTGCATCCCACAGGAGGACCCGGCTTACAGCTATAACCATGTCTAGGTTTATAGTAGTGTACTACTATAAACATCTGCTTTCCTTTGTCAAAACTACAATACCCATAATTCTACCCCCCTGCCACTGTGCCCCAGACCCTTCATAACTGGGTGGTGGAGGAGCTATCAGGCAGGTCCGGTACTGCAGCCTTACTGTCCCAGCAGGCCGGGGAGGGGCACCTGGAAGAGAGGTGTAAGCAGGTAGTGCCTCATCAACCAATCACTGTCCAACACCAAGCACGCACCGCCCGCCAAGCCACACCGACACCTAACTGCCTCAACGAGTGGGAAACGATCTCAAGTGTGGCCTTGCCTCTCCACCTCACCTTTACGCTCTCTAGCCCTTTCTATCGCTCGCTCTAACCTACAGTAGCTATTCCTTGCGACTTTGATTGCAGATAAATGGACTGGTTTGAGAGTGAAAATACTTTTGTTGGCCAACAAAACACTACTACAACACAACACAGTATTTATGTAAGGATTATGAGAATGGATTGTTGCTTTGTTTTTTCAAAGTGAGAGTTCTACCGACCGATGTCATTGCTAAATAACAATGTGAAAACTTGAATGCTGTTTTTCCCTCTTCTGTTCTGTGTGCCTAACACATCTTGTCTGTTTTGAACCACATTAACGCCCTCTCCATATGCATGCTAACATGGTAGTTTGTAGTAGAATGAATGACTTGATTTAACATTGTGTTTATTAAGGGAATGTCTCAGTCCTTGTTAGATGCAATATCTTACCTGCCAGAAGTTAGATTTTCAGAATGTAATATTTTGTTTTAAAAGCATGATGTCTCTTACCACAAACATATAATGGACTATATTAAAGCTATAGTTGCAAAAACTTGTTTGATAATGTGATCAACGGTTTTTCTGTACTGTTTTAGTCAGTATATAACACTACTCACTGTGTACATCCAAGTCTCTCCACTGGTAGGGGTACCTGACAAACTGACATAGCTCCTAGTGGAGCAAAGGGCTTCACTGTAGGAGTACATAAATACATAACCCCACCTAACACACGGTTTACTGTACCTGTCCCCTCTGTCCTCCAGGCATCCCACCTAACACACTGTTTACTGTACCTGTCCCCTCTGTCCTCCAGGCATCCCACCTAACACACTGTTTACTGTACGTCTGTCCTCTGTCCCCCAGGCGGCCCATAACCCACTATTGACTACTGTATGACCCTCTGTCCTCTGCCCCCCAGGCGACCCATAACCCACTATTGACTACTGTATGTACCTCTGTCCTCTGTCCCCCAGGCGGCCCATAACCCACTATTGACGACTGTATGTCCCTCTGTTCTCTGCCTCCCAGGCGACCCATAATCCACTATTGACTACTGTATGTACCTCTGTCCTCTGCCCCCCAGGCGACCCATAACCCACTATTGACTACTGTATGTCCCTCTGTCCTCTGTCCCCCAGGCGACCCACAACCCACTATTGACTACTGTATGTCCCTCTGTCCTCTGCCCCCCAGGCTACCCATAACCCACTATTGACTACTGTATGTCCCTCTGTCCTCTTCGGCCCATAACCCACTATTGACTACTGTATGTCCCTCTGTCCTCTGCCCCCCAGGCGGCCCATAACCCACTATTGACTACTGTATGTCCATCTGTCCTCCAGGCGACCCATAACCCACTATTGACTACTGTATGTCCCTTTGTCCTCTGCCCCCCAGGCTACCCATAACCCACTATTGACTACTGTATGTCCCTCTGTCCCCCAGGCGGCCCAGGTGGTGCTGATATCTCTGTTTGAGCTGAACACCCCAGAGTTCACCATGCTGCTGGGAGCCCTGCCCAAGACCTTCCAGGACGGGGCCACCAAGCTGCTCCACAACCACCTCAAGAACTCCAGCAACACCAGCAGCGTGGTAAATGAATACAACCAGGGATAAGATCTGTTTTACACTAGCAGCCATGTCTATTTTGGTGGGGTGATTTGAAAGATTTAGCTTTTTAACCTACAGTGCCTTGCAAAAGTATTCATCCCCCTTGGCGTTTTTCCTATTTTGTTGCATTACAACCTGTAATTTAAATTGATTTTTATTTGGATTTCATGTAATGGAAAAGTGGTGCGTGCATATATATTCACCCCCTTTGCTATGAAGCCCCTAAATAAGATCTGGTGCAACCAATTATCTTCAGAAGTCACATAATTAGTTAAATAAAGTCCACCTGTGTGCAATCTAAGTGTCACATGATCTCAGTATATATTCACCTGTTCTGAAAGGCCCCAGAGTCTGCAACACCACTAAGCAAGGGGCACCATGAAGACCAAGGAGCTCTCCAAACAGGTTAGGGACAAAGTTGTGGAGTACAGATCAGGGTTGGGTTATAAAAAAATATCCGAAACTTTGAACATCCCACGGAGCATCATTAAATCCATTATTAAAAAATGGAAAGAATATGGCACCACAATAAACCTGCCAAGAGAGGGCCGCCCACCAACATTCACGGACCAGGCAAGGAGGGCATTAATCAGAGCGGCAACAAAGAGACCAAAGGTAACCCTGAAGGAGCTGCAAAGCTCCACAGCGGAGATTGGAGTATCTGTCCATAGGACCACTTTAAGCCGTACACGCCACAGAGCTGGGCTTTACGGAAGAGTGGCCAGAAAAAAGCAAACACGTTTGGTGTTTGCCAAAAGGCATGTGGGAGACTCCCCAAACATATGAAAGAAGGTACTCTGGTCAGATGAGACTAAAATTGAGCTTTTTGGCCATCAAGGAAAACGCTATGTCTGGCGCAAACCCAACACCTCTCATCACCCCGAGAACAGTGAAGCATGGTGGTGGCAGCATCATGCTGTGGGGATATTTTTCATCGGCAGGGACTGGGAAACTGGTCAGAATTTAAGGAATGATGGATGGCGCTAAATACAGGGAAATCCTTGTGGGAAACCTGTTTCAGTCTTCCAGAGATTTGAGACTGGGACGGAGGTTCACCTTCCAGCAGGACAATGACCCTAAACATACTGCTAAAGCAACACTCGAGTGGTTTAAGGGGAAACATTTAAATGTCTTGGAATGGCCTAGTCAAAGCCCAGACCTCAATCCAATTGAGAATCTGTGGTATGACTTAAAGATTGTTGTACACCTGCGGAACCCATCCAACTTGAAGGAGCTGGAGCAGTTTTGCCTTGAAGAATGGGCAAAAATCCCAGTGGCTAGATGTGCCAAGCTTATAGAGACATACCCCAAGAGACTTGCAGCTGTAATTGCTGCAAAAGGTGGCTCTACAAAGTATTGACTTTGGGGGGGTGAATAGTTATGCACATTCAAGTTTTCAGTTTTTTTGTCTTATTTCTTGTTTGTTTCACAAGAAAAAATATTTTGCATCTTCAAAATGGTAGGCATTTTGTGTAAATCAAATGATACAAACCCCCCAAAAATCTATTTGAATTCCAGGTTGTAAGGCAACAAAATAGGAAAAATGCCAAGGGGGGTGAATACTTTCGCAAGCCACTGTATTTCTGGGGTAGACTAGTTAATTCACTTGTATCTGATCCAATGGTTTCATTCCATTTGGTCATGATCTTCGATATTAAGTTTTGTCATTCCTCAACTTGTTTTTCTGTTTCTCAGAGTTCTCCCAGCAACACTATTGGGCGGACCCCACCCCGCCACACCCCCAGCCGGACCAGCCCCCTCACCTCCCCGACCAACTGCTCCCATGGTGGGCTGTCTCCCAGGTACGTACCTCCCTTCTGTCAGACCTTTATCTACAGTGATTGTGTCATTGTGTCTCCTAATGCATGGCTAAACCACAGAGCGCTGGTTGAAGTCTTGTTCTTCTTTACCGTGCATTCGAATACTCTTCTCTTATTAATGCATGCCGACCTCTAACCTAACCTCAACTCAGATCAGACTGTAGTTTCTTTTTCTCTTTTCTCCTCCCTCTGCTGCACTCTTCTCTTTTTCTTTCTCTCTTTTTCCTTCTTTCTCTCTCTCTTCTCTGTGTGTGTGATCCCTTGTGTTGTTGCCCCTGCCCCGTTCTCTCCCTCCTCCTTCTGTCCGTCCTTCCCTCGTGGCCGTGCTGTGCTGTGACCACAGTCGGTTGTGGGGTGGGTGTTGGAGTGGCGATGGGCTGTCTAAGCACCCCCCTCCCCCTCATCCTCCTCCGCCTCCCTCCACCCCCTCCGGCCCCGCCCTCAGGGTCCTCCGCAGAGCGTACTCTCCCAGGTAACACTCCTAGGGACGGGGCCTCAGGGTCCCAGGAGGGGCGGGACAGGAAGTCCTCCCAATTTCCCTCGACCAATAGGGATTCCTTGCTTCAAGTCACAGGACGCGTTATGGCATCCAGTCTTCTCTGGATAGTTATCTCTCCCTTCTTAGTTATAGCATCATGCCAATCATCAATTGTCAGAGCTGCATCCAAAATACATATTTTACCTACAGCAATGAATATGAGCCCTGGCATGGTGTAAGACTAATACAACTAGTCTCTTCGTGTGAGTATTTGTCTCTGTTTGTTTTTGTCCTGACCACCCTGTATATAACCCATCTCCCCTGTCGTCCTGTGTCTCCTCAGTATGTTGGAGTATGACACAGAGAACATGAACTCTGATGAGATCTACAACTCCCTGCGAGGAGTCACAGAGGCCATCCAGAGTTTCAGCTATCGCAGCCAGGAGGACCTCAACGAACCAAGAGGGAAGAGGGACGATGCTGTGAGTCATTACCTCAGCTCTGGAAATGAAACTGACTGACTGATTAATTGACTGATGTTGGGGAAGGAAACGGACGTCAGCGAGAAGCACAATACAAAATGGCTAATTGTTAAATCAAGAGCAGGATTTAGGCTAATGTGTTCCTTCCTGTTTCTTCCTCGCTGGTTATCACAGCCATTTTCACATGCAGAGTAACAATCAATCATTCACGTTAATCTATAAAGCTCTTTTTACATCAACAGTTGTCACATCCTTAAGACATCAAAACTGACTACCGCTATGTTTCTTTTCTATCTCTCTCTTCAGGTGGGGCGTGAAGTTGTGGCGTCCTCCCCAGGCTCTGATGCCCGTTTGGGGCTGGATGTGGTGGAGGGTGGGCGTACAGCCCTGGATAACAAGACCTCCCTCCTCAACACCCCGTCTCCCCGCTCCTTCTCCGGGCCGCGGGCCAGGGAGTTCGCCCCCTACGGGTATGGGGACACCATCACCTCATCCTACGACAAGAGTGCCCTAAAGGAGGCCGTGTTCGACGATGACGTGGAACAGTTCAGAGACTGTGAGTCACCTTTGACCTCTGCTTGACCCTTAACCCTGTGACGCCACCTCCATGTTGACCACCTCTGATCCATCCTGTAATGTCATGACATGATGGTGTGACATCTTCAGGTTTTGGCAACACAAAGAAATAATAGATTTGGCCCATTCTAGTGTTACATGGTGGCTGAAACGAGATTGATAGAATGAATGTTAAGACCAAAAACATTGGGAATAGAATAGCCCTTTATCTGCAGTGAATAGTGAGTCTGCTGGCTATAGTCAGTCCTCCTCCCTCCTGATTGTCCTCCTTCCTCCTCTCCCCCTCCCTCCCTCCTCTACAGGCCGTCGGCAGGACGGCAGTGGTGAAAACAAGATGGTGCTGCCTAAGGGCTTTGCTCCTGGTAAAGACGCACTACTCCATGACTGTTGTTTTTTCCTTTCGAAAGTTTTTCATTGCTGTTTCCATTGCCATCCATTTCAATGTCTTGAGTGATTCCCTGTCACTTTTCCTTTTGCTTTCGTGGGGATACTAGCTCGCTAAGTATGGCTGAGGCGGTATATGGGCCGTACCACTCACCCAGTCTGCTGTCCTTTCCTCAGGTTCCCAGGACCACTCAGACCTTGTGGCAGACCTTCTAAAGGAGCTGTCAAATCACAACGAGCGTGTGGATGAGCGTAAGGGGGCCTTGGTGGAGCTGCTGAAGATCACACGAGAGGACAGCCTGGCCGTGTGGGACGAACACTTCAAGACCATCCTCCTACTGCTCCTGGAGACACTGGGGGATAAAGACGTAGGGATCCTATACTCCTATAGCTCTGATTATGCAGATCGCTGCTATTTCGAAGGTTTTACTTGCAATGATTGTGATTGTGGCAAACACATGCGTACAGAATAACTAGACAGCAGCTGTACTACCAAATAGATTATTTATTAAACTGCTAACTTGAAAGCCTCTCTAAGGCTTAAAGGTTTTGGTTTGGGTGTAGATGTGGGTGGGTGGTGGGCATGCATGCATGGTTGCAAGAAGGCTGTACAGTATGCGTATGTTTGGAGGTTTAATGGACACTCATTCTTCGTCTTCCCTCCATGTAGCACACCATCCGGGCCCTGGCTCTGCGGGTTCTGAAGGAGATACTGAGAAACCAACCGGCCCGCTTCAAGAACTATGCTGAACTCACCATCATGAAGACCCTGGAGGCACACAAAGACTCACACAAGGAGGTACAACTCCTGATATTCCTTACATTTATATTGCTCTATGGTCTTTTACGCAATAGGCATCTGAAAAAACAATGATGTCCCCCAAGCCTCAGTACTAGGACCTCTCCTGTTCTGTCCTGTTCTCTCTGTACACACCATATACAAAGGCATCATGAGTGATCTCTTCCCTTTCTGTCCAGGTGGTGCAGGCAGCGGAGGAGGCAGCCTCCACCCTAGCCGGCTCCATCCACCCAGAGCAGTGTATCAAGGTGCTGTGTCCCATCGTCCAGACGGCTGACTACCCCATCAACCTGGCTGCCATCAAGATGCAGACCAAGGTGATAGAACGCATCACCAAGGAGTCCCTCCACCAGCTGCTTCCTGATATCATACCAGGACTACTGCAGGTGAGAATCTGGTCCTGTTTGGCATTATGTGAGTGTTTGGTAACACAGTGCAGTCAAAACATGATTTTCCTGTGTTTTATATATATTGCCACACTATGAGGTTGGAATAATACTGTCAAATTGTGAAAATTATGATAATGTCCTTTTAGTGTAAGAGCTGTTTGAAAATACTGCCTGAAATGTCAGCCTGTTTTGGTGGGATAGAATGTTTGCCTGCATGGTGACCTCACCAGGTGGTAAATGAGTTAATAGACAAATAAGAAAGAGAGTTCCAAACCTCTCTGCCAATAACAGCTAGTTTTCCCCTCCCCACCCAGACCACTTCCTGACAGTCCTAGCAAAATTCTTGCTTGAGAAATTGCTCTTTGCTAAGAAGCTATTTTTGTATATTTTTTACCATTTTAATAGAAAACAATCACAGTAAGGTTCTTAATTGTTACCCAGAAATGATTTGATATTGAGATAAAAACGGCTGCATTGGACCTTTAACACCAAGGTTGTGGGTTCAATTTCAGCATGGATCAATAAAAGTGTCTACTAAGTGGCATATACACTGCTCAAAAAAATTAAGGGAACACTAAAATAACATCCTAGATCTGAATGAATGAAATAATCTTATTAAATACTTTTTTCTTTACATAGTTGAATGTGCTGACAACAAAATCACACAAAAATTATCAATGGAAATCAAATTTATCAACCCATGGAGGTCTGGATTTGGAGTCACCCTCAAAATTAAAGTGGAAAACCACACTACAGGCTGATCCAACTTTGATGTAATGTCCTTAAAACAAGTCAAATTGAGGCTCAGTAGTGTGTGTGGCCTCCACGTGCCTGTATGACCTCCCTACAATGCCTGGGCATGCTCCTGATGAGGTGGCGGATGGTCTCCTGAGGGATCTCCTCCCAGACCTGGACTAAAGCATCCGCCAACTCCTGGACAGTCTGTGGTGCAACGTGGCGTTGGTGGATGGAGCGAGACATGATGTCCCAGATGTGCTCAATTGGATTCAGGTCTGGGGAACGGGCGGGCCAGTCCATAGCATCAATGCCTTCCTCTTGCAGGAACTGCTGACACACTCCAGCCACATGAGGTCTAGCATTGTCTTGCATTAGGAGGAACCCAGGGCCAACCGCACCAGCATATGGTCTCACAAGGGGTCTGAGGATCTCATCTCGGTACCTAATGGCAGTCAGGCTACCTCTGGCGAGCACATGGAGGGCTGTGTGGCCCCCCAAAGAAATGCCACCCCACACCATGACTGACCCACCGCCAAACCGGTCATGCTGGAGGATGTTGCAGGCAGCAGAACGTTCTCCACGGCGTCTCCAGACTCTGTCACGTCTCTCACATGTGCTCAGTGTGAACCTGCTTTCATCTGTGAAGAGCACAGGGCGCCAGTGGCGAATTTGCCAATCTTGGTGTTCTCTGGCAAATGCCAAACGTCCTGCACGGTGTTGGGCTGTAAGCACAACCCCCACCTGTGGACGTCGGGCCCTCATACCACCCTCATGGAGTCTGTTTCTGACCGTTTGAGCAGACACATGCACATTTGTGGCCTGCTGGAGGTCATTTTGCAGGGCTCTGGCAGTGCTCCTCCTGCTCCTCCTTGCACAAAGGTGGAGGTAGCAGTCCTGCTACTGGGTTGTTGCCCTCCTACGGCCTCCTCCACGTCTCCTGATGTACTGGCCTGTCTCCTGGTAGCGCCTCCATGCTCTGGACACTACGCTGACAGACACAGCAAACCTTCTTGCCACAGCTCGCATTGATGTGCCATCCTGGATGAGCTGCACTACCTGAGCCACTTGTGTGGGTTGTAGACTCTGTCTCATGCTACCACTAGAGTGAAAGCACCGCCAGCATTCAAAAGTGACCAAAACATCAGCCAGGAAGCATAGGAACTGAGAAGTGGTCTGTGGTCACCACCTGCAAAACCAGTCCTTTATTGGGGGTGTCTTGCTAATTGCCTATAATTTCCACCTGTTGTCTATTCCATTTGCACAACAGCATGTGAAATGTATTGTCAATCAGTGTTGCTTCCTAAGTGGACAGTTTGATTTCACAGAAGTGTGATTGACTTGGAGTTACATTGTGTTGTTTAAGTGTTCCCTTTATTTTTTTGAGCAGTGTATTATGTTATTATATAGAATGCGGGTGGAGGGGGCATTGCGGGGGGAAAGTAGAAACATCCTTACAGTATCTGCACATATATCTGTTCATGTTGATATTTGGACTGTGGGAACAGTTATTTGTACCTGGAAATGTTTCTATGTAGGTGTGGAGTTGTGTATGGAGTGGTGGACAGACGGCAAAAGCCTCAATCATATTATGACTGCATAGCAAAATAAGTGTTTCTCTGTTTTCTTAGATCTAAATTTGTTTTAGTTCTGCAGATGACTTTGTTTAGAACTGTGAATGCAGGATTAGGGAATTTAAAGAAAATAAAGTTGAAAAATCCTTGGTAGTTTCTAGGCCTACACCATATTTGTTCATGTTCATATTTGGACAGTGGGAACAGTTTGCTTTATTTATACCTGGAAATGTTTGCCTGTACTCGGCCCCTGAGCACACACCTCTGCCACTCCTCCCACGTTCCCAATGACCTGTGGGCCACTCAGTGTGTATACGTGTGTGTGTGTTCACTCTTGTTTCTCCGTCTGTGTCTCCTGCTGGCAGCCTGTCCATTAATACTGATCATCGGTCTATCTATCTGTTCCCAGGGCTATGACAACACGGAGAGTAGTGTTCGCAAGGCTAGTGTGTTCTGTCTGGTGGCCATCTACTCCGTGATTGGAGAAGAGCTAAAACCACACCTGCAGCTACTCACGGGCAGCAAGGTACACTATCCACCACTGTCATGTGCTCGATCGCCATCTCAAAGTCCTGACAGACAGACCGACAGACAGACAGACACTACACCACACACTACACACACACACCAGTGTTAATTTTGGCAGCTATTTTAGATTTAGCTTTAGTCTTAGTCACATTTAGGTCATTTCATCATTCTTAGTTTTAGTTATTATCAGTCGAGTAAAACTCTGGATAATTTTTGTCTAGTTTCAGTCAATCATTTTTGTCATGATTTAGTCAATGCATTTTCCATAAGGTTTTGCATTTAGGCCAAGAAGTTTATTCCTTTGCTGTTTTTTTTTGCAGTATTACTTTAGTGCCTTTTTGCATACACAGGATAGGATGCATGTTTTGGAATATTTTTATTCTGTATTTTTTTATTCTACTTTTCACTCTGTCATTTAGGTCCTTATTGTGGAGTAACTACAATGCTGTTGATCCATCCTTAGTTTTCTCCCTTCACAACTATTGAACTCTGTAGCTGTTTTAAAATCACCAATGGCTTTATGGTGACATCCCTGAGCAGTTTCCTTCTGTCCTGCAGCTCAGTTCAGAAGGACAACTGAGTGTACAAAACATTAGGAACACCTGCTCTTTCCATGACATAGACTGACCAGGTGAATCCAGGTGAAAGCTATGAACCCTTATAGATGTCACCTGTTAAATCCACTCCAAGGATTTGTTAAGCCTTGAGACAATTGAGACATGGATTGTGTATGTGTGCCATTCAGAGGGTGAATGGGCAAGACAAAAGATTTAAGTGCCTTTGAACGGGGTATGGTAGTAGGTGCCAGGCACACTGGTTTGAGTTTGTCAAGAACTGCAACGCTTCTGGCATTTTCAAGCTCAACAGTTTCCCGTCTGTATCAAGAATGGTCCACCACCCAAAGGACATCCAGCCAACTTGACACAACTGCGGGAAGCATTGGGGTCAACATGGGCCAGCATCCCTGTGGAATGCTTTCGACACCTTCTAGTCCGTGCCCCGACGAATTGAGGCTGTTCTGAGGGCAAAAGGGGGTGCAACTCAATATTAGGAAAGTGTTCCTAATGTTTTGTACACTCCGTGTATATTTGTTGTGTCTGGGTGGTTTAATACATCATCCACAGCATAATTATTTACTTGACCATGAGATATTCAATTTCTGATTTGTTATTGTTACCCATCTACCAATCACTGCCCTTCTTTATGAAGCTTTCGAAAAGCTCCCTGGTCCTTGTAGTTGAATCTGTGCTTGAAATTCAATACTTGACTGAGGGACCTTACAGATGTTGTATTTCATGTCAACCGCTATTTTCTGAGTCCATGTAATTTAGTAAGTGATTTGTTAAGCCAAATGTTACTCCTGAACTAATTTAGGCTTGCCTAAACAAAAGGGGTGAATAATTTTGAGACAACTATATTTTAGTTATTTAATTTGTATTAATTTGTTAACATTTGTAGAATAATCTTTTCACTTTGACATTATGGAATATTTTGTGTAGATCAATGGGAAAAAAGATTGACTAAATCCATAGCAATCCCGCTTTGTCACGCAACAAAATGTGAAAAAATCCAAAGGGGTTGAATACTTACAATACCCACTGTAGCTCCAATCTGATTGGTCTAGATCAGGGGTGGGGTCAATTCCAGAGAAAGCAAACTGAAAATCCTGGTATTGGAATTTGACTGATTTGAAATGGAATTGACCCCAACCCTGGTCTAGACAACAGTGCCATTATTACCTCTCTTACCACTTCTCCTTGCTCCACCATGATAATAACAATGTTTTAACATACAATATAATATAATGTTCTTCTTGCAGATGAAGCTGCTGAACTTGTACATCAAGAGGGCCCAGACGACCAACAGCAACAGCAGCAGTTCCTCGGATGTGTCCTCACACAGCTAACTGTAGGAGGGATCGGCCTGTCTGTACTTTGCATCTGAATTAGGGGATATAGGTTCTGTCCCAAATGGCACCCTATTCCCTGTATAGGCCACTACGTTTGGGCCCTGGTCAAAAGTAGTGTACTATATTGGGAATAGGGTGCCATTTGGGACAGAGACATAGTTGTGCCTCTTCCAGACCTCTCCATTCCTGAGATTCTCTTCTCTCCTTCACCACGCTGGACTCCTCTTTTGCTCCCAGCTTTTTCTTTATTTTCTCTCCAGTGAATTTGTCCTTTCATTTGTCATCAGATTTCTTTCTCCCCGTTTTGTAGATTTTTTGTTATTTTAAAAGAGGTCTGGGTATAGGGTGGTTTAACGCTTTTTGACTTCTCTATAAGAGTGAATGGGAGTCAAGCTACTGTACATATGCGTCAACCCTCTATTTTGCTGTCATTTTTTATAATCTAACTTTGGATGCTTATTTGGTTGAGCATTCAAAAAGTAACTGGAGGAGATAGGCGAAACCAGGAGTTATGATATGGTCCAATAACAATGATATGGTCCAATAGCAAATAACACCCTGAAATTGATTCAGAAGAAGAAGAAAAACACATCCCTTCAAAATGCAGTTGTACTGTAGTTGAACGAATGAATTCCTTCACATTTAACAAGGAAGGCCCATTGAGGTCAGAATACCTCTTTCCCATGGGGACCACATGGCATTCAGTTTGTGATAAACTAAGAATCATATGGCTGGCCCAGTGATGATACAAAGCCCTGATATAAACCAGGCTGAAGACTTGGGTTTGGGAACATTGAAAACCAAATATGGCAGCAATTGAAATTAGTAGAATGAGTAGTAATCTCACTGTTTTTCTTTATAAACTGAAGGATGGTGTCATAAAATCCTATAAACATTTTAATTTGAACATTTTAATTTGAACATTTTAAGTTAGCCAATTATGAAGCCTCACTTACGCCCAGGTAGGCTAACACTATGTTTTATTATTATTATTATCTATTAGTTTGGGAGAATTTACGGCGGAAACATTGTCAGAGGCCAACTTGCAGCTAATAGCTTGTCTCTAACCTGAGAAAAATCCCCTGAATCAATGAAGTGAAATTGAATGGATCCCTCCCAACTCATAAAATTAGAATGAGTGTTCTCAACCTACTCAATGACCATGTTGCTAATGATGTCAGACACTGAATGGATGGGCCATTATCAGTCATGACAACAAACAACGTTGTCAGTAAAAACACTAAACAAATCCAAAGTGTCACATTTATTTATTCCCCCCCTTTTTCCACCTGTGTAGCCAGATTATGGCATTTTACTTGTTAACTATGATGCTGCTGCTTATAACGTGTACTTGTCTGATAAGTAAAAACCCTACACTTGTAGATAATGCAAACGCTACAGGCTCGGTTTCGGAAGGAGATCAGTGCATTCATTGAGACAGAATCTAAAGAAACTACAGGCTGGTTTCCCGGACACAGATTAATCCTAGTCCTGGATTAGAAACTATTCTCAATGGAGAATATCAATTGAAAGTGTGTTTTAGTCCAAATCTTAATCTGTGTCCAGGAAACCGGCCCTACCAGGCCTTATGTTCATTTTCCACAGTAATATTTGGATCACTTGTACTGTTGAAAGGAGAGGATGGATGTACATACAGAAGCTCTCAGATCTTAAAAATGTGAAACCATTACCCCATGAACTACACTAAACAAGCTTGCAAACAGATACAAAAATATTCACCATGATGATGCGAATATAAGTTGTTTATAATAATACAGTATTACACACTTCTTCTCGTCACCTTCCCTTCACGTAACTACAGCTTTTGCAATAAAGAAAATACCATGATGAGCAAACTTAAGTATTTTGTACATAACTTTTGATCAATCACTGCTTCGCAACTTTCATGAAATGAAATAAAAAGATTGGCTATCACTTTTTTGCTCATTAGCGAATTAGCTTGCATGTTTTTGGGCAGCACATCCACTTGGTGCTGCCTTAAATCGATGGGTCCTGTTTTGGCTATTGAAGTGCACTTGTAACCTCATCAGTTTGGTCAGCCTTTACAACAATTAAGTTATTATTTTGGTAGGGGAGGAAGACACCTAGCCGCAATACACTCACGGAGCTCTGTAAGTTGACCAAAACTTAACAATGTCTCTGTCTGCCCTAGAAAATTATGTACACTGTACAGGGCATAACCGTCTCAAGATGCCAAGCAGACATGTACAGTACTGTAAAAGCATCCTAGTTCTCCTTTAGTACAGTACTACATATTTGGGCATGTGGCTTTGTAAGGTACACTGTGTGTGTGCCTTGGTACTTAACCCTCCCGTTGTCCTAGGGTCAAAATGACCCGCCACTGTGTTGAACCAACTTTATTTAATTTTTATATTTTTGGGATCATTTGTGAGAAGGAGGCAGTGAGACTTTAAAGAAAGTATCACTGCCTCCTTCTCACAAATGATCCAAAAAATATAAAAATTAAATAAAGTTGGTTCAACACAGTGGCGGGTCATTTTGACCCTAGGACAACGGGAGGGTTAAGTACAGTATCTGGCAACTATTCCCATCTGCTGAACAGTTTCAAATCACTTTTTTTAGTTTTTTTAGTTATTCTTATCAAATGGGGCCATCATCCTTTTACAAGTATGTTAGTTTTATTTTATTGCGTGTGAGGGAGAAGCCAGTAATTTTGGAACAGGCATAAAGTACTGTATTGGCTGATGACCCATGAAGATCTGGCTCATTTACTGTCCACATTATCTACTGATGATGATCACT
Organism: Coregonus lavaretus; assembly: GCF_964263955.1. Classification (NCBI taxonomy): domain Eukaryota; kingdom Metazoa; phylum Chordata; class Actinopteri; order Salmoniformes; family Salmonidae; genus Coregonus; species Coregonus lavaretus. Next base: position 24,327,457 of record NC_140003.1, read on the forward strand.
AAGAGAAGGTATTCCTAGCAATCTGTTCACTATGCATGTCATTATTTGTGTTTGTTTTGTCATGTAAGATTCATATCTGTATTTATATAATTGTTTTTTTGTTTTTCATGACAACTTGTACAGAAGGGTTTCGTTAACATCCACCTGTGATAGATGATTTGCAACAATGTAAATTTGTTTGCTCTAGAAATAAACAACCATGAAAGTTGATTCACTTGTTATAATATACTTTATATAAGTTGGTCTTTCTAGATTTAGTTGATCCACTTTGACTCAAGTGGCAGCAGTATCAGTAGCATTGTTTGCAGGTGGATTGCTCAGTCTCCCATTCATTTACAGAGTTGAGTGCCGAGGTGTGCTTAGTTCTTCTGTCTAAATATTAACATTAACCCACCGTTTTAGCCAAATTATTTTACATGAAGATAGTTCTGACTGTGCTTGTCATCAGACTGTTATTCAATAAACTCCAGAAAAATAAGATTAGATTTTAGGCTACCACTACTACGGGGCAGGGGAGGTGTGTCAGACTGTGGCACCCTAATCCCTATATAGTGCACTACATTTGACCACAGCCATATGGGTCCGGGTCAAAAGTAGTGCACTATATTGGGAATAGGGTGCCATTTGGGACATATTCAGTGAGTCCCAGTCTGCTTCTCAAAGGTCATGTAAGGTATGCTAATAAGTTGAAAGTGATGTCATACCGGGTATATACAGTGGGGGAAAAAAGTATTTAGTCAGCCACCAATTGTGCAAGTTCTCCCACTTAAAAAGATTAGAGAGGCCTGTAATTTTCATCATAGGTACACGTCAACTATGACAGACAAATTGAGAAAAGAAAATCCAGAAAATCACATTGTAGGATGTCTTCTTAAACACAACATAGAGCATGCATGCACTCTATACACTAGGAAAAATACATTTGTCATTTGCTAGCAACGCACTTAGTAACTAAGTAACTGCTTTATTAAACAGTGCATAGTATAACTGACACACCGGATGCACGTACATACAGTGGGGAGAACAAGTATTTGATACACTGCCGATATTGCAGGTTTTCCTACTTACAAAGCATGTAGCGGTCTGTAATTTTTATCATAGGTACACTTCAACTGTGAGAGACGGAATCTGAAACAAAAATCCAGAAAATCACATTGTATGATTTTTAAGTAATTAATTTGCATTTTATTGCATGACATACGTATTTGATACATCAGAAAAGCAGAACTTAATATTTGGTACAGAAACCTTTGTTTGCAATTACAGAGATCATACGTTTCCTGTAGGTCTTGACCAGGTTTGCACACACTGCAGCAGGGATTTTGGCCCACTCCTCCATACAGACCTTCTCCAGATCCTTCAGGTTTCGGGGCTGTCGCTGGGCAATACGGACTTTCAGCTCCCTCCAAAGATTTTCTATTGGGTTCAGGTCTGGAGACTGGCTAGGCCACTCCAGGACCTTGAGATGCTTCTTACGGAGCCACTCCTTAGTTTCCCTGGCTGTGTGTTTCGGGTCGTTGTCATGCTGGAAGACCCAGCCACGACCCATCTTCAATGCTCTTACTGAGGGAAGGAGGTTGTTGGCCAAGATCTCGCGATACATGGCCCCATCCGTCCTCCCCTCAATACGGTGCAGTCGTCCTGTCCTCTTTGCAGAAAAGCATCCCCAAAGAATTATGTTTCCACCTCCATGCTTCACAGTTGGGATAGTGTTCTTGGGGTTGTACTCATCCTTCTTCTTCCTCCAAACACGGTGAGTGGAGTTTAGACCAAAAAGCTATATTTTTGTCTCATCAGACTACATGACCTTCTCCCATTCCTCCTCTGGATCATCCAGATGGTCATTGGCAAACTTCAGACGGGCCTGGACATGCACTGGCTTGAGCAGGGGGACCTTGCGTGCGCTGCAGGATTTTAATCCATGACGGCGTAGTGTGTTACTAATGGTTTTCTTTGAGACTGTGGTCCCAGCTCTCTTCAGGTCATTGACCAGGTCCTGCCATGTAGTTCTGGGCTGATCCCTCACCTTCCTCATGATCATTGATGCCCCACGAGGTGAGATCTTGCATGGAGCCCCAGACCGAGGGTGATTGACCGTCATCTTGAACTTCTTCCATTTTCTAATAATTGCACCAACAGTTGTTGCCTTCTCACCAAATAAAATCCAACTAAAATCAAATAAAATTTTATTGGCCACATGCGCCGAATACAACAGGTGCAGACATTACAGTGAAATGCTTACTTACAGCCCTTAACCAACAGTGCATTTATTTTCAACAAAAAAGTGTTGAGAAAAAAAGAGCAGAAGTAAAATAACAGTAGGGAGGCTATATATACAGGGGGGTACCGGTGCAGAGTCAATGTGCGGGGGCACCGGTTAGTTGAGGTAGTTGAAGTAATATGTACATGTGGGTAGAGTTAAAGTGACTATGCATAAATAATTAACAGAGTAGCAGCAGCATAAAAAGATGGGGTGGGGGGGCAGTGCAAATAGTCTGGGTAGCCATGATTAGCTGTTCAGGAGTCTAATGGCTTGGGGGTAGAAGCTGTTGAGAAGTCTTTTGGACCTAGACTTGGCACTCCGGCACCGCTTGCCGTGCGGTAACAGAGAGAACAGTCTATGACTAGGGTGGCTGGAGTCTTTGACAATTTTGAGGGCCTTCCTCTGACACCGCCTGGTATAGAGGTCCTGGATGGCAGGACGCTTGGCCCCAGTGATGTACTGGGCCGTACGCACTACCCTCTGTAGTGCCTTGCGGTCGGAGGCCAAGCAGTTGCCATACCAGGCGGTGATGCAACCAGTCAGGATGCTCTCGATGGTGCAGCTGTAGAATTTTTTGAGGATCTGAGGACCCATGCCAAATCTTTTCAGTCTCCTGAGGGGGAATAGGCTTTGTCGTGCCCTCTTCACGACTGTCTTGGTGTGTTTGGACCATGATAGTTCGTTGGTGATGTGGACACCAAGGAACTTGAAGCTCTCAACCTGTTCCACTACAGCCCTGTCGATGAGAATGGGGGCATGCTCAGTCCTCTTTTTTTTCCTGTAGTCCACAATCATCTCCTTTGTCTTGGTCACGTTGAGGGAGAGGTTGTTATCCTGGCACCACACGGCCAGGTCTCTGACCTCCTCCCTATAGGCTGTCTCATCGTTGTCGGTGATCAGGCCTACCACTGTTGTGTCGTCGGCAAACGTAATGATGGCGTTGGAGTCGTGCCTGGCCATGCAGTCACGGGTGAACAGGGAGTACAGGAGGGGACTGAGCATGCACCACTGAGGGGCCCCCGTGTTGAGGATTAGTGTGGCAGATGTGTTGTTACCTACCCTTACCACGTGGGGACGGCCCGTCAGGAAGTCCAGGATCCAGTTGCAGAGGGAGGTGTTTAGTCCCAGGATCCTTAGCTTAGTGATGAGCTTTGAGGGCATGCGCTTTGAGGGCACCAAGCTGGTTGCCTATTGTCCTGTAGCCCATCCCAGCCTTGTGCAGGTCTACAATTTTATCCCTGATGTCCTTACACAGCTCTCTGGTCTTGGCCATTGTGGAGAGGTTGGAGTCTGTTTGATTGAGTGTGTGGAAAGGTGTCTTTTATACAGGTAACGAGTTCAAACAGGTGCAGTTAATACAGGTAATGAGTGGAGAACAGGAGGGCTTCTTAAAGAAAAACTAACAGGTCTGTGAGAGCCTGAATTCTTACTGGTTGGTAGGTGATCAAATACTTATGTCATGCAATAAAATGCAAATTAATTAATTAAAAATCATACAATGTGATTTTCTGGATTTTTGCGTCTCTCACAGTTGAAGTGTACCTATGATAAAAAATTACAGACCTCTACATGCTTTGTAAGTAGGAAAACCTGCAAAATCGGCAGTGTATCAAATACTTGTTCTCCCCACTGTAAGCCTGTAGCAGGGTGCTGGCCAGCAAACTTATGAGAGAGCTAGCAGACCTACCTGTGGAAGTGACAGACCAGAGTGCCGTACCCAACTCCCATTATCTGTTTCTTGTTATACCATAAACGCCGCACTGGAAAACATGTTGTTTTGGCACAACCAGCCCGAGCCCTACCATCAGCATTCAACTGCAAGTTATATTCGGTAAGTGGACATCTCCAATCAGGAAACGTTTGTATTTTTTGAAGACATTTTTATCATCAGAAAGGTTTGGTGCAATGGAGAAAAACGTGACTTTTTTTTCTTAAATTCTTAATTTCAAGGGGACTGAAAGTAACAATAATTGTTTATTAGCGCACTAAGGCCATGACATCCTCAATTTATTAAACTTCTTTGACTATTTTCATCATTGTCACACTTGAGTCTTGCTTGCATGATCTTAGGCCAAGGCCTTGCAAATGAACCTATTCCAATGCACTTCGGATATAAATATAACGTGCAATGTGATTATGCACCTTGGCCAAGAGGTGCTGATAAGATAGAAAGCTCTGGCTGACCATTGAGAAGCCTCTGACTTATTTGTGCTTTGATAAATCTTCTAATAATCAACCACACCTTTCCCTCCCCTCTTTCTCTGCTCTCTCTAGAGATACTTTGGCACCTTTCCTCAAACACGATGAGGAACGACACTCAACAGAAAATAGCGCCAAACTGTCTCCTTTTCAATATGTTCTATGTGCAGCCACCTCGCCCGCTGTAAAACTGCAAGAAACTCTGACTTATCTAAGCCAAGGTAACTGTCTGTCTGTCTTTCTTACTAAATGCATATGTTGTTGGATGGGATTGAAGAACTCATGTCATGTCATTGAGTGTAGGCCCACTCAGAAGAACATTCTCCCTCAGCACAGATAAAATGTGGGGGAAACATCACTATTAAACAAAGCAACAGCATCACATACAACTTCAAGCTCATCTTTAGGAAAAGGAAGTGAATGTATTGGTCATTCGCTCCTTGTTTTTTTTGTTTTTTTTACTACCCACACAAGATGACACATTTCTGTAAATCTTTTTCAGCTTATTTATGCAGACACACAATTCCCCTTTAAATAGTCCCACATTAAGAATCTTACATTTCTAAATATTCAATTTTTGATATTCCACTTTAGTTATTCCACTTTAGTTTATGAAATCTTTAACTGCGTTTTCCCACCTTGTTCTCATCTTCCTATTCTCTCTTGTGGTCTAATTTACCATCATCCATTGGATTTTTGTATTATATATTTATTGGTTCAGTATATATTGCCTATTAGATGGCCATTTACCCAAAGTTACTAGATTAGTTACACATTTCAGTTAATGGAATTGGAAACTATTGGTACACTAGAAACAAATAATTCAAACACATTTTTTAGAAGTTAGTAGTCTACTATGTAAACCTACCTGACTAAAAGATAACTATATGTTTATATGATATGATTATTGCGCAGAAGCACTTGCTTGCTAGGATGGATATTGTAACAGTAAATTGCAAAGTAAAGATTAGCAGCTTACAATTGGCGGGCTCAATGTGGTTGAAAACTTGTAGGGGTACTGCAAGAGCTCTCCAGGGGCTCCGCCTGACTTTTAAAGTGTTTTAAAAAGAAAAGGTGTTTCCTTGAATACATTCCTATTCCTACACTGCCCATTCCCTGATTAATTGATTTAAAATTTTTCAATTTTAATCAGGTTTGTTTTAATGTTTTAAAATGTAGGTCAGTCCTACAAAATCTGTATGCTTAACAGAAAACTAGTGGAGTATAAAGATATAAGCAGCAAATGTGTAAAGGTAGGTTAATTGTATTGTGTATGTATTTTTGACTTTCATGTGACATATTCCCTGACCTTTTCTTCTTTATCTGTTTATATGTATTCTCCATTTCCTGAAACTGTCAACACACAGGTGACTCCTCAACCCTCTTCTTTCCACTTCGGGGGTTGGGCGGTTGCCATCTTTGAAAACTTCTGAACTTAGACACCACTACACACGCAACTCAGTTCAGCTCACCCTACAACACACCAGCTTTGTCACACAACACATCACTTACCTTCAAGTTGTCTTTCTTGTTTTCTCTTTTTACATACGTTTATCTTACGTACAATTCTGCTTTCTGGGACTTATTCATAAAGTTTTGACATCTTTTTACACTGTTGAAATGTATTTATTTTATTTTTCAAATGTGAAATGTAAATCAAGAATGTTTATCTTATAGCAAGGAAATTAGGACAATCCTTTGTTTTATATCTTCAGTAAGACACTTTTTGTTTGTTGTAAAGGAAACCTTGTTTAACTTTATTTCATTATTTGAAAAAGAACAAGTGGTATATTGAAGATGCCATTGGTTTATGAATAACACCCATTAGTACAACTCAAGTTGCCACTGTATGCACATTTTGTTGCAGGTTGTTATAATATGTTGGATCTACAGTGAGGGAAAAAAGTTTTTGATCCCCTGCTGATTTTGTATGTTTGCCCACTGACAAAGAAATTATCAGTCTATAATTTTAATGGTAGGTTTATTTGAACAGTGAGAGACAGAATAACAACAAAAAAATCCAGAAAAACGCATGTCAAAAATGTTATAAATTGATTTGCATTTGAATGAGGGAAATAAGTATTTGACCCCCTCTCAATCAGAAAGATTTCTGGCTCCCAGGTGTCTTTTATACAGGTAACGAGCTGAGATTAGGAGCACACTCTTAATACACATAGTATACACCATCCAACGAAATGCTTACTTTCAGGTTCCTTCTCTACAATGCAACAACAATAAGAAGTAATAAAATATAAGAATACGAACATAAAGTAAATGGCTCAGTAGAATAGAACATGTCAGCGTTCCAAACGGGACATTATTTGTCTTTTTACCTAAACATGCAAAGGCCATCAGATAGAATTCATAGCAAGCAGCCTCTATAGCAAAATGTGTAGAATAGCATGAGATTAGATATAAAACGGCACATTTTTCTCTCTGCCCCATGGCAAAATGTGTAGAATTGCAGGAAATTTACTTTAAAACAGCTACATTTTCTCTCAGCCTCATGGCAAAATATGTAAAATATCATGAAGATTTGCTTTAAAACTGCAATGTTTTCTCTTTGCCCCATGGCAATTTTTTTTTATTGCGGGAAGTTAGCATAAGTATAATACAGGAAGGCACAATTTATAGTCCAATATTTACGTGTTTTGAGGAAGGGAGGATTGGGGGGCAAGTTTTTAAATTGTGCACTATTTAATTAGCTATTATAATAAGAGTCTGGTTGCAGCAGGTAAGTGTGTGTGTGTGTGTGTGTGTGTGTGTACACGTTTTACTATACTTGTGAGTGCCAGAAGTAGTCACAAGAATAGTAAACTAACTAGAATTCAGAGAAGTGAGGAGGCTATTTTAGGCTTAGGGGTTAGGTTTAGGCTTAGTGGATGTGGGTTGTGTTTGTGCATGTGTGCTAACTCCTCACCTATCTGGATGAATTGAACTATTTCATAGACTTGAATTGTTGATCTTGAGGCAAATATAGGACATATCTATATATACACTACCAGTCAAAGGTTTGGACACACCTACTCATTCAAGGGTTTTTCTTTATTTTTACAATTTTTTACATTGTAGAAAAATAGTGAAGACATCAAAACTATGAAATAACACATATGGAATCATGTAGTAACCAAAAAAGTGTTAAACAAATCAAAATATATTTTATATTTGAGATTCTTCAAATAGCCACCCTTTGCCTTGATGACAGCTTTGCACACTCTTGGCATTCTCTCAACCAGCTTCATGAGGTAGTCACCTGGAATGGATTTCAATTAACAGGTGTGCCTTCTTAAAAGTTAATTTGTGCAATTTCTTTCCTTCTTAATGCGTTTGAACCAGTCAATTGTGTTGTGACAAGGTAGGGGGGGTATACAGAAGATAGCACTATTTGATAAAAGACCAAGTCCATATTATGGCAAGAATAGCTCATATAAGCAAAGAGAAAACAACAGTCCATCATTACTTTAAGACATGAAGGTCAGTCAATACTGAAAATGTCAAGAACTTTGAAAGTTTCTTCAAGTGCAGTCGCAAAAACCATCAAGCGCTATGATGAAACTGGCTCTCATGAGGACCGCCACAGGATTGGAAGACCCAGAGTTACCTCTGCTGCAGAGGAGAAGTTCATTCGAGTTACCAGCCTCAGAAATTGCAGCCCAAATAAATGCATCACAGAGTTCAAATAACAGACACATCTCAACATCAACTGTTCAGAGGGGACTGTGTGAATCAGGCCTTCATGGTCGAATTGTTGCAAAGAAACCAATACTAAAGGACACCAATAATAAGAAGAGACCTGCTTGGGCAAAGAAACATGAGCAATGGACATTAGACCGGTGGAAATGTGTCCTTTGGTCTTGAGTCCAAATTCAAGATTTTTGGTTTAAACCGCTGTGTCTTGAGACACGGTGTGGGGGAATGGATGATCTCTGCATGTGTATTTCCCACCGTAAAGCATGGAGGAGGAGGTGTTATGGTGGGGGGTGCTTTGCTGGTGACACTGTCTGTGATTTATTTAGAATTCAAGGCACACTTAACCAGCATGGCTACCACAGCATTCTGCAGCGATACGCCATCCCATCTGGTTTGGGCTTAGTGGGACTATCATTTGTTTTTCAACAGGACAATGACCCAACACACCTCCAGGCTGTGTAAGGGCTATTTGACCAAGAAGGAGAGTGATGGAGTGCTGCATCAGATTACTTGGCCTACACAATCCCAGATCTCATCCCAATTGAGATGGTTTGGGATGAGTCGGACGGCAGAGTGAAGGAAAAGCAGCCAACAAGTGCTCAGTATACAGTTGAAGTCGGAAGTTTACATACAGCTTAGCCAAATACATTTAAACTCAGTTTTTCACAATTCCTGACATTTAATCCTAGTAAAAATTCCCTATCTTAGGTCAGTTAGGATCACCACTTTATTTTAAGAATGTGAAATGTCAGAATAATAGTAGAGAGAACGATTTATTTCAGCTTTTATTTATTTCATCACATTCCCAGTGGGTCAGAAGTTTACATACACTCAATTAGTATTTGGTAGCATTGCCTTTAAATTGTTTCACTTGGGTCAAACGTTTCAGGTAGCCTTCCACAAGCTTCCCACAATAAGTTGGGTGAATTTTGGCCCATTCCTCCTGACAGAGCTGGTGTAACTGAGTCAGGTTTGTAGGCCTCCTTGCTCGCACACGCTTTTTCAGTTCTGCCCACAAATGTTCTATAGGCTTGAGGTCAGGGCTTTGTGATAGCCACTCAAATACCTTGACTTTGTTGTACTTAAGCCATTTTGCCACAACTTTGGAAGTATGCTTGGGGTCATTGTCTATTTGGAAGACCCATTTGCAACCAAGCTTTAACTTCCTGACTGATTTCTTGAGATGTTGCTTCAATATATCCACATAATTTTCCTTCCTCATGATACCATCTATTTTGTGAAGTGCACCAGTCCCTCCTGCAGCAAAGCACCCCCACAGCATGATGCTGTCACCCCCGTACTTCACGGTTTGGATGGTGTTCTTCGGCTTGCAAGCTAACCCCTTTTTCCTCCAAACATAACGATGGTCATTATGGCCAAACAGTTCTATTTTTGTTTCATCAGACCAGAAGACATTTCCCCCAAAAGTACGATCTTTGTCCCCATGTGCAGTTGCAAACCGTAGTCTGGCTTTTTTATGGCGGTTTTGGAGCAGTGGCTCCTTCCTTGCTGAGAGACCTTTCAGGTTATGTTGATATAGGACTGGTTTACTGTGGATATAGATACTTTGTACCTTTTTCCTCCAGCATCTTCACAAGGTCTTTTGCTGTTGTTCTGGGATTGATTTGCACTTTTCGCACCAAAGTACGTTCATTTCTAGGAGACAGAACGCATCTCCTTCCTGAGCGGAATGACGGCTGCGTGGTCCCATGGTGTTTATACTTGCGTACTATTGTTTGTGTAGATGAACGTGGTACCTTCAGGCGTTTGGAAATTGCTCCCAAGGATGAACCAGACTTGTGGAGATCTTGGCTGATTTCTTTTGATTTACCCATGATGTCAAGCAAAGAGGCACTGAGTTTGAAGGTAGGCCTTGAAATACATCCACAGGTACACCTCCAATTGACTAAATTTATGTCAATTAGCCTATCAGAAGCTTCTAAAGCCATGACATCTTCTGGAATTTTTCAAGCTGTTTAAAGGCACAGTCAACTTAGTTTATATAAACTTCTGACCCACTGGAATTGTGATACAGTGAAATATAGGTGAAATAATCTGTCTGTAAACAATTGTTGGAAAGATTACTTGTGTCATGCACAAAGTAGATGTCCTATCCGACTTGCCAAAACTATAGTTTGTTAACAAGAAATTTGCGGAGTGGTTGAAAAACGAGTTTTAATGACTCCAACCTAAGTGTATGTAGACTTCCGACTTCAACTGTATGTGTGAACTCCTTCAAGACTGTTGGAAAAGCATTCCAGGTGAAGCTGGTTGAGAGAATGCCAAGAGTGTGCAAAGTTGTAATCAAGGCAAAGGGTGGCTATTTGCAGAATCTGAAATATAAAATATATTTTGATTTGTTTAACACTTTTTTGTGTTATTTCATAGTTTTGATGTCTTCACTATTATTCTACAATGTAAAAATAAAGAAAAACCCTTGAATGAGTAGGTGTGTCCAAACTTTTAACTGGTACTGTAGGTAGGTAGATAGAGCAGCGGAATTAAATTCAGTATGAGTCGTCAGGCAAATGTAGGACGAGGTCTCAGGTCAGCCAAATTGAATCATTATCTACAGTCCAATCCCATTGGAAATCCTTATTTGCACTAGTCTTATCAGCACAAATCATTACTAAATGACCCAACTCTTGTTCTCTTCCACGTTTGTGTGACACTTTAGTATTAAGGCTGTTACTCTCATCTCTTATCTTTTTAGGCGATTGTTTGGAGGCAGTGGGCAGTCAGTGGGTGCTATAGCTACTCATTTCAAGGGCTGTTCTTCTTTTTGACATGTTGCACCTTGTGCCATCGTCCTCACCGCAGGACACGCTGCAGTGGCTTCAGCGTCACAGGTTCTCGCCTTTCTGTAGGATCTTCTCCAGCTTCTCAGGTACTCTATAGTGTGTGAGCTCATTTTCTAAGTGGGCTGCTCATTTGACGACTACACAGAGCAGGTCTTTGCCGAGAAGCTGCTTAAGTACCAGTCCCTCGTGGTACGCTTGGACAGCTTTGTGTGTAGGTGCAAGCTGGTGGCACTGATATTCAGCAGTCTCGGCCAGGTACACAGGCTTGCAGTGCTTGGACTCCAGATTGCGGGCCTGACAAAAACTAGGGCAAAGCAGTTAGCTAGGTACCTCTCTGTTTCAGCTGTCGTGGGCAGCCTAGTTGTTTGGAGAAGTAGGTGCTTTCTGTACCCTTGAGTGCCATGCATACAGGGACCTTTGAAATGTTTGGATCCTTTTTTTGTAAATTTGATTGGTGGATTCAAATAAAGTATTTAAAGTGTGTGTGATTCATCTAATGTAAGACTTAACCTATTGTTTGTTTGTTCCTGTACATTGTTGCCAGAACATCCATTTGCTTGAGAATGTTAGGCCTGTTTCTAAAAGTATCAGCTGTCTTTGTATCTTTTTGTTTTGATGCCTAGGGGTTGATGTCTGAAGGACTTTTCTAGTGAAAATGAAAGATATAGGTTAGAAAATGTACACTGCTCAAAAAAATAAAGGGAACACTTAAACAACACAATGTAACTCCAAGTCAATCACACTTCTGTGAAATGAAACTGTCCACTTAGGAAGCAACACTGATTGACAATACATTTCGCATGCTGTTGTGCAAATGGAATAGACAACAGGTGGAAATTATAGGCAATTAGCAAGACACCCCCAATAAAGGACTGGTTTTGCAGGTGGTGACCACAGACCACTTCTCAGTTCCTATGCTTCCTGGCTGATGTTTTGGTCACTTTTGAATGCTGGCGGTGCTTTCACTCTAGTGGTAGCATGAGACAGAGTCTACAACCCACACAAGTGGCTCAGGTAGTGTAGCTCATCCAGGATGGCACATCAATGCGAGCTGTGGCAAGAAGGTTTGCTGTGTCTGTCAGCGTAGTGTCCAGAGCATGGAGGCGCTACCAGGAGACAGGCCAGTACATCAGGAGATGTGGAGGAGGCCGTAGGAGGGCAACAACCCAGTAGCAGGACTGCTACCTCCACCTTTGTGCAAGGAGGAGCAGGAGGAGCACTGCCAGAGCCCTGCAAAATGACCTCCAGCAGGCCACAAATGTGCATGTGTCTGCTCAAACGGTCAGAAACAGACTCCATGAGGGTGGTATGAGGGCCCGACCTCCACAGGTGGGGGTTGTGCTTACAGCCCAACACCGTGCAGGACGTTTGGCATTTGCCAGAGAACACCAAGATTGGCAAATTCGCCACTGGCGCCCTGTGCTCTTCACAGATGAAAGCAGGTTCACACTGAATACATGTGACAGACGTGACAGAGTCTGGAGACGCCGTGGAGAACGTTCTGCTGCCTGCAACATCCTCCAGCATGACCGGTTTGGCGGTGGGTCAGTCATGGTGTGGGGTGGCATTTCTTTGGGGGGCCGCACAGCCCTCCATGTGCTCGCCAGAGGTAGCCTGACTGCCATTAGGTACGGAGATGAGATCCTCAGACCCCATGTGAGACCATATGCTGGTGCGGTTGGCCCTGGGTTCCTCCTAATGCAAGACAATGCTATACCTCATGTGGCTGGAGTGTGTCAGCAGTTCCTGCAAGAGGAAGGCATTGATGCTATGGACTGACCCGCCCGTTCCCCAGACCTGAATCCAATTGAGCACATCTGGGACATCATGTCTCGCTCCATCCACCAACGCCACGTTGCACCACAGACTGTCCAGGAGTTGGCGGATGCTTTAGTCCAGGTCTGGGAGGAGATCCCTCAGGAGACCATCCGCCACCTCATCAGGAGCATGCCCAGGCGTTGTAGGGAGGTCATACAGGCACGTGGAGGCCACACACACTACTGAGCCTAATTTTGACTTGTTTTAAGGACATTACATCAAAGTTGGATCAGCCTGTAGTGTGGTTTTCCACTTTAATTTTGAGTGTGACTCCAAATCCAGACCTCCATGGGTTGATAAATTTGATTTCCATTGATAATTTTTGTGTGATTTTGTTGTCAGCACATTCAACTATGTAAAGAAAAAAGTATTTAATAAGATTATTTCATTCATTCAGATCTAGGATGTGTCATTTTAGTGTTCCCTTTCTTTTTTTGAGCAGTGTATTTTAAATGTGAAATCACCCATGAATGGCACTCAGATGACTGTCAGACACATCTACAAATCTATAATTGTTTCTCACTTTCTAATGCCAAAGGCCTTTGGAGAGAATAACCCAATAATTTTCTCTCTTTGTGTGTCTTTGTTCCTCCAAAACGTCATCAGACCAGTTTGGAAGTGACTGTGGATCTTCTGTGAATGGTACTGACCTGTTGAAGATGAGCAGAGAGGACCTGATCCAAATCTGTGGTCTGGCAGCTGGCATCTGACTGTTCAACGCCATCAAAGGAAGATGAGACTAGACTATAGTTACAGGAAAGGTACCTATAACAGACCAACAAAATGGCAACACTTGACATCTTCACATGTTTAGTGCTTTGTTCAAGTGTATAGCTCTATATCTAAAAAAAGGACAATTCCTGTGGCATCCACTGTGCAGGTGTATAAAGCCCCACCTCACCATCTATGTGTGTCAGCAACAGGCCAAGAATCAACCACAGACCAGGAATCAACCACAGACCAAGCCAGGGGGGGAGAGGGTAGGTCTCCGTATTACATCCCACAGAATCTCTGTTGAACATTCCTCTTAGTCCAGGACTAGGCTGGAAAAAATCTGTCTCTCTGTTTGGGAAACCAGCCCCATATTTTTTAACTGATTATGATCTCTTCCCTCCCATGTCCACAGTATACCACACTCTCTATCTAGAGGACCTGACACTGTGGGACCTCTCAGAGAAGATGGCTCTCCTTTACAATATAACTCCCCAGCAGATCAGCCACATCTACAGACAAGGACCTACTGGGATCCACGTGCTGGTCTCTGATGAGGTGAGAAAGTGTGGAAGCAGAGTTGGATTGGTTTTAATTTATGAGACCATTTTTGTGTGTTTCTATCAGTGAGTAGTGGTAAGGGCGGGGAACAGTGAGGAGTGCTAGCTAGGGTTTATCTCCTCCAGTTGTTAGGTTATCTCCTCCAGAGGCCCTGGGTTGGTTGTTTGTCCCCCTGTGCCCTGGGCTGGCTTAGGTCAGGATGGGCCCACGAATCTCACTAATGGCCCTGTGTAAAAGGCAATTGCAGGGAACATCACTCATTAACGACTGGTAGGGAACAGGGGAATGTAGGCCTATGGATGCAGGATCAACTCTCGCTCAGGTCTGGCTGTTATGGCCATGGCTGTTTCCATGCACTTGATGATGATGTCTAGTTACTGATTGACTGATAGATATTTGGGGCCTCTAGTCTCTAAGCTCTGGGGCAACATAGCAAGAAGGGCCCTTGAATACATAACACTGGTCATAATACTGTGAAGTAGATGATACTACCAGCATCAACCGAAACCCAGATGAAGGCAGCCATCTGTCGAAACGTTGGTTAATTAATTAATTAATCAATTGGATCGGAGCAATAGAATGTGGGGACCTTCTTTTTCTTTCTAACTACCAGAATCATACCAATAGAGAGAAAGATACAGTATGTCATTTTAATATCACATAACAAACTAATCTTTCTCAGATGGTGCAGAACTTCACTGAGGAAACAAGCTTTGTTATTAGCACTGAAAGGTAATATATTTCCCTCACTTAAATGCACATAATCTCATCATGTAGATATTCAATTTTGATATATATATATATATATATATATATATATATATATATATATATATATATATAAAGCCTAATAGTTTGTCCTGTTTGCCTTCTATTTGCAGATGAAATTTATGACGGCTACCATGTTGTGTTGAAGTGACTAGAGGAAAGGTCTGGAGTGGAGTGGATGGTTTCAGATCACTGTCCAAGTGTCTGGAACCTATAGGGCTTGTTGAGGAGCATTAGACTTTGTAACATTAAACGGTGCAATTGTATAGATTGTTCATAGCTCACCCTATATCTAATTTTTCTGTCCAAACACTGCAATAACAGTAAAAATCCCCTTGAGACAGCTATTTAGTTTACATTTGTATTTTTTTGTATTTTCTAAATTAAGTTATTGATTAATTTTGATGAGATGTATAATTAGTTTTTAAAATATGGTTTATTTAAAATACCTTTATTACTCCTGCAAAATTGACATGTTTTTTAAATCAATACCATGAAAGTCAATATAAAGTCATGTTTGTGAAATGTATCATAAAGTGCTGTTCAAAGAAATCCAAAATACTGTATACTACGTTGGCCTTCCTTTGGTACAATCTGTAGTTGTTGATTTGTTTGATGTTACATATTAGAAGGCTAACATTAGTTTCTGCGGTATCAGTACATATGGTATTATAAATTGAGTGGGGACCAACTGTTTTGTTGGGGTCACACTAAAGTATTCACTCTTTGTTTGCTTCGTACCACAATTGCTTTAACGATTTAAATATTTGAGCTAAAAGAATCCAGACAAATATTTAAACCCCCAATACAGACTTACAGATAAGGCAAATGAACAGATAATATAGATGTCATAGCTGTATGATGTTTAGCTAATGATTCTATTCTGCTTCTGTTATTTATCTCCCATTTTATGTAACATTTTATGTACAGCATATCAGTTCTTCCAGATCCCTGTCCTGAAATGTAAATGGCTTAATATTGTCCAACATGTTAAGGAAAGTATTACTGCCCCAATGTTTCAATTTCAATGAAAGACAATCGTACATTTGGACTTGACTGCGATGATGTGATTTCACTCAACATAAAGTATTTTGCACTGCTCTGTACTATTCTTCTGAGTTCAGTTTCTTATTCAATTAAAAACAAAAAACAATGTATTAAGTGAGAAGTAGGTCATTGGTCTGAAGCCGAAAAAGATTAGATAATAAATTCACATGAGCACCACCATGCCTACTCCACCCATGCTCTACCAAGGTTTTACAGCACACATATTTGGCCTACTACAGTAGCTATGTTGGTCTATTGTACTTTAAACAATGTATATGTAGGTTGATTAGGATTCAAACCTTCTCAAACAGCCTAATTTATACTCTTAGAGGAGGTGCTCCCACAATAATGTGATTTGTACTGCATACAAGTTAAAGTATTGGAATCTTGACACACGACACCAATCCCGTTCCACTACCTTTTCATGTTTTGTTTTTGTATTATAGGAACGCAAGCTTAGACCATCAAGACCATCATGCCACTGTAGTAATGTACTGCCTGACTGTATTTCCTTCACCTTTATTTTAGCAATACATGAAATTGAGAAAAAATTATATTTCATAACATCTTTTTTTGGTCAGTAGGGGCCAACATAACAACAGGTGATGGTTTGTTGGAGACTGACACTCATATAGTGCCTTCGGAAAGTATTCAGACCCCTTGACTTTTTCCACATTTTGTTACGTTACAGCCATATTCTAAAATTGATTAAATTGTTTTTTCCCCTCATCATACTACACATAATACCCCATAATGACAAAGCAAAAACAGTTTATTTTTATATTTTAAATTGACATATACATTTACATAAGTATTCAGACCCTTTACTCAGTACTTGGTTGAAGCACCTTTGGCAGCGATTACAGCATTGAGTCATCTTGGGTATGATGCTACAAGCTTGGCACACCTGTATTTGGGGAGTTTCTCCCATTCTTCTCTGCAGATCCTCTCAAGCTCTGCCAGGTTGGATGGGGAGCGTTGCTGCACAACTATTTTCAGGTCTCTCCAGAGATGTTAGATCGGGTTCAAGTCCGGGCTCTGGCTGGGCCACTCAAAGACATTCAGAGACTTGTCACGAAGCCACTCCTGCGTTGTCTTGGCTGTGTGCTTAGAGTCGTTGTCCTGTTGGAAGGTGAACCGTCGCCCCATTCTGTGGTCCTAAGTGCTCTGGAGCAAGTTTTCATCAAGGATCTCTCTGTACTTTGCTCTGTTCATCTTCCCCTCAATCCTGACTAGTCTCCCAGTCCCTGCCGCTGAAACACATCCCCACAGCATGATGCTGCCACTACCATGCTTCACCGTAGGGATGGTGCCAGGTTTCCTCCAGACGTGACGCTTGGCATTCAGGTCAAAGAGTTCAATCTTGGTTTCATCAGACCAGAGAATCTTGTTTCTCATGGTCTGAGAGTCTATAGGTGCCTTTTGGCAAACTCCAAGCGGGCTGTCATGTGCCTTTTTACTGAGGAGTGGCTTCCGTCTGGCCACTCTACCATAAAGGCCTGATTGGTGGAGTGCTGCAGAGATGGTTTTCCTTCTGGAAGGTTCTCCCATCTCCACAGAGGAACTCTAGAGCTCTGTCAGAGTGACCATTCGGTTCTTGGTCACCTCCCTGACCAAGGCCCTTCTCCCCCGACTGCTCAGTTTGGCCGGGTGGCCAGCTCTAGGAAGAGTCTTGGTGGTTCCAAACTTCTTCCATTTAAGAATGATGGAGGCCACTGTGTTCTTGGGGACCTTCAATGCTGCAGACATTTTTTGATACCCTTTCCCATATCTGTGCCTCGACACAATCCTGTCTCTGAGCTCTACGGACAATTCCTTCAACCTCATGGCTTGGTTTTTGTTCTGACATGCACTGTCAACTGTGGGACCTTATATAGACAGGTGTGTGCCTTTCCAAATCATGTTCAATCAATTGAATTTACCACAGGTGGACTCCAATCAAGTTGTAGAAACATCTCAAGGATGCTCAATGGAAACAGGATGCACCTGTTTCCAAACAGGATGCACCGATCAATTTCGAGTCTCATAGCAAAGGGTCTGAATACTTATGTAAATTCAAAAATCTCTACAAACCTGTTTTCGTTTAGTCATTTGTGTGTAGATTGCTGTGTTTTTTTTTTTTAATTAATCAATTTTAGAGTAAGGCTGTAACGTAACAAAATGTGGAAAAAGTCAAGGGGTCTGAATATTTTCTGAAGGTCTATAGAGGCTGTCTGCATTCCTGATTTCTGTAACTGTCAGTTTACCTGTGTAATATTGACATGAGTGCAGAAACACTTGTTTTGCAAACATGGTCCTGTTTTATCAAATGCTGTGCTGATCAATGGGCAGTTCATTACCTCTGTCAAATGAACATGTACACTGAACAAAAATGCAACATGTAATGTTTTACAAGATCCCAGAAATGTTCCATAGGCACAAAAAGCTTATTTTTCTCAAATGTTGTGCACAATCCCTGTTAGTGAGCATTTGTCCTTTGCCAAGATAATCCATCCACCTGACAGGTGTTGCATATCAAGATGCTGATTAAACTGCATGATCATCACACAGGTTCACCTTGTGCTGGGGACAAGAAAAGGCCACTCTGTGCAGTTTTGTCACATGACTACATTAAAAGATAAATACAGTAGGCTACATAGGCCTATATATTTAAATCATATTGAAATCAATTTCATGTTCAATAAATGTAGATTTGTTTAGCTAATTGTAGGCTACTGTATCAAATGTCTGCCTCAATTTCATGATGTGTAGGCCTAACAACATGTGCGCAATGATGCGCCAAATATTTGATTTAGTGCATAGCCTAAGCATTAGAATAATCAGCCTCAATATTTGCAGCCATAGGTGATAATTTATTTCTAGCAGCTGATCCGTCGTCAGTATCTAATGTTAAGGTAAGATTTGAATGGAGAACACTGATCCGAGAGCAGCGCTGTTCTTTCGATCCTATCAGTATCGACACATGCTTTAAAGACGCACTCATTTAAAGTTCTCTGTACGTGGTGTTTTGAGAAACGTGAGTTCTTCGACTGTTATAGAAACAACAAATCGTTACAACACTTGTAAGCTTAAGTTCCATCGCTATCGGGAAAATGGGCCTTGGCTATTACGTCATAGACATGGCTATTTGTATTCATGCAAAACATATGGATTCTCCCTTTGAAGAGGGGAGGGGGGTGAAGTTCACAACAATTTCTTATTGTTTTACACTAATTCAGTTAAGTCAGATGTTTGCCATCAGACCGCCCTCCCCTTGAGTTTAGCTATGTGTATGTCTTCTGTATCCTTCCAGATCTTTCTCCTCCTTTTGACAAAATATTTTCAGCACCGACCATTATAAACGTCATTTTGCTTACTGGGTTCAGATCGTAGGGAACACACTGAAAAGTAACTTGACACTGTAGGTCAGTCAGCATTAAAATGGCATGAAGCCAGCTACAGTATCTAGCCAGTTTGACTGTCAAAAATCTGGTATGGTGGTGTGGTTCTCGGTAACGGCTGGACGGATCATAACGAGAGGAGGGGAGTGTAATAATCTCAATGTATTTAATATAGATGAGATTTACAACAAACTGCAGCTCCAACTACTAAAAGCACAGGTCAGGGTGCACTGTATAACACAGGAGCTGTGAAAGAGTAGGTGGATGGTCTAAGGCAGGGATGGGCAACTGTTGGCCCGCAGGCCGCAGGCGGACCAATAAAACAAATATATACACTACTGGTCAAAAGTTTTAGAACACCTACTCATTCCAGGGTTTTTCTTAATTTTTACTATTTTCTACATTGTAAAATATTGGTGAAGACATCAAAACTATGAAATAATATATGGAATCATGTAGTAAACAGAAAAGTGTTAAACAAATCTACATTTATTTTATATTTGAGAATCTTGAAATAGCCACCCTTTGCCTTGATGACAGCTTTGCACACTCTTGGCATTCTCTCAACCAGCTTCACCTGGAATGCTTTTCCAACAGTCTTGAAGGAGTTCCCACATATGCTGAGCACTTATTGGCTGCTTTTCCTTCACTCTGCCATCCGACTCATCCCAAACCATCTCAATTGGGTTGAGGTCGGGGGATTGTGGAGGCCAGGTCATCTGATGCAGCACTCCATCACTCTCCTTCTTGGTAAAATAGCCCTTACACAGCCTGAAGGTGTGTTGGTCATTGTCCTGTTGAAAAACAAATGATAGTCCCACTAAGCCCAAACCAGATGGGATGGCGTATCGCTGCAGAATGCTGTGGTAGTCATGCTGGTTAAGTGTGCCTTGAATTCTAAATAAATCACAGACAGTGTCACCAGCAAAGCACCATAACACCTCCTCCTCCATGCTTTACAGTGGGAAATACACATGCGGCGATCATCCGTTCCCCCACACCGTGTCTCACAAAGACACAGCGGTTGGAACCAAAAATCTCCAATTTGGACTCTAGACAAAAGGACATTTCCACCGGTCGAATGTCCATTGCTCGTGTTTTTTGGCCCAAGCAAGTCTTTTTTTATTATTGGTGTCCTTTAGTAGTGGTTTCTTTGCAGCAATTCGACCATGAAGGCCTAATTCACACAGTCTCCTCTGAACAGTTGATGTTGAGATGTGTCTGTTACTTGAACTCTGTGAAGCATTTATTTGGGCTGCAATTTCTAAGGCTGGTAACTCTAATGAACTTATCCTCTGCAGCATAGGTAACTCTGGGTCTTCCATACCTGTGGCGGTCCTCATGAGAGCCAGTTTCATCATAGCGCTTGATGGTTTTTGCGACTGCACTTGACGTTCAAAGTTCTTGATATTTTCCGTATTGACTTAATGTCTTAAAGTAATGATGGACTGTCGTTTCTCTTTGCTTATTTGAGCTGTTCTTGCCATAATATGGACTTTTAGCAAATAGGGCTATCTTCTTTATACAACCCCTACCTTGTCACAACACAACTGATTGGCTCAAACGCATTAAGAAGGAAAGAAATTCCACAAATTAACTTTTAAGAAGGCACACCTGTTAATTGAAATGCATTCCAGGTGACTACCTCATGAAGCTGGTTGAGAGAGTGCCACAAGTGTGCAAAGCTGTCATCAAGGCAAAGGGTGGCTATTTGAAGAATCTCAAATATAAAATATATTTTGATTTGTTTAACACTTTTCTGGTTACTACATGATTCCATATGTGTTATTTCATAGTTTTGATGTCTTCGCTATTATTCTACAATGTAGAAAATAATAAAAATTAAGAAAAACCTTTGATCATCAGTTATCATATTAAAAACTGCAAACATTTGCCTCCACCCTATGGCAAAATGTGTAGAATTTGCAGACCCACAAGCCACTGCGGCCCCTCATGATGAGTTCTGTTTTTTGGTGGCCCCCACCCCCATCAAAGATGCCCATCCCTGGTCTAAGGGCACTCGTTAGGTATCGTGATGTTGACTATTCACTGTTTTCTTCACACCTGACACAACCTCACAGTTCCTCTGTAGCAGTGAGGTCATTCTGGTCACAAGGGGTACAGAGAAAGGGAGTACCAGAACCAGACAACTTGGTAACAATGCCACTTCATGTAGGACCGGCCAGCGGTTCTCAACCTTTTCTGTTCCGGGGACCACCAAATCACTGTCAAAAGCTCTTGAGGACCACCATTCGGTATTTCTTAGCATAAAATATCTTGTCTGTCAAATTTTGTCAATTTTATCAGTGAAAGTTAACAGATTAAAGGCCTACTATTATTATTATAATAAACAATTTACATTGTGAAAAGCAACGTAAAATTGCTTATAATACCGTTAATACTCCCAGCTGTTTTTAAAAATATATATATATAAATTCGCTGGGCTACAGTATCACAATTTGATCTATGGTTATTACAGAGTATTCCAGGATTGCATTTGTCATCGCAAAACAATATAGTTCAAATTAGTCATACAATCAGGTTTCATGGTACATTATTGAGCAGCATACAGTAGGCTATCCTCTCACCAATGTCCCAAACTTGGCTTTCAGCTTCGTCCAGCATGCCTGTCCTGTAGCTGGTTAGGATCCTGTGGCCAGCTTATGAGGACAAAGAATGATCTGCAATGATGGTCTGAGCTTTCAGCTTCAAGGTTGTAGGCTGTTTGCTGGGTTAGTCTTCATTTGAATAAATTCAAAGTAGATTCATAGTCTGGATTTCCATATAATTTGTGTAGAGAAAAGGGATAGGGCACAGTACAAGTTTCAAGTTCTTTAGTCTTATGTATGGGATAGGCATGGTATACATTGTAAACGAAATGCTTACTTGCAGGTTCCTTCTGGACAATGCAACAACAATAAGAAATAGTAAAAAATAAGTATATTAACATACAGGTCTACAACATGGGCGCATATCCCCTCCTTTCAACACAGATGAAAAAGAGAAGACGGAGAGAGAGTACCACTGGGATGATTGAGATACACCCCAAGTTAAATTTCGGTTCAACTGAAAGGTTCCGAATTTGTAAGGAGGAAGCTGAGGAAAGGGATTGCCCAGAGAAGACAGACAGCTAAAGCCGCCACCCGAACGCAGTTTCAGTATAACGGATGATCCTTTAAAATAACTATTTTAACAGTCTTTGAAAATCTTTCATATTTCTAATTATAGTGTTACATTGAACTTGGCCACAACAACTTCTTATTGTTTTACACTAATTCAGTGAAGTCAGATGTTTGCCATCAGACCGCCCTCTCCGTGATATTATTTGTGTCTTCCGCATCCTTCCAGATCTTTCTCCTTTCGACAAAATCTTTTCAGCACCTACCGTCGTTTCTTCTCACCACAGAGACCAGCAAACTATTTCATGTTGGAATCTGTCAGCAAAGCTATGATCATGAGTGGTACGTTTGCATGACGTTTTACATTATAATATAGCCTCTGATATAATTATAATTTACATAAAATATGTTTTATGTTCAGTCTGATATCTATCCTCATTTGACATCGACGAGCCCTCGCAATTATGTTGTCCATTATCTGGATGTGACATTTCTATAAGCCTATTATTATTAATGACATTAAAACGTCTATTTGAACCGATTTTCATGTATTATGGAAATCAAGGACATGTTGCAGATTGAACTACTGTAGCCAAACATATACATTTACGTTTTAGTCATTAAGAAGACGCTCTTATCCAGAGCGACTTACAGTTAGTGAGTGCATACATTTTTCTACAAGAAAAGTGTTACACTACACTCTTAGAAAAAAAGGTGCTATCTAGAACCTTAAAGGGTTCCTCGGCTGTCCCCATAGAGAACACTTTGAAGAACCCTTTTTGGTTCCAGGTAGAACCCTTTCTACAGAGGGTTCTACAAGGAGTGTTCTTTTTAAATAGTTAAAGCCACAACCCTTAATTCGTGTTTCAGCCAAAATGCAGCCCCACCACTTGTTTACTCCAGGTATTAAATTAACCCAGGTGGAGCTAAAACCCAGTACCTAGTTTTTTTTAAAAGTAGGCCTATGTAATGAAACATTTTTGTCCACATTACATTTTCCACAGCCAACAACACCTGTAAGCAACAGCAAAATCCGACAACCCCATAGTAGAATAGTTTACCAATTCACTTATTCAGCCTGTTGCATTCTATGCAGGGGAGGCCCTAGCCTTTTTGGGGCCCTAAGCGAGATTTTGTTGGCGTGCAAAACCTTGCTTGCAAAACATCTTAGTGGCCTCCCCTTTTGACGGGAGAGAAAAATGTAAGTTCTAAGGTTAATTTCCTGCAATTCTACCGATTTTGCCATGGGGTGTATAGAAATTGTAGAAGTTTTAAAGCTAATTTCCTGCAATTCTACAAATGTTTCCACAAATTATTCCATGTTAATAATATCTTTGTGAGAGTGACTAACAAAATCAATGGGGGCCCCCTGGAGGTTAGGGCCCCTGGGCACGTGCCTTGCATGCCCGGTCGGTAGTTGGCTATGATTATTACAAGTTTAGATAGCTGGCTAGACTAATTTATCAATCTAAAAATTGTTAGCTGACATGGCTTATTGAGGGACTGTCAGTGACTGACACAACCAAATGTCGAACTTGCACCTTGTGTATTCTACTATTCTAACTCTCAACAGTAAATTGAGACCCCAAGAATTTAGTCAAAAATTGCTTTATTTTGAAGGAATGCCGTTGATTTGACAGCATGCATATGGGCAGTTCGGCATGACCCGACCATTAAACCCGATGACGTGTTTCTGCACATGAGCTTCGCTAGCTAACGTTGCCATGACAACTCCTACAGGCGTGATCGAAGATTTCTAATGGAAAAACTGTTGTGTATGGATATTCTAGTTTTTCCCTTTAGGGCACCTGTAACGCCCACCTGCTTACATACATTGGAATGCTTGGAATGTTTTATCCTGTGAAACGCATTAAACAATGCCGACGTTAGTTTTTACTCCCGTCTCATGTCCTGTCCTTATATTAGTTGTATAAGTAATACAGTGTGCTATACAACAAAACTGGCGACGAGGAAGAAACGTTCTCACGTTTGTGTTCATTATTTTTGGTAGAAAGTCTGAGTTTAATTCGTTTTTTTACTGTAGAAAGACGCAAAGTAAACGTGGAGCTAGCCAGTCGAGTGATGCTAGCTAGCTTCTGATGTCACAGCAATGAGAGCCTCGAGGAAGAGGAAGAGGAAGAGTTTCGCTGTGGGAGAAAGTGGAATCACTGCGAGTAAAAAACAAGCCAAAAAAAGGGTCTGGGAGTAAGGGACCGTCTAAAAAGTGTGACAAAGAAAAATAATAAGCTAAATGTCTGCACTGGTTGGAAATATAAGAACATTTGATGAATCTGTCATGTTCAATGGAGTTCTTACACAGAATGTTTTGAGTACTTTGTGTTGGCAAATGGAATTAAAGCAGATGTAGTTGTGCCAACATTTTTGACTGTTATGTGAGGAAAAACATTAAATCTACTGCACAGCCTAGTAACGCCTGAAAAACCTGGTGATAAATCATATGATGAAATTGTTTCCGGTCACTAATTCTAACTGGCTGAACCAGTAGAACCGGGGCGCAGGTACCTACCCACCCTTTTGGCCTTGTCTGCCTTATACGGTGAGGGAAAAAAGTATTTGATCCACTGCTGATTTTGTACGTTTGCCCACTGACAAAGACATGATGGGGCGGCAGGTAGCTTAGTGGGTAAGAGCGTTGTGCCAGTAACCGAAAGGTCGCTGGTTCTAATCCCCGAGCTGACTAGGTGAAAAATCTGTCGATGTGCCCTTAAGCAAGGCACTTAACCCTAATTGCTCCTGTAAGTCGCTCTGGATAAGAGCGTCTGCTAAATGACTAAAATGTAAATGTAAATGATCAGTCTATCATTTTAATGGTAGTTTTATTTGAACAGTGAGAGACAGAATAACAACAAAAAAATCCAGAAAAACGCATGTCAAAAATGTTATAAATTGATTTGCATTTTAATGAGGGAAATAAGTATTTGACCCCTCTGCAAAACATGACTTAGTACTTAGTGTCAAAACCCTTGTTGGTAATCACAGATGTCAGACGTTTCTTGTAGTTGGCCACCAGGTTTGCACACATCTCAGGAGGGATTTTGTCCCACTCCTCTTTGCAGATCTTCTCCAAGTCATTAAGGTTTCGAGGCTGACGTTTGGCAACTCGAACCTTCAGCTCCCTCCACAGATTTTCTATGGGATTAAGGTCTGGAGACTGGCTAGGCCACTCCAGGACCTTAATGTGCTTCTTCTTGAGCCACTCCTTTGTTGCCTTGGCCGTGTGTTTTGGGTCATTGTCATGCTGGAATACCCATCCACCAGGTTGTACGCGCTCCTGAGATCCAATTTTGTGAAGAATCGCGCCCCGTGTAATGACTCCGTCATACTAGCAATCAGAGGGAGTGGATAGCTGTATTTGATTGTGATCTGATTGAGACCACGGTAGTCAATGCACGGGCATAAACCACCATCCTTCTTCTTCACAACAAATTAACTTGATGACGCAGGGGAAGTGGCTGTCTCAGAGATTCGGTGACATATGTCTCCATAGCCGCCATCTCCTCCTGAGACAGAGGATACACATGACTTCGAGGAAGCGCAGCGCCTACTTGGAGGTTTATCGCACAATCCCCCTGTCGATGGGGTGGTAATTGAGTCGCCTTCTTTTTACAGAAGGCGAGAGCCAAATCGGCATATTCAGGTGGAATGTGCATGGTGGGAACTTGGTTCGGACTTTCCACCGTCGTTGCCCCTACGGAAATACCTACACACCTCCCCAAGCACTGATCAGACCATCACTTGAGAGCCCTCTGTTGCCATGAAATGTTGGGGTCATGAGAAGTTAACCAGGGAAGCCCCAACACCATGGGAAACGCAGGAGAATCGATCAGATACAAACTAATTTTCTCCTCATGGCCCTCCTGCGTTTTCATCCTGAGAGGCGCTGTGACCTCCCTAATCAACCCTGACCCCAAACGGCGGCTATCTAGGGCATGGATAGGGAACGGCACATCAACTGGAACAATAGGAATCCCTAACTTATAAAATTCCCAGCTGCGCCTGAATCTACTAGCGCCTTATGCTGGGAATGAGGAGAAACCTCGGGAAACACAACTTTAATACACATATGCGCAACAGGGAGCTCTGGTTGAGTTGGGTGCCTACTCACCTGGAATGGCTCATCAGTGCGCTGCCTACTGCCTCGACTCCTAGGAGACCCTCCCCAGCACCGACCAGCAGTGTGTCCTCTGCGGCCACAGTTGGTGCAGGGGACGGCCCCTCTCCTGGTCTCCCTCATACCAGCACCTCAGAGCTCCATAGGGGTCGGCTCGGAAGTGCTGGGGGATGGAATGGACGGCCCCGGATCCGGACGTCCGCGGGTAGCCAACAGGGTATCCAGGCGAATCGACATGTCCACCAGTTGGTCCAGGCTTAGGTTGGTGTCCCTGCAGGCCAATTCCCGACGCACGTCCTCCCTCAAGCTACATCGGTAGTGGTCGATGAGGGCTCTCTCATTCCATCCCGCGTTGGCAGCCAGCGTCCGGAAGTCCAGTGCGAACTCCTGCGCGCTCCTCCTCCCCTGTCTGAGGTGGAATAGATGCTCACCCGCTGCTTTACCTTCTGGTGGATGATTGAATATCGCCCTAAAGCAGCGGGTGAACTCCGCATAGTTGACAGTAGTGGCGTCTATTCCCCCCCCACTCGGCGTTGGCCCACTCCAGCGCCTTGACGGACAGACAGGAGATGAGGGCGGACACGCTCTCGTATCCCGAGGGTACCGGGTGGATGGTTGCCAGGTAGAGTTCGACCTGGAGCAGGAAACCCTGACACCTGGCAGCTGTGCCATCATAAGCCCTCGGGAGCGAGAGCCGAATCCCACTGGACCCCGGAGGTGAAGCGATGGGTATCGATGATGGTGGTGGTGTAATCGGAGGAGGTGTAGGCAGACCTCCTCTCTCCCATCGCTCCATGGTGTTCACTACACGTTCCATGGCGGTGCCGAGAGCCTGGATCATGGCCGCTTGTTGTTGCACGCGTTCTTCCATTGATCCTGCTGGCACCGCTGCTCCTGCTGACTCCATGTCACTGGTGTGTGATTCTGTCATAAGCATCAGTGAATGCGGGGGGTGAAGTCAAATGCAGGACACAGAGCTTACTGGAAATGTACTTTACTCGAAAGTAACCAGAGTATAAACAACCTCCAAAACAGGGAGGAAAATAACCTGCACAATAAACTACTGCCGATGACGAAAACAATCACACACAAAACACAATGAAAGACAGAGGGTTATATAGGGAATACAATGCAACATAATTGGAAACAGGTGTACACAATCAAGACCAAACAAGTCAAACACAGAAACATAGATCGGTAGCAGCTAGTACTCCGGGGACGACGAACGCCGAAGCCTGCCCGAGCAAGGAGGAGGGGCAGCCTCGGCTGAATCTGTGACATCTATGGTCAGATTAGGCATATTTAACAGGATTATCATACAAGATAAATGTCTAGCGGGTGACATGTAGGCCATTTTATGCTCCAATAATAGTATGGATACTGCATGTGGAACTCTTAGGGTTAAATCATGGTACAAAACTATTGATGCCGAATCCTGCACCGCCTGAGCTGCAGCTACCACAGACTGTAAACATAGAGGCATTGCTACCTGGTCTAACCTAGATGAATAATATGCAATGGGTTTGTTTTTCTCACCATGTTTCTGAGTCAAGACCGATGTCATATATCCCTCCCTACAGTCCACCGTTTGAGTAAAAGGCCTGTCATATCTAGGAAAAGCTAAGACTGTTTGGGAAGTTAGCAACTCTTTTATCTCTATAAATTGTTCCTCCGCTTCGGAGTTCCAAATGATTTTATCATGGCCTGCCATTGCCTTCCCATAGATAAGATCACTTAATTTACCAGTATGCAGTGCATAATGTGGTACCCAAGCTCTACAGTAGTTTATCATTCCCAAAAAGCTCATCATTTGTTTCTTGTTTAACGGTTTTGGCGCTTCAAGTATAGCAGTTTTCCTGGATGAGTTTAATGTTCGCCCCTCCTGAATTATGGTATGTCCTAAGTAAATTACCTCGCTCTGCCAGAGTTGAAGTTTCTTTTTGCTTACTTTGTGTCCCTGCTCTGCCAGAAAGGTCAACAATTGGATTGTATCTGTTTTACATCCCTCTTGAGTGGGATTAGCCAATAGAATATAATCTACCTAAATTAACATTTGGCTTCCTTCCTGAGGTTCAAACTTTCCCAAATTCCTGGTTATAGCCTTGCTCTCCCTCCCCGCTCACTACCATGTTATCCCGTACCACATACAGTGGGGAAAAAAAGTATTTAGTCAGCCACCAATTGTGCAAGTTCTCCCACTTAAAAAGATGAGAGAGGCCTGTAATTTTCATCATAGGGACACGTCAACTATGACAGACAAAATGAGGAAAAAAAATCCAGAAAATCACATTGTAGGATTTTTAATGAATTTATTTGCAAATTATGGTGGAAAATAAGTATTTGGTCAATAACAAAAGTTTCTCAATACTTTGTTATATACCCTTTGTTGGCAATGACACAGGTCAAACATTTTCTGTAAATCTTCACAAGGTTTTCACACACTGTTGCTGGTATTTTGGCCCATTCCTCCATGCAGATCTCCTCTAGATCAGTGATGTTTTGGGGCTGTCGCTGGGCAACACGGACTTTCAACTCCCTCCAAAGATTTTCTATGGGGTTGAGATCTGGAGACTGGCTAGGCCACTCCAGGACCTTGAAATGCTTCTTACGAAGCCACTCCTTCGTTGCCCGGGCGGTGTGTTTGGGATCATTGTCATGCTGAAAGACCCAGCCACGTTTCATCTTCAATGCCCTTGCTGATGGAAGGAGGTTTTCACTCAAAATCTCACGATACATGGCCCCATTCATTCTTTCCTTTACACGGATCAGTCGTCCTGGTCCCTTTGCAGAAAAAAAGCCCCAAAGCATGATGTTTCCACCCCCATGCTTCACAGTAGGTATGGTGTTATTTGGATGCAACTCAGCATTCTTTGTCCTCCAAACACGACGAGTTGAGTTTTTACCAAAAAGTTCTATTTTGGTTTCATCTGACCATATGACATTCTCCCAATCCTCTTCTGGATCATCCAAATGCATTCTAGCAAACTTCAGACGGGCCTGGACATGTACTGGCTTAAGCAGGGGGACACGTCTGGCACTGCAGGATTTGAGTCCCTGGCGGCGTAGTGTGTTACTGATGGTAGGCTTTGTTACTTTGGTCCCAGCTCTCTGCAGGTCATTCACTAGGTCCCCCCGTGTGGTTCTGGGATTTTTGCTCACCGTTCTTGTGATCATTTTGACCCCACGGGGTGAGATCTTGCGTGGAGCCCCAGATTGAGGGAGATTATCAGTGGTCTTGTATGTCTTCCATTTCCTAATAATTGCTCCCACAGTTGATTTCTTCAAACCAAGCTGCTTACCTATTGCAGATTCAGTCTTCCCAGCCTGGTGCAGGTCTACAATTTTGTTTCTGGTGTCCTTTGACAGCTCTTTGGTCTTGGCCATAGTGGAGTTTGGAGTGTGACTGTTTGAGGTTGTGGACAGGTGTCTTTTATACTGATAACAAGTTCAAACAGGTGCCATTAATACAGGTAACGAGTGGAGGACAGAGGAGCCTCTTAGAGAAGAAGTTACAGGTCTGTGAGAGCCAGAAATCTTGCTTGTTTGTAGGTGACCAAATACTTATTTTCCACCATAATTTGCAAATAAATTCATAAAAAATCCTACAATGTGATTTTCTGGAGAAAAAAAATCTCAATTTGTCTGTCATAGTTGACGTGTACCTATGATGAAAATTACAGGCCTCTCTCATCTTTTTAAGTGGGAGAACTTGCACAATTGGTGGCTGACTAAATACTTTTTAGTCGGTGTTTCAGCTACGTTCAACTGAGTCATAGCGTCTCTTCCTAGCAGATTAACTGGACATAGGCTTGATATCAGTACAGGTTTGCATGCTCCTCCTCCTGAATTTTCATGTTTTAAAGTCACAGGAGCTGATAATCGCTCTATAAATTGATGACCTGAGGCAGATCGTACTAGGATTTTTTCCCCCATTAATCCTAATCCCTTCGGGCCTGTCGACTGCACAGATCGCTGTGCGACAGGCCCCTGTGTCACACAAGAATGTAATCTCTTTTCCCAATACTGTTAAGGTGAGGTATGGTTTCTGTTCTTGCTGCAGAGCTAATTCAATTGTTGCCAATTCAAAAACTTCACACGTATCGTTCTGTATTTCGTCTTGGCATTTATTCCTTAACTCATCCTTTTTTGTCTATATCTGTACAGCTAGTCCCTATCTTAAATTCTTCTACCTAGATTTCTATTATTATTATCATCCTGGTCTCATTACTGAATCCATGACCTAGGTAATAGCTGTTTCACATTAGATTGTGCCTTTTTCTGATTACTGCAGCCCATTGCATTAAGTTAGTTTCAAATATCAACTTGTTGTTTAACAAATCTAGAACCTACATAAAGTTGGTGCTATCACGTCAGCATAATATTTAAAACTACCTACACTTCACTTAACATAATACTATAGGAGACTTCCATCAATCCTGGAAAAAAACTCCCACTCAGAAGACACTAGATAATACCATGTTTCATTAAGTTCTCTACACCTTCTACTATAAACCTATAACCCCTTTCTAGTACTTTAATCATCACAACCTATTGTTTAATAACTTCATAACATACCAAAAATATCTACTTCTTCATAAGCCTAATAGTAACAACTATCTCCCATTGTTCAACATATCATAAACAGATTATCGTTTTTAGAATTAATGAACTGTCTGCATAACTCACTGTTGTTTAATCAAACAATATAATGTAATAATAATAATTACCAATTATCAAAAAACGTTCCATATTCAACTATCTAGACATGTTCTTCATATCATCCCAATACGTCCTACATATCTCAATATAGCCCAACCATCACTACTTTCTTTCACCCTGAAATCATGTCATTAGTAAATTGTCTCCACAAAATTTGCGATCCTTGCAAAGCAAGGTAAACAACTACTTCCATGTCGCATAGCAAGTTACGTCACCACTCTAAACGTCACTAGTTCGCAACACTAACTAGCTAGCCCTTTCATACCAACCATTCAACCTCCTATGACTTCCTTTTCCACAGCAACCATTGATCCTCGTACACCTAACGTAACCCATAATATCCCTTACAGCGCTCTATCATAAGGTTTAAAAACTAACGTAACAACATTAACCATCCTAAATTGCTGTAGTAACCTTATGTTTGGTTCAGTTTATCACCAATCCTCCATTATTAGAATACATCAGATCTAGGTAAATATCCTTTCTAAGTAGGCTAGAAGTAACACCAAACACTTGCTGTATTTTACCATCATATATTGAATTCATATCCATATTCAATTCGATAGTCCACATTACAACTATTTTCTCAGTAGTTTTTAAACTATCAACTCATTCAGCAACACAAAAATAATTATTTTACTCCCCCCACTATTCTTGTTGAATAAGTGAGTCGTTACTAAAATTCCCTTACTATATTACCTCTGCTTCCGAAATGATAGATAGTCCTCTGTAGCTCAATTGGTATAGCATGGCGCTTGTAACGCCAGGGTAGTGGGTTCGATCCCCGGGACCACCCATACATAAAAATGTATGCACACATGACTGTAAGTCGCTTTGGATAAAAGCGTCTGCGAAATGGCATTTTATATTATATTATTATTATAATGATTGATCTTATTTCTATCACATGATCTATGTACTGTCTTCCACCCTCCACGTACGTCTACGTGTTTTGGCGCGCAAGCCAGCACTTATATATTCTTCCACTTTTACCTAATCTCTAGTAATCAATTACCCACACATAACATTCATCATATTTTAGTATATTCATATCAACTAAACCATTTGTATTTCTAGTGATTCTTTATTGCCACAAGTTAGTTTACCATAATCTAGTTCCAATCGGAACAACAACGTTAATTACCTAGACCCTGCCCCCTCAGTCATAAAATCCTCCCAGAATCCTATAGACTGGTCACTATTCCCTGAACTAACATCTCACACTATTTTATGACAAGCAGTGTTTTTACAAACCCCAAGATATCATTATATCAACCACTTATTGTCCAAACTTCAGATTAACTCATTCCCATATTCACACGACTTTCATATCACATTCACACAACGTTATTTCCCAACACTCAATCAATATTTGCACAACCTACAGGAATATTTTCTTCTATAATAGTGCCCAAATTTGAAATGTTAACCATATCAACATTTGACATTTCACTTATGGTCAATTTTACCATAATCTCAATTTCCCAAATGTACCGAAAAACAATGTGTTGACGTCATATGATCAACCCCGTACGTACACGTGACCTTTTTCTCCAACCAGGATACCCCTATAACTATCTCATACATTAAAGAGTCTTCTTTCTACTGAGTAATCTTGATATTTCTAGAAAATCTAATACATGAAGGGGTTTACCCTTTACGGTTTACTGTCGATAATTCTAGAAAATCTCATACATTAAGAATTCTTCCTCTTATACATTAGAGAGTCTACAGTAACAAGTATCCCCCTTATAGTTTCTATTGGTAATGGCCTCTACTACCCTGAATCATTTTGGACCCACTTCTTAATCGGATCTCACACCCGGCGCCGTTTTATATTTATCCAGAATACTGGCGCATGGTTTTCTCTAGATAAACGTCTAAAAACTGTGTACCTGATGAATCCCTTTCGGATTATCGACGGATTACTACCCTCACTACAGCAGATTTAAACTGTTAATTTTTTCCTACTGCAGTTTCAAGATATCAATCCCCCCAAAATTCATGAATAAAAATCACTGACCTTATCCTTGCAGCTGGGATATCAATCTCAATTTTTATGATCTCGTCACAGTTTCTGTCGTCCACCAGTTTTGCCACCGGCCTGTAAAGAACCCCCAATCACAGAGGCCAGGTTTTAGTCTATACGGATGTATTATCCGTCTGTGCACGGTTTTCGGTGTCCCCCGGAACGACAGAAAACGGATTTTGAGATCCGGCTCGAAGGACCAATTGTCATGAGAATTTCTATCTCTAATAGTTACTAAAGCTTTGAATAATTCCCAGAGGGTGTAAGGCTCTGGTTTAATAATGAATTAAACAAATTCTCCAGTCTGCAAGGGATCAGCCATTTTTATTTCAGAGAGCGCTCTGGCGCCAAAAACACACAAAACAAACAGCAGTTTCTAGGTCCCCCTTACTATGGAATGCTCATCTTCAACAGTTTCTAACATCTTCCCTGTTAGTGGTTCTATTTTCTTATAACTCTAACACAGTTTACACATTTATACACTATCGGGGTGGAACACTTTAGTCATTAAAATAAACATACAAATTCATCTATCAATCCACCCTTTGACAAAAATGTTACACCCTCAGGATAAATGTATTTACATCTATCAGTACCAGATTCAGCAATACCATCTTCAGGTGACAAGGTAGGGGTGGCTTCCGGTAGAGGGCAGGTATACAAGATGGCATATTGAATACACAGCGATAAAAATCACCTCAAGATAAAAACATAATATTCAATATCAGTAAGTTATACTAAATATTAACATTTCATATATTCGAGGGTAATAACATTCAATCTGGATAATAACACAAAACAAATTATAAGGCTAGAGAAATTTATCGACAAATATTGCAACAACACTAGAGATCCACTAGAGATCCAAATATTGCTGTGCCACTAGAGATCCTGGTTAGAATCCAGGCTCTGTCGTAGCCGGCCGTGACCGGGAGACCCATGGGGCGGCGCACAATTGGCCCAGCGTCGTCCAGGGTAGGGGAGGGAATGGCCGGCAGGGATGTAGCTCAGTTGGTAGAGCATGGCGTTTGCAACATCAGGGTTGTGGGTTCGATTCCCACGTCGGGCCAGTATGAAAAAATTAAAATAATGTATGCACTCATAAGAGCGTCTGCTAAATGACGTAAATGTAAATGTAAGAACAGATAGATAGCAATAAAAACTGTAACATAGTGGCTCAGAATAAATTAGAGGAAAAACTAAAAGAAATTGAGAAACTTATTCAAGAAAGATCAAGTGTAATATATTATAAAAATAAAGCAAACTGGATGGAATATGGGAAAAATGCACCAAATTCTTTTTTAATCTTCAGCATAGGAATGCTACCAAAAATAATTTACTGAAACTGGTTACAAATGACAGTCACCCATGATTCACCAAATTATATTTTGAAGGAGGAAACAAAGTACTTTAAGCATGTGTTTTGTTTCAGTCGCCTCCATCTCCTCTAACTGAAGCTAATTGTAGAGATTTTTTTCTATTGATAATGTAAAATTAACAGCCAAGACTTATGTGAAGGTGAAATCACAGAGGATGCAATTAAAGACTTTAAGTCCTAGAAAACTCCAGGGTTGGATGGCATACCAGTCGAGGTATACCAAACCTTTTTTTATATACTCAGAGGACCGTTATTAGCATGTTTTAACCACTCCTATGTAAATGGTAGATTATCAGACACTCAAGAAGAAGGTCTGATTTCATTATTACTGAAACAGGATACAAGTGGAAAATACAAAGATCCAGTCCATTTAAAAAACTGGAGGCCCCTTACACTTCAGTGTTGTGATGCAAAAATTCTAGCAAAATGTATAGCTCATAGAATTAAAAAGGTATTGTCGGACATTATTAATTCTAATCAGACAGGTTTTTTACATGGAAGATACATTGGAGATTATATAAGGCAAGTACTGGAAACAACAGAACACTATGAAAAATCTGGGAAACCAGGCCTGCTATTCATAGCAGACTTTGAAAAGGCATTTGATAAAGTACGACTGGGGTTTATATATAAATGCCTGGAGCATTTCAATTTTGGAGAATCTCTTATAAAATGGGTTAAAATCATGTATAGTAACCCTAGGTGTAAAACAGTAAATATTGTCTATTTCTCAGAAAGTTTTAAACTGTCAAGAGGAGTGAAACAAGGTTGTCCACTATCAGCATATCTATTTATTATGGCTAATAAATGATCTCACTCCAATAAATGTTAATAGAAAGTTAGCAAAAATAGATAAGATCTTGCTACCATGGAAAGGTAAATACCTGTCAATTTGTGGAAAAATCACCTTGATTAACTCTTTAGTACTATCCCAGTTTACCGATTTTCTTATGGTCTTGCCTACGCCTAGCGAACAGTTTTTTAAAAATTATATGAGAAAACAATATTCCATTTTATTTGGAACGGCAAGCCAGACAAAATTAAACGGGCCTATTTATATAATGAATATGAATTCGGAGGACATCAATTATTAAATATTAAAGCATTAGACCTATCACTAAAAGCTTCAGTCATACAAAAGTTATACTTAAATCCGAACTGGTTCTCTGGCAAATTAGTAAGATTGTCTCACCCAATGTTCAAGAATGGCCTTTTTCCCTTTATTCAGATTACAACCTCACACTTTCAGTTATTTGAAAAGGAAATAATCTCCCAAATATCACTATTTCTAAAACAAGCCATAGAAAGTTGGTTGCAATTTCAATTTAATCCTCCAGAAACGACAGAACAAATAATGCAACAATTATTGTGGTTAAACTCAAATATACTAATTGATAAAAAACCTTTGTAAATTATATCATCGGTAGGACTGGTGGAATTATGTCGCACATGCAGCTAACAAAAGCATATGGAAATGTCTGCTCTACCCAAAATTACAACCAAATAATTGCAGCATTACCGCAAAAAAAGTGGAAGGGGGAAAATGTAAGGAACTTGTCTGTCGGCCTTGCATTAAAGAACATAATTGGTTAAAGAAAACTGTGATAAATAACAAAGTATACTAGTTTCATTTAAGGACCAAAGGATTGACAGCCGTCCCATATATATTGCAAAAATAGTTGGGAAGAGATTTTTGACGTACCGATCCCATGGCATAGTGTTTATGAACTGATACGCAAAACGACGCCGGATTCAAAACTTAGAATTTTTCAATTTAAATTATTATATACAATTCTTGCTACCAATAGAGTGTTATTTATATGGGGGATACAATCTTCCCAGCTCTGCAGATTTTGCTGCGAAGAGACAGAATCATTAGATCATTTGTTTTGGTACTGTCCATTTGTAGCTTGTTTTTGGACACAGGTCCAGGAATGGCTAAAGGATTGCAATATTTACCTGGAGCTAACCCTGCAGATAGCATTACTGGGTGATCTGAAAAGTCATAGTCAATCGATCAATAATATAATAATACTTTTAACAAAAATGTTTATTTTCACAGTACAATTGAAAAATATATGGCAAATAGAAATCCAATATGGATGGTGTTAAGAGATAGATGGGTGGTGTTGAATGGAGTTGAAGGATGGGACTAATAACAACTAACAACAACTAATAACAACAAGATAACTAATAATGTAAGCATACTGTGTCCATAATAAGTATATAGGTTATAGGTTGAGAGCTTTTGTGAAAGAGCACAGTTAGAAAGATATGGCATATAGAAGCAAACCGGATGGACATCATGAAAATGATCGGAGAGGTTGAGGGTAGAGGATGTTCAGGAGTAAAAACAAACAAAATATAATTATTGTAAAATGTATATAGTATGTATAAGCTGGAAGTAGAGGCCTAAGCATTGTTGTTCACTAGTTTACTCCAATTAGGGAAGGGGTGGTGGGGTTGGAAAGTAATAAAGGGAAATATATTTTTAAAAAGGAAATGTATATGTATGTGTATATATGTATGTATGTATGTATGTGTAAATATATATGTATATATATACAGTGAGGGAAAAAAGTATTTGATCCCCTGCTGATTTTGTACGTTTGCCCACTGACAAAGAAATGATAAGTCTATAATTTTAATGATGGTTTATTTGAACAGTGAGACAGAATAACAACAAAAAAATCCAGAAAAACGGATGTCAAAAAATGTATACATTGATTTGCATTTTAATGAGGGAAATAAGTATTTGACCCCCTCTCAATCAGAAAGATTTCTGGCTCCCAGGTATCTTTTATACAGGTAACGAGCTGAGATTAGGAGCACACTCTTAAAGGGAGTGCTCCTAATCTCAGCCTTTTACCTGTATAAAAGACACCTGTCCACAGAAGCAATCAATCAATCAGATTCCAAACTCTCCACCATGGCCAAGACCGAAGAGCTCTCCAAGGATGTCAGGGACATGATTGTAGACCTACACAAGGCTGGAATGGGCTACAAGTCCATCGCCAAGCAGCTTGGTGGGAAGGTGACAACAGTTGGTGCAATTATTCGCAAATGGAAGAAACACAAAAGAACTGTCAATCTCCCTCGGCCTAGGGCTCCATGCAAGATCTCACCTCGTGGAGTTGCAATGAGGAATCAGCCCAGAACTACACGGGAGGATCTTGTCAATGATCTCAAGGCAGCTGGGACCATAGTCACCAAGAAAACAATTGGTAACACACTACGCCGTGAAGGACTGAAATCCTGCAGCGCCCGCAGGGACCCTTGCTCAAGAAAGCACATACAGTGGGGAAAAAAAGTATTTAGTCAGCCACCAATTGTGCAAGTTCTCCCACTTAAAAAGATGAGAGAGGCCTGTAATTTTCATCATAGGTACACGTCAACTATGACAGACAAATTGAGAAAAAAGAATCCAGAAAATCATATTGTAGGATTTTTAATGAATTTATTTGCAAATTATGGTGGAAAATAAGTATTTGGTCACCTACAAACAAGCAACCAGAAACAAAATTGTAGACCTGCACCAGGCTGGGAAGACTGAATCTGCAATAGGTAAGCAGCTTGGTTTGAAGAAATCAACTGTGGGAGCAATTATTAGGAAATGGAAGACATACAAGACCACTGATAATCTACCTCGATCTGGGGCTCCACGCAAGATCTCACCCCGTGGGGTCAAAATGATCACAAGAATGGTGAGCAAAAATCCCAGAACCACACGGGGGGACCTAGTGAATGACCTGCAGAGAGCTGGGACCAAAGTAACAAAGCCTACCATCAGTAACACACTACGCCGCCAGGGACTCAAATCCTGCAGTGCCAGACGTGTCCCCCTGCTTAAGCCAGTACATGTCCAGGCCCGTCTGAAGTTTGCTAGAGTGCATTTGGATGATCCAGAAGAGGATTGGGAGAATGTCATATGGTCAGATGAAACCAAAATAGAACTTTTTGGTAAAAACTCAACTCGTCGTGTTTGGAGGACAAAGAATGCTGAGTTGCATCCAAAGAACACCATACCTACTGTGAAGCATGGGGGTAGAAACATCATGCTTTGGGGCTGTTTTTCTGCAAAGGGACCAGGACGACTGATCCGTGTAAAGGAAAGAATGAATGGGGCCATGTATCGTGAGATTTTGAGTGAAAACCTCCTTCCATCAGCAAGGGCATTGAAGATGAAATGTGGCTGGGTCTTTCAGCATGACAATGATCCCAAACACACCGCCCGGGCAACGAAGGAGTGGCTTCGTAAGAAGCATTTCAAGGGTCCTGGAGTGGCCTAGCCAGTCTCCAGATCTCAACCCCATAGAAAATCTTTGGAGGGAGTTGAAAGTCCGTTTTGCCCAGCGACAGCCCCAAAACATCACTTCTCTAGAGGAGATCTGCATGGAGGAATGGGCCAAAATACCAGCAACAGTGTGTGAAAACCTTGTGAAGACTTACAGAAAACGTTTGACCTGTGTCATTGCCAACAAAGGGTATATAACAAAGTATTGAGAAACTTTTGTTATTGACCAAATACTTATTTTCCACCATAATTTGCAAATAAATTCATAAAAAATCCTACAATCTGATTTTCTGGAATTTTTTTCTCTAATTTTGTCTGTCATAGTTGACGTGTACCTATGATGAAAATTACAGGCCTCTCTCATCTTTTTAAATGGGAGAACTTGCACAATTGGTGGCTGACTAAATACTTTTTTCCCCCACTGTATACAGGCCCGTCTGAAGTTTGCCAATGAACATCTGAATGATTCAGGAGAACTGAGTGAAAGTATTGTGGTCAGATGAGACCAAAATCGAGCTCTTTGGCATCAACTCAACTCGCCGTGTATGGAGGAGGAGGAATGCTGCCTATGACCCCAAGAACACCATCCCCACCGTCAAACATGGAGGTGGAAACATTATGCTTTGGGGGTGTTTTTCTGCTAAGGGGACAGGACAACTTCACCGCATCAAAGGGACGATGGACGGGGCCATGTACCGTCAAATCTTGGGTGAGAACCTCCTTCCCTCAGCCAGGGCATTGAAAATGGGTCGTGGATGGTTATTCCAGCATGACAATGACCCAAAACACACGGCCAAGGCAACAAAGGAGTGGCTCAAGAAGCAGCACATTAAGGTCCTGGAGTGGCCTAGCCAGTCTCCAGACCTTAATCCCATAGAAAATCTGTGGAGGGAGCTGAAGGTTCGAGTTGCCAAATGTCAGCCTCGAAACCTTAATGACTTGGAGAAGATCTGCAAAGCGGAGTGGGACAAAATCCCTCCTGAGATGTGTGCAAACCTGGTGGCCAACTACAAGAAACGTCTGACCTCTGTGATTGCCAACAAGGGTTTTGCCACCAAGTACTAAGTCATGTTTTGCAGAGGGGTCAAATACTTTTTTCCTTCATTAAAATGCAAATCAATTTATAACATTTTGACATGCGTTTTTCTGGATTTTTTTGTTGTTATTCTGTCTCTCACTGTTCAAATAAACCTACCATTAAAATTATAGACTGATCATGTCTTTGTCAGTGGGCAAACGTACAAAATCAGCAGGGGATCAAATACTTTTTTCCTTCACAGTATATATATATATATATATATATATATATATATATATATATATATTTGCGAGAAGAAAAAAAACATATGGGGGAATGGAAGTGATGCAGACAATTACATTGATGGAAGTTACAATCTATCTGCAATATTAAAGATGATCTACCCATCCCCCCCCCCCAAAAAAAAAGTAACAGCGACTTCAGGAAGTACAAAAGGAAAGTGCATATAATGGAGCACACAGAGGATTAACAAAGTGATACCCTGTCTGAAGGGGAAGAATCTTTTCAGGTTTTGTCTCTTTCAGACAATGGACACGGATACTGGGTAACACCGCTACTGGATGGAAAAGCAGTACGGATGCAAGTGGACACTGGAGCAGTCATATCTTTGCTGTCTGAGGCTGTATACAAGGAGAAACTACACCACCTCACACCACAGCCCACGAAGATGATGCTGAAAACATGCACTGGTGAGACTGTTCCAGTAAGAGGAAGCGTGATTGTTACAGTGGAGAAGGTAAAGCTACCACTCTAAATCGTGAAAGGCAACCATCCAGCTTTGCTAGGATGCACATGGCTGGAAAATATCAAACTAAACTGGCAGAAAATTCACAAAGAGGACACAAACCTACAAGGAATATTGAGGAAACACGCGGATGTGTTCAATGGAGAACTTGGCAGTATGAAGGACATAACAGTTAAGCTGACCGTGAAACCAGACAGCAAGCCAAAATGCATCAAAGCATGTCCCATACACCATAAAACCAAAAGTTGAAACTGAGCTAAACAGACTAGTCGAAGTAGAGGATTGGATCCAGTGAATGTTAGTGAATGGGCTACACCCGTTGTTCCAGTCATAAAAAAAAGATGGATCACAGACTCTGTGGCGATTTCAAAGTCACCGTTAACCACGTCTTGACTGCTGAAAAATATCCACTACCCCTCATTGACGACCTCTTTTCTGGTTTAGCTGGAGGACAGAAATTCAGTAAGATAGACTTATGTCAAGCCTATCTACAGATTTATGTGGACCAAGGTTCACAAGAACTGTTGACCATAGTGACTCACAAAGGATTGTACAGGTACCGGAGGCTTCCTTTTGGAATCACCTCAGCTCTGGCCTTGTTTCAGAGAGCTATGGACCAGATACTGAGCGGGCTCACTGGGTTCCAATGTTACCTCGATGATCTACTCATCACCGGCAAAGACGAGCAGGAGCACCTGAGAAACCTGAACGCTACACTACAGAGACTGGAGGAGTACGGTCTGAGGGTCCAGAAGGACAATGCACGTTTTTCCGGCCTTCTGTTGAGTACCTGGGCCACGTCATCAACAGTTCGGGGCTCAACACGGCACCTTCAGAGGTGAAGGCCGTCGCGGAAGCTCCATCCCCACAGAATGTGAGTCAGCTGCGATCATTCTTAGGACCACTAACGAACTACGCAAAGTTTTTGCCGAACCTAGCTAACATGTTAAAGCCACTGAACAAAACCAAACCGTGGAAGTGGACAGACAGATGTGAGGAGGCCTTCAAGAAAGTTAAAACAGCCTTAGCTCAGTCAGAGGCCCTCACCCACTTCAACCCCAACTTGCCATTACAGTTGGCATCTGACACATCGCCTTATAGCATTGGTGCTGTTGTCTCACACATCATGCCATCAGGTGAAGAAAGGCCAATTGCTTTCTCATCGCAGACCTTAAGTAAAGCCGAGAGCAATTATGCACAGATAGAGCGTGAAGCACTCGCCATCGTGTTCGGAGTTAAGAAATTTCATCAGTTTCTGTTTGGCCGACAATTCACACTGCTGACGGACCATAGACCCCTCACCTCCATCTTTGGTCCCAACACTGGCAATCCGTCACTCACAGCCAGCGCATGTAGCGATGGGCATTACTGTTATCTG
Organism: Coregonus lavaretus; assembly: GCF_964263955.1. NCBI lineage: Eukaryota > Metazoa > Chordata > Actinopteri > Salmoniformes > Salmonidae > Coregonus > Coregonus lavaretus. Next base: position 24,369,528 of record NC_140003.1, read on the forward strand.
CTCACCAGTACGATATCAAGTACAGAAGGTCTGAGCAGCACTGCAATGCAGACGGCCTCTCAAGGCTTCCCTTACCTGTCATCATACCGCCGCCACTGAGAAGGCAGGTGCTTGCAGAGCTCCATTCAGGGCACTGGGGCATGGTGCGAATGAAGGAGATTGCACACAGCTACTTTTAGTGGCCTTGTTTGGAAGCAGCTATCGAAGAAAAGGCTGAGTCATGTTCTGCATGTGAAAAGATGAGGAACATGCCTCAGCTAGCGCCACTACACCCATTGGACTTTCCAGAGGAGCCTTGGCAGCGAACCCACAGACTATGCAGGCCCACTGGAGGATCGTATGTTCTTAGTCGTAGTTGACGCACACAGCAAATGGCCTGAGGTCACAGTGATGAAGAGCACCTCAGCGGAGAGAACCATCGAAGTGCTACAGTCAATCTTCAGTCGCTTCGGATTGCCAATGCAACTTGTTAGCGATAATGGCCCCCAACTGGTGTCTGAAGAGTTCCAGTCATTCATGGAAGCAAATGGAATTCAACACATCAAGTCAGTGCCGTATCACCCTGCAACGAACGGCCTCACTGAAAGATTTGTCCAGACGATGAAGCAAGCTTTAAAATCATCAGAAGGGAATGGGTCCCTCAATAGGCGCCTAAACACCTTCCTGTTGACCTACAGAAACACACCCCATGCTACAACCAAAGTGGTACCCGCGTCAGCCATGATGAAAAGACAGCTTCACACTTCCTGAGACCTCCAAAGACTAAACAGGTTGTACAGACACAACAGAGAGCACAGGTGGAGAGATAGAGCAAAGCAAAAGACAGAAGCTTCAGAGTTGGAGAGGGAGTTCTTGCTCGGAACTACTGCAAAGGGCCAAAGTGGATGCCAGCAACAGTGGTCGCACAAACAGGCCCTGTGTCCTACACAGTTCACACACCGGAGAAGATCATCTGGAGGAGACACGTGGATCAATTGTTGCCAGGAACCAACCTCAGAGATGACTCATGTCAAGTGACAAACCAAGATCAGCTACTGGAGACCTACCATGACTACGAGCCATCACCTGAACATCCGCTGCAGCAACCTACAAATTTGGAAAGTGCTCCAGACTCACCTGAACCAGCCAGAGTGCCTAGTCTGGGTAATGTTGAACCCCAGTCTGGGCATACACCATCACCACTCAGACTCAGAGACAATGCGACTGTAGACTCACCTGTATGTCGTCATTACCCTGCAAGAGAAAGACGACCCCCTGAAAGGTTGAACATTTTGTTCATACTAACCTCCGACATTGGGGCAGTTCAGAAAAGGTTATTCTGAAAAGTTCCTTTATTTACATTAAGATAACTGTTATGTTAAAAATAAAATAATATGCAAAACAGTGAATATTTACTTTTTCCTTATGAGGCATCAAAAGTAAAGGGGGAGGAATATGTTGTGTATTGATATTCTATTTTGTTCCTTTAGGGCACCTGTAACGCCCCCCTGCTTATGTACATTGTAATGCTTGGAATGTTTTGTCCTGTGAAACGCGTTAAACAATGCCCACGTTAGTTTCTACTCCCGTCTCATGTCCTGTCCTTATATTAGTTGTATAAGTAATACAGTGTGCTATACAACAAAAGGAGTTTCTACATACAGTGTCTTCAGAACGTATTCATAATCCTTGACTTATTCCATATTTTGTTGTGGTACAGCCTGAATTCAAAATGGATTAATTCCAAAAAAATTCTCACCCATCTACACACAATACCGCATAATGACAAAGTGAAAACATGTTTTTAGAAAGGTTTGCAAATTTATTGAAGTCAAAACTGTAACCCGGCCACTCATGAACATTCACTGTCTTCTTCGTAAGCAACTCCAGTGTAGATTTGGCCTTGTGTTTTAGGTTATTGTCCTACTGAAAGGTGAATTAATCTCCCAGTGTCTGGTGGAAAGCAGACTGAACCAGATTTTTCTCTAGGATTTTGCCTCCATTCCATTTCTGAAAAACTCCCCTGTCCTTCACGATTACAAGCATACCCATAACATGATGCAGCCACCACTATGCTTGAAAATATGGAGAGTGGTACTCAGTAATGTGTGGTATTGGATTTCTCACAAGAAAACACTTTGTATTCAGAATTAAAAGTGATTTGCTTTGGCACATTTTTAGCAGTATTACTTTTGTGCCTCGTTGCAAACAGGATACATGTTTTGGAATATTTTTATTTTCTACAGGCATCCCTCTTTTCCCTCTGTCCATTAGGTTAGTATTATGGAGTAACTACAATATTGTTGATCCATCCTCATTTTCTCCTATCACAGCCATTAAACTCTGTAACTGTTTTAAAGTCACAATTGGCCTCATGGTGATATCCCTTGAGTGGTTTCCTTCCTCTATGGCAACTTAGTTAGGAAGGACGCCTGTATCTTTGTAGTAACTTCACCATGCTTAAAGGGATATTCAATGTCTGCTTTTTTTTTACCCATCTACCAATAAGTGCCCTTCTTTGCAAGGCATTGGAAAACCTGGTCTTTGAAGTTAAATCTGTGTTTGAAATTCACTGCTCGACTGAGAGACCTTACAGATAATTGTGTGTGGGGTACAGAGATGGGGTAGTCATTCAAAAATCATGTTAACACTAGGCCAATGGCCACTGACGTTTGATTTTGTAACCTGCTCCTTCCCTGACTTTTCCTAAATGTTTGTATTTTACATTGCTCATTTGTCAGAATTTTAAAATCACAAACAGAAAAGTATTGAGCCTTTTTACCTGTTGTTTTCCACACCTATTCCCAATTTAACCCGCCAAGACAATGCGCTGTAGGACATTGATACCCAGCCAGGTGCTAATGTGTCTCTCTGGCCTCACTGAATGAATGACAAATGGATGAATGGGTGTTAATTGTGCGTTACTTCACAATTGAATTTAAATTAGGCCTAACTGAATGATAAGAAGGGTGAAGAGGTTGATTTAATTTAGAAAGACAATAGTGTAATGGTAAGTTTGTGTTATGCCTATTTATCAGCGTTGGCGCTCATGTTTATAGCAAATAATTTGACCGCGCACCTTGCAGGTTGATACCATTCTCTTTTTCGTTTTACTTAAAAGAGAATGGTAATGATTGTTTTATTTACTAAAACGCTATTACTAATCACATTTATTATAATGGAAACGAAAACATGCTACATGTTGCAGTAGGCCTTTAGAATAATGCAAAACAAATCGTTGACTCTATCCAAGTTGATGAGCAAGGGAAACAAATGATGCCAGTCAGCCGGCCCATCGAAACTACACCTAAACTGTACCGAAACTCATTTCACATATAATAATAAGAGTTAGCGTATTGACACGATTAAATTAACAATAGTCTGATGAGTGACAGTATTATCAGTTGTCAAATTGTACATGAAGAGATGGGCGCATCTTGTAATTGACAGATGCAGGGAAAGGAGCATCACTTTATCAAATCCTCCTTCAGTCACATGCAGGTAAAACGTTTTGATTTCTATATAGTATCAGAAAGAACATATTCTGCAGTTTCTATGACAGTTACCTTTGTCAAATAACTCTCAAAATTAAAGAGGTGCAGCTCTATTTTCAAATGTCACTTTTTCCAAGAATATCTGCGCTGTCGATGCGTTCAGCACATGACCACTAGCAGTGGCAGCAATGCTCTGGCTACTAAGCAGACTAGTAACATAATAAACGGAAAATTTGCTATTCTGTTTTCTTTTAAATACATTTTCTTATTTCCACAATGTTTGCTTTAAACCCGGCAAAACAAAATGATAATGGACTTCTTTGTGATGGACTTAAACTAGTGGTTTTTTGTTTTTACTTCTAGCATAGAGCAGGGCTATTCAACTGTTACCCTACGAGGTCCAGAGCCTGCTGGTTTATTGTTCTACCTGATAATTAATTGCACACCCCTGGTGTCCCAGGTCTTAAATCAGTCCCTGATTAGAGGGGAACAATGAAAAAACGCAGTGGACCAGAGTTGAGTTTGAGGGGCCTAGAGTAACATAAACTAATGAAAATGCTATTATGTTACCTAAGACCTTTATAAAGACAACCAAATTATTATTCTTCCAATAGCATATATGAAACGTTATTATTAGACTGTTAGAATGTTGATGTGTCATTGGCTGGAAGTGTGGAAAATTGGCTTTAGGCCTACATTTCTCTCTAGGACTTTGTAGAATTATACAAAACATATCCTTGTCTTTATCTAAAAAAAAATATATATATATTTCCACTAATATTTCTTCATGCAATTCATGCTTTACAATAGTTTATGCACTATTTATCAAGCCTAGGTGCTTATGTTTGCGTACCTTGCGGGTTGATATGCATCTAACGCGTACAGTGGGGAAAAGTATTTAGTCAGCCACCAATTGTGCAAGTTCTTCCACTTAAAAAGATGAGAGAGGCCTGTAATTTTCATCATAGGTACACGTCAACTATGACAGACAAATTGAGAAATAAAAATCCAGAAAATCACATTGTAGGATTTTTAATAAATTTATTTGCATATTATGGTGGAAAATAAGTATTTAGTCACCTACAAACAAGCAAGATTTCTGGCTCTCACAGACCTGTAACTTCTTCTTTAAGAGGCTCCTCTGTCCTCCACTCGTTACCTGTATTAATGGCACCTGTTTGAACTTGTTATCAGTATAAAAGACACCTGTCCACAACCTCAAACAGTCACACTCCAAACTCCACTATGGCCAAGACCAAAGAGCTGTCAAAGGACACCAGAAACAAAATTGTAGACCTGCACCAGGCTGGGAAGACTGAATCTGCAATAGGTAAGCAGCTTGGTTTGAAGAAATCAACTGTGGGAGCAATTATTAGGAAATGGAAGACATACAAGACCACTGATAATCTCCCTCAAAAATCCCAGAACCACACGGGGGGACCTAGTGAATGACCTGCAGAGAGCTGGGACCAAAGTAACAAAGCCTACCATCAGTAACACACTACGCCACCAGGGACTCAAATCCTGCAGTGCCAGACGTGTCCCCCTGCTTATGTCCAGGCCCGTCTGAAGTTTGCTAGAGTGCATTTGGATGATCCAGAAGAGGATTGGGAGAATGTCATATGGTCAGATGAAACCAAAATATAACTTTTTGGTAAAAACTCAACTCGTCGTGTTTGGAGGACAAAGAATGCTGAGTTGCATCCAAAGAACACCATACCTACTGTGAAGCATGGGGGTGGAAACATCATGCTTTGGGGCTGTTTTTCTGCAAAGGGACCAGGACGACTGATCCGTGTAAAGGAAAGAATGAATGGGGCCATGTATCGTGAGATTTTGAGTGAAAACCTCCTTCCATCAGCAAGGGCATTGAAGATGAAACGTGGCTGGGTCTTTCAGCATGACAATGATCCCAAACACACCGCCCGGGCAACAAAGGAGTGGCTTCGTAAGAAGCATTTCAAGGTCCTGGAGTGGCCTAGCCAGTCTCCAGATCTCAACCCCATAGAAAATCTTTGGAGGGAGTTGAAAGTCCATGTTGCCCAGCGACAGCCCCAAAACATCACTGCTCTAGAGATCTGCATGGAGGAATGGGCCAAAATACCAGCAACAGTGTGTGAAAACCTTGTGAAGACTTACAGAAAACGTTTGACCTGTGTCATTGCCAACAAAGGGTATATAACAAAGTATTGAGAAACTTTTGTTATTGACCAAATACTTATTTTCCACCATAATTTGCAAATAAATTCATTAAAAATCCTACAATGTGATTTTCTGGATTTCTTTTTCTAATTTTGTCTGTCAGAGTTGACGTGTACCTATGATGAAAATTACAGGCCTCTCTCATCTTTTTAAGTGGGAGAACTTGCACAATTGGTGGCTGACTAAATACTTTTTTTCCCCACTGTATGCTAAATGGGACACCTGGTAACCTTCTCAACGTTCTCTAGTGGGCACTTATAGGCTAAAAGGCCTGGCAGTTCTAATGTTAAGCGCTATTATTGCACACAGAGTCCATGCAATTGTTAAGCAAATTTTTACTCCTGAACTTATTGCTATAAAAAAGGGGTTGAATACTTATTGACTCAAGACATTTCAGCTTTTCATTTTAAAACGTTTCCAAAAACATAATTCCACAATTTAATTATGTGCTTTAGCGATTGCCAATGGTGTTGAATGCATAGGGAAGACCGGGGCTATGTAACTGGGGCTAAGTGTAGCCTATTCACAGTACATAATGCTTGGTTGGCTGGATGCCAGTGGAATGTTTTTGTTAGACATTCAAGTCATCAATATGTTGCTAACTTATGTTTAGACTTCAGAGTTTGTGATCTAGCTAATGATTAGCCCAATGGGGTAAATGTAGATGGGAAACCCTCAGCCTATTTATTTATAGCCACTATGCTGCATCAGGTGAAAGTGCTTATTGCTAAATAGCACACCTGCCTGATAATATGGACAAATATGTTATTGGGATCATTTTATATTTTAGATGTCAGCATCATTTAATTTTCATTTATTTTGGAGTAGAATGTCCTTTTAAAAAGTCACCAAAACTGACCTTCTCACAGTCATTCTCCCCCCAAAATGACATAATTAATTGAAATGTCCATTGAACAGAAGTAGGGATTGTACCATTATTACCTGGTATTTACTCAGAAATGATATGGTCAAATGGTAATTACAGTACGTATTTTATAAGCTATTCATTATTTGTTTATTTGGGATTCATTACAACTGCATATTTGTACCATTTTGGTTTTTTTCTTAGACGCCCAGCTCCCTTCTTTTGTGATTTGCAGACCGCGTGTCACACCCTGGTTCTGGGACTCATTATGTTGAGCCAGGGTGTGTGCAGTCTATGTGGTTTTGTTCTATGTTGGGTGTCAAAGTGTTGTATTTCTAGGTTTGGTCATTGACTCCCAATCGGAGGTAACGAGTGTCAGCTGTCGGCTCGTTATCTCTGATTGGGAGCCATATTTATTCTGTATGTTTTCTTGTGGGCATTGTGGGTTATTGTTCCGTGTTTCAGTCGTTGTACTGTGGACTTCACGAGTCGTCTTTTGTTTTGTATTTCGGTGCTTTTTTCAATTAAAGTCATGTTCGTTCAACGCGCTGCGCTTTGGTCTCCTTCACTCCTAGACGATCGTGACAGAATAACCCACCATAAAGGGACCAAGCAGCGCGTCCAGGAGCAAAGGGTCTGGACATGGATGGAACTGTTGGACGGTAAAGGGTCCTGGACTTGGGAGGAGATCCTGGATGGTATGGATCGCCGACCATGGAACGAGACGGTGGAGAGGCGACGGCGAGAGGAGCAACGGCATCGGCAGGGCCATCGTCGGAAGGACGAGAGGCAACCCCAAAAAGTTTTTTGGGGGGGGCACATGGCTTGGGCGACTGAGCAGCAGGAGGCTGCCACAAGGCAGATTCAGAAGGCTACCAGGTTAAGGGGGCTGACGGAGGCAGAGAAGGGACGGATTCAGGAGGCTACCAGGTTAAGGGGGCGACTGGGAAAGGCAGGGAAGGAAGGTGTAGAGGCACGGCGAGAGGTACTGGGGTGTGTAACCAGTCCGGTCCGGCCCGTTCCTAATCCCGAGGTACAGCCAGTAGTGTGTGTCCCCAGTACGGTACGGCCTGTTCCGGCCCCTCGCACTAAGTGTACGGTGCGCGTCGCCAGCCCAGCCCGGCCTGTTCCTGAGCCTCATACGAAGCCTACGGTGCGCGTCGCCAGCCCAGCCCGGCCTGTTCCGGCCACTCGCACCAGGGATACGGTGCGCGTCGCCAGCCCAGCCCGGCCTGTTCCTACTCCACGCACCAGGGATACGGTGCGCTTCGCCAGCCCGGCCCGGCCTGTTCCGGCCACTCGCACCAGGGATACGGTGCGCGTCGCCAGCCCAGCCCGGCCTGTTCCTACTCCACGCACCGGGGATACGGTGCGCTTCGCCAGCCCGGCCCGGCCTGTTCCGGCCTCTCGCACCAGAGATACGGTGCGCGTCGCCAGCCCAGCCCGGCCTGTTCCTGCTCTCCGCACTAGGCCTTATGTGCGTCCCCAGGGTCCAGCATGCCCTGTAGCTGCTCTCCGCACTAGGCCTTATGTGCGTCCCCAGGGCCAAGCATGCCCTGTTGCTTCTCCCCGCACTAGCCCTGAGATGCGTGTCCTCAGCCCGGTACCTCCAGTTCCGGCACCACGCATCAGGCCTACGGTGCGTCCCCAGGGCCAAGCATGCCCTGTTGCTTCTCCCCGCACTAGCCCTGAGATGCGTGTCCTCAGCCCGGTACCTCCAGTTCCGGCACCACGCACCAGGCCTACGGTGCGCCTCAGACGGCCAGAGTCTGCCGTCTGCCCAACGGGGCCTGAACTGTCCGTCTGCCCAACGCCGCCTGAACTGCCCGTCTGCCTAAAGCCTGCAAAGCCGCCCGTCTGCCATGAGCCATCAGAGCCGTCCGCCAGACCAGAGCCGCTAGAGCCTTCCGCCAGACAGGATCAGCCAGAGCCTTCTGCCAGACAGGATCAGCCAGAGCCTTCTGCCAGACAGGATCAGCCAGAGCCTTCTGCCAGACAGGATCAGCCAGAGCCTTCCGCCAGACAGGATCAGCCAGAGCCTTCCGCCAGACAGGATCAGCCAGAGCCTTCCGCCAGACCGGATCAGCCAGAGCCTTCCGCCAGACCGGGTCAGCCAGAGCCTTCGGCCAGACAGGATCAGCCAGATCCGTCAGCCTGCCATGAGCAGCCAGATCCGTCAGCCAGCCATGAGCAGCCAGATCCGTCGGCCAGCCATGAGCAGCCAGATCCGTCGGCCAGCCATGAGCAGCCAGATCCGTCGGCCAGCCATGAGCAGCCAGATCCGTCGGCCAGCCATGAGCAGCCAGATCCTTCAGCCCGCCATGAGCCGTTCAGCCAGGATCCGCCAGAGCCGTCCAGCCAGGATCCGCCAGAGCCAGCCAGCCAGGATCCGACATTGAGTCAGGTACTGCCCCTTAGTCCGGTGCTGCCCCTTAGTCTGGTGCTGCCCCTTAGTCCGGTGCTGCCCCTTAGTCCGGTGCTGCCCCTTAAACCGGTGGGGGTCATTTGGAGGAACCTACGTAAGCGGGTAGTGACGATGGTGGGGTGGTGGTCTAGGCCGGAGCCAGAACCGCCACCGAGGAGGTATGCCCGCCCAGCCCTCCCCTGTTTGGGGGTTTTGAGGCGCGGTCGCAGTCCGCGCCTTTAGGGGGGGGTACTGTCACACCCTGGTTCTGGGACTCATTATGTTGAGCCAGGGTGTGTGCAGTCTATGTGGTTTTGTTCTATGTTGGGTGTCAAAGTGTTGTATTTCTAGGTTTGGTCATTGACTCCCAATCGGAGGTAACGAGTGTCAGCTGTCGGCTCGTTATCTCTGATTGGGAGCCATATTTATTCTGTATGTTTTCTTGTGGGCATTGTGGGTTATTGTTCCGTGTTTCAGTCGTTGTACTGTGGACTTCACGAGTCGTCTTTTGTTTTGTATTTCGGTGCTTTTTTCAATTAAAGTCATGTTCGTTCAACGCGCTGCGCTTTGGTCTCCTTCACTCCTAGACGATCGTGACACCGCGGCTACATCTTGTCTTACACAGAGTAGCTGCTAGGGGGCCTACATTCATAGCCTGAATCGGAACTGAATTGTTTCATTTCACTTTAATTTGACTTTGCGATTTAATCTGTTCATTGAAATTGTTTGTGCCTCGGGCATTATTCAAAACAAATTTGGAAGCGATTGGATCAGTGAGTGTGCAACACCTTGGTTACAATGTTTGTGGTGGGATCCTTTCACAGTTTCACAATAATATAGTCTTCCCCTCCTTGTTTTATGTTTACAGCAACACGGCAGCACAGCCTTTATGCGGGCATGGTGAAGACAGAAATCAAATTGGGTAAATCAAGTTTTGTTGGTTTAACTGCGTATGTCTCTGGCCTATTCAATGGGTGACTATATTGAATTTCATGTAATGGAATATAATGTTGAACTGTTTTTCAGCTTCTCTATAAGTTTGACTGAGGAACCACTTCAGTGAAAAGGATCCAAAGGATTTCAGTATGGCTGAACAAGTCCAAATCAAGGTATATAACAAAGAATAAATAAACTCTCCACAATATGCTGTCTTCTCAGAAACACCATAGACTACATTCAGAATCTGGGGTTGTCTTTCACATTTTTTTCTGCTTGGTTTATACAGTATACACATCGGTTATGCTCTGCTTGTGGTCATAGCTTTAGATGGGATAAAACACTGTTAAATCAGCTGTGAATAATCTTATTGTTAACATCTATATACAGTGGCATATACATTTGAATGAAATCAGACTATTTTATTTCAGAATGAAGATGACAAACCAACTGACCTGCCAGCTGAGATCAAGGATTGGAATAAACATCAAGTGAAACAATGGGCTCTCAACGAGGCTTGTATAGACAGTGAATCTGCAAATATCTTGCTTCAGCAGAACATTAATGGGCCCAGTCTTTTACTTTTAGAGAAATCTGATTTACTAGAGGTGGGTGTCACACTGGGGCCTGCAAAGTTGATCATTCACAAGAGAGATGAGCTTTTGAAACTTAAGAAAGTGCAGTTGAGTAACCCAACAACAAATCAGTCTGGTAGACCGTGCAAGCCGTACCCTTTTCATCGACACCATGATGCCTACCGATACAAGGCGAACAGGATTCTTGATGTACCAGAATCAGGTGCATCAGACTATATTGAACCCTGTCATGAATATAAAGGATACATCCATATGTCAGAGGCAGCTGTGGAGAGCAAAATGAACAAGTTCACTGATGAGGTTATTCGATTTGCAGCAGCCTGCATGAATAGTCGCACTAATGGCACCATACATTTTGGAGTTGGTGACAAGCCAGACTTTGTTCATGGACAAGTTTTGGGAGTTAGCGTCCAGGACAAAGAGGCATATGTCAATGCTCTGCCACAAGCCATTGAGGGTCATTTTGAGTATAAACATATCCAGGCAGCCAAGATGTGCATCAAACCACCTCGATTTGTTGAGGTTCTCAATCCCGATATGACATCATCAGAGAAGTATGTGATAGAAGTGGACATCGTGCCAGACTTTGTGATCTGTCAAGAGAACATCTATCATGTTTTCAGCTTGGATACAAGGAAATCAAAGAGGAAGTCCAAAAGCAAAGAAATGGAGAAAGAAGAGAAAAAACTATTCTTCATTTGTGATAGTAGCAGCAGCAGCGATATCCTTGCACTAACCACTTTTGCCAAGACGATGGAAGAATACAATAGATTTGTCTGCAATGTGTCACAGCTATCACAGCTAAGAAAACAAGCGGAGGTAAATCGCCTTAGTGTGGTTAAGAGTAGTGTCCAGGGCTCCAGACTAAGTGAAATTATAACAGGTGGATCCCAATCCTTAGACAAATCCCACTTCGAGCGGTATGTGATAGTGACCAACAAATCACATTTAGTTCAATTGGAATCCCTGGGATTTCTTCTTGAACTGAACCCAACTGCTGTTTTGGACTTTGACCCAGAGTCGACAAAAAATGGATTGATGAAGCACTTTGAAGACCAGAGTACAATAAATGTCCACTTGCCAGTACAATATAAAATCACAGAGGCTGTCGAAGACATTGCTAGCAAGCTAAAACTGACTCGAAACACCAGCTGGATCCTCTGCAATGGGGGTATCGAAGGAGAGGTCCCCTCAGATGTAGATGACTGGTTGATAGAGAAAGGAGCGTCTGTACGAAATGTGATTTCATTCCTGTGCCGGAAAGATGTGCTACCACACAAGAGATTCCTGGTTATTTTCATATTGTTCTCTACTGTGAGTGAGAAAATGGACCCTCTACTTGAGACTTTCAGCACATTCTGGCAGGAGCTCAAAGGAATAGAGCAAATACTTTGCATCTGTGAAAATGAAGAAGCATTCACCTGCTGGAGGGACCTGATTGAATCACGCTATGTATTAGACATTAAAACAAGATCAATCTATGAGCTCAGTTTTGCTGAGGTTAACGGCACCGTCCTCAGCCTGTGGTCAGACAACCGGAAATCCAGCCGTTTCCTACCCTGTGGAGGAGGAAGCAAAGTGCTGTTCAAAAAGAAAGAGGAGAGCAGCCTGGACACCCTGAATGTTCTGTGTGTAAACCAGTGTGAGGGTGGAAATGAAGACAAGGCCCTTATCCAGGAGAAGTTCTACAAAGGAGGAAAGGTGTCATGGTGGAACTTCTATTTCTCTGAGCAGCCAGGATCCATGCCATTCATCAAACGGGACAAGTTCGACTTAATCATGAACACTGTCCTACCAGCTTTGAGTTCTTTGAGAAAATCTTGTGTGTCCTTCAACCTTTTCCATGTTCCAGGATGTGGTGGAACTACACTAGCCATGCATATATTATGGGCACTGAAAGACAAGTTCCGTTGTGCTGTTCTGAAGGACAGAACTGCTGATCATGCTGTTGTTGCCGAGCAAGTGGTCAAGTTACTGATGTATGACACAACAGAGCAATCGTCCCGGATTCCTGTGTTGCTCATGCTAGATGACTTTGAGGAGATGGATGACGCGTATGATTTGCAGCAGCTCATTGAGAAGGAATGTGTCAAGAGGGACATTGGATCTCGGTCCCCACAGGTCATTCTACTCAATTGCATGAGGGCTGAGTCTTGGGAGAAGACTGAATCAACTGAAGACACTGTGTTCATTGGCAATAACCTCTCTGAAATGGAGCAGAGGCAGTTCGAGAAAAAACTGGAGGAGATTGAGAAGACCTACAAGAATGCAGACACATTCTACGCTTTCATGATCATGAAGAAGAACTTTTCACCCGAGTATATACAAGGTGTGGCTCGCAACACCCTAAAGAGCTTCAACATAAATCACAAACATGGACAACTCATTGCTGTTCTGGTCTTGTTGAATGTCTACTGCAAGGGTGCAACGCTCTCAGTCTCTCTCTGTGAAGAGTTTCTTGGGCTCCAGACCAAGCCACATAGTGGATCCTCCGATGTTAAGGCTGGATTTGGGAAGTTTTCCACTCTAGTGACCTGCTGCACAGAGGAGGCTAAGGTTGTATTTGAGGCAGTGAGAATGATCCACTCAAGCATGGCCATGCACTGTTTGCAGGAGCTTACGACCAACAGTGTAACCAAAGCTGAGATTACCGATCTACTGCTCACCACAGACAAGCTTTATGAGTGCGTACAGGGCAAAGACAAACTCATGAAGGATGTTCACACCATGTTAGTGAAAAGACATCACTCAGTCAAGGGTGAAGATTCTCAGTTCTCACCTCTCATCCAGGATATTGCAAAGGAGACACCAGGTGTTGAAGAAAATGTGCTATTCAATGCAGCCAAGCGCTTTGAAAAAGATGCCGTCATCTCTCAGCTTCTTGCCAGATACCAATACCTGAAGAAAAGGGATTTCAGGGAGGCGAAGGACTGGGCAAAGAATGCGAAAGATCTTTCCAGGGATAACTCCTACATTTCTGACACATCTGCGCAAGTTATCAAGCATGAGCTAAAGAGTGCCATACAAAGTGACAAAGAAGATCCCATAAAACCTGAAAAGCTGAAAGGCTATCTCAGAATGGCCCAGTCAGCAACAGAGGCCTTCAGGGAAACGCAGGAAATTGCAAAGAAGGAGGCTACTCTGAGAGTACAAAACAAGAGAGACAACAGCCCTTTCAACACTGCAGGGTGCCTTGGAGAAATTCAGGTTGCAGTCATCATTATCGAAATACTGGAAAAAAGTCCAGTGTTTTCTTCAGGCAATGTCCATCATGATTTTCTGAGTGAGGTTCTCTCTGGCAGGATTACAATCCAAGATGTTGCAAGGAACGATTCCAAACATCACAAACATGCCTCGTATTACTGCGTTCTCCATGAATTTGAAGATCTTCTGTACAACCTCAGACATAACATGAAGAAGCACTTTGATTTTCTTGACAGCTTTTATGTCAACTTGGGTCCCAGGTTCACCCTGAAAGACAGTCGAGAGGAAAGAACTCGACAGGAGCTCTTCCGGTGCTTTAATCGATACAGTGACCTCTTTTGCAAGATGGATTCCAAAGAATTGATTAAAAACAAGAACCTGAGCATCATGCTCCAGATTCACAAGGGAAGGCAATTTTTGGAGATGAGAAAAGCTGATACTCATTCTGGGATTCTAAATTGTCTCTCTAATGGTACCCCAACTGACGTGATGGTAAAGATAGTCCGGCAGTATGCCTTCATTCTGAGTAATACTCCTGAAAGGAGTGTTAGAGATAAGGTCAACCTCATCTATGCCAATGTTGTGCTAAGCTGTGTCAAACCTGAATCTCAACACCTTCGCCCGTATAAGATCCTCATTGATCTTCTTTGCCAAGTTCTTCAAGGTCAAATTCCATATGGTGAAAGTTTGGCATTGCACTTCATTGCTGTAGCTCTGTTGTGGCCACAACATATATTTATGTCACAAACTGTGGAGTCTCAGAAGTTGGGAAGCTATGTGTCACAGATGAGGACATCATTCTGGAACGAGATGAAATCAGTGTTGAATGGAAAGTCGCCTGTTGTCCATTTCTTCTTGGGGAAGAAGCAGGGCTATGACCGTTTTATCCACCTTGGAGAAATTGAGAGGTGTGTAAGCCCACAAGAAAACTTTGCTTCGCTCTGGGAAAATGGCAAAATATGGAAGCACGAGAGGGTCAAGGAGCTCCTTTGCAGGGTGACAGGACGGGTACAAAGAAAATTCATTTTGGCAGATACCAGGAACTCAGGCTCAAAGATTGAAGTCATTCCAATGTTCAAAACCCAGCTTTGTGGAATATTGGAGGGAGCAAAAGTGTCATTTGTAATTGGTTTCTCAATGAAGGGCCCACTGGCTTATGACATCGATTGAACATCCAGAACAGCCTAATTGATGCAAAGTCAGACACAAATGACCAAATGATCATAAAAAATGTGTCATCTAGAAATTATTCTGAAGAGATTCTATAAAAATCACAAAACTGGTTTACTTTTGAAATGACGTTTTATGGTCTAATTGAGCTGCCATCTGCAGCGTTTATCTTGAATGTGATCTCCGCGAACGCGTTAACATTGCTTTGAAAATATGTGTTGTCTACAAGCGTGATTGGATTGAATCCCGGCCTAAGTCTTAAAAATTGGTTCAACATTCAAACCTACTGTTAACTTGAACTAACACTCACACTTTACTCCCCCCCCCCCCCATTAGCTCTGACTTTGCTGATAGCTACTTTGAGGAAAAATGGACATACTACGACTGTGATATGTGGTTGTCTTACCTAGCTATCTTAAGATGAATGCACTAACTGTAAGTCACTCTGGATAAGTGAGTCTGCTAAATGTACTGTATACATGATCTAATCTGGGTTTTTGTCACATTGTTGCAATGTAATATCTCTAGCAAAGACTCCAGGATGAATTTCTTTCAAGCACAGAATATTTAGTTTTAAAATTGAGTAAGGAAATATTACTATTTTACCATTTACTATTACTACTACTGTATAGGTGTTCCACTTTTATTTTACTGATGTACTGTTTTACAGTTTTTATTTGGTTTTACCATTGATTTTACCATTTACTGTTAGTACTATATCCATTCCAATTTTGATTTACTGTTTGTACTGTGTTACTGTTTATATTTACTTTTACATTTGGTTTTACCATTTAGTATTACTGTTATATGCATTCCAACTTTATTTGACTGTTTTACTGTTTGTTTTTAAAGTGTTATTGAAATCATTATTTGATGTTTATATGTGCAGTGCAGCTATCCACCAAAACATTTTCATTCATGCACTGATGTTTTTAAAACTATTATTTGTTAAAATAACTCCAAAGCACTCAATATAATAACCATGTAGTAAATACTCCAATTATGTTTCCTGAATAAAAATTATATTGACTTATTTGTTCTGTATTAAATGCCAAGATTATGGTGTGTTACAGTAACCATATAATCAGTAAGGTGACCATCACTGCCATAAAAAGGTGTAAAGTTCAAGCATACTAGAACTCTAATAATATATTGATGCAATAACTCAGCTACAATAACATTCAAATAGCTTAATGGTGTGACAGATTCTCCAGACCGAACTTCCACCTGTTAGTCTTACTCTCATATCAACCCTCCTATACTGTATCTTCTATTTGCTTCAGGTTTGGCTGATTTTGGGGTTTGTTCATGTACTATGGCCTTTCTACATTTGATATTACAGATTCTATATATTCAACAATGCAAGAAGACACATTGATGCAGTGACTATAATCAAAGATCCAGCTTATCATGGTGACATGAGGATTTTTCAAATATTTCACAGTATCTAAAATTGGTGTTCCAATTTATCTACAGTACTGCAATAAGGTTACAGCCACTGAGCCACATAATGTTATTTGTAGTGAATGGCTGTCCCACTACATTGAATGAAGTGAGTCAAATCTGACTCTCAAATTTCCCAAACTAGCCTACTGATCAAATGTGTGCATTGATTAATTCTGTCAATAATTTGCAGACATCACGTTGCGGTCATGTTCATTCAGAGCAAAATAATGAGGCGTCCTTCTTTCTTTGAATAAGGAAGCACTGCCCAAGTCTGACACATGATGGCACCTTGAGCAAAATAGAAGATTACTTTATTGTCCAATTAAATGTAAATTAATTCCCCTTCTGCCTTTAGAACCAGGGGTTTTGTGTGCGTGTTCAAAACTGCAGTGGCAGGAAATGTACCTATAACACACCAACAAAATGGCAACACTTCACATTTTCACATGTTTAGTGCTTTGTTCTAGTTTATAGCTCTATATCTTAACAAGCCAATTCCCATGGTGTCCTCTGTACAGGTGTATACAGCCCCGCCTCACCATCTATGTGTGTCAGCAACAAGCAAGGAATCAACCACAGACCAAGCCAATGGGGGACAGGGTAGGTTACATCCCTTGTTACATCCCACAGAATCTCCATTGAACATGCCTCTTAGTCCAGGACTAGGCTGGAAAAAATCTGTCTGTCTGTTTGAAAAATATGTTTTGCTGATGAGGATCTCTTCCGCCCATGTCCACAGTATACCACACTCTCTATCTAGAGGACCTGACACTGGGAGACCTCTCAGAGAAGATACATCTCCTTTACAATATAACTCCCTAGCAGATCGGCCACATCTACGGACAAGGACCTACTGGGATCCACATGCTGGTCTCTGATGTAGTGAGAAAGTCTGGAAGCAGAGTTTGATTGGTTTTTATTTATTTATGAGACCATTTTTTAAAACAAACACAGCAAAAGACATGTAGAGTTCAGATTAAGGATATTCATATGAGGATTTGCTTTAGAACCTCAGATTGGGCTGTTACAGTATGGCCCTCTCCTTGGACCTTCTCTTCCAATGCATTTTGAGGAGGAGGGGAAGAAAGCGGATGCAAGGAATCAAGGAAAATTGGGAAAGAGCCATGGAGAAGTACTAGGGGTTGCGGTCATGGGTAGTGTGTTTCTATCAGTGAGGAGTGCTAGCTAGGGTTTAAGGTCGTCATGTTGTTAGGTTATCTCCTCCAGAGGCCCTGGGTTGGTTGTTTGTCCCCCTGTGCCCTTGGCTGGCTTAGGTCAGGATGGGCCCACGAATCTCACTAATGGCCCTGTGTAAAAGGCAATTGCATGGAAACTCACTTATTAATGGCTGGTAGAGAACACAGGAATGTAGGCCTATTATTTTATCATTTAGCAGATGCTCTTATCCAGAGCGACTTACAGTTAGTGAGTGCATACATTTTTCATACTGGCCCCCCGTGGAAATAGAACCCACAACCCTGGTGTTACAAGTGCCATGCTCTACCAACTGAGCTACAGGAGGCCTATGGATGCAGATGCGAACTACAACAGGATCAACTCTCACTCAGGCCTGGCTGTTATGGCCATGGCTGTTTCCATGCACTTCATTATGATGTCTAGTTACTGATTGACTGATAGACTGATAGCTCTGGGGCAACATAGCAAGAAGGGCCCTTGAATACATAACACTGGTCATAATACTGTGAAGTAGATGATACTACCAGCATCAACCGAAACCCAGACCGAAACCCATCTGTCGAAACGTTGGTTAATTCATTAATAAATAAATTGGATCGGAGCAATAAAATGTGTGGTGACCTTCTTTTTCTTTCTAACTACCAGAATCATACCAATAGAGAGAAAGATACAGTATGTCATTTTAATATCACATAACAAATACATATTTCTCAGATGGTGCAGAACTTCACTGAGGCAACAAGCTTTGTTATTAGCACTGAAAGGTAATATATTTCCCTCACTTAAATGCACAGAACCTCATCATGTAGATATGCAATATATTTAAAAAAGTAAAATAATATGTCCTGTTTGCCTTCTATTTGCAGATGAAATTAATGACGGCTACCATGTTGTGTTGAAGTGACTAGAGGAAAGGTCTGGAGTGGAGTGGATGGTTTCAGATCACTGTCCAAGTGTCTGGAACCTATAGGGCTTGTTGAGGAGCATTATACTTTGTAACATTAAATGGTGCAATTGTATAGATTGTTCATAGCTCACCCTATATCTAATGTTTCTGTCCAAACATGGTTCTGTCTGTTTTACTTTTTGGTATTTTTATTTTTGTATTAAGTTATTGATACATTTTGATGAGATGTGTAATTCATTTATAAAACATGGTTCATTTTAAATACCTTTATTACTCCTGCAAAATTGACATGTTTTTTTTAAGTCAGTACCATGAAAATCTATATAAAATCACTCAAGTTTGTCAAATGTATCATAAAGTGTTGTTCAAAGAATATACTACATTATTGGCCTTCCTTTGGTACAATCTGTAGTTGTTGATTTGTTTGATGTTACATATTAGAAGGCTAACATTAGTTTCTGCGGTATCAGTACATATGGTATTATAAATTGAGTGGGGACCAACTGTTTTGTAGGGGTCACACTAAAGTATTCATTCTTATACTTACTTTGATTTCATCTTCAAATTATCATATCTTTCCTATCCACATGGTTTCTGTTTATTCAAAAGTGGCTTGTTTTGCAATACTACAGTGTTTCAAAAGTGATGCAAACTCTTTGTTTGCTTCGTACCACAATTGCTTTACCTATTTAAACACATTAATTAAAATAATCCAGACAAATATTTCAACCCCCAATACAGACTTACAGATAAGGCAAATGAACAGATAATATAGATGTAATAGCTGTATGATGTTTAGCTAATGATTCTATTCTGCTTCTGTTATTTATCTCCCATTTTATGTAACATTTTATGTACAGCATATCAGTTCTTCCACATACCTGTCCTGAAATTGAAATAGCTTGATATTGTCCAATATGTTAAGGAAAGTATTACATTTTAATGAAAGACAATCTTAAATTTAGACTTGACTGCCATGACAGTGATGATGTGATTTCATTCAACATCAAGTATTTTGCACTGCTCTGCACTATTCTTCTGAGTTCAATTTATTATTCAATGGCATGTGTTATAAACAAAATAAACTCTGTCACTCTGTTCCAACTAAAGAAAGCACAGGTCAGGGCCCAGAGAACACTTGTATGACACAGGAGTTGTGAAACAGTATGTGGTTGGTCCAAGGGCACTTGTTAGGTATCATATTGTTGTTTTCGTTTCTGTTCACCCCTGACACATCCCCTCAGTTCCTCTGTAGTAATAAGGCTAAGTCTTATACTAAACTTGTAGGCTATCCTCACACCAATCTGTCCTCAACTTGGGCTTCAGCTTTGTCCAGATTGCCTGTAGCTTAGGATGGGGCCAGTCCAGGTACAGTAGGTCCTGGTGGTTGTCAGTCACCAGCCTGGCCAGCCCCAAGGTCAGACTTGACAACATGATTGGACATCTCACTCTAGTGCATTTCTTTTTATGTACTCTGTTCATTTTTGTACACTTTATATCTTGTCAAAAAGTATGTTGTACATTGATAAATAGCAATAGAGTCAGATACACATTTTGGTAAATGTATGACAAAATGTATCTTTCTCTGTTTAGTATTAAGCTTATGGCACTTCCTGCGACAAACATCTCAAAAAAGTTTTTCTTATAGACATAGCAAGGCATCCTACATCGTTGGCCTGAAGGGAGAGTGTGGATGGAAAGAAGGTCCGTGATGATGGCCTGAGCCAAGGTTGTTCCTGTGTATTTAGGCTTTCCTTACACCAATCTCTCCCTAACTTGGTCTCTAGTTTACCCAGCATGCCTGTAGCTGGTTAGGATCCTGGGGCCAGTCCAGGTAGATCCTGCTGGTGGTTGTCAGTCACCAGCCTGGCCAGCCTCAAGGTCAGACTTGACAACATGATTGGACATCTCCCTCTAGCACATTTCCTGTGAAGTACTATGTTCACTTTTGTACCACAACACAAAAGGTGTGGTGAAAGTATGTTGTACATTGATAAATAACAAAAGAATCAGGAACATATTTTGATCAATGTTTGACAAAATGTCTCTTTAGTGTTATCATTAATAAGCTATTTGTATTTTATTGTAACAGAGTTATTGCATCAATATATTATTATATTTTGCACATGCTTGAACTTTACACCTTTCTATGGCACTTGTTGATAATGGGGTACCTCACCCTACTTCATCTAAAATAAGGGACACCCCAGGAGACAAATTATTACTATAACACACCATGTTATTTTACATGTGGCATTTAATAGAACAAATACATCATTTTTATTCAGGAAACATCATTGGAGTATTTACTACATGTTATGATATTGAGTGCTTTGGAGTTTTTTGAACAAACAATAATTTTTACAAACATCAGTGCATTTAGAAACACATGTTGGAAATATGTTTAAGTGGAAAGCTGCACTGCACATATGAACATCAAAGATTGATATCGATATCACTTAAACAAACATATATACAAAATATTAAACAAACATATATACAAAATACAAACAGTAAAACAAAATTGGAATGCATATAGTAGTAATACTAAAACCAAATACAATAGAAGTAATATTTCCTAACTACATTTTAAACCTAATTGTGCTTTAAATAAATACATCCTGGAATCTTTGCTAGAGATATAACATTGCAACAATGTAAAAAATAAATCCAGGTCAGATAATGTATAATGTTGAACAAATTGTTAAGACTTAGAATTTAGCAATATTTACCTGGAACTAACCTTGCAGATAGCATTACTGGGTGATCTGAAAAGTCATAGTCAATCAATCAATAATATAATAATACTTTTAGCAAAAATGTTTATTTTTAATTCACAATCTGTAGAAGCAATGAGAATAGAAATGTTCAGCACTTTTGTAAAACATCACAGTACGGTTGAAATATATATGGCAAATAGAAATCCTATATGGATGGTGTTAAGAGATAGATGGGAGGTATTGAATAGAGTTGAAGGATGGGACTAATAACAAATAACAACAAATAATAACAAAGATAGCTAATAATGTAAGCATACTGTGTCCATAATAAGTATATAGGTTGTATGTTGGGAGCTTTTGGGAAAGAGCACAGTTAGAAAGTTAGAAGAAGTTCAGGAGCAAAAAAAAATAAGAAATTTAAAATTAATAATAAATATATATATATAATAGAATTATTGTAAAATTAACTCTGTCCATAAGGTGTAGATAGTAAGTATAGACCGGAAGTAGAGGCCTGGGCATTGTTGTTCACTAATTTATTTTTTGTGTGATTTATACAGAATCTCTACAGAATATTTTCAAGATGACAGTGACTGATATCGCATAATTTGTGTCTGACTTCATATCAATTGGGCTCTTCTTCAATCGATGTCAAAAGCCAGTGGGCCTTTCATTGAGAAACCAATGAAAAATGATACTTTTGATCCCTGCGATTTTCCACAGAGTTGACTTTTGTACATTGCATTGACTTCTATCTTTAAGCCTGCGGTCCTGGTATCTGCCAGAATGAATTTCCTTTGTACCTCTCCTGTCACCCTGCAAAGGAGCTCCTTGACTCTCTCGTGCTTCCATATTTTTCCATTTTCCCAAAGTGAATCAAAGTCTTCTGGTCTTACACACCACTTGATTTCCCTAAGGCAAACTAGGCGACCATAGCCCAGCTTCTTCCCCAAGAAGAAATGGACAACAGGCAACTTTCCATTGATCACAGATTTCATCTCATTCCAGAATGATGTCTTCATCTGTGACACATAGCTTCCCAACTTCTGAGACGCCACAGGTTGTGACATAAGGATATGTTGTGGCCACAGCAGTGCCACGGCAATGAAGTGCAATGCCAAACTTTCACCATATGGGATTTGACCTTGAAGAACTTGGCAAAGAAGATCAATGAGGATCGTGTAAGGGCGAAGCTGTTGAGATTCCGGTTTGATAATGTTTAGCACAACATTAGCATAGATGAAGTTGACCGTTTCTCTAACATTCCTTTCAGGATTTTTACTCAGAATGAAGTCATACTGCTGGACTATCTTTTGCATCATGTCAGTTGGGGTATCATTGGAGAGGCAATTTAGAATCCCAGAATGAGTATCAGCTTTTCTCATCTCCAAAAATTGCCTTCCCTTGTGAATCTGGAGCATGATGCTCAGGTTCTTGTTTTTCATCAATTCTGTGGAATCCGTCTTGCAAAAGAGGTCACTGTATCGATGAAAGCACCGGAAGAGCTCCTGTCGAGTTCTTTCCTCTCGACTGTCTTTCAGGGTGAACCTGGGACCCAAGTTGACATAAATGCTGTCAAGAAAATCAAAGTGCTTCTTCATGTTATGTCTGAGGTTGTACAAAATATCTTCAAAATCCCGGAGAATGTAGTAATACGAGGCATGTTTGTGATGTCTGGAATCGTTCCTCGCAACATCTTGGATTGGAATTCCGCCAGAGAGAACCTCACTCAGAATGTCATGACGGACATTGCCTGAAGAAAACACTGGAATCTTTTCCAGTATTTCGATAATGATGACTGCAACCTGAATTTCTCCAAGGCAACCTGCAGTGTTGAAAGGGCTGTTGTCTCTCTTGTTTTGTACTCTCAGAGTAGCCTCCTTCTTTGCAATCTCCTGTGTTTCTCTGAAGGCCTCTGTTGCTGACTGGGCCATTCTGAGATAGCCTTTCAGCTTTTCAGGTTTTATGGGATCTTCTTTGTCACTTTGTATGGCACTCTTTAGCTCATGCTTGATCACTTGTGCAGATGTGTCAGAAATGTAAGAGCTATCTCTGGAAAGATCTTTCGCATTCTTTGCCCAGTCCTTCGCCTCCCTGAAATCCCTTTTCTTCAGGTATTGGTATCTGGCAAGAAGCTGAGAGATGACAGCATCTTTTTCAAAGCGCTTGGCTGCATTGAATAGCACATTTTCTTCAACACCTGGTGTCTCCTTTGCAATATCCTGGATGAGAGGTGAGAACTGAGAATCTTCACCCTTGACTGAGTGATGTCTTTTCACTAACATGGTGTGAACATCCTTCATGAGTTTGTCTTTGCCCTGTATGCACTCATAAAGCTTGTCTGTGGTGAGCAGTAGATCGGTAATCTCAGCTTTGGTTACACTGTATGTGGTTGTAAGCTCCTGCAAACAGTGCACGGCCATGCTTGAGTGGATCATTCTCACTGCCTCGAATACAACCTTAGCCTCCTCTGTGCAGCAGGTCACTAGAGTGGAAAACTTCCCAAATCCAGCCTTAACATCGGAGGATCCACTATGTGGCTTGGTCTGGAGCCCAAGAAACTCTTCACAGAGAGATACTGAGAGCGTTGCACCCTTGCAGTAGACATTCAACAAGACCAGAACAGCAATGAGTTGTCCATGTTTGTGATTTATGTTGAAGCTCTTTAGGGTGTTGCGAGCCACACCCTGTATATACTCGGGTGAAAAGTTCTTCTTCATGATCATGAAAGCGTAGAATGTATCTGCATTCTTGTAGGTCTTCTCAATCTCCTCGAGTTTTTTCTCGAACTGCCACTGCTCCATTTCAGAGAGGTTATTGCCAATGTACACAGTGTCTTCAGTTGATTCAGTCTTCTCCCAAGACTCAGCCCTCGTGCAATTGAGTAGAATAACCTGCGGGGACCAAGATCCAATGTCCCTCTTGACAAATTTTTTCTCAATGAGCTGCTGCAAATCATACACGTCATCCATTTCCTCAAAGTCATCTAGCATGAGCAAAACAGGAATCCGGGGCGACTGCTCTGTTGTCTCATACATCAGCAGCTTGACCACTTGCTCGGCAACAACAGCATGATCAGCAGTTCTGTCCTTCAGAACAGCACAACGGAACTTGTCTTTCAGTGCCCATAATATATGCATGGCTAGTGTAGTTCCACCACATCCTGGAACATGGAAAAGGTTGAAGGACACACAAGATTTTCTCAAAGAGCTCAAAGCTGGTAGGACAGTGTTCGTGATGAAGTCGAACTTGTCCCGTTTGATGAATGGCATGGATCCTGGCTGCTCAGAGAAATAGAAGTTCCACCATGACACCTTTCCTCCTTTGTAGAACTTCTCCTGGATAAGGGCCTTGTCTTCATTTCCACCCTCACACTGGTTTACACACAGAACATTCAGGGTGTCCAGGCTGCTCTCCTCTTTCTTTTTGAACAGCACTTTGCTTCCTCCTCCACAGGGTAGGAAACGGCTGGATTTCCGGTTGTCTGACCACAGGCTGAGGACGGTGCCGTTAACCTCAGCAAAACTGAGCTCATAGATTGACCTTGCTTTAATGTCTAATCCATAGCGGGTTTCAATCAGGTCCCTCCAGCAGGTGAATGCTTCTTCATTTTCACAGATGCAAAGTATTTGCTCTATTCCTTTGAGCTCCTGCCAGAATGTGCTGAAAGTCTCAAGTAGAGGGTCCATTTTCTCACTCACAGTAGAGAACAATATGAAAATAACCAGGAATCTCTTGTGTGGTAGCACATCTTTCCGGCACAGGAATGAAATCACATTTCGTACAGACGCTCCTTTCTCTATCAACCAGTCATCTACATCTGAGGGGACCTCTCCTTCGATACCCCCATTGCAGAGGATCCAGCTGGTGTTTCGAGTCAGTTTTAGCTTGCTAGCAATGTCTTCGACAGCCTCTGTGATTT
This sequence comes from Coregonus lavaretus, assembly GCF_964263955.1. Classification (NCBI taxonomy): domain Eukaryota; kingdom Metazoa; phylum Chordata; class Actinopteri; order Salmoniformes; family Salmonidae; genus Coregonus; species Coregonus lavaretus. Next base: position 24,394,570 of record NC_140003.1, read on the forward strand.
TATATTGTACTGGCAAGTGGACATTTATTGTACTCTGGTCTTCAAAGTGCTTCATCAATCCATTTTTTGTCGACTCTGGGTCAAAGTCCAAAACAGCAGTTGGGTTCAGTTCAGGAAGAAATCCCAGGGAGTCCAATTGAACTAAATGTGATTTGTTGGTCACTATCACATACCGCTCAAAGTGGGATTTGTCTAAGGATTGGGATCCACCTGTTATCATTTCACTTAGTCTGGAGCCCTGGACACTACTCTTAACCACACTAAGGCGCTTTTCCTCCGCTTGTTTTCTTAGCTGTGATAGCTGTGACACATTGCAGACAAATCTATTGTATTCTTCCATCGGCTTGGCAAAAGTGGTTAGTGCAAGGAGATCCCTGCTGCTGCTACTATCACGAATGAAGAATAGTTTTTTCTCTTCTTTCTCCATTTCTTTGCTTTTGGACTTCCTCTTTGATTTCCTTGTATCCAAGCTGAAAACATGATAGATGTTCTCTTGACAGATCACAAAGTCTGGCACGATGTCCACTTCTATCACATACTTCTCTGATGATGTCATATCGGGATTGAGAACCTCAACAAATCGAGGTGGTTTGATGCACATCTTGGCTGCCTGGATATGTTTATACTCAAAATGACCCTCAATGGCTTGTGGCAGAGCATTGACATATGCCTCTTTGTCCTGGACGCTAACTCCCAAAACTTGTCCATGAACAAAGTCTGGCTTGTCGCCAACTCCAAAATGTATGGTGCCATTAGTGCGACTATTCATGCAGGCTGCTGCAAATCGAATAACCTCATCAGTGAACTTGTTCATTTTGCTCTCCACAGCTGCCTCTGACATATGGATGTATCCTTTATATTCATGACAGGGTTCAATATAGTCTGATGCACCTGATTCTGTTACATCAAGAATGCTGTTCGCCTTGTATCGGCAGGCATCATGGTGTCGATGAAAAGGGTACGGCTTGCACGGTCTACCAGACTGATTTGTTGTTGGGTTACTCAACTGCACTTTCTTAAGTTTCAAAAGCTCATCCCTCTTGTGAATGATCAACTTTGCTGGCCCCAGTGTGACACCCACCTCTAGTAAATCAGATTTCTCTAAAAGTAAAAGACTGGGCCCATTAATGTTCTGCTGAAGCAAGATATTTGCAGATTCACTGTCCACACAAGCCTCGTTGAGAGCCCATTGTTTCACGTGATGTTTATTCCAATCCTTGATCTCAGCTGGCAGGTCAGTTGGTTTGCCTTCCTCTTCATTCTGAAATAAAATAGGCTGATTTGATTGAAATTCATATGCCGTATAGATGTTAACAACAAAATCATTCACCATTGAGCAGGTTTACTCAACATTTGGTGGTGTTTTAGCCCATATTCAGCTATCACCACAAGCCAAACATAACAGATGTGTATACTGCACAAAGCAAGCATGAAAAATCTTTAGAAAATCATCAGATTCACATAATACATATGTGGTCTCTGGTGTTTCTGAGAAGGCAGCATATTTTGAGGATATTATACAAATTGATGATTGCAAAGTGCGTTTTATATACAGTAACAGTCAAAGGTTTGGACACACCTACTCATTCCAGGGTTTTTCTTTATTTTTACTATTTTCTACATTGTAGAATAATAGTGAAGACATCAAAACTATGAAATAACACATATGGAATCATGTAGTAACCAAAAAAGTGTTAAACAAATCAAAATATATTTTATATTTGAGATTCTTCAAAGTAGCCACCCCTTTGCCTTGATGACAGCTTTGCACACTCTTGGCATTCTCTCAAACAGCTTCACGAGGTAGTCACCTGGAATGCATTTCAATTAACAGGTGTGCCTTGTTAAAAGTTAATTTGTGAAATGTATTTCCTTCTTAATGCGTTTCAGCCAGTCAGTTGTGTGGTGACAAGGTAGGGGTGGTATACAGAAGATCGCCCTATTTGGTAAAAGACCAAGACCATATTAAGGCAAGAACAGCTCAAACAGCCCTGCAGATAACATTACTGGGTGATCTGAAAAGTCATAGTCAATCGATCAATAATATAATAATACTTTATTTTATATTTATAATCTGTAGAAACAATGAGAATAGAAAGGTTCAGAACCTTTGTAAAACAATAGAAATCCAATATGGATGGTGTTAAGAGATAGATGGGTGGTGTTGAAGGATGGTACTAATAACAACTAACAACAACTAATAACAACAAGATAACTAATAATGTAAGCATACTGTGTCCATAATAAGTATATAGGTTATATAATTGAGAGCTTTTGTGAAAGAGCACAGTTAGAAAGATATGGCATATAGAAGCAAACCGGATGGACATCATGAAAATGATTGGAGAGGTTGAGGGTAGAGGAAGTTCAGGAATAAAAACAAACAAAATATAATTATTGTAAAATTGACTGTGTCCATAAAATGTATATAGTATGTATAAGCTGGAAGTAGAGGCCTAAGCATTGTTGTTCACTAGTTTACTCCAATTAGGGAAGGGGTGGTGGGGTTGGAAAGTAATAAAGGGAAATATATTTTTAAAAAGGAAATGTATATGTATGTGTATATATGTATGTATATATGTATGTATGTGTATGTACAGTTGAAGTCGGAAGTTTACATACACTTAGGTTGGAGTCATTAAAACTCGTTTTTCAACCACTCCACAAATTTCTTGTTAACAAACTAGTTTTGCAAGTCGGTTAGGACATCTACTTTGTGCATGACACAAGTAATTTTTCCAACAATTGTTTACAGACAGATTATTTCACTTATAATTCACTGTATCACAATTCCCGTGGGTCAGAAATTTACATACACTAAGTTGACTGTGCCTTTAAACAGCTTGGGAAATTCTAGAAAATGATGTCATGGCTTTAGAGGGTTAAGGACAACAAAGTCAAGGTATTGGAGTGGCCATCACAAAGCCCTGAACTCAATCCTATACAAAAGTCGTGGGCAGAACTGAAAAAGCGTGTGCGAGCAAGGAGGCCTACAAACCTGACTCAGTTACACCAGCTCTGTCAGGAGGAATGGGCCAAAATTCACCCAACATATTGTGGGAAGCTTGTGGAAGGCTACCCGAAACGTTTCACCCAAGTTAAACCATTTAAAGGCAATGCTACCAAATACTAATTGAGTGTATGTAAACTTCTGACCCACTGGGAATGTGATGAAATAAATAAAAGCTGAAATAAATCATTCTCTCTACTATTATTCTGACATTTCACATTCATAAAATAAAGTGGTGATCCTAACTGACCTAAGACAGGGAATTTTTACTAGGATTAAATGTCAGGAATTGTGAAAAACTGAGTTTAAATGTATTTGGCTAAGGTGTATGTAAACTTCCGACTTGAACTGTATGTATATACAGTGGGGAGAACAAGTATTTGATACACTGCCAATTTTGCAGGTTTTCCTACTTACAAAGCATGTAGAGGTCTGTAATTTTTATCATAGGTACACTTCAACTGTGAGAGACGGAATCTAAAACAAAAATCCAGTACATCACATTGTTTGATTTTTAAGTAATTAATTTGCATTTTATTGCATGACATAAGTATTTGATACATCAGAAAAGCAGAACTTAATATTTGGTACAGAAACCTTTGTTTGCAGTTACAGAGATCATACGTTTCCTGTAGGTCTTGACCAGGTTTGCACACACTGCAGCAGGGATTTTGGCCCACTCCTCCATACAGACCTTCTTCAGATCCTTCAGGTTTCGGGGCTGTCGCTGGGCAATACGGACTTTCAGCTCCCTCCAAAGATTTTCTATTGGGTTCAGGTCTGGAGACTGGCTAGGCCACTCCAGGACCTTGAGATGCTTCTTACGGAGCCACTCCTTAGTTGCCCTGGCTGTGTGTTTCGGGTCGTTGTCATACTGGAAGACCCAGCCACGACCTATCTTCAATGCTCTTACTGAGGGAAGGAGGTTTTTGGCCAAGATCTTGCGATACATGGCCCCATCCATCCTCCCCTCAATACGGTGCAGTCGTCCTGTCCCCTTTGCAGAAAAGCATCCCCAAAGACTGATGTTTCCACCTCCATGCTTCACGGTTGGGATGGTGTTCTTGGGGTTGTACTCATCCTTCTTCTTCCTCCAAACACGGCAAAATGGAGTTTAGACCAAAAAGCTCTATTTTTGTCTCTTCAGACCACATGACCTTCTCCCATTCCTCCTCTGGATCATCCAGATGGTAATTGGCAAACTTCAGACGGGCCTGGACATGCGCTGGCTTGAGCAGGGGGACCTTGCGTGCGCTGCAGGATTTTAATCCATGACGGCGTAGTGTGTTTCTAATGGTTTTCTTTGAGACTGTGGTCCCAGCTCTCTTCAGGTCATTGACTAGGTCATGCCGTGTAGTTCTGGGCTGATCCCTCACCTTCCTCATGATCATTGATGCCCCACGAGGTGAGATCTTGCATGGAGCCCCAGACCGAAGGTGATTGACCGTCATCTTGAACTTCTTCCATTTTCTAATAATTGCGCCAACAGTTGTTGCCTTCTCACCAAGCTGCTTGCCTATTGTCCTGTAGCCCATCCCAGCCTTGTGCAGGTCTACAATTTTATCCCTGATGTCCTTACACAGCTCTCTGGTCTTGGCCATTGTGGGGAGGTTGGAGTCTGTTTGATTGAGTGTGTGGACAGGTGTCTTTTATACAGGTAACGAGTTCAAACAGGTGCAGTTAATACAGGTAATGAGTGGAGAACAGGAGGGCTTCTTAAAGAAAAACTAACAGGTCTGTGAGAGCCGGAATTCTTACTGGTTGGTAGGTGATCAAATACTTATGTCATGCAATAAAATGCAAATTAATTACTTTAAAATCATACAATGTGATTTTCTGGATTGTTGTTTTAGATTCCGTCTCTCACCGTTGAAGTGTACCTATGATAAAAATGACAGACCTCTACATGCTTTGTAAGTAGGAAAACCTGCAAAATCGGTAGTGTATCAAATACTTGTTCTCCCCACTGTATATATATATATATTTGCGAGAAAAAACAAACATATGGGGGATTGGAAGTGATGCAGACAATTACATTGATGGAAGTTACAATCTATCTGCAATATTAAAGCTGATCTACCCCCTAAAAAAAATAAAAAAAAATAATAATAAAGAACAGCTCAAATAAGGAAAGAGAAACGATAGTCCATCATTACTTTAAGACATGAAGGGCAGTCAATCCGGAACATTTCAAGAACTTTGAAAGTTTCTTCAAGTACAGTCACAAAAACCATCAAGCGCTATGATGAAACTGGCTCTCATGAGGACCGCCACAGGAAAGGAAGACCCAGAGTTACCTCTGCTGCAGAGGACAAGTTCATTAGAGTTACCAGCCTCAGAAATTGCAGCCCAGATAAATGCTTCACAGAGTTCAAGTAACAGACACATCTCAACATCAACTGTTCAGAGGAGACTGCGTGAATCAGGCCTTCATGGTCGAATTGCTGCAAAGAAACCACTACTAAAGGACACTAATAATAAGAAGAGACTTGCTTGGGCCAAGACACACGAGCAATAGACATTAGACTGGTGGAAATCTGTCCTTTGGTCTGATGAGTAAAACATTTGAGATTTTTGGTTCCAACAGCCGTGTCTTTGTGAGACGCAGAGTAGGTGAACGGATGATCTCCACATGTGTGGTTCCCACTGTGAAGCATGTAGGAGATGGTGTGATGGTATGGGGGTGCATTGCTGGTGACACTGTCGGTGATTTATTTAGAATTCAAGGCACACTTAACCAGCATGGCTACAGCAATACGCCATTCCATCTGGTTTGCGCTTAGTGGGACTATCATTTGTTTTTCAACAGGACAATGACCCAAAACACACCTCCAGGCTGTGTAAAGGCTATTTGACCAAGAAGGAGAGTGATGGTGCTGCATCAGATGACCTGGCCTCCACAATCACCCGACCTCAACCCATTTGAGATGGTTTGGGATGAGTTGGACCGCAGAGTGAAGGAAAAGCAGCCAACAAGTGCTCAGCATATGTGGGAACTCCTTCAAGACTGTTGGAAAAGCATTCCTCATGAAGCTGTTTGAGAGAATGCCAAAAGTGTGCAAAGCTGTCATCAAGGCACAGGGTGGCTATTTGAAGAATATACAATATATTTTGATTTGTTTAAGACTTTTTTGGTTACTACATGATTCCATATGTGTTATTTCATAGTTTGGATGTCTTCACTATTATTCTACTGGTACCAGTCAAAAGTTTGGACACACCTACTCATTCAAGGGTTTTTCTTTATTTTTTACTATTTTCTACATTGTAGAATAATAGTGAAGACATCAAAACTATGAAATAACACATATTATTATTCTTTTTTAAAATTAATTCCTTGTTAAATACCTCCATTTGGCCTTGTTCAGCCATACTGAAATCTTTTGGATCCTTGTCACTGAACTGGTTTCTCAGTCAAACTGAAGGAAAAGTTCAACATTATATTCCATACATGAAATGCAATATAGTCACCCATTGAATAAGCCAGAGAGAAATACAATAAAAAATGTTAAAAAAGTGATTTACCACTTTGTTTTCCGTCTTCACCATTTCCGAATTGCTGCTGTGTTGCTGCAACATGCTGTAAAACATAAAACCAGGAGAGGAAGACTATATTATTGTGAAACTGTCAAAGGACACCACCACAAACATTGTAACCAAGGTGTGGTGCACTCGCTGATCCAATCGATTTAATGCCCCTCATTACAGACACAACCAGTTTCAATTAAAATATTAAATCATGAAGTGAAACAAAAGTGAAATGAAGCAATTCAGTTTGGATTCAGGCTCTGAATGCCTACTATAGCAGCCACTCTGTATAAGGCAAGATGTAGCCGTGGTTGTGAAAATCTGGTTGGTGCAGGAGAGAACAGACAAAACCGCAAATGTATATCTGATTTAAAAAATGCATTACTTTTACCATGTCATTTCTAAGTACCAAGTAAATACAATATTTACTGCTGTTCAGTAGTCATTTCAATTAAGATTAATAGACCTTTTGCACAACGTAGCAACACCCACTTCCGCTCAACTTCCTACCTGATACATAGCTTCCTTTTTTTTTTAGTCATTTAGCAGACGCTCTTATCCAGAGCGACTTACAGGAGCAATTAGGGTTAAGTGCCTTGCTCAAGGGCACATCAACAGATTTTTCACCTAGTCGGCTCGGGGATTAGAACCAGCGACCTTTCGGTTACTGGCACTATGCTCTTAACCACTACGCTACCTGCCGCCCTTCCTCTCCTGAATGTAGCCATACTAGCCTCGAAGTCGCTTGTTTTATCATTAATATACTGAGGTAATCAGTATATTAATATAATCATATTTCTATCATACAGTGAGGGAAAAAAGTATTTGATCCCCTGCTGATTTTGTACGTTTGCCCACTGACAAAGAAATGATCAGTCTATAATTTTAATGGTAGGTTTATTTGAACAGTGAGAGACAGAATAACAACAAAAAAATCCAGAAAAACGCATGTCAAAAATGTTATAAATTGATTTGCATTTTAATGAGGGAAATAAGTATTTGACCCCCTCTCAATCAGAAAGATTTCTGGCTCCCAGGTGTCTTTTATACAGGTAACGAGCTGAGATTAGGAGCACACTCTTAAAGGGAGTGCTCCTAATCTCAGCTTGTTATCTGTATAAAAGACACCTGTCAACAGAAGCAATCAATCAATCAGATTCCAAACTGTCCACCATGGCCAAGACCAAAGAGCTCTCCAAGGATGTCAGGGACATGATTGTAGACCTACACAAGGCTGGAATGGGCTACAAGACCATCGCCAAGCAGCTTGGTGAGAAGGTGACAACAGTTGGTGCGATTATTCGCAAATGGAAGAAACACAAAATAACTGTCAATCTCCCTCGGCCTGGGGCTCCATGCAAGATCTCACCTCGTGGCGTTGCAATGATCATGAGAACGGTGAGGAATCAGCCCAGAACTACACGGGAGGATCTTGTCAATGATCTCAAGGCAGCTGGGACCATAGTCACCAAGAAAACAATTGGTAACACACTACGAAACCTTAATCACTTGGAGAAGATCTGCAAAGAGGAGTGGAACAAAATCCCTCCTGAGATGTGTGCAAACCCGGTGGCCAACTACAAGAAACGTCTGACCTCTGTGATTGCCAACAAGGGTTTTGCCACCAAGTACTAAGTCATGTTTTGCAGAGGGGTCAAATACTTATTTCCCTCATTAAAATGCAAATCAATTTATAACATTTTTGCATGCGTTTTTCTGGATTTTTTTTGTTGTTATTCTGTCTCTCACTGTTCAAATAAACCTACCATTAAAATTATAGACTGATCATGTCTTTGTCAGTGGGCAAATGTACAAAATCAGCAGGGGATCAAATACTTTTTTTCCCTCACTGTATTTCTGTTTATTGTGTCTCTTAGCTAACTAGCTATTAACGCGCTAACTAGTAAGGTGGCTAGCAAATAGCCAACACCCCCCTCCCTTACCAACCATGGCACTGTTTTACACAAGGTGCTTGCAAGAGCTGCCAAAGATAACAGTGACGGATGTACATCATCTGGCCAAGACAAGTAGCAAAGCACCGACCTCCAAGTCCACTCTGCCAACCCTGATGTTCTAGCAGTGTCTGAATCTTGGCTTAGGAAGGCCACCAAAAATTCAGAAATGTCCATTCCGAACTACAACATTTTCTGTCTAGATAGAACTGCCAAAGGGGGCGGAGTTGCAATCTACTGTAGAGATAACCTGCAGAGCTCTATCATACTATCCAGGTCTGTGCCCAAACAGTTTGAGCTTCTACTTCTAAAAATCCACCTTTCCAGAAATAAGTCTCTCACTGTTGCCGCTTGCTACAGCCCCCCCTCAGCCCCCAGTTGTGCCCTGGACACCATATGTGAATTGCTTGCCCCTCATCTATCCTCAGAGATTGTACTGCTTGGTGACCTAAACTGGGATATGCTTAACACCCTGGCCGTCCTACAATCTAAACTAGATGCCCTCAATCTCACACAAATTATCAAGGAACCTACCAGGTACAACCCTAAATCCGTAAACATGGGCACCCTCATAGATATCATCCTGACTAATTTACCCTCTAAATACACCTCCATTGTCTTCAACCAGGATCTCAGCGATCACTGCCTCATTGCCTGCGTCCATAATGGGTCCGCGGTCAAACGACCACCCCTCATCACTGTCAAACACTCCCTAAAACACTTCAGCGAGCAGGCCTTTCTAATTGACCTGGCCCGGGTATCCTGGATGGATATTGACCTTATACCGTCAGTAGAGGATGCCTGGATGTTCTTCAAAAGTGCTTTCCTCTCCATCTTAAATAAGCATGCCCCATTCAAAAAATTCAGAACTAAGAACAGATATAGCCCCTGGTTCACCCCAGACTTGACTGCCCTTGACCAGCATAAAAACATCCTGTAGCGTACTGCATTAGCATCGAACAGCCCCCGCGATATGCAACTTTTCAGGAAAGTCAGGAACCAATATACACAATCAGTTAGGAAAGCAAAGGCTAGCTTTTTCAAACAGAAATTTGCATCCTGTAGCACTAACTCCAAAAAGTTTTGGGACACTGTAAAGTCCATGGAGAATAAGAGCACCTCCTCCCAGCTACCCACTGCACTGAGGCTAGGAAACACTGTCACCACCGATAAATCTACGATAATTGAGAATTTCAATAAGCATTTTGCTACGGCTGGCCATGCTTTCCACCTGGCTACCCCTACCCCGGCCACCAGCTCTGCACTCTCCGCTGCAACTTGCCAATGATCCATTCTTATTGGCAGGTCAATGTGTCAGATCGGAAGGCCTGTTGTCTGGACCTCTGGCAGTCTCTATGGAGGTGCCACAGGGTTCAATTCTCGGGCCAATATCAATGATGTCGCTCTTGCTGCTGGTGACTCTCAGATCCACCTCTACGCAGACGACACCATTTTGTATACATCTGGCCCTTCATTGGATACTGTGTTAACAAACCTCCAAACGAGCTTCAATGCCATACAACACTCCTTCCGTGGCCTCCAACGGCTCTTAAACGCTAGTAAAACTAAATGCATGCTCTTCAATCGAACGCTGCTTGCACCCGCCCGCCCGACTAGAATCACTACTCTCGGCGGGTCTGACTTAGAATATGTGGACAACTACAAATACCTAGGTGTCTGGTTAGACCGTAAACTCTCCTTCCAGACTCACATTAAGCATCTCCAATCCAAAGTTAAATATAGAATCGGCTTCCTATTTCACAACAAAGCCTCCTTCACTCATGCTGCCAAACATGCCCTCGTAAAACTGACTATCCTACCGATCCTTGACTTCGGCGATGTCATTTACAAAATAGCTTCCAACACTCTACTCAGCAAATTGGATGTAGTCTTTCACAGTGCCATCCGTTTTGTCACCAAAGCCCCATATATTACCCACCATTGTGACCTGTACGCTCTCGTTGGCTGGCCCTCACTACATATTCGTCGCCAAACCCACTGGCTCCAGGTCATCTATAAATCACTTCTAGGCAAATCCCTGCCTTATCTTAGATCATTGGTCACCATAGCAACACCCACCCGTAGTATGCGTTCCAGAAGGTATATCTCACTGGTCATCCCCAAAGCCAACACCTCCTTTGGCTGCCATTCCTTCCAGTTCTCTGCTGCAAATGACTGGAACGAACTGCAAAAATCTCTGAAGCTGGAGACACTTATCTCCCTCACTAACTTTAAGCATCAGTTGTCAGAGCAGCTTACCGATCACTGCACCTGTACACAGCCCATCTGTAATTAGCCCACCCAACTACCTCATCCCCATATTGTTATTTATTTTGCTCATTTGCACCCCAGTATCTCTATTTGCACATCATCTTCTGCACATCTATCACTCCAGTGTTAATACTAAATTGTAATTATTTTGCACTATGGCCTATTTATTGCCTTACCTCCATAACTTACTACATTTGCACACACTGTATATAGATTTTATATTGTGTTATTGACTGTACGTTTTGTTTTATCCCATATGTAACTCTGTGTTGTTGTTGTTTTTAATCGCACTGCTTTGCTTTATCTTGGCCAGGTCGCAGTTGTAAATGAGAACTTGTTCTCAACTGGCTTACCTGGTTAAATAAAGGTGAAATAAAATAAATAAATAAAAAAGTCATCTTCCTTGCTGTTTCTGTAAACTCTGTTATGTTGGACGCGTTAGATTAAATTTAAACAAGGCCATATACCCTTAATAGAAAAGTTTAAACCCATATTGCTGTAATGAATTTAGTGGCTGTTGCATGTTGCGCCAGTCACTTCTGTTTGCTGGTCGTGACATATGTTGAGTTATTTTATAGTCTAATCATTTTATTTTTATATCCCCACGTAGGTTGTCCTGAAGCCCTCTGAGCCAGTAACAATGACACAACATCACTGTTCATGTGTTGCTGGCACTGCATTATGCAACCACACAGTTACATTACTATTCCAGTCTGCACACTATTCCCAGATGGGAACACCAGTCGTCCCACCTGTGCACAGCTGCACAGAGGCTGAGCAGCAGTGGCATAAGCCAAGGACTATGGTATGTTTTAATAGCTATACCACATATCAACATCATATGGTTATAATCACATCATAATGCTAAGAAATGATTTAATGAAAACTTAAATCGTCTCATGATTAGATTTAGAATAGTGCCCTTGTACTGTCTTTTTACAGGGTCTGAAACATGGGCCCATAGGCAAAATGACCATCACCAAGCCCACCAAAAAGCGCATGGCAGAAGGAGGGATGAGGTGAGTATTCCCTAATAGACAGTATAGTAGGTAGTAGCTGGTCATGTCCTATTACACTTTGACTATATAACATTTCAGGTGGTTTCAAGTACATTGTTTAGATTGGCTAACCACAGTGGCTGCTTTGCTTTGCAGAAGTACACTCTACAGCCCCCTTCATGGACCGCTCCCTGACCTCTTAGTTCTCCAGGTAGAAGAGGCATACAAGAACTTTAACCCTCTATCCAAGCCATTAATCTGCAGCATGGGGATGTCTGCTGAAAAGCTTTTAGTCGACTCCCACTTTGGAAAGGTACAAGTGGGGAGCCTCCTGTCTGACCAGCAGCCTCCACACACAACGCGACACATAGTTCCCCATAAGTTCAAGGTCAGCTCTACATCACTGGGTTGGAGTGGTGTGACTTTGTTGTCTGTGCACATGAGGACATTCTGGTCGAGAGAATACATAGAGACCCAGTGGTGTTCTCACTAATTAGAGAGAAGGGTGATTGGTACTACTTATATGTGTACATGCAAAGGTTCTTAGGCAAGAAAGACTAAATAACTACGGACAGGCTCCTTTATCTTTCAATTAATGAAAGAGAAACAAACCAACAAATCTGTCTGTGCAATTCATTAATTAATAAATAATTTAAAATAATTCAGTTACATTTTTTCTGTTCTCTTGTCACTGTAAATAAAACCTTTGTGTTTGGAGTATAAGCAGTGGTGTTTATTATCAATAAATGGACTACGGGGTGTTAGACAATGTGGATGGTCACAGCATAAAAAGGAAAGATGCATTGGAGTAGTAGCTCATTGCTCCTTGGCCCATGCCTTCACAAGAGGCCCACACTGGTAGTTTGTGAGAAGGCAAGCCACAGCCCAGATGTTGATGTTGCTCTTCTTCATTTCCTAACTTTCAATGAAGAACTAATAACGTTAACATTAGCACTAATGTTTGCAAGCTAAAGAGACAAAAAAAAGACACAGAACACAAGAATAGAATTACAAAAATCACTAACTGAACGGATAAACACAATTTTCAACAAGAATGATAAAAAAACGCTATAGAAATTTGATTATATTGTGATGACCTGACTAGATCATAAAAGAACAACTGTCCAGACAGAGGATTGAGTTTACGAATGGACGGTTTATTAAACCAACTTTACACAGGCTACTGTTTGGCCGTAGCCCACGCCAAATAAATGAAAGATAACCCACAAGCCAATCGTCACCTTCTCTTGTCAAGCCCAGACGTAAAGAGAGAGAGAACAAAGGCTAAACCTGGTCTTAACTTCCAATGCTCCATCCCCCTGCCCAACCCCCCTCCACGCCACTCCGCCAACCGCCAGGATGCCCGGCATCAGAACATTCCAGGCATTCCCGTGATTGGCAGATAGCAGGTTGATTGACATGTCGGACCCCGCGAACACTGGGTACTGGTAGGTACAACACAACCATCTACTAGTCTAACACATAACACACAGCTGTCTGTGCGGGTCTCTACACAGCCCCCCCACCACAAAGTCCCTCGTCCCCGAGGGAACAAACAAAGTCTCTGAAGCGACCCGGAGGTCTCCTTTGCCTGCGTGGCTGTGATGGCCGCAGAGTGCCCCTCTGGGAACCAGGGGATGAAGGCAAGGACATGGGGGACAAGGAAGCGGGAACGGGTAATACAGTCCGTGGCTCTGGGGAACCACGCGGTGACACAGGGGGAGTGGGCTGTCTGGAGCCTTGTCTGCGGCACCTGGGGGTGGGTGCCTGGAGAATGTCATTGCCAGAGAGGGGAATTGTGGGGGTTCCTGGGGTTTGGGGAGAAGAGGCCCCTCTATATGGGGCTAACCTGTCCCGGTGCAGTGTCACCTTTCTCCCCCTGGGAGGAAGCTGCACCCGGTAAACAACCTCCCCTACCTTCTCCAGGACACTGCAGGGTCCCACCCAGTGACTGTCCAACTTGGGGCATCTGCCTTTTTTCCTTAGCGGGCTGTAGACCCAGACCAGCTCCCCAGCCACAAAGTGCCTTCCCCGGGTGTACACGTCATAGTTCCTCTTCTGCCTCACACCTGCATTCAGCAGCTGCTCTCTGGCGAAGGTGTGGGCTGTCTCCAGGCGGTCCTGGAGTCTCCGGGCATACTCCGGCCCCGGGGAAACATGAGGGCTATCCAGGGGCCGACCAAACGCCATCTCCGCAGGGGTACGGATCTCTCTCCCCAGCATGAGGAGGGCAGGCGTGCAGGAGGTGGAGTCTTGGACAGCGGAGCGGCATGCCATGAGGACCATAGGCAGGTGCTTGTCCCAGTCACGCTGGTGTTTGGAAGAGACGATGGCCAGCTGCTGTCCAAGCGTTTTGTTGAAGCGCTCCACAAGGCCATCACTTTGAGGATGGAGAGGAGTAGTGCGGGTCTTGTGCATACCCAGCCTCTCACACATGGTGGCGAACACACGGGAATCAAAGTTTCTGCCTTGGTCGCTGTGGATGGACTCTGCAGCTCCAAACCTGCTGAACATCCCCGCTGTCAGGGCGTCGACGATGGTCTCTGCCTCCTGGTCAGGCAGAGCATAGGCCTCGGGCCATTTTGTGAAATAGTCCATGGCCGTGAGCACCCAGCGGTTTCCACTGTCTGTGGTGGGGAACGGCCCAACTACATCCACTCCCACCCTCTCCATGGGAGCCCCCACTGGGAACTGTTGGAGCTGAGCATGAGAGCGGCCTGGGGGGCCCTTTCTCGCTGTGCAGTTGTCACAGCGGCGGCAAAAGTCTTCCACATCCCTCTTGTGCTGCCCCCAGTAAAAGCCCTGACGGAGGCGGTGCAGTGTTTTTGTGACCCCAAAGTGTCCAGTCCCCACCCCCCCATGAGTACTCTGGAGCACAGCCTCCCGCAATGCTTTTGGGACCACCACCTGCCACCTCTCCTCCCCCGTAGCTGACTCCTACCATGCCCGCTGTAACACGCCATCAGCCAGCCGCAGTCGCTCAAACTTTGACCACAACCCTTTGGTCGCGAGTGAGAGCGCTGTCACCTCTTCCCATGGTGGCCTCACCTGCGCCTCTACCCAGTGTAGCACTGGCTGTAGGTCTGTGTCCCGTCCCTGCTGCTGCCCCCATTCAGCCACGTCGACAGTCTGCAGCTCACAGCAGACAGGCCCGCTCGCCCGACACACTGTGGCACAGACCCCCTCCTCTGCACACAGCTCTCTCTCCCGTCCCTCTCTCCGTTCACAGTGGCGGCAGCCGTCTGCAGTACAGGGCCGACGGGACATGGCGTCGGCGTTGGAGTGGCGTGCCCCTGCCCTCTGCACCACCGTGAAGTCATACGGCTGAAGCTCCTCCAACCAGCGTGCCACCTGCCCCTCTGGCTCTCTGAAAGACATGAGCCACTGGAGAGCAGAGTGGTCAGTCCTTACAGTAAAGGGCAGACCACCCAGGTAGTACTTGAAGTGTTTGACGGAAGCCACAACAGCCAAGAGCTCCCGCCGGGTGACACAGTAGCGGCGCTCATGTTTGTCAAATGTTTTGCTGAAGTACGCCACCGCTCTCTCCCCCTCTGGCCCCACCTGGGCCAGCACCCCACCCATGCCCACATTGCTCGCGTCTGTGTCCAGGATAAAGGACAATGTGAGGTCAGGGGGGGCGAGCACGGGGGCCTCGATCAGTGCACGTTTGAGGGTGTTGAACGCCTCCTCACACTCCACTGTCCAAGTGAAAGCCTTGTCCTTCGGCAGCAGGCGGTTCAGTGGAGCAGCAACGCTTGAGAAGCCCCGTACAAACCTCCTGTAGTACGAGGCCAGGCCCAGGAAGCTCTTCAGCTGACGCTGGTCGGTGGGGGTGGGCCAGTCTCTGACAGCCGCTACCTTGTCCTCCATGGTGCTGATCCCCTCCTTCCCCACTCGGTGGCCCAAGAAGGACACCTCTCTCCTCATGAAGTGGCACTTCTCGGGGTGGAGCTTCAGACCTGCGGCAGCCACCCTCTCCAGCACACACCGTAGCGCCCCCAGGGCTGACTGGAAGGAGCTGCCATGGGCCAGGATGTCATCGAGGTATACCAGACACTGCTGTCGGGGGATGCCATCCAGCACCCTGTCCATCAAACGCTCAAAAGTAGCTGGAGCGTTGCACAGGCCAAAGCACAGGACCTTGAACTGCCAGTGTCCTCTGTTAGTGGAGAACGCAGTTTTGGCTCTGGCCTCTGGGGAGAGGGGCACCTGCCAGTAGCCACTGCAGAGGTCTAGTGAGGAGAACCAGGAGGACCCCCTAACCAGGTCCAGCGACTCATCGATACGTGGTATGGGGTATGAGTCCTTCCTGGTTACCTCATTCAGCCGCCTGTAGTCCGCACAGAACCTCAGCTTGCCCCCCTTCTTCGGAACCATGACGACTGGCGCCGCCCAGGGGCTGTCTGAGGGCTCAATGAAGTCTGCCCGCTGCATCTCCAACACAGCCTTGTCTGCCGCCTCCTGGCGTGCCAGCGGGATACGGCGGGGACGCATCTTGATAGGTCGAGCATCACCTGTGTCGATCTCATGCTGCACCAGATGAGTCTGACCCACCTCTTCCTCACTCAGCGCAAAGCTGTCTCTGAATTCAAACAGCAACTGCCTCAACCGTTCCTGCTGCTCGGGGTCAAGACCAACACAGTTCCTCCCCCATATCTCCCTCACTGCAGACAGTGTCCTCTCCCCTCCCATCTGGGGTAGCTGGGCTGGGGGGGCGCGGCCCGGGCTCACAGAGGACTGTGTCGTGGAGGTAGCTGGGGGAATGTAACGCAACGCCGTAGGTGACAGGGGGGCTGGGGAAAAGTCACACCCAGATGTGGGGGAGGGGGGGCAGCCATGAGTCTCTGCTGCTTTAACTGTTGGAGTAAAGGGTTTGTTGGGTTGAGTGAATGTGACATTAGGGGCCATGGTGACCTCTGGCCCTCCCTGGAAGCTCAGTGTGCCCCTATTTAGGTCTAACTGGCAGCCTGTGCTCCTAAGAAAGTCCAACCCCAGGATACAAGGGTCCTGCACAGCCGCCACCCACACAGGATGACGCACAGTCCTGCCCCCTACTGTCAGAGTCATTATTCCCTTCCCTTTCATGGGTGCCAGCTCACCTGTGACTGTGCGGAGCTGCACAGTTGTAGGCTCACACTGAGTCCAACCTGGCACAATATCTGGCCTCACCAGTGTTACTGTGGACCCAGTGTCCACCAGGGCGGAGCAGGGCACCCCCTCCACAGTGACAGGGACATGACAAAAGTCCCCAACACAGGTCCGGCCCACCACAACAACAGGCTCCATCCGCTTGCCCTCGTCTGCTTCTGGGGGAAGTGGAGCCTTGCTTCCCCGTCTGTGCCGGTGGGCTCCTCCTGAAGAAGATGGTGGTTGGGATAGAAAGCCAGGGGTCCGCACTACCCGGTCTATGCGGACCCCGAGCCGTTTCCCTGAGCTCTGGGGGACATGGGGCAATCTCGGCGCAGATGGCCTGGCTGGCCACAACCCCAGCAGACCCTGGGACCAGGGCGTGTGTTTCGTGCCGCCTGTAGCGACACAGCACGAATGAGTTCTGTCATTTCAGCCACCCATGCAGGCTTTTCCGGCTCCGGGCTGCTCTGCCCCCCAGCTCGCACAGAGGGTCTGTCTCCCTGCACCCCCACCAAAGCCCCAGCTGAAGCCCCAGCCCACACCAGCTCCCTCTCCAAAGCCATCTCCAAGGCTACCTGCAATGACTCAGGATGAGCCAGCTGGGTCTGTATGCGCAGCTCCGTAGGAGAGAGCGCCTGTATGAACTGGTCCCGTGCTAGCTCGCTCTGCACGGAGGGGGGCATGTGAGCATATGCCCGCCGAGAGAGGCTCTCAATGTCATTAGCTAGCATCCGTAGAGGCTCTTCAGGCTGCCTGCGTCTATTACTCAGTTCGGAGCGCAGTAGCCCGGGCTGTACACACTGTCCATAGCGCCTCCTCAGTGCTCCCACTAAAGCACCATAATCACGTCTGTCCTCGGGGCTAATCAATATCAAACAGGCCAGAGCTTCATCCGTGAGGCATAAAGCCAACTGCAGTGCCCTATCTTCATCCGACCACCCCCTAAAATGAGCTAACAGTTCAAACTGAGCATGAAAAGCTTCCCAATCCGCCTTACCGGAATACTTCGGGGTCTTAACGGATACGGACGCAGCCGGGAACTGGGCGCCGCCATGTTTGTTTACATCCTGAGCCCCAGATTCCTCGTCCCGTCCCGCCGCGTCGACGTCACCCCTTCGGTCCGCCCACCAGAATCCGCGCGAAACACAGTCGACGAAGCACTCATGCCCGCTTCAGCCGCCATCACTCTAACGTCCTCCCTCAAGCGGCCTCTGGGCTCCGATGCCCTGGCGATCTCCTCAGCCAGAACCCCCGACGTCCATGCACACGCACCTCCTTGGCCATAATCGTCCCCTACCTCCACCTTCACTTTCGGATTCCCTCGAAGCATCTTCAACCCCCGTTCTCACCTACGGTAGCTAGCCACAGAAGTCAGCTAGCTAGCTGGCTAACTTTTATCAACGTTTTTACTTCTGACACCCATGTGATGACCTGACTAGATCATAAAAGAACAACTGTCCAGACAGAGGATTGAGTTTACGAATGGACGGTTTATTAAACCAACTTTACACAGGCTACTGTTTGGCCGTAGCCCACGCCAAATAAATGAAAGATAACCCACAAGCCAATCGTCACCTTCTCTTGTCAAACCCAGACGTAAAGAGAGAGAGAACAAATGCTAAACCTGGTCTTAACTTCCAATGCTCCATCCCCCTGCCCAACCCCCCTCCACGCCACTCCGCCAACCGCCAGGATGCCCGGCATCAGAACATTCCAGGCATTCCCGTGATTGGCAGATAGCAGGTTGATTGACATGTCGGACCCCGCGAACACTGGGTACTGGTAGGTACAACACAACCATCTACTAGCCTAACACATAACACACAGCTGTCTGTGCGGGTCGCTACAATATTAATATACTGAGGTAATGATAAAACGAGCGACTTCGAGGCTAGTATGGCTACAATCAGGCTGACAGGACGCGATCGCGAGAGGAAGCAGGCGTTGCTACGTTGTGCAAAAGGATTCTTAAGAAATATAACGTAAGCCCACGTAAAACAAACTGCCTTTTAGTTCAAATATGTTTAAACATGTTGATCTCATGGACTGTCCATCCTTACATCCATACCAGCTCTATCGATCAATTTGAGAGTGGTTACATTTCTCCAGACCCATTTCTCAGCTTTAAAGCAAGTGTGGCAGGACTGCATCTTGGCTGCAACACGAATTAAAGAGGGTTGAGGCATTAATTATTAAAAAACTAGTGTAGGTCACCACTTTTCTTATAGTTTAGGCATAATATGTTATGGTTCTCAACTTTAATCTGTATCATGTCATTGATTTTCATAATGCACGAAAATCGGTTCAAATAGGCGTTTTAATGTCATTAACTATATAAATGTATGTAATATCCGGATAATGTATAGCCTAACTGCGAGAGATATTCGATACATCAGACTGAACATATTTTATAATGTAAAACGTTGTCTATGTTGCCTATAACGTTATGTAAAACTGCAAACTTACCTTTCATTATTATAGCTTTCCTGACAGCAACATTAAATAGTTTTCCAGTCTCAGTGGTAAACAGAAACGATGGTCGGTGTGGAAAGGGTTCGATTATGTCGAAAGGAGAAGAGACATAAGAATGCGGAAAATGGGGAGGCGGTCTGTTGGCAATTTGACAAGCATCTGACTTCGCTGAATTATAGTGTAAAACAATAGCAAATCGTTGCAAACCAATTAAATTGAACACTAGTATAGAAATATTAAAGATTTCCAAAGACTTAGTTGAAATAGGTATTTTAAACGAGTATGTGATAACTGAAAAAAACAGAATGCGGGGGTGTGCTTTAGCTGTCCATCTCTTCTGGACAAGATTAACCTTTCCCACAATTCGGCGCGTTTCAGTTGAAACGAAACTTAATTTGGGGTGTATCTCATTCTTCTCCTCATCGCTACTGATCTGAAAAGTGAGGATATGCACTCTTGATGTAGACCTGTATTGTGTCTTATCCCCTGTTCTCTACATTTTAGTCATTTAGCAGACGCGCTTATCCAGAGCGATTTACAGTTAGGGAATGCATACATCTTTCATACTGCCCCCCCGTGGGAATCGAACCCACAACCCTGGCGTTGCAAGCACCATGCTCTACCAACTGAGCTACAGGAGGCCAGTACACAAATGATATGGAAATCCAGACTAGACATCTACTTTGCAAACATATAAGCTTGATATTTGCTGATATATTTCACTCATGCTGAAAGCGCAGACTTTTATTTGCAGACCATTCTTACCCTCCACACTCCCTTCAGGCCAACACTCAATGCCTTGCTACTGTATGGCTAGACATTTTTTGATATTTGTCCCAAGCAAGTGCCATAATAAATATATGACAGATTCTCAGGTAACTCCCAAATCAACCCTGTATCTTTTATTTGCCTCAGGTTTTAGGAGATTTTCTTTTGG